>NC_092877.1:163037499-163637499 GCF_028372415.1 Notamacropus eugenii | reverse complement strand
CCATGCAACATGGGAGACATTGGCACAGAGCCTCTCATCATGGCGTGTTCACATCAGAAAGGGTGCTGTGCTCTTTGAGCAAAGCAGAATTGAGACAGCACAAGGTAATTGTAGGATGCACAAATTTGGGATATCCTCCCCAAATATTCACACGGACTATCTGTGCCCAACCTGTGGTAGAGCATTCCAAGCTCATACTGGTCTGATCAGCCACAGTCAGACACTGAAATTTCACTTTATCATGGTGATGTTATTTTGGTCCTCTTTGAAGACAAAGGACAACAACCAATCATTGGTAAGAATCCAGTTATCTAACATTAGATGTTCTGGAGAGATGGATTTTCCAAACAACTGAAATTCAATACTTTGTTTTTGCTTTAATCATTAAAAAATGGAAATCTTCATAAGTACATTGCATATTTTCCAGCCTAGTATCTAGTCAACACTGTTTAAGGTTTTCTTGATAACTCAGGGTCACATAATAAATATCAGCTATTGTTCTCTATTTACATTCCACAAGTGACTGTGCAGAGTTGTAGTAAATTTGTAGTACTTAGTTTCCCATTTTACTGAATTCCCTTGGACTGTTTTATTGTTAAATTGCCTGTTTGGCTGTCTTTCTGAACACTGGTGACCTACAGGACTATTGAGTTGTGGAGAGCTGTTTGCCCAGAAATTCTAAGTCTCCTAGGCTGTGATGTTTCAGTTAATGGTTCAGCTGTGTCCTCCACTGTGGCTGGCTGCCTAACTTCTGAGCTATCAATTTTCACATCTGTGAGTCTATATGTTGCTACTGCCCTCCCAGACTTCCTTTCTAATCATTTCTCAGTAGCTTCTCCTCTTCAATTGATCTTTGATTGTAACCTGAGATAAAATTGAAGATTGTGAAGGGAAGTAAATATTTGATTGTGTATAAAATGAAGGAAAATGCATGGGCTTTGTGAAAACTATCTGTATTGGGCTCAGAAAAATTTTAAAGTACTTTCAGGTTTGTGGTATTCTAGAAGTTTGAGTGCATAGAAGTCTGGCATATTTGATTTTGGCTGTAGGGAGCAAGGGGGTGATATATTTCTACATATTAACCATTAGGAGAGTTGATTTAAAATATGGTTTTTTGGTGTTCTTGAATGGATTATTTTCAGATGTTCATAATCCAGATATATTATTATTAGCTAGATACTTTTCTCAGAGGCAAGAACAAATGATTTTGCTTTGAATTTATTTTTACCTTAATAAATGTAGCCATTGTCAAGCAACTTATCACATTTTAGAAAGCACAATGTAGTATGTTTAAGGATGTAAGCACTAAATGTAAGCCAGCAGCTCTTATTGCAGATACCATCTTCTTTAGTTTTTTTTAAAGCATTTTACCCACAAAATAAATTTTTAAAGTTTGTGATACATTCATAAAACACATTTACTGTTTCTCTAACCCAGCTGTAAAAAAAAGAAATTCTCAAAAGCTAGTTGAGATAGTTTTATAACTTGGAAAATGTAAGAAGAAATGGTCCCAAATGAGAAAATAATTTACTTGAGTTTTGTGATTGTTATAAAACATCACAAAATAAGAATCACAGAATCATAGAATTTTAGACTTCAGAAATCATCTGGTTCAACAAACTCATTTTAGAAACAAGGACACTGAATCTTAGAGAGGGAAAGTGACCCTCTCAATAGAGTTTGAGAGATCTTTGTTTCCTAAAGTCAATAGTAGTTTTTTCTTCAATGCTAGAAATTTATGACATATAGAGTCCATGTGAAATAGTGAAAAAAACCCTGGACTATGAATCAGAAGACATGACATGGTTTTCACACCAATAATGGGGTCTGTGAATAAGGGCAAATAAGGAGGCAGATTTAGCGAACTGGAAAGAGCCCTAGACTTATAATCAGAAGACTTTGGTTCAGGTCTCATTGCTGAGAATTACCAGTTTTATGAAGGTGAAAAACTCTCTGAACCTGGTCCCTCATATCTCAAATGGTGATAAAAAAGCCTACCCTGCTTCTTTTACAGAGTTGCTGTGATGACTACATAAGATTATATGTGAAAGTCTATTGTAAACTATGAAGAATAACTATTCAACTGTAAATATGTAAAGGTAAGGTATGAGTATTATTGTGCCTAGCACCATACCTTGCACATAATAGACACTCGATTACAGAAGGGCACTTGTGGGAACAAAAGGCAGTTAGACATGATGTAAAGAAAACTTGCCTAACAATTTAAGCTACCCCGAAGTGGAATGCATTGTGGGAAGTAGTGTGTTCCTTTTCATTTGAGGTCTGAAAGCAAAGGCTGGAGGATCACTTGTTATATGTATTAGAGAGGGAATTCTTTTCAGGTATAAGTTGAGCTAGATGGCTACTGAAGTCCCTTCAAATTCTTTGATTCTGTTATATTTATCAAATGAATGACTATCTGTGATCATGAAATAGAAAATCAATAGGAAGAGTGTACATAGATCTTGATAGATACACAGAATATTAAATCAACAAATCCATTAATTTATTATACACTGTCAGACACAGTAAATGCTCAGTGTTACGCAGCATGTCTGGTGTGTATGGAGTCAGAAAAGTTGTGTTTTAATTCTGGCTCTTGCACTTATTAGTCTTAGTGAAGCCTTGGGCAATAAATACACTTAACCTCAAAATGTTTCAGTTTTCTCCTCTATGCTATGAAGCAGTTGGACAAGATGGAATTTCCCTTCCAGCTCTATCTCTACAATCTTTGAACCTGAGTTCTTTCCTGTGTAATCTAATGCTTCATGAAGTTCTATTTCCCAAAGAAGTTCCTCTTTAGTATCCTTCAAGAAACCCAACACCAATTGCTCAGGTTGCCTCCAGGGCACCAGCTAGTTCTGTTAAGCTGGTAAGGTTATAGCTTCTTTCAGCCAATACTTTGGGCATTGCTAAGTCCCAAAAGAATCATTTCCTACTTTTTTTTCCTTACCTTCTTATTTTCTTTTATCAACTCTTATTTATCTTCTTGCTTTATTGTGAAACCCTTGCTGCCTGTGCGTAGGAAGAATAATTCTAATTCCCTTAAAACATCACATAGGGAACCTTGTCCTTATGATAGCCTCCCATGTCCCCATACCAAAGAGAGATGACAGACTTGAACTCATTAGAACTACTTCATCCTGGCAAACAAAGGAATTACATTGGTGGTCCTGACCTTGGAGAAATAATGGAACTAAATCTTGAGTTTTAATGTGGATTACTGAAGCCAAGCAAGCAGCTCAGGACATGACTAATGAAAATGGCCAATATGTGAACAAAAACTTTAGCAAAAGAAAGAATCAGAAAGTTGGGAATCTATTTTAAACATGTTTTTAAAGCCAGTAGCTGGCCTTAACTACATAATGAAAAGTATAACCAAAGGGAATGTAAAATAAGGGATCATTCAAACTCTTCAGATAGAGATTTAAATGACATTTAAAATGTTCTTGAACTATAGAGTTGACAAGGAGGTAATGAAACAATTATAACAAAATTCATTAATATGTAAGCAAGGGTGTGGGACTTTGGTAATTGAAAGCATTGGCATTGAAAACATTTTTATTTTAATTGGATTCCATGATGCTTTGAATGCCAGAGAAATGATTGTACATATATTTCTGGCTAACACACCCACTCACATTGTGTGAAAATAACTGCTGGCAATTTGCACAGCATCAGCCCTTTTTGAACCTGAGTGACATGTAGCTTTCTATTATAACTAAGTACAGTGGGGGGGTGGGATGGAGGACTTAAACTCTAGAGTCCCTCCTCAGTTTCTACCATGTCACAGAAGCAGGATATTCTGGATAGCAGAAATAATAGTAATAGTGATGATGATGATGATGATGATGATGATGATGATGATGATACCATCCATGAAATTCAGAGTTAATATTGACTCTCCGAAGCTGAAATCTAATTTATTTTAAAACAAGAAAATCACCTATTTTGATAAAATGAGCCTTTAGAAACAGTCTAAAATAGGTCTTATTCTCTTTTCCATGAAATTGTCAATGACTTTAATGGGAGTTACATGCATAGGACAAGAGGATATTGAGATGGAAGGTATTTTTTTCTTCCAAGTTAAATAAATGGTTGAAGGGCTTACAAATAGTTATGCATGTGTCATAATCAGAGTCAATGTTTATGGTGATTATACAGTCAAAGTTCTTAGTCCAAATGTCCCCTTCAAAAGAAAGTTATAAATGAATCATTCTCAGCCAAAAGGGGAATGTTTTTCTGAGCTATTAAACAGCACAATAGATTAAGTTGAGTCAGGGGTGGAGGAGTCATTTTCATTCAACAAAAAGCCACAAAAAGTTGTGAAGCAACAGTCTTCATCAGATTCACCAACAGATGGCTTTGAGGGTCACCAACAGATGGCAAATGATGGTGAGGAGCATTGGCCCATTCTCTTTACCTCTACTTAATTCAATTCAATTTAGCACTCACTTCTTATCAGCATCTTTGAAAAATACCTGGTGGGGGGCTGGAAAAATCAGTCATTTGTCCCAATCTGAATAGTTTGGTGGAAAGACAAAATAATAGCAGGTTCACTAACAGGTTTACCATCTAGGATTTGTAGACTAGGAGAGCTGGAAGGAATCTTGTAGGAGTTCACCCCCTTTCATTTTACAGATGATAAAATTGGAATCCAGAGGTAGAAAGTAACTTACCTGAGGTCATATAGTTAATAGTAAAATGAAGTCTAGAAACCAGGGCTCCTGGCTCGCAAGTCAATGTTCTTTCTAGGTAGAAAGAGGTCATGGGGCTGAATTCTCAGACTAGGAATAATGCATAATTTAAAGTGGGTAAAATCATTCTTCTAAACACAAAATCTGCCACCTTGAATGGAGTTTCATTTGTGCTTTTTCATTTTACAAATTTCCTGTGCTTTTAATTATTTTTTCCCACAACTACACTTTTGCTAGTGTTGTTAGTTCCATTAGGATTCCATTATGTTTAATGGGCTCTATTCTAGGAAGGACTTCTGTAATAAATTAGCTGCTTGGGGAGGTACCGGAACTTTTGAAAGCCAGGAAGACATCATTTAGAGCAATGTACAAAAATGTAATACAGCAAACCTTTATGGTTCTTGAGGAGTTTTTGATTTGTGATTTTAAATTTTCTCTGAATAGAGCACCTCTTCAGGGTGATGCTACCTTGATTTGATGAGTTCCATGGGGTTACTTGTTAAAGTTGGGGGGGGCTGCAGATAAAGGGAACAGAAACTGTCTTAGTTCTTTTCTTTTCTTCCTAGTGCAGTAATTAAGTAGGTCACTTATTCCTAGATAAAGGAAAGTGAGGTTCAGCAAGGTGTAGTGACTTGCCTGAGGTCTCACAAAAAGTAAGCATCAGATCTGGGATATGAAGCTAAGCTTCCAGATTTTAAATCCAGTACTTCTCTCCTTGCCTCACCCCACCCCTCTCCCACTACAGCACACAGACTAATTTAGAAGGCCACAAACTCTGGTATCTTCCAAGTCAGCACTATGATTAGTCCTGTTCCAATTTTTTATTTCATACCGATGTCTACTTGATCTCCATTTCTTCCCCTGTAAGAAAAGGAAGAGGGTAGGAGGCATATTCACCCCTTGTCAATCTTTTAAACTGGGATGAGATGAAGGTAAAATGAATAAAAGTTGAAGGAGAAGAGAGTATGAAAACAGATGGTGGTCTACCACCTCATCCCTCCTATCCTTGGTCCTGAAATACTTTCAGATAGGTGCAATTTCTAAGGAAGCAAGTATTAGAAAGATTCTGTATTCACTGAGTTATAAAACTTGAGAAGTTCAATTATAATGAATTATAGGACTATAAAATCAAGGGCTTAGACCTAGAATGGAACTTAGAGATCAACAGACTCAACTCTTTTTTACTGATATAGGGAATTGAGGCCTAGAGAGGTTAAGTGATTCGCCCAATATCCCAAAAGAAAGAAGGGGCAGAGCTGTTGAAAGAAAAACAGGTCTTCTGATTCAAAATCCATTATACTTTCTACTATCCCAAGCCTCTATTACAAAATTAAAAATTAAAAGCTCAAGTGTTTTCTGTTTTTTGGTGTTTTCTGGTTACTACTAGAAAAGAGAAACCAGGAAGGTAAAAATTCATGCTACTTGAAGATCCACACAGTTCATGCTATTTGAAGACCATTTGAAGGAATGGGAGCTCTTTAGGCTAAACTAAGGAAACTTAGAAGGAATCAGACCATCCTAAAGAATCCCAGAAGACAGAACAAGAAGCAATGGAGGAAAGTTGCAAATATATATGTATATATATATATATATATATATATATATATATATATATATATATATATATATATATATATATATATATATATATATATATATATATATATATACATATATATATATATTTAAATATAAGGTAAGGAAAATATTTCTAAAATTTACAACTATCCAAAAGTGGAATGGAATATCATAGGAAACAATGTTTTCCTACCTATTAGAGATCTCTAAGCAAAGGCTGAATAAACACTTATTGAGTGTTTTGTAATGTAGAGGAAATTCTTATATAAGTATATGTGGATAAAATGGGCTATGCAAGAATCTCCAAATGAGTCTACAATTTGCTCCAAGTGAAAATTCATGCACTTTCATTTATTTTTCATGTATGGTATAATGGTGTACTTTTAGATTGTACCTTACCACCCCTCAGAATTTCCAGTAGAATATAACTCTTTGAAGGGAAGGACCTTTACATTTTTGTCTTTGTATTCCCAAAGCCAGATAAAGTATTTGACAAATAATAGGGGCTAAATAAATGTATAATAAAATGAATTGGTGTCCTTAAAAAGTAAAGCTGTCTTTCCAACAAGTGACATATTATTGCATGAGGCAATTACAGGAATTAGAGAGAATATGACTCATTGAGTAAACATAATTCAGTAAATACAATTTGAAATATAGCATACCTGACGTGCTCTCTTCCCAGAGAATTCTAGTCTATTTGGCTGGCATGAACAGAGAAAATATAGAAATAGAGTGGGTAGTGAATTGATGTCATCAGGAACTTCTGCAGTGGATCTTGAAAAGCTCTTAGGAACAATCATATATTGAGGAAATCATGTGATTCAGTTGGTTTGATTGCAGGACTCGAGAGCCTAAAGACATAAAGTCAGTTTGATATGTTTTGCTTTGTAATCACAAACTGCCCTTCCCAACCAACTAACTGCCACTACCACCAATTCAGTAGTTTTGTGAAAGGATCCTGTTGTCAAAGGGGATACGGAGACTGGTGGCACCAGAAATAAATGAATGAATGAATAAAACTAAATAAAAGCAAAAAAAAAAAACCAATGAACACTCAATGTTGTGTTAAGAGTCTTGCATACTGAGGTCCACTCTGTTCCTAAAAAAGAATAGGACACAGTTGTAGTTTCAAAGAAGCATAGAGTAAGCACAAGTGAGAAAACAGGAAATGCGTTTGCTTAGATTACAACGTAGTGGATTAGGAGAAGACAGAAGAAATAACAAAGGAAAATGGTACAATTGATGCAGATGATATCAGTCTTCAGGGCAGAGTGTGCCTATTTATTCATGATATGGGCAGAGCATCTTTCTCCTTACCTCCCAATGGTAATAAGATCTGGCTTTGGGGAACCAAATAAATAAGGGAAAAAACACTCACATATGTAATCTGCGGCTTTTCTATTGAAGCCACTAACAGTTATAGAATTATGGAGAAAAGAAAACAGACACTGTTCAGTCTTGTTACTGACAAATGATACAGTTGAGCAGGAGAGTGTCATGCTCATTGAACATACTGCCATTAACATTGCTCTAAAGGACAATTGGTTCTTCTAGAAGATGAGATGAAGGATTAGCATGGCACAAGAAGGTCTCTGGATAGTGGGATGTTATAACACAATCAATAACAGTCAAAGAAATTACAATAATGACCTTCATGTAGGTTGCTGTTAGCAAAGACAGAGCTGTACACCCCAAATACAGTATGCATTCAGAACTGAGAGGTAAGGTCACAGAATGTCACCTTTTATGAGTGACAGTGATAAGAATCAACATGAAATGGATGAGGTTTATTCTGTCAGATATCACCTACCGTAAAAAACACATGCATTGCTAATGGAATTAGCAGAATTAAAGAATCTCAAAGTAGGAATGTACCTCAGAGATCAAATCCAACTAGTACCTGCACATGATTTCCCCACTTGCATCCTTAACCCAACCTCTACTTGAAGACTTCCAGAGAGGGAGATCTACTACTGTTTGAGACAATCCATTCCACTTACTAACAGCTCTAATAGTTATGGAGTTTTTTCTTACTAAAAATCTAGATCTGCCCCTTTGTAACTTCTGTAAATTCTATCCATTGCTTCTAGATCAGCCTTCTGGGGTCAAACTAAACAATCTTTCTTCCATACGACAGCCTACCAAATACAAAAAGACAACTATAATGTCCTTTCTAAAGCTTTTCTTTAGGCAAAACTTTCACATTTTCACTGATTATATATGTATATGTATACATATATATGTATATACATATGCACACAAATATAAATACATACATATGTGTATGTATATACATATATACATACACACACACATACATATATATATAAATATCACTTTAATGTTTATAAATTGCTGTTTATATATTATCTCATTTGTCCTGCTGAGCTTTGCTTTCTCAGAACAGAAGTTGTGGAATGGAGCAGTCCCCATGAGCTGAGACATGGAGCAGGAGCAGAGAGCTGCCTATGTGTGAATCCAGGTGAGAGATGGGAATGAGCCTGCAGAGGAAGAGCCATGGAACTTGGAAGCCAACCTTGAGCTAAGATGGAAGAGGACTTTACTTGGACACTTGATATTAATTAAGAAGATTTTTCTTATAGTGACCTAAGGGTGGATGGTGTGGTACTTTGGAAAAGATCTTTCCTGGGATACTTGGTATTGATTGAATGATATGCTTAACTTAAGGACATTGCTATTGTTATGAGAAATATACTGATTGAATGATATGTTTTTAATTAAGGATGTTGCTATGAATGTCATGCTTTACTTTATCAAACAGTGCTTAGTTAGCTGCTGAATAGAGACCTCATTATACTATACAATGAGACCCTTGAAATCGTTTACACAGCAGTCCTCAGGTGTGCTGCCATAATTGGCTTCACAATCACACAGGTAATAACTGTCTGAGGCTGTATTTGAACTCAGTTTAGCATTCTAACTACTTTGCCACCGAACTCCTTTCTCAAGGAGTTCAGTATCTGACTCAGAGCCAAATTCTCCTTCACAGCTACTCGTAATAGAGCATTTTAGAATACATGCCCACTTGTTCTCTCAAAAACCCTAAACTGTAGTTTCCTCAATGTATTTAACTCTCCTGACCTTCTCCTATTTTCCATATCAGCTATAGACAAGATCCTAGGTCAAGAACTCTGATTTTTCTGTATTTTGCTCTTATCTGTTATCATTCCCTCTTTGCTCATTCTTGCAAAACCTATTTTTTATCCTCACTGTTATGTAAAATCCTTCTATCCCCAATATTCTCCCAGGCCACCATCCTTGCTCTGGCTTCATCTTTCTTCCTCCTCATCCTCAACCCTTTAGTCAGCCAGTTTACCTTGACAGAATGGTGAATTCTCATGTCCCTTTGCCATATCACCACTTAGATTTCACCAAACTCCAATCCTAGATTATGCCTACAGCATTCCTATCTTCTGTTGTTATTCTTCCTCTGCAAAACAGAGCTAAGAGAAGTTTTTGAATTGTGCTGAATGTGCCTACTGCACATTTGTGTTATTTAATCTCTACTGGGCCTTTATTATTTGAGCAAGGCAATTCTTTTACTCCTCTAATTTTTATTTTTATTATAAAAATAAGTTTTTATTGATGTCTTTTTCATATCATCACAATTTTCTCCAGTATCTTTTTTTCCTTTCTCCTCCCAGAAAGTCATCTCGTGACAAATAATGTTCTTTAAAAAAAGTGGAAAAATCAGCAAAACTGATTTTTCAATAAACATAAAAAATATGTATAATTTACATTTATGGACCTGTAATCTCTGCAAAGGGATCTGCTGGGAATGTCTTTATGTATACCTTATTTAGGTTCTGTATTCTTTATGAAATTAAAACTTCTAAGGTTTGGCTTTCTTCTTCTAAACAGTTTCTGCTGTTATTACCTTGTAAATATCGAATCTACTCCCTAGCCTCCATTTTCTGTTGTCCCTCATTCTTAGAAATACAAGTTCCTGCAGATGATAAAAAGATATTACCCCATGATAGCAATATTCATTTGTCTTTCATCATATAATTCATTATTAACCTTTGTCTTCCTCATAATAATTTCCCCTTCTTTGTTGTATAATATCTTCTCTTAGTCTACTCCCTCCCATTCTCTTGGCTATCATTTGCCCCCAGGAACTCTTGATTTCCCTTCTCATAAAGCAGAATGAGTGACCTGTCTAAACACAAAATACCTGAAGATTATCCTTATTGTAAGGTCCTAATTTCTCTTAGCAGACTATTTCTCTTTCCCTATGAGAGATTCACCAGTGGTATCCCCACCTACCACTGAAACACTATTTTCCCCTTCTTGTTTCAATTCATTTTGCTTTCTCACCCATTCTCTTCTAGATTCATGTCCTCCTGTGGGGCTATAGAAATATTTCACTTGAATTGTTAACTTTTGATTTGATAAATATATATCATATATTCCCCTCTATTTTCTTCCTCTACTCTCTTCTTTTATTCACTTTCCAAGTCTGCAATTTAGCCACACAAAAAAACATTAATTCACTTGTAGGTTGCCTGTTGTGGTGTTTAGTCCATGATGTTTCTGGCTCATTTCTTCACAGTTTTGCTTTTGTTATTTTGTTTATGATGTCCTTGGTTGCTGGATTTATTATAGCTTTCTTGTATTTCTGTTGTCCTGGGTATTTGAAAAGAAATAATTTCTTTATGTCTGGTTTTCTTTCTGGGAATGTTTTAAGTGCCTCTTTCTATTGAACATCCATTTTTAAAAAATTAATGGCTAGGCTCAGATTTGCAGAGTATATCACCTTATATCACCTTGAATTGCAGCTTTAGTTCTTTTGCTTTTTGGAGCACATTATTCCAGTCCCTCCTGTGGTTTCTAGTGGGTGCAGACTAGTCTTAGGTTATTAAAATTTCCATTCCTTTATCTTTAAAGATCTTTCTCCTGGTTACTTGATAATTTGTTGTTTATCACTGAGACTTATATATAACCACTACCTGTTCTCAAGGTTGCAACATAGGATTTTGTTTTGTTTTGTTTTTCTCGAGGTTATCTGTGGATTCTTTCAATTAACACTTTTCCATATTTGAAAGTTTAGAAGTAATTTTCTTGTATGATTTCTTGGGTTATGTAGTTTAGTTTATCTTTTTGTTTTGACCTGCATTGTTCTTCTGGGAAACCTATAATCCTAAATTTCACTCTATGCATTCTGTTTTTGAGATAAACATTCTGCTTACATGGTGACCATGCTTTCTTTTAATGTTGCTGCTTTTAGTTCCTCTTTTTCCAAATTGATCTTCACTTATTTTTTTCATTTTATTTCTTTGTTGAGATTTGACACCATGGACTTGCACTTTTCTATTCTGCCAATTATTTCTGTAGAGTATCCCATAAATTCTACTTTCATAATTCCTGTTTTTCTTTTAAACCATTCAGAAACATCTTGCTGAGGTTTCATGCTATCTTGGGAAACTACAGGTCCCCTCTCTGATCAAGTATTGATTTATTTTCCTTTGTCTTGTAATATTTATTCAGTGATATCTGAACTAGTTTAATTGATCTGGAGTCCATTTTCCCTTCTGTTGATAACTCCCTTGTTGGTTTATCACCTTAAGCTCAAGATTTTCTTACTACTGAGATCTCTGGCAAATCAGTCTAATTTTCTTACATTTGTCTGTTGTTTACTTTCTCCTTACTTTCCCTCTAACTACAATTTTTTGGGGCTATCCTTTAAAGTTGTCTCAGTTTATTTTCAAACTTGGCAATTTAAGATTCATTGGCCTCAGTCTCTGTCCCAAGTGTTTTAGGGGTAGGGGAAGAGTGTTGTTAATAGAGGCAGAATTAGGCCCACCTGGATGCTGTATTCTTTCCTTCAGGCTTATTGCAATACAACACAGCCACATATATGTGTTGTATTCCATTTCCTTCTGTTCCTCCACTCTCTGGCTAAGCTCTGTTGCAGCAAGAGTGCGCTCATGCTTTTTGTCCCAGACAGAATAAACTTCTGTCTTTCAGTTTTCTATAGCACTGGGAGGAATGAAGTGGGTAAAGTTCAGTCCTTTTGTCAGCCTATTAATTTGCTTGTGCACCATGGTGATATGGTGGGTTATATGGTGAACATATTAGGGGTGAGGGATTAGCCTTCTCTGTTGTTAGTTCAATATTTTTTTAAAAACCACATTCAGATTCTTGGTATCCTAGACTGGGAAGATAACTGAAATTGTTTTATCTCTAGTACATAGTCCCTATTTTAAGGAAGTTTCAGAGGTTGTGAGGACTGAAGGACGTTTAGCCTACTGTCTTGTTGGCCACATACCTACATATCAGTGATCTGTTAATTTTCAAGTCTAATGGCCTTTTCTCATTTTTACTTCTTTGTAACTTTCTAGAAGCATCTGCTACTGTGGACCATGCTCTGTTCCTGGACACTCTCCTCTCTCTGGATTTTTATTCTATTGCTCTTTCTTGCTTCTCCTACCAGTATAATTATGCTTAAGTCTGCTTTGCTGTAAAGCATGCCACCAAAACCTGAATGTGACCCAAGCCTCTGTCCTACACTCTTTTCTCTTACTTCTCATCAACTCTCATAACTTAAATTACCATCTTTACAATGAGCACTCCCAGTGCTATGCAGTTTGTCCAATCTCTCTTGCAAGTTCCAATCTTACATCAACAACCTATTGGAAATTTCCAACTGGATGTCTTATACTTATTTTAAACTTAATATGTCCAAAAGGGAATATATTATCTCCACCTCCATCCCACACCAAACTGTTCCTCTTTTAAGCTTCTCTTTACTACTGAGAACACCACTATTTTTTCCAGCATCCAGATGAACAACCTTACTCCTCATCCTCACACATCTCACATAACCAACAACCATAATCAGTTGCCAAATATCATCTTCTCTACTTCAATAACATTGTTTGCATTTGTCTTTTTCTTCCCACTCCAACAGCCACTATTCTGTTTTTTGAGGCCCTTATAACCTCTTGAACTGTGAAGAGTCTTAAGATTGTTCTCCCTGTCTCCAGTGTCTCCCATCTCCAATTCATTCTCAGCAGAGCTGCCAAAGTGGTTTTCGTAAAGCTAAGGTCTGTAGAAGGGATTTGTTTGCTGTGTAAGGAGACAGAAAGGATCATTCTTGAAAGTGCAGATGAAATAAATCTAAAAGAGGCAGGCAATATCACAAAGCAATACAAGTAATAGAAATGAGATTTCAAAAGTGCTTTGATGGGATAGAATGCTAGCCTGAAACCAATATGATCAAATTTTATGATGGTAATACTAATTGATAGTATTTATACAACACTTGAAGGTTTGCAAAGTAGTTTATAAGCATAACATTTCATGATCTTCAAAACACTGCGAAGGAGGTGCTGTTATTATTTCCATTTTATAGAAGAGGAAAGTGAGGACCAGAGCAGCTAAGTGAAATGTTTAGGAACACAGGGCAAGTATGAGACCCAGTGTTTGAACCCACATCTTCCTCAGCTGCTTGTTTTGTTCTCTGTATCTGACTGTCACGACACCTCACTTTTTGATGGTGAGGGCCTTCAAATGTATCTACTGATAGACTACATTGTAGGAACTACAGCAAGCCATGAAATATGAAGGAAAAATACAAAGTGATATCTAGAGTACTAGAAAAGAGATTCATGTGTAATCATTGAAAACCATGCATTGGTGGACAAAAACTGGAAATCAAGGGGATGCCCGTCACTTGGGGAGTGGCTGAATAAATTATGGTATATGAATGTAATGGAATACTATTGTGCTATAAGAAATGATGAACAGGAAGACTTCAGAAAGACCTGGAAAGACTTATATGATCTGATGCTGAGCGAAAGGAGCAGAACCAGGAGAACTTTGTGCATGGCAACAACCACAGTGTGCAAGAGCTTTTTCTGGTAGACTTGGAACTTCATTGCAAAGCAAGGATTTAAATTTCAAATTGTCTTTTAAGGCAAAATGCCTTTCACATCCCAAGAAAGAACTATGGAATTCAGTCGCAGAATGTAGCACATCATTTGTGTATGTGTGTGTGTGTGTGTGTGTGTGTGTGTGTGTATTATGTTTTGGTTTGTTATATGATTTCTCCCATTCATTTTAATTCTTCTCCACAGCATGACTATAGAGAAAATTTATTTAAGAGAAATGTATGTGCAGAACCTATATAAAATTGTATGCCGTCTTGGGGAGGGAGGGGGAAGGGAGGAAGAAGGAGGGGGAAAATATAAATTATATGGTAGTGATCGTAGAACACTGAAAAAAAAAAAATATATATATATAAAATGAAAACCATGCATTATGACATGAATCATTAAATTGGATTTGAAGTCATAGGAACTTAGGTAATTCCCAGACCCTGTCACTTACTACCTGAGAGACCTTGAATAAGACACTTAATCTTACTGGACCTCAGTTTCCCCATGTGTAAAATGAAGAGATTGTATTAGATAATTTTAAAGAATGTTCCTTCTAACTCTAAATCTATAAGACTATGACCCTGACAATGGTATTGGAAAATCATAGCATATTAAGAATGCATATTATGGAAATTATAACATGCATCTAGACAGATACCCCATATTTCTATTTATTGTGTGTAAATGTGTATATATGCATACAACTACCACACATTATACATATGCATATTTCTATACATACATACATACATATACACATGTACATATATATGCAAGTATCTTGAACAGATATTACAGATGGACAATGTGCTGATACCAGAATGGAGTAGGAGGCGATGAGGCTATTAATCATTTGGAAAATTATATAGCACTTAGACTGATTCCAAACAATCTGCTGCCACAAAAGCCCATCTCCTTAACATCAATAATTGCCTGATGATGTTATATGACTACAAATTATGGAAGATGAGAATCCTGAAAGAATCAAAATTACAAATAATCTAAAGTTCAGTAGAGAGACTGGTGAAGATACATTGTAATATGTTACCAAGAATGACTTCCATCTTAAAAGTGGTACACAATACTTGCTTAACTACTGACATTTATGACTGAAAAAGTAGGAAGAGATAGCCATGTTGATGGAAATACTGAGTATTATATTGGAACCCACAAAATATTAAAATATTTAGAGTGAATCCTTATGTTTGGAATTCATGAAAAGACATAAAGAAATATCTAAGAAAAAAACAAAAGGATATGGTGAACTTGGGGTTCACATTAATCTTACCCATTCAGCACAACATGATACCTCAAAGCTACGGAATTAGATAAAACTTTGTTTGTATTCTTGTTTGAGTCCTTCCCATAGAGGACAGAAAAGGAGAGATGCTTTTTTTTTCTTTTTGAATCAGTTTTTTTAAGGAATCTGTTAATTTCTAAACAATTGAACAATTACTCTACTCTTGTCAAGAAAGTTAGAAAGCCTATGGAAGATTAGTTTTGCTTTTCTTGAGAGATCCCATTGACTGAGCTCCTAATGCAACAAATGTATGGCAGTCTGCCATAGGAGTTTCTAGGAGAGTTAATCATGAAAGCAATAAACAGGAATGGTAAAAGATTAAAGATTTCACTTCCAGTAAGTTCAGAGAGCAAGGGGCATGTTGCAGTAGGCTAGAGTGTTACAATGTTGCATTGTTGTCAGCACCAAATAATAGTTATGTATGCACAAAGTATTTGTTGGTCTTTCCCCCAGAGAAAAAAGAGAAATGACTTGTGGAATTCTTTTCTATTTGCCAGGTTATCAGGGGAAATGAAATGTCCCTTTGAAGTATGGAATAATTGCTTTGAGAAAAAAAGAAGAAAAAGAATAAGAAAAAGGGGAAAAGGGGAATAAGGATTCTGAGAGACAGAGGTGAGGATGGAGTACATTCTAGGCAAGACTTTTATGTGATGGCTTGGAGGTAGGAGATAGAATTCCATCAAGCAATGCAGCCTGTCTGGAACATAAGAAATAAATCCAGAAAGGTTGGTCGGGACAAGATTGTGGAAAGCCTTAAATGACAGGCTAAAAGCAATAGCAAACCGTTAACATTTTCTGAGCAAGAGAGTGAGGTAGTCAGATCTGACTTTGCCTGTTTTGTAGGGGATGGATTGGAGAAGGTAGAAAATGGAAGCAGGGAGACTCACTTGGAAGATATTAAAACAGCAAATGTTAGAGGAGATAAGGGCCTCAATTAGGATGCTAGCTAAGTGCACCACTAAAGGGCTATTTCAGATTAAAGGAAAGGAAGAGGTAAAAATGACTCCAATATTAAAAACTTGGATGATAGATAAGAGAGAGAATTTTGGAGGAAGGTCAGATGTAGAGATAAAGTTAATCAACTTTTTTAGGATACATTGAATTATAATAGTCAAGTATCTTTGCCAAGAAAACCCAAAATGTGATCACAAAGAATTGGATAGAACTGAAAAATGATTTAACAGCAATAATCAAATCCATCAAAGCAAATGAGATCACCAAGAGAGAAAGAATTGGAGGAAAAGGGAAACAAAGAGAAACGTACCTAAGACTTAGGCTCAGTGGACACACACACAGGATATTTCTCGAAGGAGAGAACAGTTCATTGGATTGATAAGAATGAAGATGTGAATCCACTGCTGTTAGTTGCAATGTGGTCACATAGCAATGGTCAGAGGATAAAAAGATGATATGTAGAGGTTGGCTACCACAGCTTTGTGTTGACATGACATAGAAATAAGATGACTTCTCAGAAGAGTAGTTTGGAACCATAATTTATAAGAATGAGATGTTCTCAGGGAGAAAGCAAACCTAATGAGGAGTGATGTATGTCTTTCAGATACATACACACACACATATATACATGTATTTGTGCAGATATATGTATATATATTAAAATCAGATCTTTTTTATATGAAATATTGTCTAGCCATATCTCTTTCATATTATATTTGTGAAGATATTTTCTAACCTCAGATCTAGCTCTATCATCTATACAAATATGATAAATATTGTATCATCTATCTACCCATTCTTTCTCTCGTTCTCTCTTTCTCTTCCTGTCTCTATATTTATGTGCCTATCTTCCTGAAAATCTGAAAGAAAGAGGGCTTTATACTTTGAAATGATGTGGAGTGAACAAACTGTACATATACATATATATATATACATTTATATATGCCAAGAAATATACCATAAAATGTAACAGATACAAGAGAAGGAGAAGACTAGAATGAGGAAGGAACATCAATATACAGGAGACATTATACAAGGGGAAAAAATCTAGCAATAAAATTTATAGCCTTGGCATACTATACACAAAAGCACAGAGTATACATAAAAATAATCTGAACAGGCATAGATAGTACATTTATCTATATACAGATGACACAGGGATGGAATGGTCAATTAACATGCTAGACGATAGTTGAGATTCAAAAAACATCTTGACAATCTAGAATGCTGACCTCATTGAATGAAAATAAAATTTAATGGAGATAAATATAAAGTCTTACTTTGGGGTTCAAAAAATCAATGTCACAAATTCAAAGTGAGGATGGCATGGCAATGAGCAATTCACTTCAAAAAAGATCTGCCTAAAAGATCAATATGAATCAACCTTGTGATGTG
The DNA here is from genome assembly GCF_028372415.1 of Notamacropus eugenii. NCBI lineage: Eukaryota > Metazoa > Chordata > Mammalia > Diprotodontia > Macropodidae > Notamacropus > Notamacropus eugenii. The sequence goes on along the minus strand of NC_092877.1, from coordinate 163,619,671 downwards.
CCAACCAAAGAAACAATCTTAGACTGCATTAAGAGACGTATAGTATACTCCAAGAGTAGAGATATGACAGTGACAGTAGACTCTTCCTGGTCAGAGTACATTGGAAGTCTTATGCTCATTTGGGGCCATGATATTTTAGGAAAGTGATTGACCAAAAGAGGAAAAAGGCCTCTGATCTTTGCCCGTATTAGGATCACCTGAAAGATTTAAAGATGGTTAGCCTAGAGAAAAGAAAATTAGGGATACTAGTAGAGAGGGTGATGACTCTCTCTGAGTGGAAAGCTAGCTACCTCAGAAACAGATTGTTCCCTTTTTATCCTTCATTTCTACCACTTCACAAATTTCCTCATAAATGTTAGAAATTTAACAAAGCTATGCATCACTGAATTGAATTAATTGACCCACCTGGACTCATTGGAACATCATGACCACAATAAAGCTATACATAGGTGGGCTGTTGTTTTTCAGAATATATTTCACTGGTATAGGAACTCTTGGTACTAAGGCTCCAACTACCAATACTTAGAGAGTTTGCTGGGGGTACTGAAGCAGTCAATAGAAAGACAGTATTGGCTAATGACTGCCTGGGTAAGTCAGTTAACATTTCAGTGTCCCGGGAATAAAAGAATTAATAATAAAAATAACAGCAATAACAATTATGATAATAGCTATTACGTGGTACAATGAATAGAGTGCTGAGCATGGAAGTCAGGAGTCAGGAAGACCTGAATTCAAATCCAGTCTGAGACACTTAGTCAGGAAGACCTGACAGACTTACTGGACCTGAGACACTTACTACTTGTGTGACCCTTGGCAAGTCACAACACTGTTTGCCTCAATTTCCCCATCTGTAAAATGAGATGGAGAAGGAAATGGCAAACTACTCCAGCATCTTTGTCAAGAAAACCACAAGTAGGGCTATGAAGAGTTGGACATGACTGAAAGTGATTAAATAACAAAATACTATTTTGCATATATTGAATATATTGCACTTTAAGGTTTGCAATGCTCTTAATATATGTTAACTCGTTTGAGCCCCACAACAACTGTAAGAGGTAATTGCTAATATCATACCCATTTTACAGATGGGGAAATTGAGGCATGATGAGGTTAAATAACTTGCCCATGGTCATATAGCTGGTTAAATATCTGAGGCAGGATTTGAACTCAGGTCTTGACAACTCCACGTCCTAAATTCTTATCAAAAGGAAGAGAAAATATAAAAGACGTGGAAGGGTGGTGTTATATGTTAAGAAGAGAAAATCTGGTGAAGAATTCAGAAATCAGAATAAAGAACATTTGTGTAAGGATCAATGGAGGAAGACACAAATGATATCCTGATGCTATAATACTATGACCCAATATCATACACCATCTGGGCATGAGAAAAAAATAGATGAGGAGTTCATAAAACATTATAAACTTGACACAGAAGGCATAATGATAGAATGGTGCTGACCTTTAGTGTTCTATATTCTAACTTTTGTCTTGCTCCATATTCTTCTCCCTCTCCTTCTTACCTATGCCTCTATCTTTAATTGCTTTTCTCTTTCCAGATCTAGAAGTTGAACTACCAGACTCCACTTTCACTGAGGGATCTTTGGTATACAAAGATACAATAGTCCCTATCTTCAAGGAACTTATATTGTCCTCAACTGGGAGGAGGATGTGACATGTGTACAGGTGAGTGTATACAAGGTATATGCCAATAATTTCAAAAGGCAGAAAGTACTAAGAACCAAGGGGAATAAGAAAGTTTTGATGGATAAGGTAGCATGTTAGCCATTCTTTGAAAGAAGACTCAGTGATAGAGTGCTGGGCCTGAAGTCAAGAAGACTGATCTTTCTGAGCTCAAACCCAGCTTCAGATACTTAGTAGATGTGGAGCCTTGGGAAAGTCACTTAACCCTGTTTACCTCAGTTTCCTCATCTGTAAAATGGGTGGGAGAAGGAGATGGCAAACCACTCTAGTACCTTTGCCAAGAAAATGCCAAATGGATTCATGAAGAGTTGGGTATGACTCAAGAAACTGAACAACAACAATGTATTTCATAAGGCGTGGGTGAGGAGAAAATGTATCCCAGGCATGAGAGACTCTGGGCAAAGGCATGAGGATGGGAGATGCAGTAGTAAATACAAGAAACAACAAATCAGCCAGTTTGAACAGAATGTAGAGTCACAAAATGTTCAGAAAAACAGAAGGTGAAACCAACTCAGAAATTATGTAGGGGTAGGAATAATTTAATGTTTAGTAATACTCTAAGAAAGTTTTTCCTTCTATTACTTTTCATTTGTCTGTTCTTTGCCTGCATTTATTTGTCCTCCAGAGAGCTCATCCTTTTCATTTGATAAACCATGACGCTAAAGACTCCCAAATATTCCTCTGCAGTCTTGACCTTTCAGCTGAGCACTGGTCTCCAACTGCCTTGTGGGTTTTTTCACTTGAATATCTTGCAATCATTTTGCTCAGAATGTCCAAAATATGTCATCAGCCCAAATAAATGCTGCTTGAATTAAAGTGAACACTGAATTCATCATATTTTCAGACAAACCAGTCTTCCTTCCCCTCCTGACATCTCAGATTCTGTCAAAGGCACCATCATTCTCCCAGGTCCCTAGGCTCAAATCCTTTGGGTCATTTCTGGCTCATCTCTCTTGTTCATTTCTTATATCCAATCAGTTACTAAATCCTATGGGTTCCTCATTTGAAATGTCTGTCATATCTATCCTTTCGTCTTCAGTCCCACTAGTCTAAACCCTCATTACCTTTGACTGAATAACTAAAACAGACTTTTATTTGCTTTCACTGACAATAGTCTCTCTCCTCTCAATTTACTCACATGCTATTGCTTGACTGATATTCCTAAATATTGCTTTGATGTCACTATCCTCTCTATGCTATTTTAAGAGCTTCCTGTGTCCTCCAAAATAAATTCTAAAACCTTCCTAGGTTTCAAGCTCCCCCATAATCCAATCACACCCTACCTTTGCAACCTCCCTACAATCCAGTAACATCTTATTTATCTAAACCTAGTGCCTAGTGGTCAAACAATCACAGAGTCACTGAATTTTACAGTTGGAAAAGATTTTCATAAGCCATCTAGTCTAAGTCACAACTGATTATAAATTTTCTTAATAATCATGAAAAAGAGATTTATTTGTTTAGTCCTTTAAAATATAAAAATTTCCTTTATCTACATCCTTTGTTTAATCTGTTCTACAACATCCCTACAAGATCCTCTAGTCTTTTCCTTAGGCCTACTTGGAGAAGCAGCATGGTAAGGGACAGAGTACTGACCTGAGAGTCAGAGAGACCTAGATTCAGATTCTACCTTTGACATTTATGGGTTATATGACTATGAACTAGTTATATTAACGTGTCTGAGTTAGTTTCCTCATCAGTAAAATGAAGGATTTGAACAAGATAGCTTACAGATACATTCTTGTTCTATATCTATGACTATGACCCCAGTGATTGAAAGCCAGTATGTCTCAAGGTTAAGTTCAAGTTCCTTACGCACATCATCTTCTCCGCTCAAGCTAAGTTTTTCTCATTATCCTTACAACATATGCTCTTTATTTCTTCCTCTATACCTTCACTGATTCTGCTTCTCCTGGCCTTGAAACAGTCTTTGTTTTCCTTGCTGTCTATCTAAACTTACCACTTTTTTCAAGACCCAGCATAAGTCTCAAATCCTCAATAAAGTTTTCTCTAACTACACCAAGCAACATGAATCTCTCTTTTCTTTGAATTCCTATAGAGATAGCATGGGGTGCAAGTCTTTCTTCTGATATTTGCTAGATTTAAGACTACAGAAAAAGCACATAATCCCTCTGAAAGTCTGTCTTTCTCCCCTATAAAATATAGATTACAGTAATTGGACAACCTACCTGACAGGATTATTATAAGCAAAGTATCTTGAAAGGTTCTTTATCATTTTGAGCTATTATTATGCCACTTATAGATCATAATACGCCACAACTAAGCACTTAGTCCTGTACACCAGTGGTATTCAACTCAAATAGAAATGGGGGCCATTAAACCATACATGAAGATTCCCTGAAGGCTGTATATTAACTTTAAAAAAACACATTAATATTATCTATATTCTACTGTATTTTTATTCATCTTGTTACATAGTCCTCAATTATATTTTAATTTGGTTCAGGCAGCTGAGGAGTGTTGTGGGTGGGAGGTGTGTTTAACATCTCTGCTATACAGTGCTGAAAATATTTTCCTAAAGAGGAAGTCTTCTCTTCTCCATAAGAGTAACCATATGATGGTTGGGGCTACATCCCATACCACTTTTGATTCTTCTATCCCCACAGAATCAATGATAAAACTGGGCAAAGTAGGAGGGATTGAGTGTCAGAATAGGGTGGGAAAGGGCCTTTATATAAAAGTGAGATTCGGGGAAAAATATTATGGTAGACAAATAATACTTTTGCTGTCACCATTGGTAGTATTAGCACCCTGATTTCATATTGACTGTCTCAGCTTAAAGTTTCCATATCACTTCCAATTTTTCTACCAAAGCTCTTGGACTTTGGTGTCCCTGAGAAATTCTGTTTCTTTTTTCTACCTTGAACTAGTTCCCACTGATTTTTGGTTCCTACTTTGGACTTCATCTTCTTCCCCAGGAGGAAATTTTTTCTTATGTTTGGTGATTGCTCCAAACACCGAGAGGAAGAAGCTGATGTAAACAGGATCCAACCAAGGTTTTAGCAGACAATTCAACCCAATCTAACCTAAACAGCATCTATTAAGCACCTCTAGTCTATAAGACACTGAACTAGTTTCTTGGAAGACAAAAACAAAAACTATTCCCTGATGTCCAGAAGCTTATATTCTACCGGAGGAGAATCCATTCATCATTCTTTAGTCATATCTAACTCTTTGTGATCCCATTTAAGGTTTTCTTGGCAAAGACAATGGAGTTCTTTGTTTGTTTTTAAGAAGGGAAAAATAACCAATAACTAAGCAGTAAGGGAAGTGGCCCATAAGTTAAGCCTTCAAGGATACCAATTATTCCAAGAGATGCCTTTGCCTGGCATATGGGATTATCCAAAGTCAAGCAGCAATTGAGTCATTTTGACTCAAACACAGACTGTGTGGAAGGGAGTAAAATAAGCTAGCAAATGTAAGATAATGCCTAATTGTGAAGGGAACAAGAAGAGGAGTTTATATTTGATCCCAGAAAAAATAAGAAAGCACTTAAGATCCTGGATCAGGGGAGTAGCATGGTAAGATTCATGATTTAAGGAGGTGATTTTAGGAGCTGCTGTAGACAGAGAGTGCTGTTACAGAGAATGGTGAAATGAATAGTTGAAGGGACAAAGTCTCAGAAGAGACTGAAGGAGTAGGATCAAGTGCATAAGTAGAAGGGTTGACCTTAGCAAGAAGGGTCACCTCTTTGTCAAGAGACTAAAATTAAGAAAGAGAGAATGTGAAATGTTGTCAGAGGGTTCTGAGGTATGAAATAGAGAAGAGGGAATTTATGATGAATGGTCTCTATTTTCTTCTTAAAGTACTCACACCTCATCAGTATCCTTAGGAGGCTCTGCCCTGCTGACTGGAAAACTGGAGACCACAGAAAAATAATAAAATAAAAAACCAAAAAAAATCCCAAAGACTCCATTTAAGGAGGGATTGTCATACCTGGCTCCCTCTCAATGTCCAGCCTTTGTTTTCCAACATCCTTTTTTAAGTTGTCTCTGCTCGGCCTCTTCAACCACCCCCACCACACCCCCGCATTAGATTGTAAGCTCCTTGAAGGAAATAACTGCCTTTCTTTTTTTTATTTGTATCAAGACTTAGCACAGTGTATGGTATATTACAAAACTGGCACTTAACAAATGTATAATCAATTGAACTGAATTAAAATAGGAAGTAATGCCCTTAACTGAGAGGAAAGTGGAAGGATGCCACTTGAAGAGACAGGAGAAGATTTAGCATAGCTGCTATATAGTAGAAGGTAAATTTCTGAATAATAAGAGGATAAGAAAAATTGGTAATCATCAGTGAGGGACTAAGTGAAATTAGAGACTTAATTTGTAATGGACCCTTAGTATGTTTGTCTGTTTTCTCTGGTACTTTTCATTAGGAGGAGAGTAAGACCAAAGAAAGAGGATTGTGGGGATAACCTGTAGTTGTTATTCTTCAAGGCATGATAGGTGTCAGAAAGGCTTACAGAGTAGACAATATATAGCTGACTTTGTTGAACATTAGATTGAGATGGCAAAGGGGGGAAAGTGAGGACAGCTACTGAAAGAGAAATAAAGCCTAGAGTTTCAAAATATGTAGTCACAAATCTCATCCTACATATTCTCAGCTATACCCATAGAGCCAAATTTTTCTCTTTGCTTTGCTATATATTATTCACTTTTCTTGTTAGTGATGGATGCTTTCTTCATTTATGTATAGTCATCCAAGGCTCTAGGTTTTATTTCTGACTCATTTCTTAGATTTTGTCTCCTATGAAGTTCTGGGCAGTGCTATTTCTATTTTTACTATTCCTTACAAATTCATGACATCGGGTTTTGTGGAGACACATAATACACGTAAACACATATAGAGTATTTCCTCCATCTTTTCAGTTTAAGTTCTAAGCATTAGATTTGTAAAACATTAGACATATGTGTATAAATAGACATGAAAATCTTCATGTATCATACAATAAGTTACACTAGCTCCATTTTTAAATTGTATTTAATTCATGGAAGCTCTCGTCCTGCAGTGTCTTACTGCAAGATTTACTTTCTTCATCAATGTTTAACTATGTTGGTAGGAAAGATTCCTTCAGAGTAGAAATGTACTTAAAGTTCAACTTAATCAGCTTGACCAGTCACTTTATCAATACATATATACATGCATACTACATATATGTATGCATGTCAAGATAGATTTATAAAACAATAAAGGAACTGGGGATCACAAATTTATACATACATATGCATTTACATACACATACATACATTTTACCAAAGTCTAGAGTGTATTTTATTCTCCTTCCCTATCACAAACTGTCAGCTGGGTAGATACTTGCATCCAAATTCCACTTAACATCTACTTCATCAAAAAGATCAGTTACTGTAATGACTAGCTCTCATTAGAGACATTCCATCCATTACCCAGGGCTGGGGCCTGATGATATTTCTAAGTATTAAGCTATAGTTTAAAAATTCAAGATTCCATTTTCAAATACTATCCTCTTAAACATATGTTCACTTCCCAAATTTACCATTCTCTTCTGAAGTCCTTGCTTCAGTGAGTTGAAGTTATAAAAATGTCACTTGTGTTCTCAAGATCTTCACCCTGGACTTTGTCATCTCTAGCAGTTTTCAAGATTTCTTCGGGCTGTATCATTTTGCCCTTATGAATCAGTGGAAGTGTACAGAAGTACTTGGCTTGACGAGTCATGGAAATCCTTTATCACCTCTTAGATACATGCTCTTGGAAAACAGTAGATTGCCCACTGTTATCAATTCACCTTATAGCTGCTTCAATGCAGCTAAGTAGGGAGACTCCCCATTCTCCTGACTTTTGCCGGCTGATATTTCACTTGACCACACCTCTGTTTCTACATCATTATTCCTTAAAGGACAAGAATTTTCTTCTCCTGCCTTGTCAAAAAGAACCTTTTTCTTAGCCCTAAGTTTACATTGATTCTTTTTTGGAAGAACAAAACAAAACAAAAAAAACCTTTCTAAGACAAATCATTTTCTCCTAGATCTTTTTCCTTCTTAGCTGATCCTTACATAGCATGGTGTCCTATCACTTATTGATTTCATCATTTAACATCACACTAGGAAAGAATACTGTCCCTTCCCTAATATTCTGCTTACCATAACTAAAATAAACTTTTGTGTTATCCTCAGTATTCTACGCCATCATCTACTTTTGGTACTCCTGGTATTATTTTTATAGAACTAAGATCTTCTTAAAATCATTTTTTTGGTAAATAACCTGCATTACATCTTTATAAAGATTTTTAAAAAAATATTCAGCTTATATTAAAAATGCAGTTCATTTATAAATTTCCCTAGCCATACTCATTGGTCTTTTTAGATAGCACCTTCTTTTCTTTCTCCTAAAAGAATTTCTTTTTGTATATTGTTTCAGGTTTTTGAGGACTTCCTAATTTTGCCCATATAATTTTAGAACATAGGAATTCTACCTATCCTTTTTTCTAAACTCCTTGAAATTCACTCTATCATACTCCGGGGTGTGCTTTTATCTCCTTCCTTATCACAAACTCTAAGAGAATGTAGTTACTTGCAATCAAAGTTCCCATCATTTCTACTTCAGCAACCAGTATTTTCTCATTGGACAGAATCAAGTGCAAAAAACAGCTTCCCTTGTTGCTTCCCCTACATTTTAAAGAATGAAATGATATCACTGAGACAAGTCAAGAACATACCAGCTGCTCTACCTTTGGCAGAGAAAGAACCCTACCAGATGTCCAGGTAATTAAAGTCCCCCATCAGCACTTGATCATGTCTTTACTCCAGATCTTTTGTTTACCAAACTACTTTACTGTTCCTTACACTGTCCAGATTGTCTTTAGAACACTCCCGTGATTATACTACTTTTCTTTCTCCTCTCCTCATCCTAACCATAACCCCAATCCCCTCCACCAAGATTAACCTCTCTGGTTCCTGCATCTTGGTGCAAGTTTATCTTAATAAACAAGACAAATTTTTTTTAACTATATCTTATAACTAATCTGTTCTTTAAAAAGAAATTGGGTTAGTGATACCTAGGTAAGTCAATTTGCTTTCTTGTATTAGGATCTCTATTTTCCCCTGTTTATTAGCAATACTTGTGAATTTGAGTTAAAACAACTGAGGTCATGTTTTTATAACTATTTGTAATCCCATGTACTTATTTTCTTTGAATTAGTAGTTCTTTTTATTATTGTACTTGCTCATATATATATATATATATATATATATATATGAAATTTTTTTATCTTATTTTATATCTGCTTCTCTCTGTAGTATGAGACTTGGTAGATACATAGTTTATATATGTATGTGTATGTATATGCATTCACTTTTCTTTCTTATCCTCCATCTTCAGTTTAAAGTCATCTTGATCAGATTCACAAGATTCAAAGCAAATCCATTTTTACAAATCATTTATAGGTGTACATTGTCTCTGGACAAGAGACTATATTTCAAGCTGTGGTACAGAAAATATAAAGCCCTATACTCAAATACCATTTTCTTAATTCACTAATATTTTCCAAATCCAATTTTCTCTTTTGAAGCTATGATTTTGTTCTTTTGACCCTAAAAACATTAAGTTTGAGTCCAGAGCTTGCTTAATATCCAGTATTCTTTCTTAGTTTTCTTCAAACTGCAGAATTTGTTTGAGCACAAAGAACACAAATTGGGCAGCACTCACATTTGACAAAAGGTGATGTCCTGGTGTTGTCTCCAATGTCCTGGAGACACCTCCTAACAATGAAGTTGACTTCTTTATTATTTTTGCTGGATGGACATATTACCCTAGTCACCAACTACAGCTATTCATTTCTTCTTTCTCTGAATGTTACTTGTTAACTTTTGACACTGATTTGGGATCTGGATTGGGGTAACTAGACTGTGCAGTGAATATGGTGCTGGGCCTGGAGTGAGAAAGACCTGACTTCAAATATGACCTCAGACACTTCTTAGCAATGAGACCCTGGGCAAGTCATCTAAACCTATTTGCCTCAATTTCCTCATCCATAAAATGAGCTGGGGAAGGAAATGGTAAATCGCTTAAGTATCTTTGCCAAGAAAACCCCAAAACAAGTCACATAGAGTTAGGCATGATTGAAAATGACTAAACAACAGAGCAGAAGAAATTGTCACCTCCCTGAAGAAAGGATTCAGCTCCCCCTCTACAAAAAAAAAAGACACCTATCACCTAGTTCTGATTATTCAGAAGTCCTTCTTCAGTTCTTTCTCTGTGTAATATTCTCCTTTCCTCAGTTTATTTGGATCAGTTTTCTAGTTTTACCTCTAAATTACTTTTTTTCCTTCCAGGAATATTTTTGTACTCTCAAATAACCTGAAAAGTAGAACAGTATCTGTCCATCCTTTTTTATCTTTGCATCTAGAAGGAAGACAAAGTAGCATATCCTGCCTATTTACCTGTTATTTAGCACTGGCATAAACACAAATACTGAAAAATCACTATACGCCATTACAAAATTCCCCTGGCCTTCCATATTTGTTGGACTCAAGCTTTCAGTCCTCTGTTGCTTCAGTCGGTGGCTACTGTGACCAATTATCATGACATGCTATTGTGGTAAACTTTGTGTTTGCCATACTTCTTCACTGTGACTGGGGCCCCTGATGAAGGCTTAATTTATTTATCATTTTTTTCAAGATATAATGTGAGCTTATGCTTTTGATTGGCAATTAACAAATTTTTGCCAAGCCCTAATGTTATCTGTTGTACAAGAGTTCAAGCAAGAATCCAATTACCAGTAAGGCTTTACCTAATTAAATTTAATTACCTACCTCTTCTGTTCTTTTCCCTCAGATAAATTTTAAGTATCCTTTTATATTTCTCTGGCTATAGTATTCTCTTGTACTCAATAAATAGCAAACATGGCTTCTCAACAAAAGTTGTTACCCAGGAAATTAGACCTAGAACAGACCTTCAAACCATTCAACAATGTTTTTACTCAATTCAATTCGATTCAAAATAATTCAACAAACATTTACAAAGTATGTGCAAAGCCCTGTGCTAGGAGACAGGGAAAATATAAAGTTTGCCCAGTGCTTGATTCTCTTTCCCCAAAGGACTTCTGTCTAGTCATGAGCTATAACATAGACAGAAGAAAGAATAGCATAAGAAAATCCATAAGGGGTATAATCCAAGTGACCTTCCAGAGGGAGGCAAACGTATTTACTAATTAGGGGATCAGAGAAGGCTTCATGGAAGAGAATATTGGTGTTGAGAATAAAAAAAAGATGAAATTTAAAAGATGGAAATTCCACTGGTGAGTATGGTGAATAGCTAAATGAAATGTCTTTACAGGATTTACATGCAACAATGTTGGAAATGTTGGTTGTACCAAATGTCTGAGAGCCCTGAATGCCAGGCTAAGAATTGGCAACTATATTCTACAGACAAGAAGGAGAGACTGGAAAATATTGAGGAGAGGACCAACATGACCAGATCGATGTATAAGGAAGTCTTGTAGTGATGCAAAGCATTGACTGGTAGGGAAAGAGTGTGGAAAGAAGAAAGACTTTTAGGTGTCTACTAATATAGAACTTCTAAATAAAGATGAAGACATGACTTAGTTTGGTAGCAGTGGGAATAGGGGAAAGAGAATGATATTGAGGTGTCTATTCTGGGTAAGTCTCCATGCTAAAGGCTTCATTTTCAGATAGGAGGGCATTCTCAATATATCATTAAAATGATTAAATTTTATTTAAATCAGCTACGATAGCAGCAGTGTGAGTTTACTAAGGTACACATTTTGGATAATAAGGTATTATTTTCATCAGCATTTAATTAAATGAACAAGAGGTACATAAAGTGTATCATCAATTCCAAGTAATTTTGGAAAATGTTTTCATTATATTCTAACTGTAGCATTAAAGACTTCAAAAAGCAATAAGCTTGGCTCGCACTCAGGATGCTTCAATTAACGTACAAAAACGAAATGAAAAGAACGACTTTGTCCATTGAGCTCATTTGAGCGACACGGAAATAAAGTCTTTGGCTGTAAACGCAGGGCAAAAGAGCCTCTTTGGGGGATGTTATTTCTAAAAGACAATTTCAGATGTGATGTGCTCCAACATAACGATGCTACCAAAAGTATCCTATTGAAAAAGCCTCATTCATCTTTTCTTAAACTTCACGCCAGGAAGAAATTGAAAACAATTTTTAGGGAAAATACAAGTCAAAGCTTGAATATTTATTAACAACCAGGAATGCATTCTAAATAACAAATCTGCTATGACTGAGAAACAAGGTAGCCCAAGGAACGGGAACCATGGGTGCTTCGGACTTCTGACCACCTACCTTTGCTTTCAAAGTGTATTTCTCCAAGAGAAGTGGGAAAGAGGAAAAGAGAAGGGAAGAATAATTTTTAAAAAGAGAGAAAGAGTAAGGGAGAGAAAGTAAGTTCAGGAAATCCTAGATTTGGAATTGAAAGCAATCTCAGAGGCCATCTACTTTAACTCTTTCATTCCACAGGTGAGAAAAATGAGGCTAGGCTCAGAACGGTTGTGATTTGTTCAAGGTTACACAAGCAGTGAATGGTAGAGAGGAAGGGGAGAAAGAGAGAACAGGAGAAAGAGAGGGAGGGAGGGAGAGAGAGAGAGAGAGAGAGAGAGAGAGAGAGAGAGAGAGAGAGAGAGAGAGACAGAGAGAGAGACAGAGACAGAGAGAGACAGAGAGAGAGAGAGGAGAGAGAACAATATGATGGTTATAGTTGTGGACTTAACGCCTGGAGGACCTGGGTTGAAATCCTAATCTTGACACTAATTATTTGATTCTGGACCAGTCATTTCACCATTTTTAGTCTCAGTTTCCTCAGCTATATAATGAGGGGGTTCAACTACATGACCTATGAGGTCCCATTCTGCTGTAAGCCTGATCTATGGAAGTTTAATCCTATGAAAACAGCTAGAATGTGAATTTTTATTTGTCAAATTTCCTTTGACTGCAGTTTTCTTTTAAGTGAATGTAAAGTGTTGTTTATATGTATGCCTGTTTCCACATCTTGAGCTGCAGAAATCCTCTAATGATGTCAGATGCCCGGAATGATAACCTAATTTATGAATTTTTTCTTCATGACAGTGATATTGCTTCCATAAAAGTTATTTACTTCATTCCTCTTTAATAATAGATATTTTAATCACTTGGAGTTCCAAAGCCTGAGTTACATTCTCAAACTAATTAGGCCAGTTTCAGTTCTGATTATGGACTTCTGTATCATGTGGAAATATCATAAGTTCTGTATTTATTTCTTATTTTAAAATTGAGAAATATTTAGTTTGAGGTCCTTGTTAGAAGCAAGATTATAATCACCAAAATCTCTTCCTTTTTACACAAATACTTGAAAATATACAAACTGATATTAATATAGTCATTTACATACTTTACATACATATTTTATTTGAATTTTACAACAACCTGGGAAGTATTACATATATAATTATACCCATTTTAGAGATTAAGAGCCCCTGAAGTTCATTAATGTTAAGTGTTTTGCCTAGTTTTTTTTTTTACAGCTACCAATATGAGAAGAAGAACTTGAATACAGTTTAGTATGACTTTAAGTCCAGATTTTTATGTACCATAAATGCCTCTAGAATAAAAATACAGGTAGAGTTACAGAAAATTCTACAATTCCAATTCTATGAACATAGTTGAAAATCTACAAGATATGCTTTAAAAGAGCACCTATTTCTTATACTATTTGAGAAAAGTTTCCTGTATTTTAAAAGACTTCAGGCAAGCACTTAAAAAAATAACCATATAGTTCTAGGAGAGGAAATCTTGTAGAGATAAGTAAACCTTGAATTACTTATTAAATGACAAAAAAAAAAGTATGGGGAACAAAGAGTGTTATATATTTGGGATGTTAGATTGAGAGAAAGAAGATCATTTATTTTAATGATTTAAATCATTACATTCTATATTTGCCCCAGTAGTAAATGAACTAATCATGTAATAAGGTATTTAGCTAGGTTGTGTTAAAAACCTAATCATATCTACTGGATGGCAATCTTTTCATATGTTCAGTGCTCAAATGAACCTCACTAAGTCAGCCAAGATGGTAAAGACTTAGCCCCCAGATCTCCAATTCTCTCTAGTTCCTCTGGCACTTCTAAATGATGAGTCATTTGCTTTAAGTCACTGGAGAATCACTGAAGGCAGTCCTCTTCATTTAACTCTCTTAGGTTGTCCTAGCTACAAAGTAGAGGTAACAATAGTATATATGTTAATTCTAGTGTAAAATGTCACAGTTTCAATTAGAATCATACTCTTGAGACCGGGAAGTGTTTCTAAAGAATAATGTTAAAGTGACAGGTTTAAAATGCCAAGGCCACAAGCTGCCATCCATTTCTTCTTAAGTGATAAAAAAAAAAGGGGGGTAGAGAATTTCATTACAATTTGGGGAAGTGGCTGCTGGGGCTTTCTCTACTTCCCAGATACAGTAATTGCCAGAAGTGAACATGAACATGAGACACAGACAAGAATCACACAGATCATATGGCAATCAGCTTTTATAGAGGAAAATCTTCATTGGTGAGATATTAGATCCACAGATAACTTGAATTATGAAAGAGGACATGCTAGTTCAGTGAAAGGAAAATTCTAGTTTTTGCCCAAATTAACAGGCAGAATAATTTTCAAAGAGTGATGAAACAGAAGAAAATCATGCTTCAGGTAGAAAATAGACAAAGTGACCTCTGAGGTCTCCCCAGATGCTGAGGTCCCTGATTTATTTTACAAGAAAGGCTTAAGAAGTTACATAAATTACTGCTCTAGGAATTTAGAATCATAAAATTTCATAGGTAGAAGGAACCCTAGATTTCATATAATACAACTCCCTTATCTGAAAGATGAGGAAACTGAGGATTAGAGAGATGTAAAGTAATATGTTTTGAAAGAATGCTGAGAAGCCGGAAATTTTCAGAGGAGGGATATCAAGATGATGACAAGACTAGATACAGATCACAATAGTATAGTAGAAATAAAAGAAACACATGTAAAATCTCTTTAGCTTGATAGGACTTTTCATCTTTCCATTATAGCACATATAGATTCTATTGGAAGAGCAAGAGAAAAAAAGAAAGAGGACATCATTTTCAAGGTGACAGTAAAATGTCCAGAAATGGGAATTTTGATATGGTCATATCTTGCAGTATGTTATGGGGCTCTTCCTCCCCCAAAAGAGGGTAACCATTATGATAAAAGAAAAGAATCCATGTCATATGTTAAAGGAACTGGGGGTGTTTAGCTTAGATAAGACTTGAAGATGCTTAAATCTGCTTTGAAGGGTTTGAACAGTTATCATGTGGAAGGACTAAGCTTGTTCCACTGGAGCCTAGTGTGTGGAAGCAGAAACAATGGCTAAAAGTTGCAAAGACAAAAGTTGATGCTAGATATTCGTAAAAGCTTCCTAACAAATAAAACTACCCCAAAAGGCAAATGAGTTGGTCAAAAGATAGAGGATAGTCCTTCTTTGGAATTCTTAAGCAGAGGCTTAATGAATACTTGTTCAGAATATAATTCATATTCCTTTCCAAGTATGGGTTGAATCATATAATCATAGATTGATCATTACCTAGTCAGACACTTTCATTTCTATAGACAAGAAAACTAAAGCCCAGAAAAGTTAATAAATTTGCCTATGGTCACACTGGTAATAAGAAATTAAGGTCTGAGCCCCAGTCATTTAATTCCTAATCCAGTAGTTCTTCCTACTGTACTCTACTTCCTCAAGATGGCCCTTGATCTCGTTTCCAATGCTCAACTTTTGTGATTTCATCTATGAGGCTATTTTCCAAAGCTGGACACATTATAAGACTTTTATGAAAAAAAAATAGTCCAGAAGAGCTATGGTGGCTTAAAAAAATCTCAACCTTGTAGTTAATCTGGTAATGAGACTCTCCAGATTTATTCAAACTTACCTTCAGATGACAGATAACCCAGTTTTTGGTTTTCTTTCTTTCTTTGTTTTGCCAGGTATGTACACAAAGCCTTTCCAACTTTGCAAAAGCCGTAAGACTTTGTCTTCTACTGCCTTAATCTTTGAGAGGCTAGGGTCCAGTCCATACCATAAGGAGGCATTTGATAAGGACTTCAGTGTGGGCATTTGCCATCTAAATTTTGCTCATGTCTTGCTTCCTTGCTTGCTTGCACTGTGCATACTAAAGGAATGAATTTAGAAATGATTTATTTTGGAAAGCCTGACCATTTTAGTTTTTGCTGTTCATACATAAATACCTCTAAGAATCAATCATTTTGTCAATGTGGGTCATCGGTCCACCACTTCAAGATCACAGCCACTCCAAATTAAAAAATGATGTCCATGAGTTGCTGTGATCAAAGCATTCATCACCTCATGGTCAACTTGGAGAGGAGTCTCTTTCAAATGAAGTAGACTGGTCCTTTCATGACTGACATAGTCTGCCTTTGAGACTATATTAAAGCTTTTCTAGCTTGAAAAGAAGTAACAGAGTTTACAACACACTTTCAACCCAACTTCCACTACCCCCTTCCATGATAATACCCCAGGGTGGGACTTTATTGATTTTAAAGTACACTGTAAAACAACTTCTGCATTGCTAAGAGGTTGTTGTTACAATTTCTACGTGTTACTTTTTAAATCTTACTGTACACCCTGTGAGAGGGTGGACTGACAAGGGTCTGGTGTGTGTGTGTTCATCCATCATTGCTGAAGAAGACCATACCATTAGAGAAATAATGGCATGACTTGCACTTGACTTTGTTTTGAGTGAGCGAGGGCTGTGCAGGTCACCAGCCTCACTTCTTCTCCAGAGCCATCTGAATCCAGTGACCAGATATTCATCAGGATGACTGGAGATGACCCAGAATGAGGCAACTGGGGTTAAGTGACTTGCCCAAGGTCACATAGCTAGTGAATGTCAAGTGTCTGAGGTGAGATTTGAACTGAGGTCCTCCCGACTCTTGCATTGGTACTCTATCCACTGCACCACCTAGCTGCCCCTCAGGGGTCTGGTAAGTTAAGTAATTTGAATGGTTACAACTCCAATCTACCCTTGAATGTATTATCTGACATCTAAATATAATGTCTCATATAATGGATAGAGAACTGGCCTCAAGTCAAAAGACTTGGTCCCAGTTCTGCCAATGGTATCTACTAGCTATATATCACTGGGCAAGTTACATAATCTCTCAGTGCCCCAGTCAATTCTCTAAGATTATAAATTGCAGAAAAGGTGCTCAGTTGCAATGATACAGAAAATTTCTCATCTATATCTCCTATATTAATGAAATCATACACTCAGAAAACAAATAAATATACCCCCAAATTTATATGCACAAGATGATTCATAGTAAGGGAAATGGAAGCCAATTGGTCTAACTCCTTCATTTTTTAGTTAAGGAAACTGAGGCCCAGAGGGGTTATGTGACTTTCTCAAACTCAAACAAGCAGAAAGCATCAGAAAGGTACCTAAAAATGATCCCCTAATCTGCCATGAAGCTTAAACTTAAATACAGATATACGTAATTAAAGTTAAGGTGCTTGAAATTAAAAAGTGAACAGAAATAAACACTAAGCATTATATTTTCAACAATCTCCAGCCTTCATGAATCCCATCTTTTTCCCCACCCCCCCAAAATGATAATTAAATAAAAAAATAAAAAAAGGCAGGGGATAGCTCCCTAAGTTTAGTTTCTTACAAGGACAAGAGGCCTAAGCACATCAGATGTCTAAAGAGCTGTTCTGAGTTTCAAATGGTTAGAGTATTAACAATGGGAAAGTCTCCATTTTTGGAAAATGATTTTCCTCATGCTTTTCAAGGGCCCTGATAGCGACCTTGGGGTGACAACAGGAAGAACACAGAGCAATCAATCGACTGCAGTTGCTCTCAGAAGTAGCTGATGTTCATGTTGACTTCCCTGACAACTTCCATTTTCGGAGGTGAAAAAAACACAGACTATGCAAATATAGACTGTCTGCATGATCCAATGTGATTGACTTCATGCAAATATTTAAATTACTTAATCATTCCTGGAAAATCAATTTTGCTTTTACCCCTCAAGTATATCATACTAATAATGTCCTAAATAATTATTTAAATAAATTCATTTCAACAAATCTCTTTTTAAAAATTGTTTCTTATGTGCACTGTGCTAGAGGCTGAGGATATAATGATGAAACAAGACTTTGGCCTTGCATTCATGATGCTCATAAGCTAGTAGTGTGGATAAAGCAAGTGCACAAATAACTATAATAAAATTGGTAGTGGATTATATCAGGTCAAAGTGCCTTTCCACTGTTCTTCACACAATATGCTCCATTTCCCAAGTCCAGGCCTTTATGCTGCTTGTCTCCCATACCTGGAATGTGCTTCTTTCTCATATGCATCACTTCAAATTCCTAGTTTCATTCAAGGTTCAGTTCAACCTCTGTTTTCTATAAAAGCCTCTTCCTATCCTCTCCACCTTCCCCAATCACTTCGCATCTATCTGGTACCTATTTTGTAGATACAAATATATACATATACATATACACACACACACATACATATCCATACACATACATATATCCATACACATGCAAACATATACATATATATACATATACATACACACATATCCATACGCATACATATATCCATACATATACAAACATATACATACATATGTACATATACATATACTCACACACACACACATATATATATATATATACATACACACACACACATATATACTTGCCTCCTACAACTAGAAGGCAATCTCCTTGAGGGCAAGGATTGTTTCATTTTTTACCTTCCCAGTTTCTAGCTAGTGCCTGGAATATATTGTACAGTCATTTTTCCATCAAGTCTGACTCTGCGACCCCATTTTGGGCTTTTTTTAGCAAACATACTGGAGTGGGTTGCCATTTTATTCTCTAGCATATTTTAAAGATGAGAAAATTGAGTCAAACAAAGCTAAATGACAATTAACAAGTCTCATTTTTTATTATGTTTTAGGAGTTTCATATCACTCATTATGTGCTAAAACCAATGTGATTTTCGCTGATTCAATTAAGGTAAAATTATGTAGTTGGAAAGAAAGAAGAGCCCTGGGAAGCAAGGAAGAGGAGAGAAGAAAAAAAGATAAACACTAAAATAACACTAATACTCCAAACTGGAGAAGCACTTTATATTTCCAAAATGAAGCAGAAAGACATGAAAGAGATTAAGTCATAGTTTTTATCAGAGTTTCAGAATCAATGACATGCAGTCCAAGGCAGAAACATGGAAGCCATGATACAAGAGGTTACCACTTGACCTTGGGATCATCATTACACTCAGCTCTCACCATACCTCATTCCCAGGTACAAGGTTTGGTACTCCTAGATCTGTGGTCACTCCATGCATTTGAAAGTTTGAGTATTCCAAAGAGGCCTGAGTGTTCCACAGATTTTCATAAGAAAGGGGAGGAGGAGGAGACTTATACAGGCATATCTAGTTGGTTCCATAACTCTCATGTCACAGGCATGGAGATAACAATTGGCAAGGCGGTAGGCAAGATAAAAGTTTCTAGCAATAGAAGATTCTAATAGAAGAAGGAGGTGCCTGGTAGAAGGAGGAAACATATTTTGAGCTGAGTCAATTCAATGCAAAAAAAGTTACCAAACTAAATGTTTGTTGCACAACCACAGGAGTTCATAAGAGAGATCCAAAAAAGATGGTATAAAAGATGCAAGAAGGAAAAAGTTAATTTGAGGATTTATGAATACATCACAGTAGGTAAGTCAGATAGCAACCTCTTCACTTGGGTGAGGATATGTGCACTAATGCTTTTTATTATTTATCCTTTTATTTGTCACTTTGGTAAATTACATCAGTTTACCATAGCAACTAGATTCACAGTTAAGGCAAAAATATTTATCATATCTTGGTAAATTTGTTGATAAGCATTCATGAAATTAGCCAGTCCTGTATTTAAATGAAAGACAATTTCCCTGGTAATATACTGAAGCCTCTGAGACACCTGAAAAGAATTTCTTTTCTATGGATGTGGTCTCTGAGAATCAAGAATTATTTCCACAATATGATGCACTTGGCACCTGGGTAGGTCTTTAATCATGGTCATAAAAATAATTTATGGACCTGTTGAGCTTAAAGGTCAGTGCTGAATGACCATTTGCTATTTTTCAAGTATACTTTCAAAGGTAATGCAGTGATCCTATAGGACAGCCTTGGATTTGTACTATTTAACATTTGTATAAGATTTAAATCAAGACATAAATAATATGAATATCAAATGTGCACATGAACACAAAGTTAATCAAGATCATAACACTTTGGAAGACTGATTTAATTTAAAAAAAGATTTCCATAGGCTATGAAAATTGGCTTATGATATTATGATAAATTTTAATAACAAAAACCTTCAGGGGTTACAGTTGGGTTCATAATTTTCTTTGTAAGATGGAAGAGACATAGTTATATAGCGGCTCATGTGTACAGCCTGTGATTCAAACAATGAGCTAACTAATATTTGTGTTTTGAATCTAGATAACAAAAAATATCTAGCCTAATGAATCTAAAATTACCACCAGCAACTTGAAAATCTAAAAAAGAAAGTGTACATACAACTACATGGTCACAAATCTACCTGGATAGCTCAAATTCATTAGACTGCTTCAGAGAATTATTTATATTTTTATATGTATATATATATATATATGCATATACAATATTTCTTCTAAGTACTTTCAAGATGCATACTACTGAAGTTTCCATTACATGCACACTCACACACATACACACACACACACACACACACTTAAGGTACTAAGGAGGTACACCACTTTGCTTAGAAACAACAAAAAAAGCACCAAAAGAATTATTTGAGAAAAGAGTACAAAGCATATTGAAATTCTTTTTTGAAAGTGTATTGAAATCCCTCTCTCCCTAATATTCTCTCTATATCCATGTATCTTTGTCCCTACATCTATCACTCTCATTTGTATCTATCTATCTATCATCTAGTCCTCAATTTCCTTATCTAAAAATTAAAAGGTTTGACTAGATGATATGCAAGATTCCTTCCACTTCTATTATTCTATCTTTATCAAATAAAAGCAACTTACTTTTCCTTCCTCCCTCCCTCCTCCCCTCTCTCCCTTTCTTCCTTCCTTCCGTCTCCTTATCTCTCTCCTTCCCTTCCTCCCTCCAGTATCATTGCCAAGAAAATCCCAAACAACAAAGAACAACAACTTCCTGACTCCAGGCCCAGTGTTCTACCAACTGAACCATCTAGTTGCCTCTACTACTTATGTGATGGCAGGCAAGTCATTTCACTTCAAAGGGATTTAGTTTTCTCTTCTCTTATGAGAAAATGAGATAGTTGGATTACATGGCCTCTAAGGTCTCTTCAAGCTCCAAAGCAATATCCTGTAATCTTATGTTGTGATTCTGTGACTAAAGAATGGAGGTAAAGGAGGGAAGACTCAAAGATGACAGAGATTTTGAGTCTGCTGAGTAGGAGAATGGTAGTATCAGCAGAAATAGATAAGAGGTGCAAATTTTGCGAAGAGAGAGAAATAAATTCAATTTTTATAGGCTGAATTTGAAAGGAAATCAGGACACTTTATGGGAAGATTTCCATTAGGCAGTTGAAAATGTGGGACTGGAGTATAGAGCAGAGAACACAGGAAAAGATTTGAGAATCACCTACATAGAGGTAATGATCAAAATCACTGAGGATGATAGGACTTGAAAAAGCAACTGTCATTTATAGAGAGAGTATTGAAGTTAGGCTCAACTAAGTTTAGGGGCAAGAAGAGGTGAAACAAGAAACCTGTTGAAAAAAGAAGTAACCAGAGAAGTGGGAGAAGAAAGGGAGAGTGTGGTGGAGAAGAATCTAAGGAAAGAGAAAGCATTAAAAAAGGGCATTGGCAAGTGTCAAAAAGAGCAAAGAAGAATGAAATGTTTTAAAAGATTCCTGTAAAAGAGGTCCTCAATGACTCTAGGGAAAGCAGTCTCAGAGAACAGCTAGGATACAAATCAGATTAGGAATATGACAACAAAACTTTATTGTTAACAATAACAATGCTAATAATGATAGGTATTAATAATAAGAGCAACAATAATACTAGATCATATGTATACAGATAGATAGATGCTATCTATCTATATATAGTGCATTAAAGTTTAAAAGCACTTTTACAACATTACTTTAAAATAGATAGTGGAAAGTATCATTATTCCCATTTTACAGATGAGGAAACCAAAGTTCAGATGTATTACCCTTAAGTAAGACATGAAGTTTGCATTTAATTTCAAAGCAATGTATGAACAACCTTTTTTCTTTTCTTTAAAAGGCTTTTAATTTGCAGTTGAATACTTAGGTTGTAAAGTAAGGAACGGCTAATCCCACTTTTGCAATTCTAATTCAAAATTTATGGACACAGACAATTTTGCAACTATCAATACAGAGTTGGTAGATTACTATTTCCAAATCAGTGAGTGACAAAACATGACAATCCTCTTTGCTGTTTCTTTTTAAATGCCTCACTTGTCACTGATGCAGTTTACCAAAAGAACATGTAAAAGGAGAAATAAAATAATAAAACATGTGGATGCACCAAAATGTGTCTAAATTCTTTGATAAAATAAAATATTGAGTGAAGGGAAGTTTAAAACATTGCCTCTCTTTGCCCCCAGAAGTTGGTGTAAGAGGATTTATTTAATCATTTTTTTCCTGTGGTTACACTGGCAAACTTTCATGTGTAAATAGGTGTTCCAGAGAGTGCTGCGTAGGTGTTAAGAAGATGGATGTAATTTTAAAATTTAACATGTTTTTGGAAAGCCTGAATTTAGAGGCTGCATGGGGTAGTGGAAATAAGACTGGATTAGAAATCAGAAAAATTGATTTGAGTTTCAACTCTGCCACTTACTTATTCATAGAATTTTAAAAAAGTCTTTTCCTTCCTTTGCCTCAGTTTCCCTAACTGTGAAAAAGAATTGGACTATGTAAGTACTAAGATATCTTCTAGCCATAAAAACCTTTTTATCTTATTATCTTTGTTTTTATAAACTTATTAACTGTCTATAAAAATCAACATTCTAATTCATAAACTGAAGCAAAACACATATTGTAAATGAAACAATAAACCCCTACTGCTTAGTATATGTTCATTAAGTGTATATTAATTTTAGAAGATAGCAACGAAATCAAAATAGCTTGCTTGTTTTAGTATCATATTTCTATTTTTCCTTCCAGTGTTTTTTCGTGGATTTGATAGACTAATAACATGTTGCTGTTAAAATATCCTTATGTCTGTAGTTGTACACAACTTCTTTCAGTTCTGATTTTTTCCCCTTACGTGATTTTATGTCACTCTGAATGTCTTGCTATTCTTCAAAATTGTTACTTCTTTTAGAATAGAAATAGTCAATAGTATGCAAATACCACAATTTGCTCAGCCATTACCCAATTGATTGACCTGTAGGTTGTTTACAGATCTTAGCTATTATGAATAATGCCAGTAAGAATATTTTTGTGTAGGTGCAT
The DNA here is from genome assembly GCF_028372415.1 of Notamacropus eugenii. Taxonomy (NCBI): domain Eukaryota; kingdom Metazoa; phylum Chordata; class Mammalia; order Diprotodontia; family Macropodidae; genus Notamacropus; species Notamacropus eugenii. The sequence goes on along the minus strand of NC_092877.1, from coordinate 163,596,418 downwards.
CCTTTTTCCCTTGTCAATAATATACTTGGGGTCTAGTTCTAATAGTGGTATCACTGGGTCAAAGGATATGAACAATTTTTTTAGCTTTTATTATATGCCATGTTGCTTCCAAAAAGATTGCACCAATTTACAGCTCTACAAGTAGTATAATATGGTCCTATTATCTTTAGCTATTGAATCATGTGCTTCTTTATATAACAGCATTGTCATTTGGGTGAAAATGAGAAAGACTAATCTTCTTTCTGATATTATGATCACACAGTCTTACAAGCATAAACCAAACATAACCTTCTAGAAGATAAATTGATAGCAAGAGATTTTTTTTCATCTAATGAATACTACTGAAGGATCAGGTACAGTTAATTGTAAGCTCCCTTTTCTCAGAAATGTCAGCAATGGAACACAATAAACAATTTCTAACTACCATAAGCCCTGCCAGAAAAGGCTGAAAATTACCATACAAAAGTACACTTCAGCCAAATGATACCAACTTAAACAAAAGATAAGGCAGATCTGGTTTAGAACATGTTTACAATTTTCCCTTTTTTGATTATGTCTTTACTAAGTAAAAGCAACAACTCAAATGTGATTTTAATGAGTTCAGGTCTTCATACCTGTTTTCATTGAGGGGAGAGTAATTTAGTTTGCTTATTCAGCCATCCATTCTTCCATAAATCCATCCATCCATCCATCCATCCATCCATCCATTCATTCATTCATTCATTCATAATAAGCAGTTTTTAAGCTAGTGTACCAGTTAGTGTGCTGGATGCAGGAAATATAAAATCAAAATTAAATATTACCGACTTTCCAGGAGTTTATATTCAATTCTATTCTTTCATTCTCTTGACCCTTTGTTATATGCTTGTCATGTTCTTCAATTGTAATCCTATTGGTCATCACAAGCACTCATATTGTGTTTACACAGAATGTTGATTTCTAAGAAGTTAGCAATTAACTAGTGTTGAACTCTTCCTAGGAGTCAGGATAAGAGAATTTTCTATTTTAAAAATGGAAGTATTTCCCTTTTTCCATGTCAACTCTCATAAAGTAAATGCAACTAATTTAAACTTTCTTTTTTCAAAAAAGAGACAAATTATTTTTACAAATTTCCAATGCTTTGTCAAAGCTGTTCTGTAAAGTGTTTTCTATGGAGTAGCCCTTGTATTATAAATAAGTTACTAATAAAGGAACAAGGTACAGAAAACACAACAAAAGTAGCCAAAGAAGAGTGATAATGTAGGAGGTACAGTTCTCTCACTTGGTCTTATTAGCTGTCTTGGGAATCCTTTGGGCTAGAAGAAAATATAGTTTATTGGGATCTAGCATTTTCTTTCTCATTTTAATGACACTGACAACTTTGTTGAAAATTATAGTATCTTACTAAGCTCAATGACTACCCACAGAAGGAAACAGTAATGGTGGAAAGAACATGCAATTTCCGAGCTATTACTACATGACAGAAGTTCAGGACATATTTATACTTATTGATGATATTTACTGGTCCCTTTGGAAGTCATAATAATTTTGGTAACAGAAACACATGCCATGAAAGATGCTCTTAAATTAACTTTTAAGATAAATTTAGTTGGAGATTGATACACTTAACAAATATTGAATGAAGGAAGATACAAAATATCTTTTGTAGTAAAAGAATCTTTTTTATTATTCAATTTGATGAAGGATGTGTATTTTACAGTTTAAAAAAATAATGTCATTTCCCTTTCTTCCTCCACAAATATTAGTTCATTCCCTAATTTTTATGTTCATCTGTTTAGTTTTCATTTTTTTTGTAAAACATTTCAATATTAGTCATTTTATACGAAAAGGCTTAAATAAAAAAATGAAAGTAAAAATTGCATGTTTCCGTCTGTATTCAATCAATATCAGTTCTTTTTCTGAAGAAGGATAGTATGCTTCATCATTAGTCCTTTAAGATTGTCTTGGATCATTTTATTGCTAAGAATAGCTAAGTCATCCAAAAATCTTCATTGAACAATATTACTGTTACTGTGTACAATGTTGTTCGAGTTTTGTTCATTTCACTATGCATCAGTTCATTTAAGTTTTTACAGTTTTTTTCTGAAATCATCCTGCTTGTTGCTTCTTATAGCACAGTAATATTCCATTACAATCACATTCTGTAGCTTATTTAGCCAGTTCCTAATTGAGACTCATTCTTTTGATGTCTAATTCTTAGTCACCACAAAAAAGGAGCAGCTATAAATACTTTCTTGTAGAAAGAGGTCCATTTCCCTCTTTGAGGATGTCTTTGGAATATAGAGCTAGCAGTGGCACTACTAGATTAAAGGGTATGCACAGTTATAGCCCTTTGAGCAGAGTTCCAAATTGCTTTCCCTGAATTACTGGATCAGTTCACAACTCTACCAACAGTGCCTTAGTGTCCCAGTTTTCCCACATCCCCTCCAATATCCCAAATTTTCCTTTTCTATCATATTAACCAATCTTATTCGTGTGAGATGGTACCTCAGATATGTCTTAATTTGCATTTCTCTGATCAACAGGCATTTAGAGTATTTTTTCATATGACTAGAGATAGCTATGATTTCTTTTTCTGAAAATTGCCTGTTCATGTTCTTTGAAAATTTATCAATTCGAGAATCACTTGCATTTTTATAAATTTGACATGCTTCTTTATATACCTGAGAAATTAGGCCTTTATCAGAGATACTTGTTGCAACATTTTTCTTCAGTTTTCTGCTTTCTTTATAATTTTGGTTGCATTGCTTTTCTTTGTTCAAAAACTTTTAAATTTCATGTATTCAAAATTACCTATTTTGCATTTTGTAATGCTCTCTGTATCTTCTTGGGTCCTAAATATTTCCCTTATCCATAAATCTGACAGATGAACTAGTCCATGCTCTCATACTTTATTCATGTATCCATTTTGACCTTATCTTGGTATACAGTGTGAGATGTTGATCTATGGCTAGTTTCTGCCATACTACTTTCCAGTTTTCCCAGAAGTTTTATCAAATAATGAGTTTTGGTCTTAAAAACTTGAATCTTTGGGTTTATCATATGCTAGATTACTATGGTCATTTACTATAGTGTAGCCTGTTCCTATCTATTCCACTGATCCAGCACTCTATTTCTTAGCCAGTACCAGACTGTTTTAATAATTAGCACTTTATAATACAGTTTGAGATTTGGTAAGGCTTTTTTTACATTTTTTTTTATTGACTCCCTTGATATCCCTGAGCTTTTGCTCTTCCATATTAATTTTGTCATTTTTTCCTAGCTCTATGAAATAAGTATAGTTTAATTCATATGTCACTAAGTAAATAGATTAGATAGAATTGTAATTTTCATTATATTGACTAGACTTTATCAATGAGAATTGATATTCTTCCAATTGCTTAGATATGACTTTATTTCTATGAAAACTGCTTTATGGTTGTGTTCATACAGTTCCTAGGTTTGTCAAATACCTGTTATTTGATATTTTCTACAGTTATTTTAAGTGGAATTTCTCTTCCTATCTCTCTGCTGGGATCTGTTGGCAATATAATAGAAATACTGATAATTTATGGGGATTTATTTTGTAACTTGCAACTTTGCTAAAGTTGTTAATTTTAAACAGTTTTTAGTTGGGTCTCTAATATTTTCTAAGTATACCATCATATTTGCAAAGAGTGATAGTTCTGTTTCCTCATTGCCTATTTTAACTCTTTTAATTTATTTTTCTTCCCTTATTGCTGGAGCTAATATTTCCAGTACAATATTAAATAACAAAGATTATTTAGGCATACTTGTTTCATCTCTGATTGTATTCAGAAGGCTTCTTGCTTATCCTTGTTACATGTAATGCTTTCTGATAGTTTTAAATAAATATTAATTATTATTTTAAAGTAAGCTCAAATTATTCCTATGCTCTCTAGTGTTTTTAATAGGAAGTGGTGCTGTGTTTTGCCAAAAACTTTCATTATATCTATTGAGATAATCATATGATCTCTGTTGGTTTTGTCAATTGGGTTGATATGTTTCTTAATATTGAACCACCCCTGCATTCCTGCTATAAATCCCAAGTCGTCATAGTATATACTTGTGATATATTGTTATAATCTCTTTGCCAGTAGTTAATTTATCATTTTTACAACAATATTCATTAAGAAAACTGGTTTATAATTTTCTTTCTCTGTTTTGGGTTTTCTTGGTTTGGGTATCAGAACCATATTTGTGTCATAAAAGGAATTTGGTAGAACTCTGTCTTTGCCTATTTTTCCAAATAGTTTATATGGTATTGTGATTAGTATGTTTAAGCAATTTGTAGAATTTGCTTGTGAATCCATCTGGCCCTGGGAACTTTATGTTAGGAAGTTCGTTGATGGCTAGCTCAATTTTGTTTACTAAGATTGGGTTATTTATTGCTTCTTCTGTTAATATGGGTTATTCATATTTTTGTAGATATTCACTCATTTCATTTAGATTGTCAAATTTATTGGCATATAATTATGCACAAGAGTTTTCTTAATTTCCTCTTCATTGGTGGTGAATTCACCTCTTTCATTTTTTGACACCAGTAATTTTGTTGTCCTCTTTCCTCTTTTAAATCTCATTACTCAATGGTGCATCTATTTTATTGTGTTTTTTTTAAAAATACAACCAGTTTATAGTTTTATTTTATTAGTTCAATGATTTTCTTACTTTCAATTTTTATTAATCTCTCCTTTGATTTTCAGAATTTCCAATTTGGTATTTAATTGGGAATGTTTAATTTGTTCTATTTTAGTATTCTTTTGTTTCATGTCAATTAATTGTTCTGCTTTTTCTCTATTTTACTGATGTAAGCAACTAGAGATATAAATTTTCCCCTAAGTACTGCTTCAGCTGCACCCCATATATTTTTGTGTGTTGTTTCATTGTCCTTTTCTGTAATTAAATTATTGATTGTTTCTATGATTTGTTCTTTGACCTACTTTGTTTCAATATTATATTATTTAGTTTCCAATTTGCATTGTCCACTACTGAATATAATTTTATTGCCTTATGATCTGAAATGGATGTTTGTTATTTCTGTTTTTCTGCATTTGGTTGTGACATTTTTGTCCTAATATAGACCAATTGTTGTATAGGTGCCATATATTACTGAGAAAAAGAGATATTGTTTTCTCTTCTCATTCAATTTTCTCCAGAGATCTATCATATCTAACTTTTCCAGAATTTTGTTTACCTCCCTAACTTTTTTCTTGTTTACTTTTTAGTTAGATTCATCCAATTCTGAGAGGGAAAAGTGGAGGGCCTCCACTTGCATAGTTTTATTATCTGTTTCCTTCTATAGTTCATTCTATTTCTCTTTCAGAAATTTAGGTGTTATATAATTTGGTGCATATATGTTTAGTATTGATATAACTTCATTGTCTATAGCACCATTCATCAAGATAATTTCCTTATTTATATCTTATAATTAGATATGGTTTTGCTTTTGCTTTGTCTGATATCATGGTTGCTATTCCTGCTCTCTTTGCTTTAGCTGAAGCATAATAGATTCTGCTTCTAATCCATTCTGCTATCTGTCTGTTTTATGAGTGAGTTCATCCCATTTACATTTATAGTTGTGATAATAACTTTGTATTTATCTCTACACTATTTTCACTTGTTTACAAGTTACACCTCTCTTAGTTACACCCCTCCTTTTCCCTCCTCATAAGTGTTTTATTTCTGATCACCACCTTCCCCAATATACCTTCCCCTTTGTCATTTCACTCTCCTCCTTCTCTTATACTGTATTGTGAATGTATTTTAATGGAATTGAATGCTTAATTTAATTTATTGGAATATTTCTGCACCATGGAAAGATCTTTGCCATCCACTAATAGGCCCATGTGAACTGTTTAGTCACATGGAAGCCTAAGCCATGTGAGTTTGAGTCACAAAAAGCCTGTGATGGAGAGGAGCTTGCTGAATGAGTTGAACAGAAAGGGGTGGAGCAGGAGGAAAACTGAGAGGAAGTTAGTCAGAGAGCAGTCAGAACTGGGAAAGATACAGGCAAGTAGGCACCTAGCTGTGAATGAGACAAGGGCATTTTGCTTAAGGGAGCCTGTTTGTGATTTGCTTAAGGTTGCTGGTTTGTGGGAATGCTCAGCAGGGGGAAGGCTTGGGATGGTATTGTCCTTTGCATAGTTATTGTGTATAGATTTTTTTGTTACTATGATAGAATTGGCTTTCTGGTGTCTGAATAAATGTTTTGATTCTGTCTTCCATCTGGAGATTCTGCTGGTTTTGTGATTCAGAATTGCACCAGCACATTCATGGCCAGTGTAGGCTCTGTGAATATCTCATTGGTGTTACATATTCCTGTCCCTTTTTACTTACTTATATTGTAAGATAGATTTCTATATAAAATTGAGTGTGTATGTTATTCCCTCTTTGAGCCAATTTTGATGACAGTAAGATTTAGGCTTTGCCTGCACCCTGCCCCCATTTTCTCCTCCATTATGATAGTCAGTCATGACTCTTTGATGTGAGACAATTTACCCCATTCTATCTCCCTACTCCTTTCTCTTCCAATACAATTTTCTTTCTCACCCCTCTATTTTGTTTTTTTGGGTATCATCCCATCAAAGTTATGTTATATCCACACCCTCTGTCTACATATGCTCTTTCTAATTGTTCTTGTAGTAATAAAGTTAAGAGTTACAAATATTATCTTGCCAAAAAGAAACATAAATAATTTAATCTTATTGAATTTCTTATGTTTTCTCTTTCTTATTACTTTTTTGCCTTTTTATGTTTCCTTTGAGTCTTGTTTTGAGGGTCAATATTTTTTATTTGGTTCTGGCATTTTAATTAGAAGTGCTTGAAAGCTTTCTATTTCACTAAATATCCATTTCCCCTCTGAAAGATTATATTCAGTTTTGCTATGTAGGTAATTCTTGATTGTAATCCTAACACTGCTATATCCCATTCCAATATCATATATTATCATTATTATATATATTAGTTAATGTGGAAGTTGCCAAATCGTCTATAATCCTCAATATGATTCTATGATATTTGAATTGTTTCTTTTTGATTGCTTGCAATACTTTTTCCTTGATCTGTATGTTCTAGAATCTCATTCTGATATTTGCATGCGTTTTCCTTTTGGGATCTCTTTTAGGCAGTGATTGCTGGATTTTTTCCTTTTTTATTTTCCCCTCTGGTTCTAATATATCAGAATAGTTTGATAGTTTCTTGGAAAATGCTGTTCAGGCTTTTTTTTATCTTGCATTTCAGATAGTCCAGTAATTCTTATATTTATCTCCCCTGGATCTATTTTCTAGGTCAGTTATTCTTCTTATGAGAAATTTCATATTTTCTTCTATTTTACTTTTTAAAAAATTTTATTGTACCTTGATTTTTCATAGTGTCATTAGTTTCCACTTGTTCAATTCTGATTTTTAATGAACTGTGTTATTCAGTGAGTTTTTGTAATTCCTTTTCCATTTGGCCAGTTCTATTTTTAAGGGATTTATTTCCCTCAATAGATATTTGTATCTTTTCCCATGTCATTAATTTTTTTTCATGATTCTCTTACACTACTCTCATTTTTCCCCTAATTTTTTCTTCTGCTTCTCTAATTTGTTCTTCAAAATTATTTTTAAGCTCTTTCAGGAATTCTTTTGGGGCCTGGGACAAAACTACATCTTTCTTTGAGGATTTACATGTAGCCATTTTGACACTATTATCCTCGTCTAAGTTTGTACTTTGATCTTCTCTATCACCATAGTAACTTTCTATAGTCAAACTATTTTTGTTTGTTTTTTGCTTGTTTTTTGTGCCATTTTTTGTGACTTAGTGTTTTTTTGTGAAAGTTGGGCTGTGGTCCTGTACTATGCCAAACTTCTTCATGCTGGGACTCTGCTTCTTACTGATAGCTTTCACTGGGCTTCAGGACTTAGCTGCTTGCCTTAGCTGATGCCTGAAGGCAGGCTTCCCTTCTCACTTGTACTGGCAGGTAGGGCCTCCCTTTTGGCCTCCCAGAATGTGGGATTTGGCTGCTTGTCTGCTCCAGCAGTACAGCCCTACTGCTGGGTTGCAATGGTAACGGAGTCTTTCTGGTGGATGGCATTAGAAGAGGGATCTTGTTGCTGTTTTTGTGGTCAATAATGGTGTCAAAACCTTGCTGGTGGCTTGTGCTAGGGGTGAGCCTTTGTTGCACAGACTATTCACTTGCTCATAGGGCTGCTGGTTTGTAAGAGGGTGGGGTCTCACTGGTGGAGTGCCCCAGGCTTGGAGTCTTGCTGCAGGCCTCCTGCTATAAGACTAGCTGCTACTGCTCTTCAATCATGATCCCCTCCTACCCCAGTGAGACAGACCTTTCTTGCAGGGCTGGTAACCTGCTTCCCTGCTCCTAGATTGATTCTGAGGTGGTCTTTTAGTTATTTGGAAAGGAATTTGGGGAGGCTTCAAAGGCTTCCTTCCTCACTCTACTACTTTGGCACTGGATGTCTGATCTGTTTATTTTTAAATTCACATCCAACCTGTAACAAAGTCCTTAAAAGTCATTTTAAGAAAGATATCTACAAGAAGCATTAAAAGGATTGGTTGCTTAGTAACAGTAGCACCATAATCTAAGATCACCAAATCTCATTCTTCTTCCAATCAATATCTTATTTTTGATCATTCTATATAACTACTTTTCTCAGAGATTAGAGTGAAATCTTAAAAGCTTGTTACTTTATTTCTCTTATTTTATATAAGAATCTTTCCTTGAGTCATGCTCAGACTTAGAATACTAGAGAAATAAAGGGAACTCAAAGGCCATTTAGCCCTGTGTTAACAAATTCAAATAGAAACAGGAGGCACTAAAGAATATTGCTTACCCCTACTGATTTAGAAAACCACACTTCAATGTCATCTATATGCTATTGCATTTTTACTTATTTTGCTAAATATTTCCTAATTAGATTTTAATCTGGTTCTGGAAGACAGGCCAGGTGTTCCGCACCTGTAATCTAGTCCAACCTCTCTATTTTTCAGATGATGAAACTGAAGCTAGGATATTTGGGAAATGTAAGATCACTTTCTAGTTATTTCGCAGGAAATTAGGTTCAAAACTTGGACCAGAACCTAGGTCTTTGACTCTTAGACCAGAGTTTTTTCTACTCTTTATGTTACCTTTCTCTTTAGGAGACATTTCTTTGGGGAAAATATGGGTATAAACACACTCACCATCTTCCTCCCCTCAAAAAATGACAAAGTGATTAATTTTTTTATGTGTCTTATGGTTTTCAAAAATTAAAAAAAAAATACAACAGAAATAAAAACATTCAGTAAAATTCTTATACTTTTAATTTTAATAAGTTAGACATGCAGTCTAGCTTAAACAGTCAATTTTACTCCATGAATTGCTTTTACTTGCTATATATACATTTTATTGTCTTTACTAAATTCTTCTGGGAGGAAATCCAACCTGCACATTTTGATTTTCAATAGACATTCTTGAAAGATATTTTCTACAAATCAGTTATTTTTAGCCACCTTGTTTGCTTAGAAGTTTAATTTCATACATATTACTTCCTAGGGTAAACATTGTGTTATTAGGATTATGCAATGGGTGGAATACAAACTTAATCATGTAAAATTTCCAGTTCCAGGAACTTATTTTCCATTTAAATTATTTTATTATTTATAGTTCTTAGATACAAAAGACTGAGCAATAACATGGAATAATACACTGTTCCCTAGGGACCTATTCATTATCCCTCCAACATCCATAAAGTGCTATTAAGCATTAAAGAAAAGCAATAGGCATAGTATGTAAGTGACAAAAAAAATCCATATAATTAATAGAATCAGTTTAATGACTTGAAAAAAATCAGTCAGCAGGAAGAGACAAGAAGAAACAAGGAAGAGACAAGACTTTGGAGAAATGTGGAGGGCTGAAAGCAACCTAATTACCTTATTTATTCCCCTAACCATCTAATTTTTCATTCAGTAGAGCTAAAAAAGTACTGATTCGATGATGTTAGAATAGTGATATCATCCAAGTCTCATCTTCCAGATAGTTAAATTCTCAATGGCACAGAGGATCTAAGATGAGTGAATATTGAAAGTTGAAGAATTTAGAAGTTCTGAGATGAGAACTTAAAACTGAACAAGAACAAGATAAAATACTGTTCTGTAGATAAATGGAGAAGATGACATAGCAGAAGTAGCAGAGAAGGTAGGGAGATAAGGACACCAGGAGAACTTGTAAAAGGGAAGTTTTGGATAATAACAATATTTGAAAGTAATGTTTTCCTTAAACTCTTACTTCATAAAAACTTAAATAGCCATGGGTTACTACAATTATTTTACATGATTCCTCCATGATTTCTCTAAGCATTTTATCCAATTTCATTGTCTTGACTAATGTAATGCCTAAAAGATAAAATCTCACTTCTATGAGAAAGGACTTAATTTCAAAGATAATATTGCTAGAGTTAAGGTTAACATTAACAAGATAGATCAAAATAAGTGGAAACCTTCACTTAAAGATAGTATGAATGGTCAAATTATGAATTAGTGACTCACAAAGATGGGGGCATGAGAAGAAAGTGAGTAAATTGTAAATTCCAAGGTTTAAATTCTGGAGCAGTGGAGAATCCCTGTTCTAAGAGATTTCCCACTGTGACCTTGTACTGAAGAAGCTTGTTCCAGGATTCAAAAGTACTATTGAACTGAGTTACCAACATCAAGTACTTTTAAAGAGCCCCTGAACTTCTTGAAAATTCCAAGGGAGAAGGTACACCAGGATTCATCATCCACAAGCATACTTTTTGAATTAGTATTTGTAAATTATATACTTGTGTTCTTTTTCAAGAAGAGGCCCAGTTATGCATTTTGCAACTAAACTATGCTGAAACAGAGTTTCATGTATATTACACTTTATGATTACTTCGATTTTTTTTTTTTATTTCATGGATCATCAGATCTTTCAAAGCTAAATGTATATTACCATATATTTTCGTGAATGTTTTGCTTGTCTTCCATTTTTCCCCTATTTAGAGCTTTTTCCTAAACATAGAATTCTTACAATATCTCTTTAAGGGAGAACAGGTCTTATTATATCCAGTAAATAAATGAAGAACTAAGACCTAAAAGGTTATATGGCTTTCTTATGGTCATATGGTGTGTTAGTGACAGAACAAGAACTGAAGTTCCAAAGATCCTACCACTTAGGCCAGCTTTTTCTCAATTAGCACAGAAGTTCCTAACAATTAGAAAATTAACCGCAAAACCATTAAAACTAGGGAAACTCTTTTTAATATCAAAAAAGTTTCTTGGGCTCCATGATAGTAGTCTTATTATTGGTATTTACTGATTGAGAAAAAAACATCAGGAAGATGGCAGAGTAGAAGGACAGAACTGTTGTAGCTCTAGACCCCTTCCCACCCATAGTACATAAAATACCTGTAAAATGACTCTAAAAAAATTATGGAGCAGCAGAAGTGACAAAACAGTAGAGTGAAAGAGATTTCCAGCCCAAGACAGCCTGGATGGCAGACAGGAAATGTTTATCACATCGGGCTCAGAACAGAATGCAGCCCAGCCTTGGCCACGCTGCATGGCATGGACAGGACTGGAACAGGCTTCAGGGCATAGAATCACAGCCAGCAGCTGTGGTTCCAAAATTTCTCAGCCCACAAACACCAAAAACAACTTCAAAGGTTAGTGAGAAAGCTCTTTCTCCTGGGTGAGAAGGGAACGTGACCTGGCCCCGGCCCCAGGATATGGCAGTGACCATTTTTGGAGCCATCCACCTAAAGGCCCTGGAGGAATGGAGCAGGCAATCTGGATCTCAGTCCCGAGTGGTGACCCTGGGGTAAAGATGAGCATTGGTATGGTAGAGCTGATGGAGGCTCTGGAGAGGGACTTCTACTTGCAGATCCTGGACAGAAAAACTTGAAGTTGTTCCCAGATCAGAGCACAGTCCAGGAAAGGAGTAAGTTTCTCTCTGTTGATTGTGCCACCTTGGAGAAATTGAGAGCTTACAGGTCCCTAGAGCATACCCTCCACTTGCCAAAGGACTCAAAGGTCAAGGAACTAGCTAAGAAAATGCCCCCAAAAAGGGAAAAAATAAGACTGTAGAAAGTTACTTTCTTGATGAACAGGTATTTTCTCCCATGCTATTGGATGAGGAAGAACAAAGCATACCATCACACAAAGACATCAAAGTCAAGGCTTCTGCATCCAAAACTTCCAAAAAAAAATGCAGTGGTCTCTGGCCATGGAAGGGATCAAAAAGGATTTTTGAAAATCAAGTAAGAGAAGTGGAGAAAAATTGAGAAGAGAAATAAGAGTGATGCAAGAAAATCATAAAAAGCAAGTCAACACGTTGCTAAAGGAGACCCAAATACATGCTGAAGAAAATAATACCATAGAAATAGACCAATCCAAAAGGCAAAAGAGATGCAAAAAGCCAATGAGGAGAAGAATGCTTTAAAAAGTAGAATTGGGCAGATGGAAAAGGAGGTTCAAAAGCTCACTGAAGAAAATAGTTCTTTAAAAATTAAAATGGAGCAAATGGAAGCTAATGACTTTATGAGAAACCAAGAAATTACAAAACAAAACCAAAAGAATGAAAAAAATAGAAGACAATGTGAAATATCTCATTGGGAAAACAACTGACCTGGAAAATAGATCCAGGAGAGAGAATTTAAAAATTATAAGACTACCTGAAAGCTATGATCAAAAGAAAACCCTAGACATTCTTCTTTCATGGAATTAACAGGGAAAACTGCTCTGATACTCTGGAATCAGAGGGTAAAATAAATATTGAAAGAATCCACCAATCACCTCCTGAAAGAGATCCCTAAAGTAAAACTCCTAGAAATATTGTAGTCAAATTCCAGATTTCCCAGGTTAAGGAGAAAATATTGGAAGCACCTAGAAAGAAACATTTTGAGTATTATGAAAATACAATCAGGATAACACATGATGTAGCAGCTTCTACATTAAGGAGTTGAAAGGCTTGGAATATGATATTACAGAAATAAAAAGAACTAGGATTCAAACCAAGAATCACCTACCCAGCAAAATTAAGTATAATATTTCAGGGGGAAAATGTTCATTCAATGAAATAGAAGACTTTCAAACATTTTTGATGAAAACACCAGAGCTGAATAGAAAATTTGACTTTCATACAGAAGAATCAAGAGAAGCATGAAAAGGTAAATAGGAAAGAGAAATCATAAGTTGAACTAAAGTTGAACTGTTTACGTTCCTGAAAAGATAATATTTGTAACTCTTGAGACTTTTCTCACTGTTTGGGTAGTTGGAGGGATTATATACATATAGACAGAGAGTACAGGGTGAGTTTAATAGGAAAGGATGATATCTAAAAAAATAAAATTAAGAGGTAAGAGAGGAATATATTGGGAGGAGAAAGGGAGAATTGGAATGGGACAAATTATCTCTCATAAAAGAGGCAAGAAAAAGCTTTTTTCACTAAAGGGGATAAGGGGGGAGGTGAGAGCAAAAAAGTAAAGCTTACTCTCATCACATTTGGCTTAAAGAAGGAATAACATGCACACTCAATTTGGTATGAAAATCTATCTTACACTACAGGAAAGTAAGGGAGAAGGGGATAAATGGGGTGTGGAGAGGATGATAGAAGGCAGAGCAAGTAAGAGGAGGGAGTAACTTGAAGGACACTTTTAGGGAAGGACAAGATCAAAAGAGAGAATGGAATAAATGGGGGGCAAGATAGGAAGGAAGGATATAGTTAGTCTTTCACAGCATGACTATTATGGAAGGCTTTTTCATAATTACATATGTATAACCTACATTGTATTGCTTGCCTTCTCAATGGGGATGGGTGGGGAGGGGGGAAGGGAGAGAATTTGGAACTCAAAGTTTTAGGAAGGAATGTTGAGATTGTTTTTGCATGCAACTGGGAAATAAGAAATACAGGTATAGAAATCTACCTTGCCATACAAGAAAAGACAGAAGGTGGGGATAAGTGAAGTTAGGGGTATGATAGAAGGGAGGGCATTTTGGGGGAAGGGGTAATCAGAATGCAGGGTGTTTTGGGGTATGGGGAGGGGAAATATGGAGAGAAAGTTCAAACTCAAAATCTTGTGTAAATAAATGTTGAAAATTAAAAATAAATAAATTTTTAAAAAGAAAATACATCAGAAAAAAGCTTATGAACTCAGTAAAACTTTTAAATGAATTTATACTTTATTAATTGAATCAACATATGAAAACAGTAAGATATGTGTGTGCCAAAATTTATTCAGATTGCAGAATTATATTGACTGATTTATGGGTTTTGTATGCCTTTTCTGATATCTTACAAAAACTCTGGTTCCCTCAAACCCTAAGGTCCTTCAGTGTATACTGAATAATGTTCATTCAAAATATGTTTTTTGTTAAAATTACTAAATGTTAACTAAGCCAGTATTATGAATGGAATGCCTTGAGTTATAAGTAAAATTGCTTGCTCATTAAAGACTGAAGAAAAAAACTAAAATACTCTCACTTCCTACATTCTCCACTCACTCTAATCCAAAATGCAAAATGCTGCTTGATTGTTTTTTTAAAAACAGAACATACACCATACCACTTAACTACAGAAATAACAATAGAAAACAAAATGTTCAATGACTCCTTAATGTCTAAAAAGAAAAAAAATTCACTAAATTCAATATTTTGCATTCAAAGCTTTCCAATACACTGATGCACAAATCTTCTATTCAAATCTAACCTATTCGTTATCTTTTAAACATATCATATGCACTTATCTCTGTTCTTTTTCTGTGTTGGAATTTTTACCTCCCTGGAATTGTGTTCCTGTCACTTTTGGAACATACAGATTCAACATGTTACTCATGACCTAGCTCATGTTTCAATTTCTTTATGAAATTTTTCTCCTACCCCCAACAATTTCATATAGTGCTCTTTCTCTCTCTTTCTCTCTCTCTGTCACTCTATCTCTTTTTTCCCCTTCCTCTCTCCTTCTGTCTCTCCCTCCCTTCTTTCCTCTCTGTCTGTCTCTCTGTCATACACACACACACACACACACACACACACACACACACACACACACACACACACATATCCCCCTGTATCATTTACTGTACCAGTCATTAGCTACCATCAGAGAATCACTAACACCCAGAATTGGAAGGAGCTTTAGAAACCTGCTAGTCAAGTCTGTAATTGAATATGAATTCTCTCCACACTTGCAACAAGTGGTCGTCTAGTTTCCACTTGAAAACCTCCAGCTATAGAGAAGATACTATTTCCTGAGGCAGCTATTACTCTTTTGGACAGCTGCAATTGTCAGGGAGTTCAACCCCCACATCTAGCCTAAATCTATTTCTTTGCTGTATCGTATTGCTTTAAAATTTCTTGCTCTTACATAGTTATCTACTTTTTCACGTGTATTTACCTTATCTTTCCAATTTGGCTAAAAGCTCTTCTAGGACTGGAGCTTTCTCCCTTCTTTCTATATTTTTTGTTGTCTTTTTTCTTTTCTTTCTTTCTTTTTCCAGTAGTGCTTAGCACTATATTCTGGAAAAAAAAAGCACTCAATAAATATTTGTTGTTTGTGTTCAGATATATTTATAGCATCATTATTTATATTGGCAAAAAAACCTGTAAACAACCTAAATGTTCAACAATTAAGGAATAGCCAAATAAATTGTGCCATATTAGTATAATGGAATACTCTAATGCAACAAAGATTTATGAGTAATATAAATATATAAGCCAGAAAGAATTTTATGAAAGAATATAGAACCAAAAGAGCAGACTACACATTAAATACGATTAAATAAAATGGAAAATGTATAAGGACAAACATCTAAAGCAAATTGAAGGGAACGGAAGGAGTGATCAACAAGTTATTATGACTCTTTACTATGCTGAAAGACATTCATTCAAATGCAATGTTTTCAAAGTAAGGTTAATTTGTTTTGTTGAGGTTAAAATTGATTTTATAATAAACCATGTTTTTAAAAATTAAGTTCTCTAAAAGGCAGTGAGGGAGTGGAAAATGACAGAAAAATATTTGTTGTTTGTTTTCTGAGCAGTGTCAAAAACTCCAGCTTGTTGGTGACTTTTAAGTTTGTGGCTGAATGTCAAAGCTTGTTTTCTGCTTTCATTCTTCCTAAGACAGGGGTAATTTGTTGTTAAAGTAAATTGTTCCAAAGTGAATTTAACAATTAGTGGTGAGGAAATACAATCGAAAAGAATGATGAAATGGTTTACAGAGCTACAGAAGTGACAAATAACTTCAATATTCTTGGCTAACTAATACAAAGCCAGATGTATTCTTGATTTAGAAGTCTCCTGTCTAGGTGAATGCTGTCATCCTGACCCAATAATGTGCTACTCTTTAGGAATACAGATATAGATTATGGCATTGATAAGCCAAACAGCTCACCATAAAAATTATGTTTGGAAATGCAGAAAATTATCTATTGTGGGAAATGTTTGATTCCTCTGAGGCAATCCAAAGTAAATTGCTTCTCTGTGTCAAAGCAGGGTAGCTTATATCATGAACTACACAATCTAATTTAAGAAAAGAAGACTTTTTTAACTCTTAACAGCCAAGGTTTTGGTACATCCTCTAATGGGCCATCCACTATTCAGATATTAAATGAACCAAATGACTTCAAGGTAATAAAGAGAGAATGACAGAGAATTGTGTTGTACATCTGATGTTAGAATCATCTATAGAGGTCATCTAGTCTAGTCATCATATAACTGATGGAGAAAATGAGTCACAGAAAAATTTAGAAATAGGTATTCTTTGAAGAGGTAGTCTTACTCTCATCTGAAAAATTATATCCTTAGTGTGTCTGTATGGTATTTCACTGATTAATGAAGTGTGTAATTGTACTCACTACTATTGGGGAGATGCCATATTACTTAGATTAATGAGAATTCTAGAAGATTTGTAGAATAACTGAATTTTTCCATTTAACCAATGATCAATTACATATCACAGCAAAAAAAAAAATGGTGTTTTGTGGCTCCATTTTGGTAGGACCCTCAAAGTCCATAAGCTTAGAAGGTTTCCTTTTAATAGTTGACCTTTCAATATGATAAACTTATATATTATACTTTTCACTTTTTTTACAGAAAAGAAAGTTTTTTTAATGCTTCTAATGTGGAAATGTATGCGTGGTTACATTTTAAAAACATACCCATTAGGACCTGTAAATAAACTAGAATTCTACCTTAATAAGCAGGGAAGTTGACAACCAAAGACAGGTACATAGTTATATACTAAATTCAAGGGTAATACTTTTGAAACCAGATGTGAAAAGAATAATGATTGATTCTCTGTTGACTTGTTATAATTTGGAGCCTCATTTTATAGCTGAAAGGTAAATTTGATAAAATGATGTTCTATATGTTGTAATACTCTTAGATTTGACATGACAAGTTTTGTAAACCTTGATGACTATAATTAACATATGTGAAGCCTTCTAAGGTGCTTTTTGCAACATTTACCTAGTTTGAAGTGTTCAGACATGCATATCTTGAGTGCAGAAATTTAATTCCTTGGATTTTTAGTGGAATATTCCCTTTCTCTCCTGAAACATTCACATTTGTGTTTAAAAAATAATGCTGGATGCTGTGTACCAGTTAACCAATGCCTACCTTTCAGAAACTGTAACTTAAGTCAGTTTGCTTTGAAATGCCTGAGAAGGCCCAAAATGTCTTAGCTGTTGGCTTTCCAAATTGGCAAATTCCTAAAAACTAAGTTTGTATTTTTTCACCTTAATAGATTCCAAGGAGAGGCCACTTCTAAAATGTCAGTTTATCAAGCTTTCACTGTATGTAGATATTCCTACAATCAAATACATATTCTTCATTTCTGGTTGTTTTGATCTCATGTCTGAGCTATCCACAAACATAAATGTATAAAATTTTCCTGACCTGCAGCAAGCAATTAGAATAGTAAAACAGATTCATTTCAAAACTTTGATGACTTCAATTAATTTGCCTCATTCCTACTTTCTACTCAGACTTCTTCAAGCAGACTTTCTGAATTACATACACTGAACGCAACCTAACACCTTTAATCTTCAGTTCTATTATATTTTCCATGTTTTAGGAATATATTTGCCCAATAGAACATTTTTGGGGCCCATGTCCTATTTTAGCATACCTATAGCTTTCAACTTGTACCATCTTTAGAGGACTAGCCTCATGATTTTATCCTGATGACTATATGAAGGGTGTCTTCTAATGTTGATTTTGGTATCAGCTTCTTCAGTTCATTATGAGAAATTCTAAAGATTTTCTTACCCTCATTAGTGATTTTTTTCCCCAAAGTTCCTTATAGAATATGTCTCAAAGTTCCTTATAGAATATGTCTTTAATCCGTCACTGGATAGCACAGTTATTGTCTTAGCATCTGAGAAATTTGAGAAGAATGTTTCATATTTGAAGTAAATCTTATTTTTCTCTACCTTGATGATTCCATTATTGAAGGAAGTATGGTACTAAAAAACAAATGCACCACCCCCCACCCCCAAAAAAGGATCCTTAGATCAATGAGCACTATCCATGAAAATATGAAAATATCCATCCCTTTTCTCCCTAAATTTATTCTGTATTTCCTTCACAATTGTTCTGTGTTAATAATAATACAACAATGCTTAGTAAAAATATGGTGCTTTGATCCAATAATCTTAACACACTTTCAAAGCCATTAAGCAAACTCTCAACACATCCCAGAAACTTGGCAGACAGCATAAGACAGTTTTGTAAATATTCCTTCTATTTTCCTCTCTATTCCCTGAGTTAGAGAAAACAAGCAACTCCCTGCTGTAAATACACTTGAGTTCCCTTATAAACATAGGTTCCCATGGAAACTAAAAAGGAATGTAATATAGAGGGGGGGAAGTATACTATATTCTTGTTGGCATCACTGCCCAATTCCTGTTTGGCACACGATGATTTCTTCTAGATGTGAGGTGTTTTATTTCATGAATGCTGTGGTTTATACGCAACTTCCGTTAAATTTGGGCTTTTAGCGACTTAGAAAACTCTGGTTTTCCTATATATCTATATGCTGTTTAACTGGGAGACTTTGGACAGTAGGATTATTTTGGTATTCAGATAAAAAGATACCTTAATAATTCAATATTAGTGTTTAGTTGTGTGATCTGAAGATTTTGCTGAGCTGGAATATGAGATAGCTACTAATCATGTTAAAGGATAATCTTGCCTTATCCAGAACAAGATGAGGGAATCAAGGCATTGCTTTAGAGTAGTAAAATTCAGAGTATATTAAAAGTACCATCTGAGGGATGTTTTCCTTCTTGCATGGTTATACACCTCTGTCTTACACCTAACGGTGTTCTTCAAGAGTATAGACATCTATACTAGAATCAGCTTCCTTTTTCTGGGCATTATATCTCAGATGAAATAATTAAAATACTACCTATATCACCACTAGCCCACACCATTACCAGACCCCACCAGCTTTGCCCCACCCCAAATTAAAATCAGGCACAAAAATTCTTAATTAAAGCTCAAACCAGACTCAAAGTCTCCCTTTGTTGCCAGACTGCCAGGAGAGCCTAGAGAAAAGATGGGTTCTATCTTGAATTGTCTATAGTCCAAATCATTTTCACAAAATCCTAGTGGAACTGCTCAAGAAAGGTTATGAGATGATAACCTTTAAATATCACCTATTTACACCCATCCATTTCAAAGAGGTTAAATGATTTGTCCAAGGTCACAGAAGTATCAAATAAGTAGCAAATGCAGGATTCAACCCCAGGATGCTTAACTTCAGAACCAGTTCTCTCTATATCACATTGTTTCTTTCAAAGCAGTTCTGTACTCAGATCTAACTACACCTTAGTACTCCATGAAATATTTGGGAAGGACCAAAAAAGCTTGAGGATTCTCTGTATTTTGCATGCTGGTGCTTTCTCTGTCACCATTCCAATCCTGGCAGAAAGACTTTTTAAATTTTGGTCCTCACTATTTCCCTTGAATGTATCTAACATTTCATCTGAGATGAACTTGCCTCAAGAACTTTCCAACTTTCAGGGAGATTCTATAGATGTACTATGAATGTATCTACCTGCTCCATGATTACTTCCATCTAGACTTCTAGAACCATGGTGGCAATGTCTATCTGGGTTGACTTCACCCTTGGTTCCAAAATGGCCATTAATGGAGCTTACCAGAAAATATTCTATCTTATGGCATAGAGGTTCATATCCAGGGTGTCAAGGTATTCCCCATGGCTTGTCCTTGGCCATGTCAAAATCTCTTTTTTTAAAAAAAAATTATTTATTTAAGTTTTCAACATTCATTTCCACAAAATTGTTGGGTTCCAAATTTTCCCCCCATTTCTCCCCTCACCCACCCCAAAACGCCAAACATTCTAATTACCTCTATCACCAATCTGCCCTCCCTTCTAACATCCCTCTCTTCCCTTATCCCCATCTTTTCTTTTGTCCTGTAGGGCAAGATAGCTTTCTATACCCCATTACCTGTATTTCTTATTTCCTAGTTGCAAGAACAATACTCAACAGTTGTTCTTAAAACTTTGAGTTCTAACTTCTCTTCATCCCTCCCTCCCCACCCATTCCCTTTGGTTAGGCAAGCAATTCAATATAAGCCATATCTGTGAAGTTTTGCAAATGACTTTCATAATAATCGTGTTGTGTAAGACTAACTATATTTCTCTCCATCCTGTCCTGCCCCCCATTTATTCTATTCTCTCTTTTGATCCTATCTCTCCCCAAAAATGTTGACTTCTAATTGCTTCCACCACCCACTGCCTTCCCTTCCACCATCCCCCCACCCTGCTTATACCCTTATCCCCCACTTTCCTGTATTGTAAGATAGGTTTTCATACCAAAATGAGTATGCATTTTATTCCTTCCTTTAGTCAAATGTGATGAGAGTAAACTTCATGTTTTTTCTCTCACTTCCCCACTTTGTCCCTCCTCTGAAAAGTCTTTTACTTGCCTCTTTTATGAGAGATAATTTGCCCCTCCCATTTCTCTCTATCTCCTCTCAATGTATTTTTCTCTCACCACTTAATTTCATTTTTTTAAGACGTGATCCCATTCCTATTTATTCACCCTGTGCTCGCTCGCTCTCTCTCTCTCTCTCTCTCTCTCTCTCTCTCTCTCTCTCTCTCTCTCTCTCTCTGTGTGTGTGTGTGTGTGTGTGTGTGTGTGTAATTCCACCAACTACTCAGATACTTAAAAAAGTTTTCAAGAGTTACAAATATTGTCTTTCCATGTCAGAATGTAAACAGTTCAACTTTTATGAGTCCCTTATGACTTCTCTTTGTTGTTTACCTTTTCATGTTTCCCTTGATTCTTGTGTTTGAAAGCCAGATCTTTTCAGCTCTGCTCTTTTCATCTAAAATGCTTGAAAATCCTCTATTTCACTGAAAGATCATTTTTCCCCTGAACTATTATACTCAGTTTTGCTGGGTAGGTGATTCTTGGTTTTAGTCCTAGTTCCTTTGACTTCTGGAATATCATATTCCACACCCTTCGATCCCTTAATGTAGAAGCTGCTAGATCTTGTGTTATCCTGATTGTATTTCCACAATACTGGAATTGTTTCTTTCTAGCTGCTTGTAATATTTTTTTCTTGACCTGGGAACTCTGGAATTTGGTCACAATGTTCCTAGGAATTTCTCTTTTTGGATCTCTTTCAGGAGGTGATTGGTGGATTCTTTCAATATTTATTTTGCCCCCTGGTTCAGGGCAGTTTTCCTTGATAATTTCATGAAACATGATATCTACGCTCTCTTTTTGATCACGGCTTTCAGGTAGTCCCATAATTTTTAAATTGTCTCTCCTGGATCTATTTTCCAGGTCAGTTGTTTTTCCAATGAGATATTTCACATTATCTTCCATTTTGTCATTCTTTTGGTTTTATTTTGTGATTTCTTGGTTTCTCATAAAGTCATTAGGCTCCATCTGTTCCATTCTAATTTTTAAAGAACGATTTTCTTCAGTGAGCTTTTTAACCTCCTTTTCCATTCTAATTGTGCTTTTTAAAGTATTCTTCTCCTCATTGGCTTTTTGAACCTCTTTTGCCAATTGAGTTAGCCTATTTTTCAAGGTGTTATTTTCTTCAGCAGTTTTTTGGGTCTCCTTTAGCAGGTGTTGACCTGCTTTTCATGTTTTTCTTGCATCTCTCTCATTTTCTCTTCCCAGTTTTTCCTCCACCTCTCTTACTTGATTTTCAAAATCCTTTTTGAGCTCTTCAATGGCCTGAGACCATCGAATATTTATTTTGGATGTCTGGGACACAGAAACCTTGACTTTTATGTCTTTCCCTGATGGTAAGCATTGTTCTTCCTCATCTGAAAGGCTGGGAGAAGATATCTGTTCACTGAGAAAGTAACCTTCTATGGTCTTATTTTTTCCCCTTTTTTGGGCATTTTCCAACCAGTTACTTAACTTTTGGGTCCTTTGTCAAGAGTAGGGTATACTCTGGGAATCTGTAATATCTCAGTTCCTCCAAGGCCGCACAATCCAGTGTGCACACTGATATGAAAGCTGGGAGAGATTTTTTTGTCCAGAATCAAGTCAGTGCTGGGGGCTGATTTTCAGATAAGCTGTGTGGGCAGGGCCACCATTCAGTGCAAGACAAAGACCAGCTCCCTCAGGGCCTCTTCAAAGCTCCTCAGTGCCCCCAGGGGTTTTACGATCTAGCAATGGTATCGGGCTACTCTAGGGGCTGCCATGAGAACTGTTGCTGCCTGCCTGATGTGGCCTCTGTGGGCCGCTGCCTGAGGCTGGAGCTATGGGAAGGCCCTTCTCCCTTCCCAGCCAGCTGAAAAATCCCTGTCACTGACCTTTGGTGCCTCTGGGTTGAGGGAATCTGAGGACCAGCTGTAGCTGCAACTGGAGATACCACCCCCAAGGTGTCCTCCTCCCAGAGTCATGCAGCGCCAAGGCTGGGTTGGGCTCAGTGTTCGGCTCCATGTCTGGTGCAACCAACTTTTCCTGTGGGCCTTTCAGGTCACCCTGGGCTGGAAATCTCTTCCATTCTGTTGTTCTCCACTTCTGCTGCTCCAAAATTTGTTGAGAGTCCCTCTCTACAGGTATTTTATGAGCTATGTGGGGAGACTCTGCGTATGTGTGTTTTTCTACTCTGCCATGTTGGCTCCTCTCTTCCCTAAATCTCAATCATTTCTCATGCCAATAAAAATAACTTGCTTTTAGATTTCTTCCCCCCAGGAGGTAGTGAAATATAAGGGAAAGAACACTGGTTGTGGAAAGAACTTGTGGGACCTGGGTTTGAGACCTATCTCTGGTACTCATTGCTTATGTAACATAGGACAAGTGAAAATCACTCTGAGCCTCGGTTTTCTCATTTGTAAATGAGGGGGTTAGACTAGATTGCTGATAAAGTATCTTCTACATCTGCAGCATATGAGAAAAGCTTTTCTATGCTTCAAGTATTTTCACTTACAATGAATTCTCCAATGCATTTTCTATAAATAGGAGTTAAAGGGATCAAATTAGTTTGGGAGTTTAAAAAAGTTATCACTGGAGTAATGTATAAATTATTGGCATTTAATATTCACTGATTCATCAATCCAATTCATGTATGCTATTTGAATTAGCACAGAATTGCTGAAAGTAGTGAAGAGACCAAAATTAAAATCAGTCTCTTTAATGGAAGAAGAAGCATGGTATAATAGAGCACACACTGGGTTTGAATTCAGAAGACTTGGTTTTGTGTCCTTTCTTTTCTACTTACTGGTTGGGTGCTGGGTGACCTTTACAGCCTCAATTTTCTCATCTCAAAATGAAGATAGTAATTTTCATATTACTTACTGGTTATTGTGAGGAAAATATTTTGTGAATCATAAAGTACTGGAAAAAAGGCAGAACTGAGTTTAAGATCTGTTTCTGATATATATATATATATATATATATATATATATATATATATATATATATATATATATATATATATATATATATAGGCTATGTAGAAACAGGCAAGTTAGTTGTTATTCTATTAGTGGAGTTGCTTAGTGGAGGATCTTTCCCACACTGAGAATTCCCTATGTGGGTGAAGTCATCACTATTTCTTCTCTCTCAAGAAAAATATTAAACATATAATGTATCTTTTTTTAAGTGGGGACTATAAGTGGAGGGGACAACTGATTTCACTGGAAGAGGGGACTACTAGTGAGGAAACATCTACCAATACAAAAATGCGTACGGGTGTTTATGACTTTGAGGAGATCTTGGGTACAGGACCAGGAAAGAATTTAAGTGCTCAAGGGATCCTCAAAAGATCATTGGTTACATAATTTATTCTGCAGAGGCATGTGGGGGTACAGGTCCCCAGTCCTATGATCATACTGGGGCACAGGTGTTGGCTCAAATAAACTACAAAATCATTAGCTTGCTTGAGGGCCCAGATCTGTGACTCTGTACCCTTATGTCCGAGTGCTGTTGCTGAGTAGATTCAGAGTGACTGAGTGGAAGGAGGATCTTAGGGATAATCAGTTAGCTGGCGGGCTGTACTGTGATCTACCCTGTAAATAACCCACAAATGCATCATAATTAGAAAAGTTTTCTGGGGGTGGAGCCAAGATGGCAGAGTAGAAAGACACACATACACTAGCTCTTACCCAACAACCCTTAAAATATGTGTGAAGAAGAACTCTCAACAAATTCTAGAGCAGCAGAAGCAACAGAACAAGGAGATTTCTAGCCCAGAGTGACCTGAAAGACAGATGGGAAAGGTCTGTCACAACAGACATGGAGCAGAGCCCAGTCCAGCCTTGACTATGAGGAACCAAGAGGAACAGAACAGAGCAGGCTTCAGGGACAGAATCTCCAGTAGAAGCACAGATCCCTCAATCCATAGGTACCAAAGGTCAGTGAAAGGGTCTTTTCGGTTGGCCAAGAAAGGAGCAGGGTGTCCCCATAACTCAGGTCT
The DNA here is from genome assembly GCF_028372415.1 of Notamacropus eugenii. NCBI lineage: Eukaryota > Metazoa > Chordata > Mammalia > Diprotodontia > Macropodidae > Notamacropus > Notamacropus eugenii. The sequence continues at coordinate 163,571,509 of NC_092877.1, read as the reverse complement.
CCTCACGTGGCAGCAGTGGAAGCAGCAGTTGACAAGGATTCCCAAAGCAGGCAGTACTCTGAATGCATTGTTGAAGGTCTCATAGTAAATCCCCTGAGGGAACTGAGCCCCTTGTGGTGGCCCTGCCCCCACCTGAGTACTGATCTTAATCTCACACTGAATAGTGGCCCTGCCCTTGCCTAAAGCCCCTGAGGGTTTGGAGGAGCTTATCTGAATCTCAGCCCCCCAGTGCTGGCTTGTTGGAACTGGAGTCGAGGTGGTTGTAGAGAGGAAACTCAGAAGTCAATAACTGGCTGGGAAAATGCCCAAAAAAGGGAAAAAAAAATAAGACCATAGAAGATTACTTTCTTGGGGAACAGGTGTCTCCCCCCATCCTTTAGGATGAGGAAGAACATGGCATAATGTCAGAGGAAGTCAAGGCCCCTGCCTCCAGGGCCTCCAAAAGGAACTTAAATTGAACTCAGGCAATAGAAGAGCTTGAAAAACAAGTTAGCAGCTTACTAAAGGAGAACCAAAAAAATGCAGAGAAAAATAACTGCTTTAAAAAGAGGCTAACTCAATTGGAAAAAGAGGTCCAAAAAGCCAATGAGGAGAAGGAGGCTTTAAAAAACAGAATTAGCCAAATGGTGGAGAAGGTTCAAAAGCTCACTGAACAAAATAATTTGTTGAAAGAGAGAATTGAGTTCATGGAAGTGAATGATTATGAGATAAACCAAGCAGTTAGAAAACAAAACCAAAAGTTTGAAAAAATGGAAGACAATGTAAAATATCTCATTGGAACAACAACTGACCTAGAAAATAGATGCAGGAGAAACATTTTAAAAATTATGAGACTACCTGAAAGTTATGATCGAAAAAAGAGCCTAGATATTATCTTTCATGAAATTATCAAGGAAAACTGCCCTGATATTCTAGAACCACTGAGCAAAATAAATATTGAAAGAATCCATGGATCACCTCCTGAAAGAGACCTGAACAGAGAAACTCTAGGAATATTGTGGCCAAATTTCAGGGTTTACAGATCAAGGAGAAAATACTACACGTAGCTAGAAAGAAACAATTTGAGTATTGTGGAAATACAATCAGGATAACACAGGATATGGCAGCTTCAACATTATGGGATCAGAAGGCTTGGAATGGGATATTCCAGAGGTCACAGGAACTGGGATTGAAACCAAGAATCACGTACCCAGCAAATCTGAGTATAATACTACGTGGGAATAAATGGTCATTCAGTGATACAGAGGACTTTGAATCATTCATACTGAGGAAAAGACCAGATCTGTATAGAAAATTTGACTTTCCAAGACAAGAACCAAGAGAAGCCTGGAAAGGACAAAGGATATATATAATAAAAGGATTCATTCATCTCAATTTTTGAAAATAATTTGTGTGTACAAATATTATTTTGTTTTTTGTTTTTAGGTTTGATAGAATTGTGCTGTGAATCCTTCAAGACCAGCAATTCTTTTTTCTTTCTTTCTTAATTTCTTTACAACTAAATTTATTTCCCAGTTTGATATTTGGTTATTTAAGATCTTCAGTTGGTCTTCTGATAGTTTGAGTATTATATATTTTTGAAGGTATTCCTCTATTTTTTTTTGTAGCTTTAGTTTTGTCAGCATATAACTGTATACAATGTCCTGATTATTATTCTTTATTTCTTCTGGTGCTGGTCTGGTTTGTCCTTGTTCATTTTCTATTTCATTGATTTATTTTTTCTGATCTCTTTTTAAAAATTTAGATTAGGTAAAGGTTTATTAATTTTATTAGTATTTTCAAAAACCTAGCTTTTAGTTTTACTTCTCATTTCTATGGAATTTTTATTTCTAATTTGTCTCTTTTACCTCTAAATTTTAACATCTCTTCTTTTGTGATTATTTAGATTTGTTTATTTGTTGGGTTTCTATTTTTTTTTTTGAAAATACATATCCCCTTAGTTTATTTTGTATTTTTCTATTTGTTTATTTGTATATTTGTAAAGATATTTTTCTCCCAAGGACTGCTTTAGCTGCATCTCAGAAAATCTGATATGTTTTTTCATCATGATCAATTTATTTTACATTGCTATTCATTGTTTTTGGGATTTGTTCTTTGATTCACTAATTATTTAGGATCTCATTTTCAAGTCTTTATTTTGGTTTGTATTTTTTGTGGTTCCTGAAGCAAGGACTATTTTTATTATGTTTTAGTCTATAAAGGATAAACTATTTCTGCCTTTTTTATTGGTTTTTAATACCTCTATGCCCTTGTACAAACTTTTTGTGATACCAGGGAGTATGTACATTCTTTTATATTACCATTTAGAAGATGTCAAAACTCTTTAACCTCTAAATTTCTCTAGCAATTTTTTCAGGTCCATATTTTCCCTTATGATTATCTTTCCATTAGACTTATCTAAAATGGATAGAAGGCTCCCATCACTATTGTGTTACTATATATATATGTCTTCTTGTAGCTTGGATTTCCTTTACAAATTTGGATGCTATCATTATTGAGAGTGAAAAAAAAGAAATGATGAACAGGAAGACTTCAGAGAGGCCTGAAAGAACTTATCTGAATTGATGCTGGGTGAAGTGAGCAAAACCAGGAGAATATTATACACATTAACAGTCACAGTGTATGAGGACTATTTCTGATAAACTCAGCCTTTCACAACAATGTAAGAACCTAAAACATTTCCAAAGGATTCATGATATAAAATGTCATCCACATCCAGAGAAATGAATCAGAATGCAGAATGAAGCAGACAATTTTCTCTTAAAAAGAAAGAAAGAAAGAAAGAAAGAGATGTACACTATCAGCCAAAAGCACTCTTTCAGTTAGTTTCCTTTTTTTTAACTCTTTTGTGGGGAGAAGACTTGGTGTGTTTGTTCATTGGGATGTATCTGCTTTGTCAAAACAAATAAAATACAAATATTAAAAAAAAAAAAACTTATATGAACTGATGCTGAGTGAAAGGAGCAGAATCCGGAGAACTTTGTACACAGCAACAACTACAGTGTGCAAGGAATTTTTCTGGAAGACTTGGTACTCCATTGCAATGCTTCAATCTCAGAATGAAACAGATCATTTTCTTTTATATTATGTTTGGTTTGTTTTATGATTTCTCCCATTCATTTTAATTCTTCTATGCAGCATGACTAAGGTGAAAATGTACTCAATAGGAATGTGTGTGTAGAACCTATATAAAATTGTATGCCATTTCAGGGAGGGAGTGGGGAGGTAGTAGGGAAGGAGGGGGAAGGAGAGGAAAAAATCTAAGATATATGGAAGTGATTGTAGAACACTGAAAACAAATAAAATAATTTTAAAAAAAAGTTTTCTACTTTTAAAACTGATTATGATCAGAGGAGTCTAGAATTCCATGTGAAAAAGTAGCCTACTCAACAAACACTCCGAGTAGGAATTTCCTGATGTGTAGGTTAGTCAATCAGTCATCAAACATGGAGTCACTTCTGTCAACTAGAGCCTACGTTGTCTAGAAACAAGCCAATCCTAACAACCTCAGAGTGTTAAGAGTATTGCCTGGAGGAAGTACTAAGTCAATATGTGTCAGAGGTAGCATTTGAAATCAGGTCTTGCTGGCTCTGAAGCTGGCTTTCTATTCACTACAATATATGGCATATAAGAAAAGGTCCATTTGTTAAATCACTGAATTCCATATACTTAGAAACTACTATATATATACATATACATGTACATATATGTGTGTGTGTTTAGAAATCTGTTTTTTTTTTTATGTTGGTTACATCTCTCCATATAATCTTTTCCCTCCTCCCAGAGAAACATTCCTTTTAATATAGAATTAAAAGAAGAAAGTAGTAACAATAGTTCATCAAATTTAAGCAATACATCAAAAAAAGTCTGACATTATGCACTGTGATGTATCCATAGTCCCTCATCTCTTCCAGGAAGAACAGGAGAGGCAAAAGAATGTAGTCTGTACAACTCACAAGCAGCATTTTCAACATATTCAAATGGTTGTCCAGAAAATTCTGTGGTCATTTCTGGCACATTGCTGTCTAAAAGTTCCCTCGGGAGAAAGTGTCCTAAGCAATTTTTACTTTTATTAGCTAGCAATGTCACACAGCAAGCTTAAAGTGGAAATAGAATTGGAATGAAATTCATCTTCAGCAAAACAAATCTGTACTAATATAGAAACTGATATATCACAAATCTGAAATCTCCAAGAACACAAGACTGGCAGTATTCCAGGTGGCTATGTATTCTTAGGTTTGTCAGGACAACCACCTCCAAATACAACAGAGGGTGATGTATTATTTTGTGGCCACATAAATTGTTATTTTTCCTGTGCAGTGGGATATTAGATCATTGATAAACTCTTACAAAACTTTCAGGGTAACTCTTGGATGGGATATGTTAGTACTTTTGAAGTAGTATGAACAAGACAACAGAACAAATTGTTCTCATCCCATGAGTCCGCCTTCTTTCATGCTCTATTGGAATGTATATTTTGGTCAGCACTGGATAAACTTGAACATTGATCCTCTTTGGAATTCACTAGGTGTGTCAAAAATATGTAAGAGTTAATTAGAAAAACTATATTATGTTCTCATCTTCTCCCTAATCCAAAAATGGCATTACTAACATTATTTCCTATGCTAAAAACTAGGCTATCAGTTTTCCTGTAAGTTTATCATCTTCTTATATCCCTAGGAATAACATGAGGATTCTTCTCTTTGATAGTCAATCATTTTTGAAGATAATTTTTAAGGTTTTTAAATGTTAATGGTGGATATATATTCTGGCATTATAAACAATGTTTGTTCCCTATGGCAAGATAAATGTTGCAATAAAATTGGACAGATGAAATTACCCAAAAATCAACCACCATGAACAGAAAATGACATTACCCAGAAGGGGAGTATTTGTGAAACTAATTAAATATTATTTTGAGATATAATAAATAAGAAGAACAGAACCTCTTATGAATGAAATAGAAGCAGGACAGTCATTAAAATGTTTTTTTTCAAGCCTGAACATTTAAAATTATTGGTTTTAATCATCTCACACCAACCTCTTCTCTCAGGTCTTTTGTAAATATACAATTCACACTTTTCTTCTGGTTTGATTGAGTCTCGGTTGGGCTACTCTGGATATAATGCCATGGGAACAAAGTACCTTGAATGACCACACAGAATCTAAAACTAATGAAATATAGTAAATCCCAGAGTAGGAACACAAACTGGGTAAGAACAAATGCAAAGGTGACTCACTTTATCCTTCTTACAATAATAAATTTCCATGACTCAGGCACCTTGAGTATTAATTTATTTCTATCAATCTTTATTCCTTTTCTTAAACTTAGAGTTAGTTTACTTTTCTAAATTTCTGCATTAGCTAAATATTTTTTAGTGTGTTTAGTGGCTGGAGTACTGACCTTAGTTGAGGTGCTTGGATTTGGGTCTGCCTATGACAGAGATTCTTAACATTTTTTTTGTGTGTTTATTATATGTTCTTTGGGTTGTTTGGTGCAGCCTATGGACCCCTTCTCAGAACAAGGATTTTAAATACATCAAATAAAATATATAGGATTACAAAGGAAATACATTATATTAAAATGCAATTTTCAAAATATTAAAAATACATACATGAAGCATCCCTGACCTGACCTAGTGTGTTAAGTTCTCTATGAATGAGTGAATGAACAAATGAATGAATAGTAGTTATCACTTCTGATTCTTTAGATTTCCTTCATCATGTCCTTCTCATCCTTGAAGTTCACTTTACCACTGGTTTTCTCACCCTGGATGTATACTCTGCTCTGTAGTCTCTTTCTCTGATTCTTCATTCATTTCTCGGATGACATGGTCCTCTTCTCCTGTCTGTCTCCTCCTCCCCTTCCTTCTCCTCTTTAAAGGAAGGTAAATTTGCTAGGTTAACTTGGGTTTTACTGACTGCATTCATTTTCTTCCCTTCCCTTCCCTTCCCTTCCCTTCCCTTCCCTTCCCTTCCCTTCCCTTCCCTTCCCTTCCCTTCCCTTCCCTTCCTTTCCCTTCCCTTCCCTTCTCTTTCCTTCCCTCCCCTTCCCTTCCCTTCCCTTTCTTTCCATTCCCAAAATCTTCAACCTATTGAACTCTAAAACTCATGCATTGGACCGCAAGGAGCCTCTGCCTAAGGGCTCTCCTCTGCACTCTCCTGGCTTCAGACTGATGATCAGTAATAACTGTTGCTTTTCTTTGTCTCATTAAAGGGGCCATTCTCTGGCTACTTCTTAAATAGGCCTATTCCATGAATGGGCGTTACCCGAAGTGAGTACCTGAATAGGCCAAGGTCTCCCAGTGCATCCTAGGTCATCTCCAGTCATCCTTATGAATATCTGGTCACTGAATTCAGATGGCTCTGGAGGAGAAGTGAGGCTGGTGACCTGCACAGTCCTCCCTCACTCAAAACAAAGTCAAGTGCAAGTCATGTCATCATTTCTCTGAAGTATACACACATACACACACACACACACACACATACACACACACATACACATCTATACCTATACGCATATGTTCTATATGTCTGTATATATACAGAGAAAGAGGCCTAGAAATATATATATATATGTTTATGTATATTGTATGTATGTGTGTAAACACATACATGCATATGTGTATAGACAGATAACATAGAATTAGATACAGACACACATGTAGATGTAGGTATAGATATAGAATGATACAGATTTCCCTGATAGTCAAACTTATACTTTGGTGACAAAGAGTGTACCACTGGGTATGTATTCAACACCTTTTGAGTTTGGTAGGACCAGTGAGATCCTATTCAAAACTTGCATATCTTTCATGAATTTTGGGCTCCCAAATGCCTTAATAATACACCCGATGACATTTGTAGAGGCAAAATTTGACTTATCAAAAATTAAGAGTTGCCTTTGGAATCAGAAGGCCCAATTTTCAATGTGACTATGGGAAATTTATATGTTCTCTGGATTTCACTTTTGTCAACTGGAAAATTAGTAACGAGATTAGAAGACTTTTAAGGTCGTGTCTAGTTGTAAGTCTAAGTCTATATAACTCTATGCTCCTAAATATCAATATGACATCTTAAATGAACTTTTGGTAATAATCTGAGTAGAGGTTCAGATTACTATTAATATTTGGACCTTAAGAAAATGGCAAAATCATCTGCTTTACCTCTGCCCCCCAAAGGGGGAATCTGACTTGCAACTGAAATCTTCCCCATGTGTGTCTATTAGAATAGGAGCTTCTGGAAAGCAAAACTGTCTCTCCTTTTTGCATCCCCAGCACTTCCTAGTACTTTGCACATAGTAAGTGTTTAATAAATGTTTTATTTATTTATTCACTCAGAATAATGACTCATTAGCTTTAAAGTGCCCATAGACTTCTTATTCTATATGAGGCATTAATATTTGTTAATAAAAATTCACTTAGACTACTTTTTCTTTATTATGTATAGTATGTAAGTTCTCATAATTTCCAATTCTAAACAGAAATTTATTTTCAGATTTCACACACACACACACACACACACATACTCACACACCTGTGTATATGTATACCCTTTAGCTTATACCTAAAGAGAAAATACTCTGGAATCTATGACAGTAAGGAACAAATAGCAAAATAGACACACACACACACACACACACAAACCACACCCTTACATGACACAGTGGATAAGAGTACTCAACCTGGAGTCCGGAAAACCTGAGTTCAAATCTGGCCTCAAACACTGACTAGCTGTGTAGCCCAGGGCAAGTCACTTAACCCAGTTTGCTTCAATTTCACATCTATAAAATGAGGTGGAGAAGGAAATGGCAAATCATTTCAGGGGAAATGGCAAATTACTTGAGTATTTTTACCAAGAAAACCTCAAATGGGGTCATGAAGAGTTGGACACGACTGAAATGATCCAACAATATCACATGCACATATATATACTACTATATATAAATCAGAATACCTGAGGTGAAGGAGACTTCAAAAATCATTTGGTTGAACCAATACATGAACAGGAATACCCTCAAAGCCACCATCATTCAAGTGTGACTGTCATTTAATTCCTTCCTGAAAATCTGCCTATATTAAAGTAGAAATCTCAACCTCACCAAGAACACCATTCTACTTTCAAACAGCTCTAATTATTTGAATTAAAGCTTGTGTTTATGTACACAAAGCCGATATTTTTTTCTCAGCATTTTTTTTTTTTACTCTTTGCTCCTACTGCTGGGCTCTGGAGCTAGGAAGAATACATCTAATCCTTGTGTATTCTATATAACTTGAACTATTTTGCCTTGGCCCTATAGCCTGAAACTAGGGGCAAAAGGCAAAAACTGCTGAGAAATATATCTAGTCCCTGTGTAAGTACACTTGGATTCAACTGCTACATCCTCTCCAAGTCTTTTCTATTCCAAGCAGAATAGCCTGAGTGACTACTCTCAAGGATAAATGATTTGTTTAAGTTAGTTCTTCTGCACTAATTGGTGGAAACTGTGATCTTCTAATGGAAGTGACTTTAGAACTATGACCACAAGAGTTGGTTCAGCCTGCTTCCTCTTGGTGTGAAATTCCAAACCAAATAATATCTACTACCTTTGTATTGGACCAAAAAACCTACGTGAGAGAAGAATGGAAGTCAGTTGGAGTTGCACTAGAGAAAGTAAGGCAGTCTAAGTTTACAATGGTGAATACACACACACACACACAGATACATACAATCTATCTATATGCATATACATATATACACACTAATAATATAGTTATGAACACATAGCAAGTGACCTTTATAAGATGCAATGCAAAGTACTTATTTGCAACTAAGTTTTGCCATTCATTTTTCATTTCTCTAAGACAGAAGAATGCAGCAGAATTTGAACAAAACAGTTCATGAGGTACATGTCAGTTCCTGACTGAACCCTACTAAGAGTGGCAGGAATAAAAACTAGTTGAATGACCAAATACTGATGTGATTTCTACAGTTTGATTTATAGGTAGAAATGTGATACGATATATTTCAGTAAAAATATTGGAAAAGGGATTTTTGGTTCCAGGAGCCAAGATAGTGGAGAGATTGGTAATTGCTATCTCCTTTCCCTTGTCGGCCTTGACAAGCCCACAGAATATCTCTCTGGGAAAAACCCTGGAACAGTGGGAGCAGCAGAAGGGCTAAACAGACTCTTAGCCCATGAGGCTAGAAACATTGCTAAGGAGGGTTCCACTTGCTGTGGCCAAAGGCGAACACTGCAGGATCAGAGATATCTGAGACAGCCCCACCCCAACAAACAGGGAGAAGATCCTGAGTCCCAAGGGGCTGAATCTCCAGGTGGGAGCAACACCAGGACCCCAGGCATGCCTCAGCACCCCAGGGGAGTTGGGAAGACACTAGCGCAGAAAGCTAAGCTGCCTATGCTCTAGGTCAGCAGAAGAGACCTCTGGCATACAGACCACCCTTTCTCCACCCTTAAAGAATGAGCTCCAGATTAACTGTGGGGAAACCCAAAAAGACCTCACCTGGCTTCTGCTTTCCAACACCAGTCAGCTCAGTACCAGACAAGTTTCAGCATTTTAGATTCTAACTGAAAGAACCAGAGGCCACAATGCACAAAGCCTCAAGTTTTAGGCACAAGAACTGTGGGGCAGACCTCCCTGTGCCAAAAACATAGAGATCAACTTTAAAAACCAGGAAAAGAGTTATTATTATGAATAAGAAGCAAAGCAGAAAAGAAAAGACCATAGATTCTTTCTATGGGGACAAGGACCAAAACACAAATACCAATGAGGTTAGCATTAAGACTGTACTCCCATCTGAAACTTAAGAAGAGAATATGAACTGGTCTGAAGAACAAAGAGCATTGTTGGAAGAGCTCAGGAAGAATTTTAAAACCCAAATTAGAGAAACAGAAGAAAAACTGATCGATGACTTTAAAAATATAAAAAAAGGAGATACAGAAGAATTTAAAAGGACAAGGGGACAAATGGAGAAAGAAGTACAAAACCTTATTGGTGAAAGTAACTCTTTTAAAAGAGTTGGACAGATGGAAAAGGAAATACAAAAGACAACTGAAGAAAACAAATTGAAAATCCTCAAGTAAATATCAAATTAGAAATACTGACAACCAAAGAAGAGATTAACAAAATTGAAATTAAGAAAGCTATTAAATGAATAAATAAAATTAAGAGTTGGTTTTATGAAAAAAGCAATAAAATTGATAAACCTTTGGTCAATTTGATTTAAAAAAAGAAAAAAGAAAATCAAATTACCAATATCAAAAATGAAATGGGTAGACTCACCTCCAATGAGAAGGAAATTAAAGCAATAATAAGAAATTAATTTGCCCAACTGTATGTCCATAAATTCGACAACATAAAAGAGGTGGATGATAATTTTTAAAAAATATAAATTGCTTAGATTAACAGAAGAGGAAGATGAATACTTAAATAACCCCCTCTCAGAAAAAAAAAAAAATTGAATGAGCCATCAATGAACTCCCTAGGAAAAAATCTCTAGGGCTGGATGGATTTACAAGTTAATTCTATCAAACATTTAAATAACAGTTAATTCTAATACTATATAGACTATTTGGGAAAACTGGGGAAGAAGAGTCCTTCAAAATTCTTTTTATGGTACAAATATGCTTTTTTATATCTAAACCACAAGAAGTCAAAACAGAGAAAGAAAATTATAGACCAATTTCACTAATGAATATAGATGCAAAAATTTTAAATAATATTTTAGCAAAAAGGGTACAGCAACTTATCATGAGGATAATACATTAGAATCAGGTGGGATTTATACCACAAATTCAGGGAAGTTTCAATATTAGAAGAGCTATTAACATTATTGATCATATCAACAACAAAACTAACAGAAGCCACATGATTATCTCAACAGATGCAGAAAAGCTTTTGACAACATACAACACCCATTCCTAAGGAACACATTGGAGAACATAAGGATAAGTGGAACTTTCAATCAAATGATGACAGTATCTACCTAAAACCTTCTGCAAGCATTATATGCAATGGGGATAAGTGAGATGCATTTCCAATAATATCAGGGGTGAAACAAGGATGTCCATTATCACTGCTATTATTCAATGTGGTACTAGAATTGTTAACTATAGCAGTTAGACAAGTTAAAGAAATTGAAGGAATTAAAATAAGCAGAGAAGTAACTAAGTTATTACTCTTTGCAGATAATATGATGATATACTTAGAGAATACCAGAGAATCAAGTAAAAAACTAGTTGAAATAATAAACAACTTTGGCAAAGTTTCAGGTTACAAAATAAACCCACAGAAATCTTCAGCATTTCTATTTATTACTAACAAAACCCAACAGCAAGAGATAGAAAGAGAAATCCCATTTAAAATTATGAAATATTTGGAGTCTATCTGCCAAAACAAACCCAGGGACTATATGAACACAATTACAAAACACTTTTTGCACAAATAAAGTCAGATCTAAATAAATGGGAAAACTCAGTTGCTCGTGAGTGGGCCTAACAATTGTAATAAAAATGACAATTTTATCTAAATTAATTTACTTATTCAGTGGCACACCAATCAAACTATCAGATAATTATTTTGTAGAGCTAGAAAAAATAACATCAGAATTCATCTGGAAGAACAAAAGGTCCAGAATATCAAGGAAACTAATGAAAAGAAATGCTAGGGAAGGTGGCCTAGCTCTATTAGATCTCAAATTGTATTATAAAACAGCAGTTATCAAAACTGCTTGGTACTGGTTAAGAAAGAGAAGGGAAGACCAGTGGCATAGGTTAGGTATTCAAGACACAATGGTCAATGAATATAGCCATCTACTGTTTGATAACCCCAAGAATCCCAGTTTCTGGGATAAGAACTCACTGTTCCACAAAAATTCCTGGGAAAACTGGCTAACAGTGTAGCAGAAACTAGGCATAGACCAATGTCTGACATCATATAAAAGAATAAAGTCCAAATGGGTACATGATCCAGGTATAAAAATTGATACTATAAACAAATTAGTGGAGCAAGGAATAATGTGTTTATCAGATTTATAGAGAAGGGAAGAATTTTTGGCTAAACAAGAGATAGAAAACATTATGAAGTGAAAATAATCTTGAAATTGAAAAGTTTTTGCACAAACAAACCCAGTGCAACTAAGATTAAGAGGGAAGCAGAAAACTCAGAAAGAATTTTTGCAAAGGCCTCATTTCTAAAATATATAGAGAATTGAGTCAAATGTACAAAAATACAAGTCCTTCCCCAATTGATAAACGGTCAAAGGATATGAACAAGCAGTTTTCAGAGGAATAAACTAAAGCTATCTATAGTCATGTGAAAAAATGCTCTAAATCATTAATGAATAGAAAGATGCAAATGAAAACAAATCTGAGATACCGCATCACACCTATCAGATTGGCTAACATGACAAAACAAGATGATGATAAATGTTGGAGATATGGGAAAGCTGGAACACTAATTCATTGTTGGTGGAGCTGTAAGCTCATCCAGCCATTCTGGAGAGCAATTTGGAACTATGCCCAAAGGGCTACAAAAATGTGCATACCCTTTGACCCAGCAATATTGCTTCTAGGAATGTATCCCCAGGAGATCATAAAAATGGCAAAGGGTTCCACATGTACAAAAATATTTATAACACTTCTTTTTGTGGTGGCCAAAAACTGGAAATCAAGGGGATGCCCATCAACTGGAAGATGGTGGAATGAATTGTGGTATAGGAATATAATGGAATACTATTGTACTATAAGAAATGATGAACAGGAAGACTTCAGAGAGACCATATGAACTGATGCTGAGTGAAAGGAGCAGAACGAGGAGAACTTTGTACACAGCAAAAAACACAGTGTGTGAGGCTTTTTTCTAGTAGACTTAGTATTTCATTGCAATATAAGGACTTAAAAAATTCCCAATGGTCTATTAAGGCAAAAATGGCTCCCATATCCAGAGAAAGAACTATGGAATTTGATCACAGAATGTAGCAGATCATTTTCTTTTGTATTACATTTAGGTTTGTTTTATGATTTCTCCCATTCATTTTAATTCTTTTGTGCAACATGACTAAGGTGAAAATATATTTAAAACAAACATATGTGTAGAATGTATATAAATTGTATTCCATCTGAGGGAGGGAGTGGAAGGTAAAAGGGAAAAATGTGGAGGGAGGGGAGAAAATCTAACTTATATGGAAGTGATTGTAGAACACTGAAAACAAATAAAATTTAAAAAAAATATTGAGAATGGGCGTGGAAGTCATGCTGCATAATGAAGTTAGATGCATTTAAAATCAGCTGAAATGTCAACACACTTTAAAGAGGCTTAGTGGCAATGCAAATGTGAAGGTACCAGGATTTGTCATAAAGAAAACAATGAAACTCGTTAGTAGATACTTGTGAGACTTCAGGCTTTGATAACTTGGCTTTTATGAGTCAGAAATGCAGAGAAAGCTAGCAAAATTAATTTCTACTTGGGCAGGGGTTCATCCTACTTATCTGATATCTGAAATAACTATGCTAATGTTTTGAATTAGTCCTGAATGTTTCTCCCAATTTGTGTTGAGACAAATAGCGTTCATATTTATCTGCAAATGGAACACAGGATCATTTCAGACCTTAAAGTAACCATACAAGTTCATCTCCTCTGCACTCCTCTTTTTAGAGAGGAAGAAACTGAAGCACAAGGGGATATAATGGCTTATCCAAGGAAAAATAGAAAAAGGAGCAGAAAAGATATTCAAACCCAGGTCTTCCAACTCCAAGTCCAGTACTCTTATAATTTCATGCTTGGTTATTTTTTTTCCAGTTTCTTTTTCCCTTTCTCCTAAAATGTATGGAGAAACTTTATGTCTGATCTGACACATAGTAACTGAGTAACTCAGAAAATCACTGAATATTTAAATACCCTAACAACTAAGACAATTATCTGCAGAAGAAGCAAAAATCTTCAGTGGTAGTGATAATTTATCAATGAGAACTCCCTACATAGATAAGATCATAGCTCTGGTATGTACGTATGCACGCGTGTATGTGTGTGTGTGTGTGTGTGTGAGAGAGAGAGAGAGAGAGAGAGAGAGAGACAGAGAGAGAGAGACAGAGAGAGAGAGAGAAAAGGGAAGAGAGAGAGAGAGAGAGATGTTTGTATACATAAATACAAATGTGCTAGCATTGAAAGGATACACTGGAATAATTTTTTTCCAGTTTTGACTAGAGATCAAATGTAACCTGTTTTTAAAAAAGAAAGCAATTTATACCAGGTACTTCCAAATAACCATTTCACTCAAGTATAAATATTGTTTCATAAATGATTTAAGTTAAATTTTACACTGTATGCATATATAATATATACACACATGAATATAGACATTTTATATATGCACACACATTGCTATCTGTCCATGTATATTGAAAGTCAACATGTATGTATGTGTTTAATGCTTATGTAATCTATATGAACAGTGGGTTTATGAATAAGGATTAAATAGTTCTATTTTAGGACATCCCCTAATATCCTTTAGGTGAAATTTAAAATACTCTCAAGGGATTGATCTAGAGAATTTTTTTCCTATTAGGAAAATATAGAAGTGCCTTTTCTTATGCATAAGTAGAGATACAGTCATGTCCCTGATGCCACTTTGTGAGCATGGGGAGGAGAGGGCCGTAGGGTAAAGAGAGAACACTAAAACCAAGATAGGGAGATGTGTTTCTGGTGTCTTATGTTTCATTAGAAATAAGGAAGGTTTTTGTAGAAGGCCTGGGGAACTACCAAATCACCATTTATAATAATATCTTTCAAGTTCAAATAACAAACAAATCTTCAGAACACAGAGTCTAGAAAAATATTAGATTAGATAAAAAAGATTTGTATTGGAGTTTGTCCCTAAGCTCAAGCAATTGGCATTTCTACTGATGGCCTTGTGCTCTCCTTCTCTGTTATTCCCAACCTCGAATTTTTGTCTTTTATACATTCTAAACCTGCCTGGTTTATTTTGTAGCATGCATACTTCCTGTTGATTCTATAACCTCCTTTTTTTAGGGGTACTTTGACGTGGCACTCTTTATGATTCCACTGGTGTGATAGCAATTTAGTTTCTGACTGTTGTTTTTATTCTCTGCTCCTTCTAATGCTCTTGTAGAGGTAGGTGTACATGTTGTCAGAGGATAGTTCCTTTGACTGACTATTACCTAGTGATGGTATATGACTGCAACTAATGATCCTGTACTGACTACGTTCAAGTATATAATCATATATTCTTTATCTGTAAAATAACAGGGTTAGTCTCACTGACCTTTGAAGTTCCTTCCAGTTCTAAATCTATGATCAATATTTAAGATTATGGGATTTTTTTAATAGGAGTCTCTAACTTGGATAAGTTACAAACAATGGCCTGAGGCCCAGAAAGGTTAAATGAATAGAACACAATTAGAATATGTCAGAAGTGGGATGTGAACCCAAATTTGATTTCAGTTCAGCACTGATCCATTAAATTAGGCTTCCTTTCAGGCAGTAAAGTGAATATAATAAGAGACTCATAATTAGAATGCACATTTGAAAACTGGGCTTTAATTTTAGCTCCGTCACTAACTCTGTATCTTTGGCAATATTCTTAACCAATCTTGAGTCTATGGTCAGCTAATCCAATAATGCCCTTTCCTCTATCGTTGCCCCTGTGACCTTCTGCTATCCCTGTTCTTCTTATCCTGATCCTTCACTGAGGGACTCATACCTTCTACTTCTTTATACTACTCCCAAGAAGCTAAATAATTCTGGAGGAAATCATGAAGGCATGATGAAGGATTCTTCTGTAAACTTATGGTATGGAAACTTAATTGGACCCATAATGCTTTAGAGCAATTCTTTTATTCATCTCTTATTGACACTATCATATTCCCTACACTGACTGTTCCAAACTAACTCCTCCTGCCTCATACTCTCAATGCCACATCTACTTCTTCACCCTTAGTGGATAACTTCAGCTCCCACTTTATTGGCTGACATCTAAAGTAAGCTCTTACAACTTCCCCACCACCACCACTAAATCTCTCTCTGCTCTGACCCTTCCTCTCTTCCTTCTTTGTATCTAGTCATAGTCTTGATAAGGCTAACTCCTATACCTGTATCCTTGATCTCATTCCCTCATCTCCTCAGTGACCTTTTTCCATCAGGCATTGCCTTTCCATGCATTTTCAATCTCTTTTTCTTTACCGATTTTTCCCCTAAGCTTACAAAATAGCTCATGTTTTCTCTGAAAAACAAAACAAATCTGAAAATAAAAATCTCCCTTAATCCTGCAATCTTCTCAATCTATGATTCTATTTTCCCCTCTCTTCACTGGCAAATTTCTAGAAAATGCACTCTCCACTTTTTTAAATCACTTGTTTACTCTTTATACCCTTACAATTTGATGTTACTTCTCATAGACTATTCAAACAGTTCTTTCCAAAGTTATTAACATCCTCCATATAAAATTACCCTTTTATTCTTTGACTCTCTGAATCACCTGACATTGCTGACCAACTTCCCCTAGATACATTCTCCTATTTTGATCTATACAGTTTGAAAGTGTCAAGGTTCTCTTTCTACTTCTTTGACTTCTGGGTCTTACTATACTGATTCTTGAAGTACTTCCACTATTGTGAGATTTATTGTGATCACATATACTTAACAAAGGCAGGAAAAAAGACCTGGAGTATAGGGCATAATGTCCTGATCCTTTTATCTGGGAGCTTTTGTGTTCCCTCAGATATGCAAAGGATTTTGGAAAGCCTAGGTGCTCCTATCAATTACGAGGTTTGTTGAAATACAGCCCCCTCCCCTTAGAATACCAGTGAAGATATATCAGCAAGTATATATTAAGGGTTTACCAAGTGCTTATCAATGTAGGGATACAAACAAAAACCAAAAAAGTCCCTGCTCTCAAGGATATATAGATATAGATACATACTATATATGTCTATAAATATATATGTGTATGTGCACACATATATGTGTGTATGTGTACACACACATATATTATCATATATACATATATGTGTATATATGCATATATGTATATATACATACATAGAATGAATTGAGATAATGAGTGAAAGCATCTTGCAGAGGTGGACTCTGAGCTGAAACTTGAAGGAAACCAGGCAAATAAGAAGGAGAGGTGAGAGAACATTCTATGTCTTTCAACAGAACAGCAAATTCAGAGAGATTTTACTTAGGTGGCTCTCTGCTATGTAATAAATGGGAAGATCCTATAAGGAAGGAACTCAGGTCAAAGACTGGTGTGTTCTTCACTAGATACTCTAGTATCTCCAATTCAGAGAATCCTTTACTTTCAGCAAGATGTATGTCAAGTATAATTTTCAACACTAATCATTTCCTTATCCTCTATTCTAAGTACTAGTGCCTTCAAGCAGTAACTGTCATATTAAAGTACCTTTTAGCTATTCTTTATATGTTTATATACATACATATTGCCTGTCTCCAATAAACTATAAGCTCCTCAAGAACAAAGAATTTTTTTCTTGGAATTCCCAGTGCTTGGGACATAGTAGGCTCCTAATAAATGCTTGCTGTTTTATTCACTGATTTACTAACTAACTGAGTCTTATACATGAGTAGCATGTGGGATGTGGCTAAGGAACAACACAGAATACACTTCAGTAACTTTTAAACTTTTCCAGAACAATGCCCTCAGAGACAGAAGATCTCAATGAATACCTGAAAGAAACGTTATTCAAAGAAATCACAGAATCCCATAATCTGTATTTATAGCACACAGTGTTATTAAGAAAGAAGATTGAAAAGATATGAATATATATAAATTACCAGAATTTGAATAAGACAATTAAAATGTGCTCATCTACCATGTCCCAAACCTAAGATGCCCTGGATGCTTTCCTCACCTTCTGGTTTTTCACATTAGACTGACACAATGAATATACTTGGTTTCTAGTGGCAAAGGAAGCCATCTATCTGTTCAGCAGAATTCTACTAGTTCAGTTACATGATCCCAAGAAATATGGAGAGACACTGACCACATTTTCACAACTTGTAGAAAAGATGGTTGGAGACATGAATTACATAGTATGCTTGGTCAACCTGAGCCACCTCATTGTCTTTGGAAAGATCTTAGAGAAATACAGAAAGTCAAATGAAAGTATTAGATTGTCTCTAAAATATTGATCTGAATTTATCAATTGCCAAATGTTTGTTTTGCAGAGTCTCTGTCAAGTATATGAGTCACATAGTATTTTAGCAGAGCATGAGCACTGATCCAGGGAAGACAGAAGCTCTCATCAGCTAGTCACATTCAATTGAGTCTTTGAGAACTCAAGGCATTTTTAGGGTTTGGTGGTTGTTACTGAAAATTTGTGAATAATTATGTTTTTATTGCTAAACCACTCTATGATTTCACTCATGAGTTTCTAGTTTAGAAGATCTGAAAGGGGAAGAAAGATCACTGTGGTGACCCCCTATAACACCATTTGGAGATTGTTGAGATGAGAAATGTGAGTTTTAAGAATTTGGTCAATTGCTTCTAGTATGTAGTTGTACTACATTACGAAGACTCAAGTAAGCACTTTGTGCTGCAGAATGATGCTACACTGGAAGACTTGGGAATAGTTTTGTTCTGAAAATGATTGTCACAAGAAATCCATCTCATTTTCCAGTAGAGAACTTTGCTGACAGTGAGAATGACAACAATCCACTGACATATTCTGAACAGATTAAAGTTGGATGTTTCTTGATAGGGACGGGTAGCACTTGCCAACAATGAATTCTTTGTGAATTATCTGAGGAAGGCTCATGTGGATGCAGACAATCTCTCTCATCATACATCACATGAGATAGGCATTACAGTGACATTCATTGATGTGTCAGTGGCAATCTGTAACACAAAAGGAGCTATCTCTCTCTTACATGAAACTGTACTTGAAAGTCTGAAATTTTCTATGCTAAGTTTACCGTTTACCATTAAAGTTTGTTTAATTTTATTTCAGCGAGTAAATCCCTTTTGAATCCGTTGTCTTTACACAATTAGCAGCAAGAATAAATGTTATAAAGGGCTAGGAAAAAATGACCCAAGTCAAAGAGCAAGAGAACCTGAGCTTCACTTCCCAGAAGGTGTCCTACTGTTAAGGTAATGGTACATATGTTAGAGCAATGCAAAGGAATACTGTAGTAGCATGTAACCAAGCACATACATGATCCCCAAAGCAGTTAGTGTTGTCCAAGGTACTTTGCTCTATTGTCATGAAAGTACTACATTATGGCTTTTGAAACCTGAGTCAAGAGAAAACTCTAGAACTTATATGAAATAGCTTCTACTAGGTCAAAATGGCAGCATGTGTTAATAAGAAATGTGAAACTAATGTTTGATCCTTCCACAAGATTTTGTTTCTAAACTTTCTCTCCATCTCTCCTCTTCCCCCACCCCAAGACACCCTGTGTTCTGATTACCCATTCCCCTAATCTGTCTTCCCTTCCATCACACCCCTCCCTTCCCTAATCCTCACCTTCTCTTTTCTTGTAGGGCAAGATAAATTTCTATATCCCGTTATGTATTTCTCATTTCCCAGTTGCATGCAAAAACAATTCTCAACATCATTCTTTCCTAAAACTTTGAGTTCCAACTTTTCTCCCTTCCTCCCTCCCCACCCATCCCCACTGAGAAGGCAAGCAATTTGACATATATTATACATGTGTTGTTATGCAAAAGATTTCCATAAAAGTCATGTAGTGAAAGATGAACTATATTTTCATCCATCCTATCTTGTCCCCCATTTATTCTATTCTCTCTTTTGACCCTATCCCTCCTCAAAATGTTTACTTCTAATTACCCCTTCTTCCCATTTGCCCTCCCTTCTAACATCCCCCCACACCCAGCTTTTTCCATTCTTCCCTACTTTCCTGTAGTGTTAGAGACATTTTCATAGCAAATTGAGTGTGCTTGTTATTCCCTCCTTAAGCCAAATGTGATGAGAATAAGCTTCACTTTTTTTCTCACCTCCCTTCTCATCCAATAATTTGTCCCATTCTATTTCTTCCTTTCTCCTTCCAATATATTCCTCTCACCCCTTAATTTTATTTTTAGATATCACCCCTTCATATTCAACTCACTCTGTGCCCTCTGTCTATATGTATATAATCTATACTGAGGGAAGTTCTGAGTTCACTGAAAGTCCTGCACAGTTTCCCCAATGTGCTCAAATCTAGTCTTCTACTCCTATTAATTTTCAGCTCAGTTGTTCATTTGTTCAGTACTTATTCAATATAATGAATTGATATAATGGGTTGTTAATATGAATATATGTCATAATTTGGAAAATATGCTTTATTTATTTGCGGGCTTTGGTAGTCAAAGGTATTGGATTTGAATCTTGCCTCTTTAACTATGTGTGACTTTGAGTAAGTCACTTAATTTCTCCAGACATTAGTTTACTCATTTGTAAAATGAAGAGATTGAACAACTTAGTCATGAAGGACCTTCCTAACTCTAAAGATATGATTCTTCACATACTATGACCTACAATCCTATGATATTGTGAACATTTACTTGATTTTCTGAGTGCCATTTATTAGGTTGTGTGTTTCATTGATCAGCCTTCATAACAGTCCTAGAATTCATTGAAATTAACATAATGCCACTTACAAACAAAAATATCTGAATAAAAGAATCTCACTTCTATTTGAACTTTGTAAAGGACATATTTCATAGTTCTTGTGAACATCTTTTAAACTCTATGTCTCTATATGTGATACTTTGATCTTGATGTATGAGCATAGTCAAATAAAGCTCTGTTGATGCTTCTGTCACAGTATCCTGTATGATCTTAACTTATACAATGGAGGCACCTTAACTGAATACATCCTGTAGAACTGGGTATTACATTATTAAATATAATGCTGTTTTATAGTAAAAAAAAAAAAAAACAAAGACAATAGGACGGTATATTCACTAAACATCTTAATCAACTGATGCTGAAACACGTAGTCAGCAAAGCCTTTCCAGTTTTCTTCTCCTGTTTTCATCAACGATTCTCTCTACAGAGCTATAGATCATTTTCATATAGATTTTGTAAAGATCAAAAAGAATATATATGGTTTAATGGTTGCCAATGTCTTCCTTGGCTACCTGTTAAGTGCTTTTAAAATTATTTTTCAATTATCTCCTCTTTTAAAAAAGCTTGAGAATGGATCTCCAAGATTTCATAAAATTCTATTGCCTACATCACATCTTTTTCTATGCATTTATGCTCTTCCCAAGTTCATCTTCTTAAGTCCTCTTTCCACTTTGGATACCAAGGTCTCGGACTTCAAATGTAGTGGTTACAGTCTTCCAGCTGACAAGTCAATTGTCTTAGAAATGCCGACAGATTTGTTCGATTTCATGTCTATTTGTTGTCCTTCCAGTTTCATCTGCAAATGTATTCAGGATGACCTGGCTTAGCTAAATTTCACACCAATCTTTCTGCAGGCTTATTTTTCCCTTTATAACTTTTTGCTGTTTTCAGAGTTAATGTTGCTAGTAATCTTTCATCCTTCTCTGTAATGTTTTGCAAATGAACTCATACACTTAATTCTTAGCATCCTCAGATCCCTTTTGAACACTTTACCATTGTCATTGCAGAGAGAGAAGAGCCACGAAGGACTTCAGACTACTTTTATGTTTCATGGGTTGTCATACAAAATAGTTATCTAAGGTTTATCCCTTTTAGTGGTGAGCCTATCCACATTTAACTAGCTGTTGTGACAAGGCATCTGAACATTTTTAAGGATGGATTTATATAATATTATTGTTTTGTCTCTTTAGGAATGCACATCAAGAACTTAGATGAGCAAAAAGGAATAAACTTTCTGAAGATCAGGAGTATGCAGGAAAATGAGTATGTCTGAAATGAAAGGAGCATGATGATGATGAATAAGGTTGGGTTTGGGGGTAGTGACTGGAGTGGTGATTTTATTGATCTATAGGGAACTTTCGGATGAAGAAAATCCTTCTACCAATTCAGGTCAGCACCTTTTCAATAATTTATAATCTTAGAATAGTGCCTAGAGTACTGAGAGGTTAAATGAATTGCCCAGAGTTGTACAGACAGGGAAGAAAGAGTGAGTAAAACATTTCTGAGACAAGTGGTAGTGAAAAAGGATGCAGTTTAGTGAAAAAAGGTTAGACTCACCTTTTGATAATATGTATGTTTAGTTTACATGTGTAAAGATGGAAAAAAGAGTCTTTCAGTTAGAATTACAACTACTGCTCAGGTGTCTTTTGGACCAGAATATAAGTTACTGAATTACTTCTTAGTCTCGGTATTCTAAATTCTCTTTCCAATTCTACTCTACTTGCTCTCCTAAAGTGTCCATGTCTTGATAGGAGAATCAAGATTTATACTCCCTTTCACAGAGGTTATAAGAGAAATAATGAAGAACTTTCTTGCGAGAACCTTTCCTGCCCTCTAAAAGACTGATTTCCATTGAAGTGTTTATTTCACTAGCACTGAAGAAAGAGAGAGTTTCTTTTTTTCTTTTCTTCTCTCCTCTTTACATCGTTCTCACCTTCAGTGAGCTGGATAAAGTGAAATTCATTTTTTGTTCATTTGTTTTCCTTTTCTGTTATTCCTCTAAGGGAAGCAAACAAGGTGAAGCTCTTGGGTCTCTGTCCTTCATGTAGACCAGTGAAGCAGGGAGCTATGTCTGCCAAATAATGATTCATTTTTTTTCTTTCAGGCAAATAAAGAACAAATAATTTGCACACCAAATAAGCTAATGGAGACTTAATCAGGGTGGGCTTGTGTCTGCTGCTGACAGCAGCAGGCTCAGAGATGGATGAGGCATATCTCTGGCAGTCACATATTGTTTCGTTAATATTCAGTAAAAGGCTCAGCGAGCTGAGTTTGGCTGATATTTGTACTTTGTGGCAAATATATCAATCAACTCTTCCCTAGAAAATGGCATACTGCTTTACTTGCAAAGGTCAGGACAGAGTAACTGCCATTTGAACTCCCTGGGGATTCCTGTCTTTGGCAAACATAGGAGGCTGGAGTAACTTGGTTGTGAGTGCTTGGTTTGGGTAGTTATAGCAATAGCTTGCAAAAGGTGCGTTAAGTTAATCCAAGTAATACAGATTTACAGTTACTGCCTGGATAATGGTTTACATGGTACATTGTAGCCAGGAAATAAATTGTCTATACTTGAGGACTCTAAGTTCTTTTGCATAGTTAACAGTTGGTTTGTTTGTTTTTATCAAGAAAATAGCTGGCAAATTATTCCAGTAGAAAGGGTTCAATGGTATTTGTCACTGCCAAGAAAATAGGTTGTGCTAATTAGATTGCACCAAACAACATACAGAATTTTCCAAGCACTATGTAATAAGAAGGAATCATTCCTGACAGTCCAGGTAATATCACTGTCCTTATCTGTAATCATTCGAAAGGAGATATTGAGCATCTCTTTCCAAGCTCAGCTCTGCTGCATTCTACAGAAGTTACAAAAGATTGAACAGAGACAAAAATTATCTCTGTCCCCAAGAAGTATGAATGTATTGGGTTTTCTAAGTTTGTATCCAACTGGATTCCCTTGAGGATTTGGGCTCCCTGGGTATTCTCCTTGAAGAGTCCAGTGTTGACAAATTTCAATGGAGGATGACTCCCAGATGGTGAGGGACTGTAAAATCATGGGGACATGATAACTATCATCAAGAATTTGAAGTTTTTTTCAATGGAATAGAGTGATAGAATTTGTTCTGAGTAGGTGCCAAAGCATCAAACTCTAAGTATAACCACTGGGTTCATAAGCAAATACTTTAATCTTTCTGGGCCTCAGTTCTCCCATCTAAAAAAGTGAGAGGGTTCAATTAAATGAATTTAAAGGTCTATGTTAGTCTTATATCTATGATCTTAAACATAGTAAAGACACAGTCACAATTGTGTTTGCAAGAAAGCAACCTGGGCATTAGAGTTGTCCAAAGTCAAATGTCTAGAAAGCTTCCCTTTGTGAGGAAGCCTTGAAGTAGAGATTAGGTGACCAGATTTTGAGGAAATTGTAGAGATGATTTCTGTTCAAGTACAGGTGACAACACTAATAATAGCTAGCATTTTTATAGTATTTTGAGGTTTACACAATATTTTACAAATATTTTCTTACTTTAACTTTATGACAAATCTGGGAGGTAGGTAGTATTACTATAAACCATAGTTTACAGATGAGGGAACTGAGGCAAAGCTTAAATGACTTACAGAAGGGTTTACAGCTAGCAAATGACTGATGCCAGGTCTGAATCCTGGTCTTCTTGGCTCCAAGAAGGCTCCACCTTCAATCTGCTGTCCATTTTTCAAGTGTTCAGTCATTTTTCAGTCTAAGGGGCAACTAGGTGGTGCAGTAGATTGAGCACCAGTACAGGAGTCAGGAGGATCTGAGTTCAAATCTCACCTCAGATACTTGACACTCACTAGCTGTGTGACCTTGGGCAAGTCACTTAACCCCAATTGCCTTCATCCTGGATCATCTCCAGTCATCCTGGTGAATATCTGGTCACTGGATTCAGATGGCTCTGGAGGAGAAGTGAGGCTGGTGACCTGCACAGCCCTCCCCCACTCCAAAAAAACAAATTCAGGTGCAAGTCATGTCATTATTTCTCTGATGGCATGGTCTTCTTTGGCAATGAAGGACAAACACACACACACACATTTTTCAGTCATGTCTGACCCTCTATGATCCCAAATGTTGTTGGGTTTGAGGGTTTTTTTGGCAAAGATACTGAACTGGTTTGTCATTTTTTTTTCTCCAGCTCATTTTGCAGACAGGTAAATTGAGGCAAAATGGGTTAAGTGACTTACCCAATGTCACATAGCTAATAAGTGTCAGAAGCCAAATTTGAACTCAGAAAGAAGAGTCTTCCTGACTCCAGGCCAAGCACTCTATCCATTGTGGTACCTACTTGACCACTGTCACAATTTAGTTGTCCCTTTTACTAGTTATCCTCTGAAGTCTCTTCTGATTCTGTTGCAATAAAATACCTTCATTTGAATTTTTCTTTCTTTTTTGTTAAAAAAAGTCTTTACAAATAATACTACTTTTAATGAAGAAAGGTTACTATATAATGGGGAAAAATAGGTCTCCATGTTAGGTTAATTGAAAGGAATCTCTTTGGTAAAGAGTGATTCCATAGCCTGAATCCCTTCCGACAGGCTGGCTAGAAGTGTACCACCTTTATCTGAGCAGGAATCTCCACATTATTTCAAAGTATTGGATAACAAGACTTTATATGAAGCCCTCAATTAATAGGGAACTCAGTACCTTTCAAGACAGATGATTCCATTATTGAGCAGCTCCAACTGTTGCAAAACTTTTAAGATAGGCAGTTGAAATCTTACTCTCTGTAATTTCTAGTCATGGTAAAAATGATAGAGAAAAGTTAGAACTACTTACCTCTTTTTATCTTGGTCCTCTGTTCTTAAACAATCAGAATGTCCTTTTGACTAGAAAGGATAGATAAAAAATTGTTCATAGGGAAATGAGAGAACAGCCATCATTCAGATAGATCTGGCAGTTCATACAAGCCAAATTAACCTCACATCCTTTTTTTAATCTAGTTATTAGACTGATAGAAAAGATGCATATTTGGATTTCAGTAATATATTCAATAAAGTCTTTCATGATAACTTTGAAGAGAAAATGGAGAGATGTGGCTAAATGGTAGCTCAATGAGGTGAATTTTGGGCTTACTGAATATAATTAGACCAAAAGAGATATCATTAATTAAGCAATATTAACCTGGAGGAACAATTCTAATGGAAAACTTCAGGGACATCTCGTTTGGCTTATGTTATTTTATATTTGTACAAATGAGTTGGATAAAGTCAAAAACATCACAAAACTTAAGGAGATAGGTAACATTTTGTATGAGAAAGACACACTAGATTAATGGAGTGTAGAAGTGAAATATGATTGGAACAAATACAAAATTCTCTGTTAGGGCTCAAAAAATCAACTTCCTAAGTGACTAAACAACAATAAAGAAGATGAAAGATAGCATAAAATAAAAGTAAACAGAGATAGAAACAACCCCAAGGTTGAGGATATAAACTATAAAAATCAGGTTTAAAATTCCCTGAATCTGGGAGGGAGAGAAGGGGAAGTGAGGGAGCTGATTTATTTGTTAGTAAATGCAATGTGGCTGCCTAATGATTGGGGAGAGCAAGGTTCTATGATAGACTCTTTTCCTCTATGTAGTCTTAATTGATTTATTTATACCTGAACCGAGGTATCCTAACTACAAGTTCAGTGCACTCCCCACTATTACTAAGTGTTGTTATAATGGGAAAAAGAAAAAAAAAAAAAGCAAAAGAGGTGCTTAGGCTGTTTTAATGAGCTTTTACCTGGATTGCCCAAACCATGCATAAATCTACATACACATGCACTCTCTCTCTCTCTCTCTCTCTCTCTCTCTCTCTCTCTCTCTCTCTCTCTCTCTCTCTCTCTCTCACACACACACACACACACACACACACACACACACACACAAATATGCATCATTATACATATATATATATATATATATATATATAATATTGGTGTGCCTTCCCAACCATAAATTGTATTATATATTCATTTCAACAAGATTTCTTGAAACTAGGTTCACATGAATGCTTAACAGTCCTTACTAGAATGCTTTCCTGCTCTCAAATGGTGGATGTATTTAGCAAAAAAAAAAAAAAAAAAAAAAAGCAATTCATAATTATACCCAACTTCTTCTCTGTAAATACATTAATTTTCTTGGTACAGTTGTCAAAATGAGAGATAATTTGGACTGTTCAAATATCAGAATCTCTCTCAAGAGGTGACAAACCATTGGATAACAGTTGCCCATTAGATTACACCAAATCATCAGGTAGTACATCAATTCAGCTGAATAAATATGTGCCAGGCTGTAAAGATTAGACACACTGAATAAAAATGTGAGAGACTCAAAAGGCAGGGAGGTAAATGTAGTTTAATGAGATGGTCATTTAAAAAAATCACTGTTACTATTTCTTAGACTATGTGGGAGATATAAGTATGCCTCCTAAAACATAACCTAATGGCAATATTCATGAAAAATAAGAGATCAAAGAAACTTTTTTTCTGGAGGAAAAAGACTCTTTTTAATAACTAAGCACTGCCTTTTATTGACCTGGGGTAAAGTCTCCCCTATCCTTTCCTGGATGACTGAGAGAGGTACAGTAAGAATAATATTTAGTCTCTTCTCTAAACACCTTCCTTAAGGCAAATATTGCAGTAACACCTCCCAGGATGCTTCAGTGTCTTCAAATGTTTCTGAAGTAAATGGAAACTCTGGGGCTATGACCAAAGAGGGGAGGAGGACTTGATTGTTTGAGCAGTGGAGATGGCTATAGCAAGTATAGCATCTGTGGGGATAAGCTGGAAAATTTAACATCTGGGTTGTGACCCTCTGCCAGAATGGAGGGGAGAGCAACATGCTCCATCCACCTTGAAGGCCTTGCAAATGAGGAGAGCTGTTGATAATTTTTTGCTAACTGTGGTCACTATTCTTATGTTGAGATTTTTCTTTTTAGAATCCAGAATGCCAGTTTTCAACAACAACAGACATAATGTTTTTTGAATCTGAATGTATTATTGTATAGTCAAAGAACAAATGCATAGCTCATATGTGTGATCACGGTCAAGACATTTTTGACTGTCTGAGTCTCAGTTCTTCATTTGTAAAATAAAAGGGATGGGGAAAATGCTATATGTGATCTTTCATGGTATTGGAATTTTACAGAATCACAGGTTTTTTTAGGAAAAGATGTTAGAAAGTCTGTCAGTAAGTCAACAAACATTTATTCAGTGTTTACATATGACATGCATTAGGATACAAAAAAAGGAGAAAAATCCAAACAAACATAATGCCTACCTTCAAGGAACTCACATTCTAATTAAAGAGACAATATGCCAAAAAAAAGTTATACACATATAACAGGTGACACAGTGAATCAGGAAGGCTTTAGTTTAAATTTAGCTTCAAACGTAGCAGATATGTGACAATGAGTAAGTGACTCTTTCTCAGTTCTCATGTCAATGAAATGGGGATAAAAAGAGTATTTATTGTCTATGGTTTCATGGCAATAAAATGAGATATGTGTAAAATACTTTCTACTACATAAATTACTTCACTTCCTGTATAAATGTTATATTTACATAAATGTTTTTAAAGTTATTTGTAACCATTATACCATGATATATAAACACCAGCTATTATTATTATAAAATACATACAGTGCAAATGGGAAATAATCATCCCTACAAGAATGCATTAGCAGGGTATGTTGGGAGGAATGGGTAGTGAGGGGGGAGGAAAGGAATCTAGTCCATTCTTATCATTTAATAGATGGTTGTGACTTAAAGGAAATCATTTGCCCAAAATCACATCATTAGTAAATTATTTGAAATTTGAAACTCCGATTCCAAATAGAGCATTACGTCCAGTACACCAAGGTTTCTAAATGGATTGGGGATGGTGGTGGTGGTGGTTTAGATGGGATGGAAGTATATTACTTAATTATTGGGAAACTTTTCATTTAGAATTTAAATTTTTGTTTTTGTTTTAACTGATAGTGCTTTTTCCCTAGGCAAGTGCAGTATGATAGATAGAGGATCTAAAAGCTAGGAGGACTTGGGTTCACATCTAGCTTCTTAAACAAACCATCCAAATGACTTTGGACAAGTCACTTAACATTTAATCAACTCTTTAAGATTAAAAGTTGCAGAGAAGATACTGACCTGGAATGGTTGGTAGCAGGAGTTACCTCATTAGGAATTAGCTGCACTAATAAAATCAAAGGTCCAGCCCTTATCCATAGCCCTAAATTCCCCATACATGGGTCTCTTAGCTAATTGGAATCTGCTATAACCCAAATAATTTTTTTAATTAATTCATTTGTTTTTAGTTTTCAACATTCATTTTGGCAAGATTTTGAGTTCCAAATTTTCTCCCTTCCCCCAGCCCAAGACATCATGCATTCTGATTAACCCTTCCTGCAATCTGCCCTCCCTTCTATCACACCCCTCCCTTCCTTTATCCCTATCTTCTCTCTTTTCTTATAGAGCAAGAGAAATTTCTATACCCTATTACCTGTATTTCTTATTTCCCAATTGCATACAAAAACAATTCTAAACATTTGTTCCTAAAACTTTGAGTTCCAACTTCTCTCCCTTCCTCCCTCCCCACCCATCCTCACAGAGAAGGCAAGCAATTCAATATAGGCTATATATGTGTGGTTATGCAAAAGACTTCCATAATAGTCATGATGTGACAGGTTAACTATATTTCCATCCTATCTTGCCCCGTATTTATTCTATTTTCTTTTTTGATCTTGCTGTTCCCCAAAAGCATTTACTTCTAATTACTTCCCTCCTCCCATTTGAGCTCTCTTCTATCACCCACATATACCTAATGTAACCCCTTCTCCCCTACTTTCCTGTAGAGTAATATAGATTTTCATACCAAATTGAGTGTGCATATTATTCCCTCCTTAAGCCAAATGTAATGAGAGAAAGGTTCACTTTTTCCCTCTCACCTCCCCCCTTTTCCCATCTATTGCAAAAGCTTTTTCTTGCCTCTTTTATGACAGAAAATTGGCCCCATTCCATTTCTACCTTTCTCCTCTCAATATATTCTTCTCTCACCCCTTAATTTTGTTTTTTAGATATCATCCCTTCCTATTTAACTCACCCTGTGCCCTCTGTCTGTCTGTCTATCTATCTATCTATCTATCTATCTATCTATCTATCTATCTATCTATCTGTCATCCCTTTAACTACTCAAATACTGAGAAAAGTCTCAAGTTACAAATATTATCTTTTTCTGTAGGAATGTAAACAGTTCAATTTTAGCAAGCCCCTAGTGACTTCTCTTCCCTGTTTATGTTTTCACTCTTCTCTTGATTCTTGTTAACGTTTTCACTCTTCTCTTGATTCTTGTGTTTGAAAGTCATATTTTCTTGGGGCAAAGTCAAGATGGCAGAGTAGAAAGATGCAAATACTCCAGCTCTTCCCTCACAGTCCATAAAATACCTGTAAAAAATGACTCTAAACAAATTTTAGAGCAGCAGAAGCCACAGAATGACAGAGTGAAAGAGATTTCCAGCCCAAGGCAACCTGGAAGGATGACAGGAAAGGTCTATTGCATGGGGCATGGAGCAGAGCACAGTCCAGCCTTGGCTGCACAGTGCTGGGAAGAGTATGGCCAGAGCAGGCCTCAGGGGTAGAATTTCCAGCAGCAGGAGTGGTTCTTGGATCCCTCAGACCACAAGCACCAAAGGTCAGTAAGAAAGCTTTCCATTTTGGTGACAAGAGAGTAGGATCCTCCCCTAGCCCCAGCCCCAGGCGGCGGTGGCAGTGGCAGTGGTGGTGATGGCAAAAGCAGCAGCAGTGTCCACTTGTGGAGCCCTCAGCCTAAAGGCCCTGGGGGAATTGAGCAGCTGATCTAGGTCTCAGTCCTGAGTGGCAGCCCTGCCCTCCTCCTAAAGCCCCTGAGAGAATTGAGCAGCTGATTTGAATCTCAGTCACAGACCTATCCCTGGAGTAAACTCTGCTCCCTTGATTGTGCCACCTTGGAGGAACTGAGAACTTTCAGGTCCCCAGAGTGTACCCTCTTCTTGACAAAGTCAAAGTAACAAAGTAACTTGACAAAAGTCAAGTAACTGGCTTGGAAAATGTCCAAAAAAGGGAAAAAGAATAAGATTATAGAAGGTTACTTTCTTGGTGAACATCCTTTCAGATGAGAAAGTAAAATCCATATCATCTGAGGAAGTCAAGGCTTCTCCATCCAGTACCTCCAAAATAAATATGGAATGGTCTCAGGCCATGGAACAGCTTGAAAAGTGAGTCAACAGTTTTCTAAGGGAGATCCCAAAAATGCTGAAGAAAATAACACCTATAAAAATAGCATAACTCAATTGGTAAAAGAGGTCTAAAAATTCAATGAGGAGAAGAATGCCTTAAAAAGTAGAATTAGCCAAATAGAAAAGGAGGTTCAAGAGCTTACTGAAGAAAACAGTTCTTTAAAAATTAGAATGAGCAGATGGAAGCTAACAAATTTATGAGAAATCAAGAAATTACAAAACAAAACCAAAAGAATGAAAAATAGAAGAAAATGTGAAATATCTCATTGGAAAAACAACTGACCTGGAAAATAGATCCAGTAGAGAGAATTTGAAAATTATGGATCTACCTCAAAGCCATGATAAAAAAAAAAAGAGCCTAGACATTATCTTTCAGGAAATTATCAAGGAAAACTGCCCTGATATTCTAGAACCAGAAAGCAAAATAAATGTTTAAAGAATCCGCCAATCATCTCCTGAAAGAGATCCAAAAAGAGAAACTCCTAGGAATATTGTAGCCAAATTCCAGAGTTCCCAGATCAAGGAGAAAATGTTACAAGCAGCCAGAAAGAGACAATTTGAATATTGTGGAAATACAATCAGGATAACACAAGATCTAGCAGTTTCTACATTAACGGATCAAAGGGCTCAGAATATGATATTCTAAAAGTCAAAGGAACTAGGATTAAAACCAAGAGTCACCTACCCAGAAAAAATGAGTATAATACTTCAGGGGAAAAATGGTCATTCAATGAAATAGAGGACTTTCAAGCATTCTTGATGAAAAGACCAGAGCTGAGAAGAAAATTTGACTTTCAAACACAAGAATCAAGAGAAGCATGTAAAGGTAAACAGGAAAGAGAAATCATAAGGGACTTTCTAAAACTGAACTGTTTGTATTTCTACATGGAAAGAAAATATTTGTAACTCTTGAGACCTTTCTCAACATTTGGGTAGTTGGAGGGATTATACACACACACACACACACACACACACACACACGTATAGACAGTGAGCACAGGATGAGATGAATAAGAAAGAATGATCTCTAAAACAATAAAATTAAGGAATGAGAGAGGAATATATTGGGAGGAGAAAGGGAGAAATGGAATGCAGCAAACTATGTCTCAAAAAAGAGAAAAGAAAAAGTTTTTTTCAGTGGAGGAGAAAAGGGAGGAAATGAGGGAGAAAAAACTGAAGCTTAGCTCTTCACATTTGACTTAAGGAAGGAATGATATGCTCATTCAATTTGGTATAAAAATCTGTCTTACATTCCTGGAAAGTAGGGGAGCAGGGGATCAGTGGTGTGGGGGGATGTTAGGAAGGAGTAATTAGAAGTAAACACTTTTGGAGAAGGACAAGGTCAAAAGACAGAACAGAATAAATGGGAGGCAGGATAGGATGGAGGGAAATACAGTTATTTTTACACAACATGACTCTTATGGAAGTCTTGAGAAACTATACGTGTATAGCTTCTGCTCAATTCCTTGCTTTCTCAGTGGGGATGGGGTAGGGAGATAAGTTGGAACTCAAAATTTTAGGAACGATTACTGAGAATTGTTTTTATGTACAACTGGGAAATAAATACAGGTAATGGGGTACAGAAATCAACCTTGCCCTACAAGAAAAGAGAGAAGATGGGGATAAGGGAAGGGAGTGGTGTGATAGAAGGGAGGGCATATTGAAGAAAGAGATAATCAGAATGAAGGCTTTATGGGGTGGGGTGAGGGGAGAGATGGGGATTAAATTTGGAACTCAAAGTTTCGTGGAAATGAATGTTGAAAATGAAAAATAAAGAAACATTAAGAAAAAATTCAAAATTTCTATTCAGCTCCAGTCTTTTCATCAAGAATGCTTGAAAGTTCTCTGTTTCACTGAATGACATTTTTCCTCTGAAGTTTCATATTCAGTTTTGCTGGGTAGGTGATTCTTAGTTTTAAGCCTAGTTCCTTTGACTTCTGTAATATCATATTCCAAGCCCTTAAATCCCTTAATATAGAAACTGCTAGATCTTTTGTTATCCTGATTGTATTTCCACAATACTTAAATTGTTTCTTTCTGGTTGCCTTCTTTCTCCTTGACCTAGAATTTTGCTACAATATTCCTAGGAGTTGTTCTTTTGGGAAATGATTGGTGGATTCTTTCAATATTTATTTTGCCATCTGATTCTAGAATATCAGGGCAATCTTCCTTGACAATTTCATGAAAGATGATGTCTAGGCTCTTTTTTTGATGATGGCTTTCAGGCAGTCCCATAATTTTTAAATTGTCTCTCCGGGATCTATTTTCCAGGCCAGTTGTTTTTTTTTCAATGAGATATTTCACATTGTCTTCAAGTTTTTCATTCTTTTGGTTTTGTCTTATAACTTCTTGGTTTCTCATAAAGTCATTAGCTTCCATCTGCTCCATTCTAATTTTTAAAGAACTATTTTCTTCAGTGAACTTTTGAACCTCCTTTTCCATTTGGCTAATTGTGTTTTTTAAAATTCTTCTCCTTATTGGCTTTTTGGACCTCTTTTGCCATTTGGGTTAGTCTATTTTTAAAGGTGTTATTTTCTTCAGCATTTTGGGATCTCCTTTAGGAAGGTGTTGACTCACTTTTCATGTTTTTTTTGCATTGCTCTTTCCAATTTTTCCTCCACTTGTTTTACTTGATTTTCAAATTCCTTTTTGAGCTCTTAATGACCTGAGACCATTGCATATGTTTTTGGAGGTTTTGGATGTAGAAGCCATGACTTTGATGTCTTCCTCTGATGATATGCTTTGTTCTTTCTTATTTGAAAGTATAGAAGAAAATAACTTTTCACCAAGAAAGTAACCTTCTATAGTCTTACTTTTCCCCTTTTTGGGGGCATTTTCCCAGCCTGTTACTTGACTTTTGAGTCCTTTGTCAAGTGGAGGTATGCTCTAGGGACCTCTAAATTCTCAGTTCCTCCATGGTGGCACAATCAAGGGAGAGAAGTTTACTTCTCTCTTGGCCTGCGCTCTGGTCTGGGAACAACCACAAACTTTTCTGCCCAGGATCTTCAAGTAAGATTCCCTCTCTGCAGTCACCACCAGCTCCACCAACTTAGCACTCCTCCTCACTCCAGGACAGTCAGTCAGAACTGTGATTCAGATCACCCACTCAATTCCCCCAGAGTCTTTAGGTGGAGAGCTTCAAATATGGATTGTGCTACCACAATGGCTGCTGCTGTCCTGGGATCGGGGCTAAGTTTGGACCCTGGTCCTTTCTCACCCAGGTGAAAGAGCTTTCTAACTAGCCTTTGAAGCTGTCTTTGGCATTTGTGGGTTAAGAAATCTGGGAACTGCAACTGCCGCTCATGAAGTTGCCAGCCTTGAAGCCTACTCCAGTCCTGTCTCTGCAGAGCCATGTGGCCAAGGCTAGGCTGGGCTCTGCTCTGAGCCTTGTGGGATAGACCTTTCCTTTCAGCCTTCCAGGCTTTCTTGGGCTGGAAATCTCTTTCACACTGTTGTTTTTCAGCTTCTGCTGCTCTAGAACTTATTTAGAGTCATATTTTACAGTTATTTTATGGGCTATGGAGGTAGAGCTAGAGCAGGTCTTTGCTTCTCTGGCATCTTGGCTTCAACCCACAACCCAAATAATTAATCTGCAGCAATGAGACCTAGAATTGATAGGGGTCCACAAAATGATGTTTTCTAGGGACCATTATATGGTCCTATAAAACACTACAAAATTGAGAAAGAGGCTCTTCTACTCACTACATGTGTCACCTTGAGCAAAATGCTTCATCTTTTTGGGTCTCAAAACTAAAATATAAAACTAAATATAAAATGTATACAAATTAATATCAAGAGGGGAGGAGAACTAACATCTGAGGAAATCAGGAAAAGACTTTTGAAGGAGATAACAATTAAACTGAGTCTTGAAAGGAGTCAGAGTTTCAAAGAGATAGAGGCAAGGAGAAAGAATATTTTAGGGATATTAGATACATAATTAGATACACCCCCGAGAGGGGGTGAGAAAAGGATGCAATGTATAAGCAACATCAAATAGGATGTTTGGGTAGAATAAATAGTGCAGTGAAAGGAGTGATATGAGACTAGTCTGGAAAGAGATGCTGGAGCCAATGAATGAAGGGCTTCAAGTGCCAGACAGAATAATTTGTATTCAATCCTGGAAGCAACAGCAAATCACAGAAGCTTCTTGTATGAAAGGCAAATCTTCCTGACTCCAGGAGGGACATTCTATCCACTGCACCACCTAGCTGTCCTCATAGCTAAATATGTATATCCATATGTACATCTCTCTCTGCATATACAGGAAGATTCATCTTTCATAAGTTCAATTCTAGCCTCAAAAACTTACTAGCTGTGTGACCCTGGTCAAGTCACTTAACTCTGCTTCAGTTCCTCATCTGTAAAATGAGCTGGTAAAGGAAATGGCAAATCTCTTTAGTATCTTTGCCAAGAAAACTCCAAATGGAGCCATGAATAGTTGAACAAAACTGAAATGACTGAGCAACATGTAAATGTTTATTTAGACATAGATGTATATTAACATATACATACATACATATATACATATTTATATCAGTATAGATATATACAGACCTATTGAGCTATCTATCTAGTTAATATGAAATAATCTGTGTGGAGCAAAGGACCAGTAGCTATTTAGGACAGGAAAAGCTTCATAAAGAAAGTGGTGTCAGAACTGAGTCTTAAAAGAAACTGGGGATTTTAGGAGATGGAGATGAGGAGGGAGTGTACTCCAGGCATGAGGGACAGACAGTACAAAGGTTCAGTGGTCAGTGATGAGGTGTCATCTTTGAGGAACAATAATATAATTCTTAGCTATTGCTGTAGTATGTGTGGTGGGTAATAATCTGTAATAAGGCTGTAAAGGTAGACTGGGGGCAGATTGTAAAAGGATTTAAATGAGAGGAATTTATATTTGACCATTTTGGCAATAGAGCTCTTTTTATTTGAGTAGGATAGTAACATGGTCATACCTACACATTAGGAAAATTACTTTGGCAACCACGTGGAAAATTGAATAGAGTTGGGAAATGCTTCAGGTGGAGATATGAATTAGAGCGCTAATGCAATAGTTCAGACAAAATGAACTAAGGTGTTGGCTTGGGTGAGTGGAGAGAATGGAACAGATATAAAATTATTCCTATTGCACTATTTCTATATGTGGCACCATCATTCAGCTTTTCCTCTGTGTTGAGAA
The DNA here is from genome assembly GCF_028372415.1 of Notamacropus eugenii. Taxonomy (NCBI): domain Eukaryota; kingdom Metazoa; phylum Chordata; class Mammalia; order Diprotodontia; family Macropodidae; genus Notamacropus; species Notamacropus eugenii. The sequence continues at coordinate 163,535,435 of NC_092877.1, read as the reverse complement.
TCTCAGAGTAATCTTTACATCTTTCAATTCACTCACTTTTTCCAACTAAATAAAGTTTTCCAAATAAATGCCTTAGATTCAAGATTCTTCACTATCTTGAATTATCCTACCTTTTCAGCCTTATCTCATATTACCCTTTCCACGCATTCTACCCTGTGGCCAAATTGGACTGCCTGCTCTCTTCTGAACACTTTTCTGTCTCCTTGGTTTGTTCACACTGTTCTGTCTTCCTGAACTATGCTCCATCCCCTTTCCTCAGGCTGATTTTCTACTCATCCTTCAAAACCCAATTCAAATGCCAACTCCTGCAGGAAGTCCTTTTTGATCCTCCTTCCTCACCTTTTTTATTCAATGAATGAATGAATGAACTTATTGGTGTATGACAATACAAGCTTAGGTTTCTTTTCAACAATTCAACAAACACTGATGAAAAACCTACTATGTAAAAGGCACTGTGCTAGGTAATGAGGCTACAAAGACAGAAGAAATAACAAGAGTTTATATTTACATTCTGGGTGTGTAGGAGAGGATAAAATATGTACAAGGTAATAGGCAGAGGGAGAGAGCATTAAACTAAGATCACAGAACACTTTCCAGAGGAAATGACAGTTGAACTAAGAAGGAAGACAAGGACCCTGAGAGGTAGAAATAAGACAAACGTGTGTTGCAGGCATTGAGGATGGAGTGACAAGTTCAGGGAATAATTAGGATAGGGGTAGGAAACTTTTTCACTTTGAAAGGCTGCATTAATATTTACCTATGATCAAATAAGGAAACATTCAAGCAACTTTGATTAAATGTACTTTAATGTGCATATTATTTTGTAAAAATCTATCAACTATGTACTTTAATAATTAGAAAAAATGAAAAACATTTGTTCATTTTAAAAATAACTAACCTTTTAATGATTTTGTTGTGTCTGCTTTTAGTTGGAAAACATTTGAATATTTGTTTGCATCATGGATGTCCATGATTCTCTAGATGGGTATCAATCATTTGTGACCTTAAGGGTGTCTTGTTTTGGGTTAGATAGGAGAATGTAGATGTGCAGCAATAAATAGTTGAAAAACAAGAAAGCATTTTTCAGGCATGTTGCTGAAGGCATGGATATTCTAACATATTTTTCTATATTTCAACTGGATCTTTCTTAGTATCAAACAATGACTTTAAAATGTAATCTACTGAGAGCTCAATCAATTCCATCTGTAGTTCTTTAGGTGCCTTGGTGATATCAACTAGGTGAGGCTGAAATGCTAATCGGAGTGTAATGCCATGATTCTCAAAATCATAAAACCTTTCATTGTATTCTCCAATTAATAGGTCACTGTGTATTCTTCAAATGATTCACATATATCACCCTGCTCATCAATGACCTTTGCTAACTAGTGAAAATGTTCATCCAAAATTTCCTGTTGAAGAAGTGTTTTGAAAAAAATATAGCTTTTCTTCAAAATGCTTAGATTGGTTTTGTTTTGCATTATATCATATATAGACTTCATTTAATCTTGAAAATTTATCATTTTGATTTGACATGATATCACACAGAAATGCAGCACAGAAATTTTCTTTCAACAATTCACATTGCTGAATCTATTCTTTTTTTTTTTAATTAAATTTATTTATTTAAATTTTAACATTCATTTTCACAAAATTTTGGGTTACAAATTTTCTCCCCTTTTCTCCCCTCCCCCCCCAAACACGAAGCATTCTAATTGCCCCTATGACCAATCTGCTCTCTCTTCTATCATCCCTCTCTGCCCCTGTCTCCGTCTTCTCTTTTGTCCTGTACGGCCAGATAGCTTTCTATACCCCTTTACCTGTATTTCTTATTTCCTAGTGGCAAGAACATTACTCGACAGTTGATCCTAACACTTTGAGTTCCAACTTCTTTAGCTCCCTCCCTCTCCACCCCTTCCCTTTGGAAGGCAAGCAATTCAATATAGGTCAAATCTGTGTAGTTTTGCAAATGACTTCCATAATAGTTGTGTTGTATAGGACTAACTATATTTCCCTCCATCCTATCCTGTCCCCCATTACTTCTATTCTCTTTTGATCCTATCCCTCCCCATGAGTGTCGACCTCGAATTGCTCCCTCCTCCCCATGCCCTCCCTTCTATCATCCCCCCCACCCTGCTTGTCCCCTTATCCCCCACTTTCCTGTATTGTGAGACAGGTTTTCGTACCAAAATGAGTGTGCATTTTATTCTTTCCTTTAGTGGAATGTGATGAGAGTAGACTTCATGTTTTTCTCTCACCTCCCCTCTTTATCCCTCCACTAATGAGTCTTTTGCTTGCCTCTTTTATGAGAGATAATTTGCCCCATTCAATTTCTCCCTTTCTCCTCCCAATATATTTCTCTCTCACTGCTTGATTTCACTTTTTTTTAAGATATGATCCCATCCTATTCAATTCACTCTGTGCTCTCTGTCTCTATGTATGTGTGCGTGTGTGCATGTGTGTGTGTGTGTAATCCCACCCAGTACCCAGATACTGAAATGTTTCAAGAGTTACAAATATTGTCTTTCCATGTAGGAATGTAAACAGTTCAACTTTAGTAAGTCCCTTATGACTTCTCTTTGCTGTTCACCTTTTCATGGTTCTCTTCATTCTTGTGTTTGGAAGTCAAATTTTCTTTTCAGCTCTGGTCTTTTCATCAAGAATGCTTGAAAGTCCTCAATTTCATTGAAAGACCAATTTTTCCCCTGAAGTATTATACTCAGTTTTGCTGGGTAGGTGATTCTTGGTTTTAGTCCTAGTTCCTTTGACTTCTGGAATATTCTATTCCATGCCCTTCGATCCCTTAATGTAGAGGCTGCTAGATCTTGTGTTATCCTGATTGTATTTCCACAATACTTGAATTGGTTCTTTCTAGCTGCTTGCAATATTTTCTCCTTGACCAGGGAACTCTGAAATTTGGCCACAATGTTCCTAGGAGTTTCTCTTTTTGGATCTCTTTCAGGCGGTGTTCTGTGCATTCCTTGAATATTTATTTTGCCCTCTGGTTCTAGAATCTCAGGGCAGTTTTCCTTAATAATTTCATGAAAGATGATGTCTAGGCTCTTCTTTTGATCATGGCTTTCAGGTAGTCCGATAATTTTTAAATTGTCTCTCCTGGATCTATTTTCCAGGTCACTTGTTTTTCCAATGAGGTATTTCACATTATCTTCCATTTTTCCATTCTTCTCTCTTTGTTCTGTGATTTCTTGCTTTCTCATAAAGTCCTTAGCCTCCATCTGTGCCATTCTAATTTTGAAAGAACTATTTTCTTCAGTGAGCTTTTGAATCTCCTTTTCCATTTGGCTAATTCTGCTTTTGAAAGCATTCTTCTCCTCATTGGCTTTCTGAACCTCTTTTGCCAATTGAGTTAGGCTAGTTTTCAAGGTGTTATTTTCTTCAACATTTTTTTGGGTCTCCTTTAGCAGGGAGCTGATCTGCTGTTCATGCTTTGACTTCATGTCTCTCATTTCTCTTCCCAGCTTTTCCTCTACCTCTCTAACTTGATTTTCAAAATTCTTTTTGAGCTCTTCCATGGCCTGAGCCCATTGGGTGGGCTGGGACACAGAAGCCTTGATTTCTGTGTCTTTGCCTGATGGTAAGCATTGTTCTTCCTCATCAGAAAGTGCCAGGCCTAGAGGCCTGTGTGGGCTACCCGAGTCTTTCTTACCTCACCTCCGAGGTCTTCTGCTGGCCACGCCGGATGCACATATGAGAGAAAGGACGTTCCAGAGTCGAACAAGGGTTGAGCTTTATTTCAGGGTCTAGTTACAAGTGCAGGGGGGTCTTCCTTAGGAGGAAGAGGGGGAGATTTCCTAAGGAGGCTAAGATCTTAAGGGATTGGAAGTAGAAGTACAAGCGGGGAGAGAGGGGGAGGGGAGAGAGGAACGAAGAAAACGAAGCCTACTGTCCTCTTGGCTCCTCACGTGCTAAGAGAGCTTTCAGCCTTCCTCAATCCTACTTAACCTTCAGCCACACAGTTTGCATATCAATACCATACTGTTAGGTAACAATAGTGCGCCCAGATCCGGGACGACCTCGAGGGCAGGGAGACTCCACCCATCACGTATCTCCCGGGGAGAGGCGGGAATACCCGAGCTAGCTCGGTTCACCTCGATCCCCTGCCGTTTCCAGGGAGGGTCTCGTGAGAGCTCTAAGATTTAGAAGCTCCCACCTTTACCCGCCCGAGACTGTCCACACGGAATTGAGCTTCCAATCCCAACAAGAAAGGAAGGGAGGAAATGCCTGTTCACTAAGAAAGTAACCTTCTATAGTCTTATTTCTTTTCCCTTTTCTGGGCATTTTCCCAGCCAGTGACTTGACCTCTGAATATTCTCCTCACACCCACCTCACCTCCTGATCCTCCCAGCCAGCTTTTGGGGTCTGAGATTCAAATGCTGCTTCCAGCCTTAGGGCTTTTGGCGGGGGCAGGGCTGCTATTAAGTGTGAGATTAAGTTCAGATACTGAGGTCTGGGCAGGGCCGCCTCTCAGGCTCAGTTCCCTCAGGGGGTTTATGCACAGACCTTCCACAATGGATCCAGGCTCCCGCCCACTTGGGGAGCCCCTGTCTGCAACCACCTCTCAGCTTCTACCTCCCGGGGGGGCCTGAGTTATGGGGGCACCGCACTCCCCTCTCGACCCTCCAAAAAGACTCTCTCACCGACCCCTGTCACCTGTGGGTGGAGGGACTTGTGCGGCTGCTGGAGATCCTGTCCCTGAAGCCTGCTCAGATCTGTACCTCTCGGTACTGCGGCCGCGGAAGGTCTGGGCTGGGCTCCGCGTCTGCAGCGCGACGGACCTTTTGCGAGAGGTTTGCAGGTCCCTCTGTGGGTGGAGGGACCCACGTGGCCGCTGGAGATCCCGTCCCTGAAGCCCGCTCGGATCTTTTCCTCTCGGTGCTGCGGCCACGGTAGGGCTGCACTCAGCTCCCAGTCCCGGCGCCCAGTCCGCAGCACGAAGGACCCCCCGCGAGAGGTTTGCAGGTCTCTCCGGAACAGAAATCTCCCTCACTCCAATGTACCGTGGCCTCTGGGTGCAGAATTTGCCGTGAGTTACTTCCCTGTAGCCGTTCTTTGGGTTGTGGGTTCGGAGCTATGTGTATGTGCGTCTTTCTACTCCGCCATCTTGGCTCTGCCCCCTGAATCTATTCTTCATAAAATTAGGCTACCTGTTCTTGCAGAGAGAAAATTTTGACTAATATCTGTCCTAGTGATGGCCAACACAATTTATGATATAGCAAATCCACAGTGAATAACTCATGGTTCAACTTTACCATGCTATGAAACTGACGATGCCATGTTGCATTTGTATGAATGTGGTTAACAAGACTTATAACATGTTGCAACGTGTCATTTAAAATAGTAGCTTTAGCAAAGAGATTTTGGTGATGTAAAATGCAATGAAAAGTGCATCTGTGTCTGTTAATACATTTTTTAAATCTGTGCAATAAACCGTTCATGTTTCCCAATCATGGAAGGTGCACCGTATGTATATATAATCAGTAAATTTACCAAATTTAGTCTAACTTCACAAGATTTATCTTGGAAGTTGAAGATATATACTTCCCATTTCTGTTCACAAGATTACCACAAGTAAGTATCCTTTGTAGCAAAGAAAATCTGTTATGACCTGAATGAAGTACAAAACCTATTGACACGTCAGTAATATCAGTTGACTCACCCAAAGCAACTGAATAATATACATTTTCCTTTTGAAGCATTGTATGAAGTTGTTCTGTTACATTGACGGCTAATTCATGCTGCTGGTCAGTTATGATTCTCCTTGAAAAAGACAGTTGTTTGTACTTTGAAATATTATTGGGATCTAAGCATCCTACAACTTTGACAATGCATTCTTTCACAATTTTTATTATCACATGAATAGTTTTCCCTCCTCCCCCCAAGTATATAAGATGCTTTATAGGTTGCTTCAGTGGCATTATTTCCAAGTCTTATTGCTGTTTGAAATAATTGTCTTTGATTTTGCTTTGCATCTTTTAATTTCTGCAATAAAACCTTTTGTGCCTCTTCTAATTTAAAACATTTGTGGTCCTTATGATGCTGATGCTTATAATGCTGATGAGCATTGAATTTCTTTAATGTTGATATTGCAGTATCACGAAGCAAGTATATCATCTTATCTTTAGTAGAAACAAAATAATATTGTAATTCATAATCCACATTAAAAAATATATTTTATTCCTTCAGTGTTCTCTTGGTCTTCTTTGACATGATGGACTGTTAAACAGATGAAATTAAAAAATACTGTTGATGATTTTGATATATTTATCTCTGCTTAGCAATGCAAGGATCTGAGACAACTCCAAATGACTCATGATATAAAATATTGTCTACATCCAGTAAAGGAACTATGGAATCTAAATGAAGATTGAAGCATACTATTTGCTCTCTTTCTCTCTTTTTAATTTTTTTTATTTCTTCTTTCTTGTGTTTCTCCCTTTGGTTCTAATTATGTCAAAATATATTTAATAGGAATGCATATGTAGAGCCTTATCCAATTTCATGTCATGTCCTATTTCATGTCCTACCCCAGTAGGAGGAGGGGAGGGATGGGAGAAAATTTGAAACTCAAAATCTTATGGAAGTGAATGGTCATAACAAAAAATAAATAAATAAATTTTAAAAAAATTTAAAATTTAAAATAAATTTAAAAAAAATTCTGTCAAGCTGTATAACTATTCACAAACTCCACTTCAAACAGAAACACAGTGTACTGTTGTCAAAAGCTGATAACAGACTGGTGTATTTGATCCCCACAAACTCTTACCAACCATCCTCCTGTGGTAGTGGCACCAGTCAGGCTGGGGAAATTAGAACTAAATAATGAGCATAGCAGCCACCAATTTAGTCCTTATGGCTTACTTATATTCTAATTGTGCCAGTGAATCTGGGAGGATTATTTTTGTTGAAATTTATTTTATTCTTTAGTATTTTAAATATGTTACTTTTAAAAAATAAAAATAGAAATGAAAAATGTATTAATAAAAATAAAATAATAAAATAATTTGTTCTGTAAAATTTTAATTCCATCAAAAAGCTGCAATTAAGGACCTAGAAGTCTATATGTGGCTTTAAGGTGGCAAATTCCCCACCACTGAACTAGTAGTTTAGTTTGGCTGACCAGAAACATAATTTCTCTATTTTCAGTGAGGTAGACTATCTACTAAGAGAGAATTGAGTTTAGGGATTGAAATGTAGTATTGAGGAAAGAGAAATATTAGAATAACCACTGTGGTAGTGGGACAGAAAGCTAATTGAGGAAGAAATAACAAGTTTGCTATAGAATCATGAGGGTCCACCTGATACTAAATAATAATAATTTGTGGTAGATCTAATTGGCACAAATTTGTTACTTTCCAATACCATGTGACTGCTGAGCAGAATTGAGCAAAGAAGGTACATGGTGGGAGTAATCATAGATTGAAGGTTGGTAGAGTGCAAACAGTCCCAGGATAAGGGAGCATAAAGAATTGGTGGTAGGTAGCAGTGTATGGTTGAATTGGTCAGCTGCGGATGCATTAAAATAATCTTTGTTTACACAGGCCAGTTTCCTCTTTACAATGTGATGATCAAGGTGACTTGAAGTTCTTGGAAATATAAAGTGACCTTCTTATGGGGTTCTAATGTCAAGCATGGCTTTCAGGAACCTCATATATTATGTAGAGACAGTCAAAGAGACAGGTTTGTATTACTGGGGCAGGAAGACATCAACTACTGCCAGTAGCCCTAAAGAAAGAAGCAAACAAAACAGCGAACAGATCAAAAGCCAGGAGATGAAGAAAAAAACAGAAAAGCATAAGAGAGAGACAGAAAGATACACAGAAACAGAGAGACAGAGAATCAGGAAGAAACAGAAAAGAAGTGGGAAATAGAGAGATCAGACAGAGTCATAAGACAGAGATTGAGACAGAGACACAGAGAAAGAAACAGAATTCTCTATAAAGATAGATTGAGCTGAGTGAAACCTTTGTAGCAAAGAAAATGTTGGTGCTTGTTGAAACTTTGTCATGATAGAGAAGAATATGTTAAATTAGATTTCTGTGGAAGAGAGACAAAAATATAGTTACAGAAAGAAACACGCAAAAACAGAGAGATGGAAATAGAGAGACAGGAACAGACCAAAATAGAAAGGCATAGCTGAGACCTCTTCATGATAGAGAGCTGACCTTTGTGGCAAAGAGAGTGTTTTTGTTATGTTCCCTTTTTATGTAAGAGAGTAAGTTATTATTTGTCATTAGTTCACAAAGAAAACCATGACATCAGGAAGACTATGCCATGACTTGGAAGTAAATTGGATTTAAGTGAGGGAGGGCTGTGCAAGGTCATCAGCCTCACTATCTCCTCTGAAGCCATTCCAGCTCAGTGGCACGATAGAGATCAGGATAACTGGAGATGGCCTCCAAGGGGAGTGAGACCTCTGTGACAGATGGAGAGATGAAAAAAGCAAGGGAAAAAAATTGAAGTGATACCCCATTGTGGCAAAGAGAGCTAAAAGAGATCTCTTTGTAGGGACGAAAAAGAGACAGACAGACAGAGATAGATGAAGACGGAGTGATCAGACAAATGAGAGAAATAAGACCTCTGTGGGAGAGAGAATTGTGAAAGAAATCTCTATGACAAAGATCTATCTATGCTAGACAAGATTCATGGTAGAGAGTGCTAGGTGAAATGTGTGTGTGTGTGTGTGTGTGTGTGTGTTTGTGTGTGTGACAGAGAGAGAGAGACAGAGAGAGAGAGGCAGAGATACAGAGACAGAGTGAGAAACAGAGACAGAAAAAGAGACACAGAGACACTTAGAGAGAGATGAGATCTCTACAAAGAAATAGAACTAAGTGAAACTCCCATTACAGAGAATTTGTTCTATGTGAGATATTTTCAGGGTAGAGCATGCTGGATTAAAACTTTGTGGCAGAGAGAAACAGGCAGGCAGGAATAGAGAGCAGGAAACTGAGAAAAATAGATGAAACATTTATGGGTAAGATTGGGGAGGGGGATAAGAGGTACTTAAAAGAGAAATAAAATGTGTATTAAGTTAGATCTCTGTGATAGAGATCTTTGGGTGTACAAAAGGACTTGGTGAGACCTGTTTAGTATGGGGGCTTGTTCTAAGGGAACTTTCTCTGTGACTCTCCATTCTTTCCTGTTGTATAACTTCCTTGGAAAGTCCTGCATGCTAGAACATCCTATGGGATCTTAGGGAGAAGCAAGAGAGATTTAGGCTACAATCACTCTAACTACAAGATCAATGGCAAATGCATTCTTGAAAATATCTTCTGAGCCTTTCTTTAGTTTCTCAAAAGTGTGATGAAAGCAGCATGATAAATAAGAAAAAATAAAGCACTTTTGGGGGGAGTCTGAAGACCAGTGCTCAAATGCCTGTTCTATTGTTTATTGGTTATGTGACTTTGGGCAAACCACTTCACTAATTCTGGGCCTCATTTTCTTTATTTATAAAATGAAGATGATTGAGTTAATATCTTAAAATATCCATTTTAGAGGTGGAAGGGACCTCAGGGGTCATATTGTCCATTTTATAGATGATGAAACTGAAGTGAATTCAGCTCAAATTCCTTCCAGTTCTAAATGCTATAATCATATGTCAGGGATCACAGAACTCCGTGAGCTGAGGGTATATAATCTCTCAAAAGTCTGGTACCAAGATTCCAACCTCTGTACTTTTACTGCATAAGTGAGGGCATGAAAATATTGTGCCCTAAGATCCGATACTTTATATCTGATGAGGAGGGTGTGGTAGTAGACAAGGGATCTCAGAAGCAGGATTAGTGATTCTTAAATGCAGTGTGTGTGTGTGTGTGTGTGTGTGCGTGTGTGTGTGTGTATTATGATGATCACCAAACTAGGTGTCACTGAAAATGCCATTTCTGACATGTGCCATACAGAGACTTCCAGCCCCCTGCCCTGGGAGGTCAGTTTCAAACTGAGCAGTCTCTACAGTAAAAAGCCTCTTTATTTCCTCCAAGCAGTTATATGAGCTCATTGCTTTATAGGGCCCAGCTGTCCTTTTACCTTGTTAATTCTGAGACCTTAATGAATTCCTGTCAACTACCCTTGTCCCTGATTTAAAGTCTATGCCTCCCATCAGTAGAACAAAGTTCTTTTCTCCAGTTCTACAAAAATCTGCATCATTTTGGAACTAGCAATTGCTCACATATAATGACAAAAATGAGACCTGTTCACAGAGGCAAAAATATCTAATCTCATTTTAAAATTCCTCCATGCAAGAGAATGCATCAGGGAATCAGACAGAGGAAAATCTCAGTCTCTTAAATTGTTTTGCTTAAATCTTGCTAGCCTCTGCAAACAAAAAAGAAAAATTAAAGAAAAAACCCATAATCAAAAGTTTTAGTAAAAACCTTGGATTATTGCTATTAGTTTTATATAACTTTGTAAAGAGCAGAACTGAATGAACGAACGATATATCAGCTCTCCAGAACAATGTACCTATCAGCTAGAAACATGAACAATTCTAGCTTGGAGATGGCACATTTAAAAGAAAAAAAAGAGAAAAAAAAGAAAGAAAAGGTGGATGAGGGAAAAGAGTTTCACTGAAATCTATATGTAATCAAAATGACAGGTTTTGCTGCTGTGACAGTAAAAATTAAGCGTCAGTAGAAAAATCTAGTGGCTTCCTTCAATTGAGGATGACTTTAGGGTCTAGGGTTACCAAAATAGCAAAAACTGACCATAACAGATCTCAACCTGACTCCTGTTCCTTGCATGATGTTTTACCTAAACCCAAGTGCCTTTGCACATTGATTGGAATTTTAACCCTGCATTTTTTGGGGAAAAGTATTCTTCTTGCTGTTGTTGTTAAACTTGTGAGTAATACACCATCATAAGATAATAAAATTTGGGTACTAGTAACCTGGGGAGAAAAGTGTTATTTCATGAAGTCTTACTTGTCCCTTTAACACAACATAATGAATTTAATGAACTATAAATATCACACCTGTGTAATTTTTTCATGAAATAATTTTTAAAACTCAGTATTGTTTTCTTCCCCTGCCTCTTAGTAACTTAAATTCAACAAAAAATATTATTTGAATTGGAATAATTAAAATACCTACCATTTGTCTATCTGCATTTTAAATCTAGAAAAATCAGATATCACAGCTTTTTAAACATAACAAGTACTCCCTGTCTAAACCATAAATCAATCTACTCTGCTGTTAATAACAGTATCCTGTGATGTATCATTCCATCAGGAAATACAAAGAAATTGATCTCGGTATCACAGCTGATATCTTCATTTTTGCTACTGTTTTTGTTGTGATAGGAGATTGATAATTAAGTTATTTTCCTTAAATCTAAATACTATTCTTAGAGAAAGAAGAGGAAAAAAATGAAGATGAGAAGTTAGGAATTGATAATATACATTTGTATACGTGTTATCAACTAAAATAGGTTTGGAACACAAATTATTATATGAAGGCATATTATGCTTTCATTTACTTTGCTCAAAAATAAAATAGAGAATTGAAGCAATAATTCAAATAATTCCAGACCAGAACATTAGAAATTAGTTAATCAGCAAGAATTTAATGGGTTCCCACAAAATGGGGAGAGTGCAGATTATTGGGACAAAAATGAAATTTGGGGGCTTGAATTATCCAGATGATTTCCTCAATTTTCCCCTTTGTTTGATATAGATAAACATAATGCTTATTTATTGCACATCAGTCTCATCCATTGGTAACAGTCACAGAAACAGCCAAGAGAAGCAGCTGCATGTTGCATTAGAAACAGTCTGCCTTAGGTAGAGAGCATCTTATATTCTTGTTGTAAGAGAATATGCTTTTCATAGTTTAGTCTGTCCAGAAACTTTCATAGCCAATAGAACCTGACACTTATTTAGATATTTCTGGGAAGATTTTAATAGTAATTCATAATTTTCTTACTTGATGTGAAGCTCTGGGATCATCCTGGGACTCATTCTGTTTGTCAAGTAAGAGATGAAAATCAAGGGAGAGTGAAAGAGAGGAAAAAGATAAAGCAAAAATAAAAGAGGCAGAAAAGGAAAGAAAGGTAGAAAAAAGAGATTAGAAAATTGGGACAGAAAAGAGGAACAGGAATGGTGAAGAAGAAAAAAAAGAAGAAGAAAGGAAAGAAGGGGAAAGAAAAGAGGAAAGGTAGAGAAGGAAAAAAGGAAGAAAAGAGGAAAAGATGAAAGAAAAGGAACTGAAAATTTAAAAAAAAAAGCCTAAAATAATTTCACGCTATTAACCATAGGTAAAGAGGCAGGGAAGAGGACTTTACTTCAAATTCTATTTAAGTAAGTATGTGTTACTACCTTTAAAAAATGAAGAATCATGATAAAAAAAGCATATTCTTTTTATTCTTTATATTCTTCATCACTTTTAAAACCTGTAGTCTTTAGCACAAGATGTCATTTCTTGAGGGGAAATGCACTAGATTTTTCATGAACATGCTGTGGGACTGAGTCTTTTACAGGTGAAACTGCCTTATAATGAGGTCTAAGGGGGGTAGTTCAGTAATTAACTTCCTACAAATGGGATTTGAGACAGCCTCTGTCTTAAGATGAATTAATTCTATTATCATTATTTTCCTAGCTATTGCCCAGTTTATGCATATTTGGTGACTAGTGACCTAGGCTTCTGGGACCTCCTTGGTCTCTATCCCCATAGTGTCAGTCATTGAGCCTTAAAAAAAATATTTTTAGGGAGAGTCTCTAGTTGATCAAGATAAAGAGAGAAGAAAAATAAGATTTAAAGCTTTTCTTCCGAGCGATGAGCTCTAAAACATGGAGCTACAATCTACACAAGCAGGAGAGAAATTGAATACTGAGCTCTAATTTCAGCTTCTGCAGAACATAAAGTCCAGGACATTCATCAGGACTGGCAAAGACCTTTCTGCCATACAAATAATTCTAGGACACCATATAGAATTAAAGAAAGAAATATAAACAATGAGATGGAAGCAGGGGAAAGGAGAAAAGGAAATATTTAGCCTCTCTTTGATCTGCATGTTTACCTGGTTGTTTGTGTACAGGTGTCAAAATGCCCAGGTCTAGATTTTTCCTTTCTCTAGAAGCTTCTGTCAGTCGAAGATGGCCGATCTCAACATTGCAGAGAAAGTTAGTTCAGAAGCTGTGTCATTCTTGAACTTGTTCTCAAAGTCAACTTTTTAAAAGGGAAAAAATATCTTTAAAACATATTGCTTCTCAGCTAGAAAAATTGTCTTAAAGAAGCAGCAGGCTGTCACGTACTACAGCAGGCGGCTCTCCTGGTAAAACAGTGTCATCTAGCTTTAGGAAAGAGAAGCACTGCAAAAATAAAATGCAGCAAGTATTTTCTCAGCTCAGCTTGTTTGCTGATAGAAATTTTTCTTAGATCTTTAAACTAGAGAAATTTTACAATGGCAAATCTATATCACAAATGATTTTTATTAAAAATATGAGTGCTGATGTGGTTAGAGTGTCATTGGCAACAGTAACAACAACTACGAGATAAAAAAGGTTGAAAAAGGCAAGCCTTTTTCTGGTTGTCTGTTCCACAAACAGTTTCTTTATAGAGGTTTTCTCTCTAGCTCCATAGGATGCTGGCTGGGGTCCATTCAGTTCCCACTCTTAGCATAAGAGCAGATATTCTAACATAAGGGGGAGTGGAATGGGGTGCTGGTGATGCTAAGATGGTCCCTTTTGGAGTTTTTATATCAAGGGCTGTCTTTCTGAATAGGTAACTATTAGATAGGATTTAAGGAATGCTGGGCAGAGACCCCAAACCCAAAGTATTCCTAAGTATCCTTTATCATGATATTTAATAGTCCACTCAAATTAAGGTTTTGTTTTTTATTTATATTTTTTAATGTCTGAAGGAAAATAGCTCAGTTCTTTGACAAGCATAAAGTGAATGAGAATCTTTGCCATAGACCAGAGTGAATGAAATCTGAAGGCTCTTTCAGAAACGCGAGGATTGAAGCTCACGGAAAATGAAATGTTTATTCCCAAGGTCAGTCTATAGAACAATCATAAACCTTGCTATGTACCACTGTCTGAAAATTTCCTGTTTCTTAAGGGTTTTATCATTTGATTAAACTATTGCTATTAAAAAAGGGAGAAATTTATTATTTCTCTGGAAACTGAAGGTTTTTCAGTCTTTTAGAACTCATGACTTAAGGGCAAAGCTGTTTCTTATTTTTTAGTATTTCTAAGGAACTGAATACTATGCTAAAATCTGTATTTTAATACATTTTAATTTTAATATGTATATGTACACACATAAAAGAATAAAAATAAAAATGCAATATTTACATTCATATATATACATATATATATATTTTTGAGAGTGAAAAAATATAGTTTTCAAAGAAACCTAGGGAAAATGCACTTTAGCACCTTTCCCTTAATCCTTAACAGCTATTTTCTAATCCTGATTTTATTCCCCAGACCTTAATTAAGATGCTTTCTTCCTAATTCACCCTGTTCTAACTCACTCCTATTTTGGAAGCAAACTTGTCAGACTCCTGCCAACTAGGGGCAATAGGACAGGATGTGTACTAGTTATTAAGGACAATTAATAGCCCTGAGGAAAATTACCCTCCTGAGAGAAGGTGCAGTCAGAGACTTCTTCCTAGACAGTAAACACAATGTCCTGATAGGTTTAGTCGGAGTTCAAGGCAATCATAATAGTATTTTTGCCCCATTTATGCCTTTAGATACAATTAAAAGGATAATCTTGCTTTGAGTTTTTAACCCATTCAGCAGTCAGAGGTATTTTACTGGGTATTTTCTGACTGGTATTCTCTGTATGAAGCATCAAGCTGCTGCAGAGAAAATCAAAATCCCTTTCTGATTCCAGAAAGATTCTCAATTGATTCTTAATCTTTACTTCTGATCATTTCTTTTCCTTTCTTTCTCCTTTATTTTATTTTTCATCTTTTCTCTCTTCATTCTTTCTCTATTTTTTTGACTCAATTTATTTACTCTTTTATCTTTTGTCTTCTGTTTTCTTTTGGTTATTTAAAAAAAAATCTGTTTTCTTCTTTCTGTTCCCCTCTCTGATTTATCCTTTGTTTCTGTATCATTTTAAAAATTCTTTTGGCTTTTATCTTTTCTAAATTTTCCATTTATTTCTCTCTCTGCTGTTCCCTTTTCTCTTTGTTATTGTTTTTATTTTATTTTGTTCATCCTTTTCTTTATTTTTTAACTCTTTCTTAATTTTCTTCTGCTGCTTATTTTTCTTATTTTCACTTTCCCCACTATTTTACTCTATTTAACTATACATTTTGTTATTGTTTCTTGTCTTTGTTCTTTTGAATTTCCTCCTCTCTTATCTCTCTTTCTCCCTCCTAACCTTCTCTCCTCCCTCTCTCTGGTTTATCTTCTCTTCTAAGCACCATTTCTTCTTTTTTGCCATTTGTCTTTCTCTTATCTTTTTTTATACTTATATTCTTTTTCTTCCTCTTTTGTGCTAATCATCATTAAATCAGTCAGTCAATAAGCATTTATTGAATGCCTTCTACATGGCAGGCATTGCTTTACATGTTGAGGATATAAAGAAAGGTAAAAGTCCTTGATCTCAAAGAAGTTCACAATCTAATGGAGGAGACAACAGGCTAGATATATACAGGATAAATGGGAAATAATCAACAGAACAAAGACATTAGACTGAAAGGAACTTCCTGTAAGAGATGAGGATTTTAGCCAAAACTCAGGAGGTAGAGTTGAGGAAGGAGATCATTCTAGGTATAGAAGACAACCAGTGAAAGTGCCCAAAGGCTGGAGATGGATAGTCTTCTTCAAGTAACAGCAAGGAGGCCAGAATAACTAAATTTCAGGGTATGTGGAACATTGTAAAATTTAAGAACACTACAATGGTGGGGAAGGGAGGTTATGAAGGACTTTGAAAATCAAAAGAGGATTTTCTATTTGGTCCTGGAAATGGTAGGAAGCCATTGGAGTTTAATGGGTAGAAGAGTACCTTGACTGGACCAGTGCTGTGGAAATTCCCTTTGACAGATGACTGGAATATAAACTATTTTTTAAATTTCTGTTTTATTGTATTTTTCCTATTCTGCTTTCTCCCCTTTCCCTCCTTTCCCTTGCTCCTCTCTTTGTCCTTGATTATCTATCCTTGTCTTTTTTCCTACTCATTTTTCTCATTGCTGTTTTTCTTTTTGCTGTCTCTGCCTTTATGTTTTTCCTACTTTCCTTGTTCTTTTCTCTTCTTGACCTTTTTTAACTGAATTTTTAAAATTCTCTTTTCTTTACCTGTTCTACCATTTCCTGTGTTTTTCTCTTGTTTTCTATTATTTTCCTATCTCTTTGTGCCTTCTTTTCTCCTTAACTCTTATTTTTTGTCATCTTTATTCTCTTTTAGTATCTTTTTTATATGCTTTCCTTGTAGCATTTTCTTTCTTTTCTGAACTCATTTTTCTTCCTTGCTGCTCCTTCTTTTCTTTCTTTTTGATCCTCTCCCCACTGCACTATTTCTTTTTCTTTTAACTCTCTTAATGTCCCATCCTCCCTTTTTAATTTTCTTCTTTTTTCTTTTAATTTTCCTCATTTATGTACTATTTTCCTGTATTCTCTGCCCTTTTTTGCTTTCTTTTGCCTTTTTTCCTTCTATTTACTCACTTTTATTCCTTCTTTTATCTTCCCTCTTCTCCCTCTTTTCTCTCTCTTTCAGAATCTTAAGTATAATTTAGTCAAACTGTCTCCCTTAAGAAATGAAGATACCTGGAAGCCAAAAAAATGGAGTATTTGCCTTCCCACTCCTTAGTGAGGAAACCTAGGAAAAAAGCCCAGGGAAAAGTGTCTCGTATAGAAGGCACCTTTCAAAAATTCAAAAATACTTTTAGAACAGTGTTAGTATCACTTTCCTAGACATCTTTTTTTAACATAGAGTTTAAAAGAGTTTTCTGAAGTTTTTTGAACAGTTTTAAACTGGTTTTAAACTGTTTTCCTTACATTTTTTTGGTGGGTGGTGAAAGTACTGAACAACTCTTCTTTCTTTTTTAGATTCTCATTCCCACCTTATAGTCACCAAGAGACAACATTCTTTCCTTTTAGTTTAGGAGCCAATCTCTAAAGGGATTGATATTCCAAGGATAAACATCAATATCATCCACTGATTATTCATTAATCCTGAATTGCTTTACACTTTCATGAGATGACACAATTAGCAAAATGAGATATCTTCAGAATATTGGCTCTCAAAGACTCATTAATTAGCAGGGGATAGATGGGCCTTTTGGTGATTATGTATCAATTGAACAAAAAAGAAAAATCAAAAATCCTTAGAGACTGGAAACAAAGACAAGACATAGTTTCCAAAGTACTAGATATCTACCTCATTTTAATGAATAATTCAGCTGCACTTTTTAATTGTGTCTTAATAGCATGTTATTTAGACTTAATAAGATACATTACTAAATGTGTTTAAGTGCTACATTGTTTAAAAAGTGTTATTAAGATTTCCTGGGCTTCTAATCTAGATAATTAGCTAAAATTTAATGGAGTGAATTTCATTTCTTAGTTGAAAACCTTAAAGTGCTTCCAAATTCTGTTACATAAAACTTGAGAATATATTCATCTTTCTCACTTCAGTAGTTCTTATAAGACTTCATTATTAGTGATCATTTCTATATCATTCTTAATTTCATTTTAATTATATTCCCCTCTTCCAAATACTGCCACTTTTCTCATTCCTAATATTAAACAGTTCAGATTTTTATAATGAATATTGTCATCTCTCCCTTTTGGGGGTAAGATGTTAGAGATGCTTCCTGCCTCTGCAGAAACAGTGTTGCTGATTCTGATGCTGCCATATCTCTTATACCATTTCCCCCCTTTCCATTTTCAGTGCTACAGTCCCAATTATTTTCCTTATGATCTGCCTCTAGCCTTTCCTCTCTCTAAATCTTTCTTCCTCAAACAGCTGCCAAATTAAATGATTGTAAATCAAATCAAAGTAAATCTGATCACATTTCCTGTGGACAAAAACCATCAAGGGCTCCCTCTTTCCAAGATTATAAAATACACACTCCTTAATCTGTCCTTCAGTGCTCTTGACTTTCTGACTTCAATTCACCTTTCTATCCCTCTTCCATACAGCTTGACTTTGTGTACTCTGTTTTCTAGTCTAAAGGGACTATGACGAATATTCTCATCTTACCCCACCCTCCCTTTTCCCCATGTCATTTGGCTCTCTGCTTATTCTTGAACTCTGTTTCCTTCAATACTTAGCTCAATTGCCACCCTCCCTAAGAGGAATTTTTTGATTCTTCTAGTTAGAAGTGATCTCTTCTCATATCTTTCATGCTTTTCTACTTTTCCTCTTCTATGTACTTATACCATTTTTAACTTGTATGGGAATTATTTTTATCTATTTCTCATCCTTCTACTAAGTTCTAAGATTCTAAAGGGAATACATCAGTTTTTATCTTCTTTTGTTTTTGTATTTGTAGTTTGTATTTGTACATTGTTCTCTTGAACATAATAGGTATTTCTTAAATTAAATTTAGTTAACTGAAATGGGGTGGTAAACCTGAGTATATCTTTTCTTTTTTACTTTTTAAGTGTGTTATTATATTAAAATACAGTTGAGTCACACATCAGCCTTTGCAGCCATTTATGCACATGAACACAAAATATAGTGATTTGTTTTCATGAACACTGTATACACACGTTGTCTAAAAATTAAATGTTGACTTGTAACAAGACAAGCAAAAGCAAGGATAGGGCCAATCTGTATCTCTATTAGCATACCTCTTTTCCAAAGGAAGTGGTTTAAGAGATTAGTTAAATTAATTAGTGGCCCAACAGTATGAAGCCAAATTTGTGGATTGGTCTCTTGTGCTCCCTATATTTGTTGGCTATACATCATCACTTTAATACTCATTAGGTACAGGATACTTGGAAATTGGCATTGGAAAAGTGTGGGTAAAGAAGTGGATGTCCATCAGTACTATTTCAAATAATGTCATCTTTTTATGTGAAGTACAAGTTTGTTATTACCAGACTTTGATTGTAGTCATTAGTCAGTCATTAATAAAATAGAGTGTTTTGTATTTCATTAGAAAGTTTGGATTTCACATCTTGTAGTTCATACCAAGATGCCAAGACTAGCCACTACTTTGATGTGTGACATTTCTCATCTAGTCATAAGGCTTTATTTAAACTAATAATCAACCTTGAGAATAGACGTGTCAACAGAACTTCATTAGGAAGACAGAAGAACAAGTCATTGCTAATTGTATACAGAAAAACATTGTGGTAGCTACACAAATATTAATCTAAAGTGAAGGTCTGCCAAGAAAGTCGGTATGAATTCACATAGTTTCTTGAAGACAAGATGGATCATATTTTCAGTTTTGGCTCATCCAAGCCAGTGGCAGAAGATTATTGTCATTTTTCCGCATTATCTTTTGATTACTGCCTCAGAAATCCTTGCTAATTACTGACATTTCTGGAGATGTATCATAACCTTCTCGGTTCTTTGGTTGCAGTTAATTATTGTGTTTTTCAGTTATTGAAAGGTATAACTTAGTTTCTTGTAAGTGACATTTATCCCTTAGAGTTATCACAAACCTTTTCTAATTTAACCACTTGGCAACAGGGGGTGTTTAATATTACAAAATTGATTTTATGCTTTCATTTGTGTATGTAATTCCCATAATGAATATGAAAGAGGAAAAAAATCTACCTTGATTTCTACTTCCTTAGTAAAAAACAGTATGTCATACACATTTCTAATCATTTTACTCTTCGCTATAGGAAAAAAGATGTATTTTTATCATTAGAAGTCTGATATTTATAGCCCACGTAGATTTGTATAGATTTGGCATCTGATCTTCCATGTTCCTTTTTATATATTTAAGGGGAAAAAGGTGTTCTCTACTCTTCTATTTCTATAGTGCTTTTAGATTTACAAAGCAGCTACTAGTAGGTTGCGCAGGCATTACTCTCTTATTTTACAATTAGGACTCAGAGAGGATTAATTGACTTACACATGGTCAGACCCAGGACTTGAATCCTAGTCCTATATTAGTTCCCCTACATGGCATTAGCTTTCCCCTCCAAAGCATCAGACTTATGGAGAATGCAGCAGCCGTTGCTAGCAATTATGCTGAAGCTTTGTGGCATCGGAGAAAATAATTCTGTTTTTGTCAGCATGGACTGAAGGGATAGCTATTCAAATGCTATGCTGTGGGAAATATAATAATTATGGATACCGGGTATTACACGTATAAATACTAACATACATAAAAGGGTGGCATACCCTTTGGGACTATGGAGTATGGCCGTCTGTGTTCCCTGAGTCTGATTGCCTATAGGATATCACTGCATATCTAGATCCCTGGTTTGCCTATTAATTAATGGGGACAAGGATGCTATTCAAAGCATTGTATATAAAATGTCTGACAATGTGTGTGTGGGAGAGCAGAAAGAAACAGAAAATTTATCTACAGTATTTTTAAAATTCTCCTAGATCTGCCTGAAAGGAAAGCACAACCTGCTCAGTGTTTCTTGATTAGAAAATTATCTTAAATGTATAAAACAACAAATTTTATATACACAGACATGTGTGTACATATATCCAAATTTATATTTATGTATCTACAAGTGGATACACATAAATGTATAGAATATATAATATTTAGGGCTCTAGGGCTTTGCACAGGTGAAAGAAATTCTCTACCCTCCTGCAGTTAAACACAGAGGATTACATTTTCCTCCTGAGAAACAAAGTCCCTCAGCAAAAAGCTTTTCACTTAATAAAAAATAATAATAATAAAATAAGCACTTAATAAATGATTGTTGAATTTTTTTCTGTCATAATTTTTAATTATAATATAATTCCTAAGTTTTCAGTTTTTTAACTGTAGCCTGAACAATAGCTTGAAGGCTCTGGAATAGGTACCAAATAGGTACCAAAGGCAAAAATTAAAAGAGACAGAAAAACAGCCACCCAAAAAGGCAGAAGAGAAAAAGAAAGAATGAGGAAGAAATAAAGAATGAGTGAGAGAAAGGAATGAAGAAAGGAAGGGACAGAAAAAGGAAGGGAGGGAAGAAGAGAAAAACAGAAAAGAAAGAGAAAGAAAAAGAAAGTCTAAGGCAATCAAGAAATGCCTGAACAGAGATAAAAATGGGCAAGATAAGCCAAAGACCTTAAACTTATACACAACATGTGGTGACTATTTTTTTCACCAACTAAAAGTAAAGATAAAAGTAAAGGAATGCTCTCATTGCCTGGAGATCCTAGGATCTAAAATTCTATGTGTAGCTAGCAGTAAATTAATAAAATCATGTCTTTTTACAGATGAGGAAATTGAGGTCCAGAGTGATTTAATAACTTGTACTAGGTCACACAGGTAAAATAGTTAAGTGATTCAAAATTTGAACCCAGATTGTCTTCCTCTGATTTGGGGTCTTTCTCTGACATTGTCTTAAAATTATTTTTATAATCAAAGCTAAGCTACTCTCAGTGAAGGCAAAAAATGTCAGAAAAAATGCATAAGAAAGAGTAAAAGAAGAAAAAAATTAGAACCCAGGGACAAATGTTAGAGAAGATAAACAGGAGCCACAATGGAATATTAAAGCTGGCTAGCACCTTAAAGGCCACACTCCTAAAAAAAATGAGGACCAGAGTTCCAAGTGAGAGGCCTACGATTACAGAGCTGGAATTTAAAATTCTCTCTCCTGCCTTCTAATCAAGAGCGTTGTTTCTATAACACACGGACTCATGGTCAGACGATAAAGGGAGGCAGCTCTTAGTAGGAAAATAAAACACGTCTAGCTCTTTTGAAGAGATGGATAGGATACAGCGTTTGGCATCCAGGAGTTCTAAGGATTAGTTTTAAAAACATATCTTTATCAGACAGTAAGTAAAACTAAGCAGCTGCACAGTAAAAAGGTCCCTGGGCCTCTTTCTCTAGCTAGTCCCAAGTGAAAAAATGCGAAAGCATTTTGTGAACAAAAGTATTCAACTGCATGCTCTATATTTTCTGATGGGTGATTTTTTTGGGGGGGGGGTCATTTTAGCTAGAGAGACTGCTCAAAAAGCAAGTGCAAAATGATCAGCAAACCACCAGATGTGGGACTATTTTATGGTTTTTTCCTCCTCTCCTAAAATAATTCTCATAATGTTGTCTCGGCCAGTTTGGCCAAATTCAACCCTGGCAGGTAGGTGCCGGTGTATTTAGTTTCTCAGAGTTCAAGTACATTCAGGACTGGTTGCTTTTCCTCACAGCATGCTCATGCCATTGCCTTCCATAAAAGATAACCTTTTTGTAATTAGAAAATGTAATCATCCTTGAGCTTTCAAAGGTGTCAGTCCGTTGCTGATTGAGCACAAGGAGTTAATTTGGATTAATGGATTAATAAACCTTCTCTCTCTCCATACCCCTCAATCCCAGCTCACTCTTATGATTAGTCCAAAGCTTCAATGGAAGCTTATTTCAGGACCAGAAGCTTACCTTAAGACAACAAAAATCATCGTGCTGCTTGGACAATTGGGGAGCTAACTCACCCCAAGCAAGCAGAGTTAGGGAAGTGGGTTACTTGTTTATTTATTTATTTTTTTTAAGAAAACTGTTTTCCCTGCCGGCCAGTGCTACTTTATTGATTCAACTTATGGACCAGTGTGTTATCCAGACTATGTAAATACTTGTTCATTGATTGATATCAAGGCGAAGGTCTAGCTCAGAGATTTAAGGCCACCGGTTAATTTGTCTTCCCAGAACGCTGCTGTGAGATTGTTCTAACACGCAATTCTTCACCGGCTTCATTTGCTCCTGCTACTGCTTAATGAGAATCAAAAAAAGATAATCCACTGAACACACTGTGGCAGGAGGGTAAAAAATAAACCTCTTTATTTTATTTTTCCTCTCTATCGAATATGTCCTGTTCGGCTTGAAGCTTTACGATAACAGCTTAAAATCAACGACGTTTACAAGAGAGTGAAGCTTCCAACCAAGCCGTTTGTAGCAGAACCATTCAGCCTCAGATTATTTCAAATGAAATGTACATTAGAAAACATTTATTGCCACCTCCTCATTTTACACAAGGGGAAAGTAAGGTCCAGAGAGGTTTAGTTGATTTTTAATACAATAAAACATTGTGGAAAATCCATATGCCTTACTAATTTTTATTATTTTTCATATCAGAGCAAGGCTTTCAATTTTGTCATACCATAAATTAATTGGAACCAATTCAATCCACCTGAGTTTGGGTTCTTACTGGCACTAATTTGAATCTTTAAAACTTATGTCAAAACTCTGAGCTTTTGTCCAGACTCTAGTCCAGGGGAGAAAAAAAAAATCTCTACTTAACACCTGCACAAAAACATGTTGAAATAAGCAATATTGGAAGCAAAATTGAAAAGGGGACAAAATGTATCTGTCAAAACATTTGTTTGTATTAAACCTGGATCCATTAAAAAGGGCAGACTGGGGGTCCCGTCTGAATAACTTAAACCAAAAAAAAAAAAAGAGAGATAGAGACAAGTGTTCTTGCCAATTTGAAATTTTACATTTTGATTCAGTGCAGTTCTGCACCAAGCTGAGCAAACTTGCAATTTGAATATTTTAAATTTTAAAAGAAATATTATAAGGTGGCTATTCTCTTTGTAAAATGATTCTTTATATTTCAACTATTGCTTTAAATGGCTAGCTCTACCAAGTAAGGTCCCTTTGTAGAATTAAAGTAGAAATCAACACACATAGAATTTTTTTGAGAAGATATTTATTGTATAACATGAAGTACTTATATTTCTTTACATTAATATTGGATGCCTGTACACAATCTTCATATATTTTAGGGGGGAAAGGATGTTTTTCTCACAGGTTTTTTTCAATAATCATTGCCAGTATAAATTGCTACATTATAGCCAATACAGGACTTGTCCTTGTTGTAAAGGATAAGACTGCTAGCATCTGTTTTACCTCCAGCTATAAGAGATTGCTTGCTCATGTAGTGATCTCTTTAGCCTGTGTCGACACAGGACAAAGTAAACTAAAAGTCCAGCAACTGTCTAGTTATTTTGATCACTGTAGACAGTAATATTAAATAATTAAACTTCTAAACCTACTCTGAAATGTTTCCAACAGTGATCTCGATGGGATGTTCAGAACACCTGGTATGTGTTGGGGGTGAGGAGGAAAGAACAAAAACTACTCATTACTTTGTTTAGATAAAAAAGGGAATAATAGCACACCAAACAGATTTCAAAAGTAGCACATCAAGCATTGGTTATATCAAATATAAATGGAAAATTTAGATAAGAACAAGTGATTTTTTCTAAAAGAAATCCATTTTTTTAAAAGAAATTCTGTCACTAGTGACCTACTTTAATCAACTGAATGATTATCATCTCCAAATATTGTAATGTCGGCAGTATTCTCCATGAGTACCTTTACTTACACCTGTCTGATTTGCAACAAGTCATTTTAATGTCAACCAATCTTAAAAGATTTGTGAAGTGTTAGGAGAATAAATAATGGAAGTATGAGTTTTATTCACAAGGAGAGAGGAATCCAGTCTTGGAATATGAATAATGGGAACAAGATATCCAAAACAAATGTTGTTGACTAAGCTGATAAATAAGAGAAATTTTATTTTTTTTCAACATTTGTGTGAAAAGAGTTTGAGAGAGGAAGTAGGGGAGAACGGGACAACTCACAAAACTGCAAACAGCGGTTTAAAAAAGAAGCTAGCCTGTAGAGTGCTTGCATTCATGGTATCAAGGTAAGCCAGATGATAAAAATCTGCAGATAAAACTGGACAGACTACAGACATGAAATGGAAGATATCTACTTATGTCTCTGTAGTTCTCTATTCTCAGGGACGATAAGGGTGGAATGGTCACATTTGTATTCTGCCATATTCCTATTTGATATGCGATTATTGGAAGTGTTGTCAGTGGCAATAAGGCAACAAATATTAAGTGCTTCCTATGTGCTGAGCACCGTGTTGGACAAAGCAACTGGACCCCACAAAATTCACACAGAAGAAACATGTGCTGAAGGGGCCATGACTTTACAGGCTATGTTCCTGCTATGTGTCTCAAACTGTACCAGACACTATGGGATTACAAAAGAAATATATGACATGATCCCTTCCTTTTAGGTAGCTTACAGCTAATTGCACAGGCAAGATAGACAGAAAGACAGAGAGACAAACAAATAACTAAGGAACAAGCAGGACTGCATTTAAGTTTCTGTCTGTATTTCTCCATATCCAATAACATTTTTTAAACAAATAATAACAAAAGTCCAAATGGTTACATGATCTAGGTATAACCATTGATACTATGAACAAATTAGTGGAGCAAGGAATAGTGTATTTATCAGATTTATGGAGAAGGGAAGAATTTTTGACTAAACAAGAGATAGAAAACATTATGAAGTGCAAAATGGAAAATTTTCATTACGTTAAATTGAAAAGTTTTTGCACAAACAAACCCAATGCAACCAAGATTAGGAAGGAAGCAGAAAACTGGGAAAGAATTTTTGCAACTAGTGTCGGTGATAAAGGCCTCATTTCTAAAAAATAAAGAGAACTGAGTCAAATGTCCAAGAATACAAGTCTTTCCTCAACTGATACATGGTCAAAGGATATGAAGAGGCAGTTTTCTAAGGAATACATTAAAGTTATCCATAGTCACATGAAAAAAATGCTCTAAATCACTAGTGATTAGAGAGATGCAAATCAAAACAACTCTGAGATACCACATCACGCCTATCAGATTGGCTAATATGACAAAACAGAATGATGATAAATGTTGAAGAAGATACGGAAGAGTTGGAACGCTAATTCATTGTTGGTGGAGCTGTGAGCTCATCCAACCATTCTGGAGAGCAATTTGGAACCATACCCAAAGGGCTACAAAAATGTGCATACCCTTTGACCCAGCAATACTGCTTCTAGGACTGTATCCCCAAGAGATCATAAAAATGGGAAAGGGTCCCACATGTACAAAAATATTTATAGCAGCATTCTTTGTGGTGGCCAAAAACTGGAAATCAAGGGAATGCCTATCAATTGGGGAATAGCTGAATAAACTGTGCTATATGAATGTAATGGAATACTGTTGTACTATAAGAAATGATGAACAGGAAGACTCCAGAGAGGCCTAGAAAGATTTATATGAACTGATGCTGAGTGAAAGGAACAGAACCAGGAGAACTTTGTACACAGCAACAACCACAGTGTGTGAGGATTTTTTCTGGTAGACTTAGTGCTTCATTGCAATGCAAGAACTTAAAAAATCCACACTAGTCTCAAGGCAAAATGCCTTCCACATCCACAGAAGGAACCACGGAATTCAATCGCAGAATGTAGCAGATCATTTTCTTTTGTAATATATTTTGGTTTGTTTTATGATTTCTCCCATTCATTTTAATTTTTCTATGCAACATAACTAAGGTGAAAATGTATTTAATAGGAATGTATTTGTAGAACCTATATAAAATTGTATGCCATTTTAGGGAGGGAGGGGGGAGAGAGGGAAGAAGGAGGGGGAGGAGGGAAAAAAATCTAAGTTATATGGGTGGTTGTAGAACACTGAAAACAAATAAAATTAAAAAAATTTTAAAAATAATAACAATAGCTAGCATTTATATAGTGTTTTACTGTGTGCCAGGCACTGTGCTAAGTGCTTCACAAATATTATCTCATAACATATCTGGGAGGTGGGTAATAATAGTATTATCTGAATTTTACAATGAGTAAACTGAGGCAGAGGTCGAATGACTTACCTTAAGTTTCTAAGGCCAGATTTGAACTCAGGTCTTCCTAACTACAGGCCAAGAACTCTATCCACTACACAAACTAGCAGTCTTTTGGATTCTATACTAGAAATTAAAATTCAGAGAAAGATTGTGGAGAGAGAGGGTTACCACAGTTCTTACCAACCTATACATGAAACCTCTCCTTAATGGAAATATAGGGTTTAGTGTGTCATTGTATATACAAAGCTAGAGGTAAAAGGATACTCAGTAGTCATTCAGATGAACCTCTTCATTTTACAGATGAGGAAACTGAGGCTGAAGGTGGTGAAGTAACACAGTTACATATTTGGTAAATGGAAGAGTTGGGTTTCAAATCTAAGACTTCTGACTCCAACTACATCCCTCCTTCCATAGCACCAAGGAGGGAAGAATGTTTCACATTCAACTCCCTACATGACTTGCACTCAGTCTTTCTTTCAGCTAGATGGCACATTGGGTAGAATATGGACCAAGGAATAAGAAAGACTTTAATTCTAATTCAGTCCCTTAGAGCTATGTAACCCTAGGCAAGTCACTTAACCTCATCTTCCTGTTCTTCATGTAGCCATCGGACTCTCAGGGTTGTTGTGAGGATATAGTAACATAGTATTTATAAGGTGCTCTGTCAATAAAGTGCCATCTGAATGCTAGCTATTATTGGGGGCAGTTACGTGATGCAGTGGAAAGATAGCATGTGTTGGGTCAGCAGTCAGGAAGACCTGAGTTCAAATTCAACCTCAAATACTGACTAGTTATGTGGAGCTGGGCTAGTCAGTTGACTGATGTCTGCCTCAGTTTACTCAACTGTAAAATAGGGATGGTAATAAGAGCACCTACCCCATAGAGTTGTTGTAAGGATCAAATGAGGTGCTATTTGTAAAGTGTTTAGTACAGTGCCTGAAAGGTGGTAGGCTTTTCATTCCTTCCCAGCCATTCTCTAAAATCCAGCCATACTAGCCTTTTTGATGTTTACTATGCTGAACGTGTCCTCTCCCATTTTTGTTCCTTTGCATGGACTCAGTCCTGTGACTGAAATATACTTCCTCCCCATCCTTTGAATCTAGCTTCTGTAAAGGCTCATCTCACGTCCCACTTTTAGCATTTTCATGATTGCTCCATTTGTTAGCATACTCTGTCTTCTCAAATTATATTTGTTCATAGGTGTATGTGTTTTTTTCTCTCCATAGACTGCAAGTTTCTTGAGGGCAAATATTATTCAATTATTTTTGCATTTTCATCACTCACCACAGTTCTTTGTAGGGAGTGGATATGAAATAAAGTGAAGTGAACTGAAAATATTCCAAGAATGATGAAGAGTAGAAGAAAAGATTTGATGGCAAAATGAGCATAGCATTAGGAAGTATATCCCCTGGAGAGAAAGTCTGTCTTGGGAATAGTGAGATAGAAGTTTAGTTGGGTAAATTAAAGGCATCTCAATGACCTTCAACAAACATTTATTTACCATGTAGATGGGGGCAGTTGTGAGCCTCAACCTCCCATATCCTTCTTGCTGTAAGCTGTAACTGGAACAGTCCTGGGATTTGTGTCACCAGGGCATAAAAGTAGACCAGGGAAATGGTTTTCAACTGGAGATGAGAGTGTGAATGTGACAAGTAAGGGGTGTGTTTAATGAGTTAATTCTTAAAAGAAGGGATGGATTTTTATAGGAAAATATAAATGGAGTCCATTTCATACATGGAGCATAATATGCACAAGGTCCCTGCAGAAGAAAGACTAGGGAATGAAAGATGAGGAACTTAGTTTTACTGAAAGGTACAGTCTGAAGCTGGAAAGGTAAGTTAGGAAAATTGTCGAGGGTAATTAATGTCATTATAACCAATATGTACTTTATTTCATAGGTATTAGGGTGCCATTAAAAGTTATAAGGTAGAAGAACAATATTTGTTATTTAATAAGTTAAGAATTTTTCAGGGGCATTATGAAAGCATGATTTAGAAAATGAGGCAAAAGGAGTAACTGGAATCCTTTGCAAGAGTCACATTCATTAAGAAATAATTAGCCTTGACAGTAGAGGTGGGAAGTTGGTGACGTTTTTTTTAATTTAATTTTATTTTTCTGGAGGCAAGGCACATTTGCCCAGGATCACATAGCTACTGTTGGAGGTCATATTTGAACTCAGGTCCTCTTGACTCCAAGGATGATGCTCTATCCATTACACGACATCACCTATCTGCCCCATTGGTGACATGTTCAAGACTTGATGTGTGGGTCAAGTGAACAGAATCAAAGACATTAAAGAGATTCTTTGAACAATGATTTTGCAAGTTTTTGGAAGGTCTTCTAGTTCCACCCTTTAATTTTACAGATGAGAAAACTGAAGCCCAGAGTTGTTAAGTCTTCCTGATTCCAAATCTAGCTGTCTATTCTGCACACACCATGCTGAGGCATCATGAATGATGGTGCCTAGAAAAAAAAAATAGATGAAATGCCTATATAGTGGCAATCCTTGAATATTTTCAGAACTTAGTTGCTACTTTCTCTATTTGTTATAAGCATGCACAAGGCAAACACCTATGCATACAAATTATTCTTCTTTCATCAACAAAATTAGTTGCCATTTTATTTGTGCCTGAAGTCTTTGCTAGCTTCATTGTTGACAAAACTCTCTAATTTTCTGAAATGAAATTTTGTCTTTGGGAATGTTTCCATTTCAGATTACTAATTGACCTCCACCCATTTCTGCCACAGAGAATAAGCACTCAATAAGGCTCTCTGTGTAGGTGGGAAGGAAAATCAGAACAGCTTCTTTCATCTGCAAATTGCCAAATTACCAAAATCAGAACAACTTCTTTCATCTGCAAATTACCAAACACATTTAACAAAGAAGGGGCACAGAATAATTGCTGAATGTAACTCCAGACTGGATGATGTTAGGTGTTCTTTAAGACTACAAACTCTGGAAATGAGAAAAACGCTGTCTGGATAACTGCTGTGCTGAAGTCACAAAACCTTGGCTAAATCAATAACTGTGAACTTTACTAGACTTGAAACAGCACTTTTGATGAAAACTGACCTGAGAGATAGCCCTGGAACAAATAAGATCAGGAAAGGTAAAAGCCATATTTACAGGGAGTATTAAAGCTTATGGGATTGTATTATTCTGGTTTAGGCAGAATTTTTCAGCTGTGGTTATTGCACAAACTTCATCATAAATAAGATGAAAATATAAAGAGAAGTAAAAGAAGTAAGGAAGGCTCACAAGTAGCCTGACTGACTTAAAACCCCTTTACAGAAAGGAAGATAGGTTAGGTTGTCAGTTTGTGAGAAAAGCTACAGAAGATCCAGACCAGCATTAACAGATGTGTATAATGGCATCAACCTTAAGTCAAATATATGTTAGAATTGAAGGACAGTGAAAGTTAGATGATGATTAGTCCATTTATATAAAAATATTCTCCTAAACAAACTGTCTTGGACATCTATAGAAACCTGAAGCTTGAAGATAGAGACCTCTGTATCCTTTTGCAATATTCAAAGTTAATACCCTTGTAGTTGCTCAGAGATTATGAGGCAGAGTGCTAAACTTCTGGTGAAATGTATTTATTACTACCTTTTGCCTGTAACTATGCAGATGCTGCATTTATTGCTGCACAGTTATTCCACTGCTGCTCTATTCAAATGCTGTATAGAGTTTTCCCCTTTGGCTACAATGGACATAAGCTGGCATTTAATTCCATATACCCTCTTCTAAAACTTGAATTATGCATGCATTTATTATCATCTCTATCTCATATCACTGGGTGTTTTTGCAGTGACATATTGGGCTACCAATAGATCAGACTCACCATCTGGGAGATAGCATTTGCTTGTATTAATATAGGCAAGATTCTCAGAACACCCCAGGATAGCTCCTTGAAGACATAATGAATATTTGTTACTATTATGTGAAGTATGATAGAGAGAAATATGATCCCTTGACAGATAAGTAAAATGAGGTATCTTATTGA
The DNA here is from genome assembly GCF_028372415.1 of Notamacropus eugenii. Lineage (NCBI taxonomy): Eukaryota > Metazoa > Chordata > Mammalia > Diprotodontia > Macropodidae > Notamacropus > Notamacropus eugenii. The sequence continues at coordinate 163,504,701 of NC_092877.1, read as the reverse complement.
AAACTATAACATACAACAGTCAAATTACATAATCCAGAATTGCAGAAATGGAAGGGACATCAGTACATACTTCAATCCATACTTGAGAAATAATCCCCCTTTATAACAGACTAAACAAGTGCCTCATTGCCTAATTGCCATCAATGCCTCTTCCAACAGATTATCAAGTAGTGATATGATTTGAGTATAGATGTGACTTTTCCATTGTCATAACCACAAAAATACAAGCAGATATCTTCTACTTCATGCCTGTAATCCTTCAGGTTTATAGATCTTATTATCTGGCTTACCTTGATTCCATGCATAGTAAGCTCTCTGCCAGCTAACTTCTTCTTTAAATTGTTGTTAGTAGTTTTATATATGGATACTTTTTCTGAAATTCACTTCATAACTCAGCTTGAAGACTTCCAATGATGGAAAATCCCTACTTCCTAAGACAGCCTACTTTTGTGTAAGTTTAATTTTTAGGAAGTTATCCTCATATCAAGGGTAAATTTTTCTCTTTGTAACCTATGACTATTGCTGTTAGTTCTTTCCTATAGATTCAAGCAGAAATATGATGTCTTTACTATGTAATAGCTCTTTAAATAATAGAAATAAGTAATTATGTCCCAACTAAACACCCTCTGTTTCTTCATATTCCCTGACAAAATAAAATCTTTCACAAAAACTGACCTTAGAACATCCTATACTTCAAATCTAGATAGGTCTCCATTCCACTCTTCCTGTTCTTTTGTCAGATGAATCTTGTTTAATTAATTGTATAGCTCCTTTGATTTTTTTTATTTTCCAGTATTTCAAATATTAATTTCATCCAATGGTTGAGTCATCACACAATATATTACAATTCCCTCACTACTTGGGAAAAGCATAGCAAATTTCTGTTGGGCTCTTCTACTCTAAATTTAGAGCAGTCACTATTTCTCCTATTTTCCAAAGATATTAATTCATTCTGCTTTTGTTGTTCAGTTGTTTCAGTTGTGTCCAACTCTTTGTGACCCCATTGGGGTTTTCTTGGCAAAGACACTGGATTGGTTTGGCATTTCCTTCTCCAGTCATTTATTTTGCCATACAACAAATATTTGTTTCATCTTCAGTGACATGATACTAACTCTGCTAAGTTCTGCAAGGGTTATATCAAAGTATGAGACACAGCCTTATGTGCACAAGTCTTAGCATCTCATAGTCAAAATAAAAGATAGACAAACAAACAAGATTTAGGGTAGAATTTGAAAATGCCTTGAAACTAATATGAAAAAAGTTCAATATGAGTTCAGATGATAAAAGAGGAAGTTGGTTATCTTGGTGTACTAGGGAAAGCATAGTTAAGCATGTGACATTTGGACTACATCTTGAAGGACAGGTAAGATTTATCAAAAGATGTGCTGGTAAGAGAGGATTCGAGACTGAAAAATTATGCTGTGGGAATTCAAATTCAACAAAGTTCAGCATAGTTCTGAGTAGCCATAAGCAATACATTTTGATGTAACTATAGATTACATGGAGTAGTGAGTGAAAAGTGAAAAGTGAAAAGATAAATCAGAGACAGACCAAAAGGAGTCTTCACAATGCCTGGAGAAAAAGTTCTGACTTCAGTTTGGCAGTAGACTACTAAAAGTGTCTTGAAAGGATGTTGATATTCTCAGAGCTATGCTTTTGCAAGATTAATTTGGGACAAAAATATGACTGAAAACAGTTGGAACATCTTTTAATAGTTAAATCAAGAGGTAATTAAACCTCCCCTGAAAAGGAGGGGACAGATGTGAGAAATATTTCAGAGGTAGAATCAACCAGTCTTAATGACTTTATGAGAGGGAGGGAAGGAGGAGTTAAAGATGACATGTAGTTCAGAGTCTAAATGAGAGAAAATTAATTTTATCATGCACAAAAATTTGTACAGCAGGAGAAGATTGTCTGAAAGGAAAGATGATAATTTTTGGACATGTTGAGTAAGATATCTGGAAGACTTTTGGGTGGAGATGTCCATGAAGTAGACAGAAATGCAAGTCTGGAAATCAGAGTTAGGAATATAGAGGTACAGGAGTTATAAACACAGAGGTTATACTGGAAGCTATCAAGATGAATGTGACTACCCACAGAACAAGTGTAGACTAAGAAGAGAGAAGGATTGAGGACAGACTTTAGCGAAAATTGATATTGAGGGGATTGCAGGAAGAAAGGTAGCCAGTAAAGATAACACTACAAATGGTCAGAAAGGTAGCACTTGGAGCTCACAGTATTATTGAAAGCAAGAAGGAGTTTCCTGATAGGTTGTCAATGGTGCTGATGACAAAGAAAAGTCCTAGCAACCTGAGCTTGAGCAAGGAGATCAAGCATCTCTCCTGCCCTGTCCTAGATACATAGACCTGTGACAGATTTCTGGAGTGCTACAGAGCATGCGTCTTCCCTCCTATATGAGCAAGTGGCATGAAGAATTGCCACAGAAACAGACAAATGATGCCTCTGCAGTCCAGCAAGTCATAGTGGGAAGGAGTTGCCATGGCAGTGGAGGAAGCAACAGGATCATAAGCAAACAGCAGCAACCATGCCTGCCCAACGATGTAGTAAATAGCAAAAATGGGAGATAGGAAAGTTGAAGCACAGAAAGTGCAAACACCTGCAGAGATAAAGATTGGTCTTCCCCTCCCTGGGGTGATCTCTATGGCTAGTGAAAGGAGTTGTTATAGCTATAAAATACATTGATGTGATATGGATAGTTGCTGGTGATCTAATCAAGATCTGAAGCTAGTCCCTTGCTTGTACATCTATGTTCATGGTAAATACTGCAACAGGGAAGGTGTATGACATGGTAGCCAAAGGTTTGTTTATGGTGAGGCCACAAGGATAATCTCAAAGTAGTATGGAAACCCTCTTCTTCCTTAGCTCATGTAATAACTTAATCTCTACCACCATCACTCAGTGACCTCTCCTCTTCTGAGGTCCACATTACTCAAATTATCTAGTCAGATCCTAACAGTCATTATCTACTGACCTTAAGAATATTTTCCTTCCTATTGTGCCTGGCTCACATTGTTTCTTTCTAACGCAATTCCTGCTGTCATAATAGGCTTCAACATATATATTGTGATGTTCTCTTACATATCTTACTTTCACAGTTCTTCAGCATACTCAGTTCCCATGACCTGCTCCTTCCACAGAAGCCAAAATACAGAGAAAATAATACTATTCATCTTCACATCACCCACAAGTTTAGCATTTTATGTTAATGAGATCTGAAATTCCTTTATGTGACCATAATCTTTTATCATTTCATCTTTCTCTATAACCTCAGACCTTGTTCATTTTCACCATGATCTGTAACCTTTCAATCCCTCATTGCTTTAGCAGTCCATTATACCATGAACTGACTACATTCTCTTCCTTTCTCTGTCTTAACCACTTGATGAATCAGTTCAATTCTATATTATCTGCTATGCCTGAGTCCTTTGTATATTTGTCATTACACCTTCCCAAACCCCAATCTTAGATTACTTTGAACATCTGCCTCCTTTGCTCCTATCTGCATGCCACCTAACCAAGCTGGAGAAAATCATTAAACTATGCTGACTGGATCCACCAAAACTTTGTTACATAATCTCGACTGGGTATTCACTACAGTAAGACAATCATTTTATAACTTCTCTAATCGATTTGCTATCCCACTCTTGCTACTGTGGCTATTCCAAACTTCTTCCTCCCTCAGTATGTTTTGCTGCATTCACAAATTTGAAAATCTCATTTCATACAAGTGAAAATACTGAGGCCATATGCCAAGACATTTCTATTTTTCATTCATCTCCCATCACGCAGACTTCTTTTTCCACTATCTCCTTTATCGCATGCATGAAAAGAGGTAGACAGTCTACTTACCAGGCAAACTCAATTACTTCCGTCCCATTCTATCTTCTCCAGCAGATTTTTTCCATACTATAAAATCATTCTCCCACTAATCTTCTTCAGTCTCTCCCTACCTATAGTCTTCTGTTCTGCCTGCATGTACGTGCATATGTTCCCAATCCTAAAAACAAAACAAAACAAAAATTCTCACTTGATTTTTACCATCCCTGCTACTTCTTTTTTCTATTGCTTTCTTTCACTTTCTTCTCTCTCTCTCTCTCTCTCTCTCTCTCTCTCTCTCTCTCTCTCTCTCTCTCTCTCTCTCTCTCTCTCTCCTAAAGTTTATATTAGGTGTCTTCACTTCTTGTATGTCTAAACTCACTGCAGTGTGGCTTCTGACCTCATCAATCCACCAGCACTTCTCCCTCCAAAGTTACCAATGAGCTATTAACTGCCAAATCTAACAACTTTATATCAATCCTCATACTTCTTGATGTCTCTACAGGTTTTGATACTATTGATCACTTTCTTTTCATTAGTATTGTGTCTACTCTAGGTTTTCATGGCACTGTTATGTCCTTGCTCTTCTACCTGACTGACCATTGCTTCTCAATTTCCTTTGTTGTGCCTTCATCCAGGTCATGTCTACTATGAGTGTCTTCCAAAGCTCTGTACTGAGCTCTCTTTTCACAGTAAACTATCTAATTTGGTGATTTCATCAGCTCCTATGGGGTCAATTGCAAATTTTATGCATATGATTATATAGAACTACATAGCTCACCAACTGCCTTTTGAACATTTTAAATCAGATGTTCCATGAGTATCTCAAACTTACTATGTTTAAAATAGAACTTATCTTTCCCCTAAACCTGTTCTTCTTCCCAACTTTCATTTAATGGTTGAAGTAAAGCTATCCTTCCAGTCACCCAATCTCAAAACGTCAACATAATCCTCAGTTCCTCATTCACACTCATACCACATATTCAATTTATTGTCAAAATATTTTGTCTCTATAACTCCTCTCATATAATTCCTCTTTCTTTCCATTTATATGGTTGCTACCCTGGCGCAGTCCCTCATCACCTCATGCCTTGACTACAGCCGTAGTTTTCTGGTTGTTCTCCTCATTCCAAGTCTCTTTCCTCTCCAATCCATCATCCACTCAGCAGCCAAAGTGATCTCTCCAAAATACAATCCTGACCATGTCACCCAGACCATAAACACACACAATAACTACAATGATTCACTATTGTATTACCTGAAGGATCAAATATAAAATGTGCTATTTGGCAGTTAAAGTATTTTGTAAGCTGGCCCCTTCCTACTTTTCCACTTTTCTTACACTCTTAATGGCTTTCTATAAGCACTCTAGAATCAGTTATACTAACTTGCTTCTCCTTACCACATAGTATACTATTTCCACACTCCATGTCTTTTCACTGGCTGTCTCCTTTCCTATATGTTCCCTTCTCATTTCTCCTTGCTGGCTTCCTTCAAGTGCCTATTATATGAAAGATATTATATGAAGATGCTATTACCAGAAATAAGGAAATGGGGAAGTGAGGGAACAGATTTTGAAAGGAAGGTATTGATTTCATATTAAATTTTCAGTATTTATAGGGGCCTTTGGACATAAGCATCAAGAAGGAAGTTGAAAATGAGGGGCTGATTTCCCAACATAGAAGTGAATGAAGAATATGAGCAAATAATTCTCAAAAGAATTGAAAACTATTAACAGTCATGTGAAAGAATGCTTCAAATCACTAATAAGAGAAATTAAAATCAAAACAATACTGACCTCACACCCAGAAATCTGGCAAAGAAGAAAAAAGATGGAAATTGATAGTACTGAAATAGTTGTGGGAAGATGGTGAAGTTGCAAATCAGTGCAATCATTTTGAGAAGCAATTTGGAACTATGAAAACAAATCAATTAAAGAATTGGTAAAGAAATAATAATATATTAATAATAATATATTAATTAAAAATATATATGAATATAGTGGAATATCACTACATTGTGAGAAACAATGGACATGATTAATACAGAAAAACATGGACAAAATTTAAGTGAGTTGTTGAAGAATAAGTAAGCAGAGCTAAGAAATCATTATACACCATACAACTGTATTAATGGAAAAACAAATGTAAAATACTTGAAAGTGTATATTGCAGAATAACAAAGAACAAGCATGACCTCAAAGAAAACATATGAGAAGACATGGATAATTGTATATATTTTCAAACTATTTACATTATTTCTTGGTTTTGTTAATTTTCCTTCTTTTTCTTCATCCTTTTTTCTTTTTCACAAAAACATGGTTATTTTCTATATGCAGTGTCTCTTTTGAAGGGTAGAAGGAAAGGGATACTGGGAGAAATTTAAGTGACACAAACACAAAAGATGTGTATGTGTTTGTGTGTGTTTTGGTTCATTTTTGTATAGAAGAGACATTAAATGTCTTCAGGATAAGGGGAAGTAGCTACTAAAGTGTGACAGACGAGAGATGAGAACAAGACATTGGGGTAAGAAATGGAGAAGAATTCCAAAGATGGAATTAGGGGAACAGGGTGGAGGGGTAGGTTTTGGTAAGAGGAAGTGTAACCTTATCTTCCTCAACTTCTGGCCAGCCTAGAGGGAAAGGAGAAGATACAAAGCTTTTGACGTGTAGGAAGAGCATTAATAGCGTGGTCTCAATCTCTGTAAAGTTATCTACTCAGGAAGTGGGAATCAGATACAATTGTCTATTTGAGGAAATGGTCTCAGGACAACACATTCTACTGGTTTTATACTCATCCAACACTAAATTGTATTTTCTTATCTCTGTACTTAACTTACCTACTAGACTATAAACTTCTTGAGAGCAATGACTCCACCTAAATTATCTTTACATATCCCTCAGTGGGCAATCCAGTATCTTATGCATTACAGGAGCTTAAAATAGGTTTGTTAAATCTTGTCCTGTTCACACTGTCATGGACTGTCAAAGCTGAATAAATTTAAATTTGTTGAAAGTATGCTGGCTAGCTCTTTAATGAGTACTAATTTATCTGATTCTCATTTTCTTCAATATAAATAGCCTAAATTGAGTAATTTAACTATAAATTTATTTATTACTCATTGTAATAACCTTGTGATAGGGAAAGGTAGTGACCTAATGGAATATAGTTTTCAAGAGGATGAATAATTAATCCTTTCTTTCTACTGAAAAAAAAAAAAACATTTAACAAAATATCCTACTTTCTTTTTTTTTTTTTTTCAAAAAAGTAGTCCTGTAAATCAGAAAAGGCAAGTGTGTTCTACTGGAAAGTGATCTGGATTTGGAGTCACAGGACCTGGGTTTGAATCCTGACTTTGCTAGTCAACATCTGTGTAATCTCAAGTAAGTCACTAAAGCTCTCTGGATCTCTAATTCTAATTTGTAAAATGAAGGGATTAAACAGATAACCTCCAAGGTCCCTTTAATGATTAAATCCCTGATTCTATGGTCATATGAATGCAGTTGCTTTCAATAATAGCTACTGCTGTAATAGGGCTGAGTTGGAGGATATAGTCAGTGTCTATTCAAGCAGAATAAAAGGGCAGTTTAGACATCGAAGCATAATACCCAAGTCTGCCCCATTTAGTAAACTCTTTCTATTGATTCTTTACTATTTATCATTCTTTCAATTGACCTGTAACTATTCTCCTAAAGCCATATTCAATTAAATATATTCTTGGATATAGTATTTACTTCTTGAAGATATTTCCCACTGATCAAACAAACCCATCTCTCATGATACTAAGGATATTGGTAGTTGTTGGCAGTTTTTTGACCTATGGGACCATGTTGACATGTTTTTTGCTTTTTCTTAATGGGGCCAGATGGAATGAGAACATTTTATTATATATTGGATGGTTCATGTCTATTTCAACATAAATTTTGTTAGGCTCTAACTTTCCCCTCTTATTAATTTAAATGGAACCTTAACAGGCTAAAGATTAATTATTGGATGCTAAATTCAAAGGATTGTCTGTTTGCTGCAAGAATCTAAATGTCTACATGTACTTTATGGGAGAATGCCTCTAGATTGATTTGCTCCAAATGAATTTGCACATCTTAGGTGTTGGCTTTCTAAGCACACATTACCTTTTATTTTGTTGGCTATAAAAGTTGCTTAATGCTAGAGAATTAGGGCTGATGAACTGCTCCCACTCTTATTGCCTTATTGCAATTGCTCCTGAAACCCTTTGTGTCAGCCTAATATCTTGGAGCTACATTTAGCTGTCTGCCTGCAATGATATTTTTTTCCTCTAGTCAAAATGTTATAAAAGTTTTCTGCTTCGGGTTTGGCTTCATTCTAACCTGTTCTGTTTCATAAAGCCAATGTGAATACATACTGAAACAAACATGACAGGGAGACCTGGTGCAATCTGTTACCCCCCAACTAAGTTAAGCAGTACTTCTGATTGATTGATATTATTCTCCCCAGAATGGAGTTGGGCATTTTATTATTTCATTTGAGGGTACAGATGGCGTTCACTGTTCACAGTTTCCAAGCCCCCTAATTAAAGGTACACAAACACTTATTAATAATTGATTCATTTATGTAGGTTAAATTTCATTTATGTCAATGTTATTAACAAACATACTTTACCATGAAAAATATTTAAGAGGAAAGCAGTTTGGGTTTAAGTCTTCAACACTTGTTTCAAACAAATTATGCTATCGAACTGCTTTTAAAGAATGCCAAGAGGCAATTTGTAGAGTTGGCAAGACTGGCCTTTATCCTTTGTACCTTTCTAGGTTGTTGCTACCCTGCCAGGCAATTTTATCCTCTAGTGCTCCCAGCCTATGATCCCAAGTAAATGTTCTTTCACTTAAATGGATTTGACTGTTCATTTAAGCTTATTTGAGAGAGACTATAACATGAGATTGGACCTTACTAACCTTCCTAAAAGGGATAGAAATCTACCCTTTACATTTCATGTTCTTGTATTTGGGACTTTGCTTAATATGCTCAAATTATGAAGATTCCCATGTCTCTTGTATTTTTTAAAGAGAAGTTGGAAGCCTTTTTGAAAGAGAAGTGAGAAGCTAAGGTGGATACCACTTCTACTTCTCTCTCATTTTGGGGGGTGGGGTGTTGAATGAATGAAAATGTTATATAATGGATTGTAGAATTAATCAGGTGAACTGTAAAGTACACTGCAGATTTAGGACTCTATGATTGCACGAAGAAATGTTGTTTTAAGTTCTTAACCTTTGTCTACACAGGAAGCTGAAAATAAGGACCTGAGGAAATCATCTGGGAGATTAGGTCAGAGTCTCAGACCCCATCTCTGGCTGTGTTTGAACAACATCAACACATCCTGATGGAAAACTACCATATCTATAAAATGAGGAGGTGGATTACCTGATCTGTAATGTCCCATTCCCACTCTAAGAAGTTAGAAATTTGTGAAAAACAGGGTCAGTCACCTGGATGTTTCCAATATTCAGTGCATTTTTTTTCATTTTCCATCCCCATGTGTTTGTGATTTTGTAGACATAGCTTTTGTCGTCAATAGCAGGCATTTTTAAAAAGCCCAAATTACTCAGATAATTACCACGAATTACCACAACGCTCTGCTTCACTGATGTAAACACAGTCTATATTTACGCTGAAATTGCAGACTGGCATGCAACATTTAATAAACTCAACCAGCATGCTGAAGCTACTGTCTCTGACAGTCACATTGTTTTGACACATGTACAATGAACAAAATAAAAAATTCTTATAATATGCAGTTATGGCTCCTAAGCACTGACTTTCTTGGATTTAAGAGTGAGGTCTGAAGGCTGGGCTAATTATGAACAAACATTGATAGTAAAGTGAGAGGAATGATAAGATTTTAGGTGAAAAGCAGAGCTTTCAGTTAACCAAGGGATGAGGTATTTATCTTTCCACATTTCTTGGCATTTAATAGTTGTTCAGTATATATAACAAGAGTACATAGAAGATATAATTCAAGTTTTCCTAATGATATTTGGAAAAAAAGTGCAAATTTTCATAATACTATCTGAGACAGGGTATGTTGTAGTAGAGAGATGATTCAGGGGTCATAGACCTAGATTCATATCTTGCTTTTGCCAAAACTTGGCTGTCTAACCCTGGATATGTCACTTAATTACTTAGGCTCCCTAGCAACTCTCTTTGAGCCATGAAGTATTTATTAAAGATCTACTATATGCCGGGCATTTCACCCCATACTGATATAAAAAGATGAAAGTAAGACAGTCCTTACCCTCAAGGAGATTAAATTCTATAAGGACAGACAACATGTATAGATAAATGTTTTGTTTTGGAGGGAAGAGAGCACTAAGCATCATTAGAGGAAGTTCATCCCCAGAAATTCTCTACATTGATAAAATTACAGACCTGGGTTCCCTCCACCCCCCATCAAAAAATAGAGAAATATATTTTTAAAGCTTTTCAAAGAGTAGTAGCAATGAGAGAAACAATAGAAACTTTCATCACAGTGATATTACCAGACAGTTTTAGAGATGAGGAAACCAAGGGCTCAGACAATTTAAGAGACCAATCTAGGTTCTGTTGTGGAGGAAATTTCCCCCCCAATACATATGGGAGTAGACTGCTCCTTAGGATGCTTTCTCCTGGTGGAGTTTGGTGACTTAGTCAAAATCACAAAAGCTAAGAAGTGTATAAGATTATCTGAAATCAGTCCTTTTAATTCTCAGGCTAGTACCCTTTCCACTACACCGTGCTGTTTCTCAGTTATATGTTTCTGCGTTACATTTGTATTATTTGTCTCCAATTCAATTATTCTTAAATAAATCCCTTTGTATTCCTTATCTAAATTAAATAAAAACATTGAGCTCTTTGTTACGCTTGGTCTGATTTATGGTTAAGAAAAATGAGTTGTGCCATAAAGCATTGCCTTTTCTATTTTTCTTCCTTTGTTAGTCTCCGAATACATAATAGTTCATTTTGTGACCACCGCCACCGTGAGCTATATGTTAAACAGTGTAATGACAAGCAGTGGGGCATCTGAGAAAAAGCTTAGACTGGGAATCATGTTAGTCTTTGCTTTGCTACTAACACGTTCTGTGACCTTGGGACATCCCTAGTCTCTTAATCTGTAAAATAAGAGAAATTGACTCTCTGACTTAGTCCAACCAAATCTGGTCCTTTTCAGATCTAGAATTCTATGATTTACTAAACATGAGGAGGGAAAGAGGGGAAAAACACCTAGACAGAAGTATTATTCTCTCCCATATATTAACAAAGTTTATGCAGTAGAAGTGGAGCAATTCAATGTTAGACTTAGTCTTTAGCAGACAGAGCCTTCCAACCTATTTGGAGGTGGTCCATGGTGCATTTTAAATGAACCTGTAGCTTTTTTTCCTCACTAACCCTGGAAAATCAACTTCTGCCTTCAGGTACAGACATCGATCATCAATCCTTTCCTGAGCAGAGTAGTTTGGTATGAAAAATTAGTTACATTCAAATTCACAGTTTCACAATAAAATATCTGATATTGCAGACCTGCCATGTGCTGTGAAAAAAAAAAAAAAGCCTCAGGTGTAAGTCCATTAGCTGGTGAGTGGCGCCAACCTTGGATCAAACTCAACTGTGGGAAAGGACAAGGACCTATTCTCTGGGAGAGCTATGGCACCATGAATGACAGAGAATCTGACTGAGTTCTAAAGGCAGTTTGCAATAGATTCTAAAGTTGAATTACAGGTACTCCAAGCTGGAGAAATACTTTGCAAAGTTAAAGTTTACAGCCTTGATAGGATGGCTGTTCAAAAGAAGTCATTAATCAGGAATGTTCATGATGGAAAGCACAGGTTGTGGGGAAAGAAAAAGATGGTGCTTAGGATGGAAAACCACAGGTGATGGAGTCCTGTGCTGAAGAAAGTAGAAAATCCAGCAGAATATCTAGAAAATGAACCGGAGTTTCTAGAGAGAAGGGAGAACATATAACATGTTACCTCTCCTGGGCAATATAGTGTGTAGGCCTGAATCAAAATTCTCCAGAAGCCTAGAGATAAAATGAAGACTTGCAGAAGCTATGGGCAAAGTACAGGAGAACAGTCAAAATTTTATTGATCTCTTGATGGATTGGAAATTGAGAGAATCCTCAATGGAGTTATCACACCGAAAATTTCAGAACATAAACAAATCCCTTTCTTTTCTTCTCTAGGATTAAGACAACCAAAGAGGATAGAAATTGAAAGGAAAAGTAACACTGTTTTTCACTAAGCATTTTTTAATCTTGCCAGCATAAGCTGTTTTCTTATGTAGGGAAGACCAATGACCATGTCTATCAGATTAAAAGAGGGATGCTTAATGAGTGGTTAAAACATTTGGAGGGTGGTCTGCTTATCAGCAACTCTTTTAAGTCAGTATGGGGGAAGAGAAAAGGGAAGGGATGTGATATAAAACCTAAGTGAAATATTGTGACAACTATATCCTTGTGGCCCAAGAATTGTCTGGAATCCACTAAGAGAAGTGAAATCTAGGACACCCTTTTAGCAATAACATTTCAATGTTCTCTGTGGGTTGTGGGGAACATAAACCCTCCTATACCTAGTCCTGCCACATTGGTCTTTAGATGACAGATGTATCAGGGAAGAAAAAGTTCCTATAATGAACTAATTTTTGTATTTGGGATCAAGTACCTGAGATTTCATTGTTATATAAAGCTTCTGGTAAGGACACTCCCTCCGTGGTCTAAAATGTACAATCTTCAAGTATCCTGAGAGTTCACCTCTCCATGAGGTAAAGCTATTCAACTAGTACAAGAATTTGCCAGTCAGCGTTTGTTTGAAGCAGTAACTTTAACTCAGATCTTTTTTATGTGATCCCTGAGAATAGTATACTGTCCACTATGCATATTCTTCTAATAATTCCTGGAAAACAAACTCACAGATCTTGGGAGTTGGAAGGACCCTCAGAGTTCATTTAGTTCAAACCCATCTTTAATGGGCAAGCAAAAAGAAGCCTGGAGAAATTAACAACCTGCCAAATTAGCAACATAGTAACTGCAGAAAAAAAGGCCTACAAGTGGGAATTCTAGCACAAAACCTTCTTATAATGTCATTACTACCATGTTACCGAGAGTCAAAATCGTTCACAAGGGCACACTGCCGTTTTGTTTGCCCAAGAATCCCAGGCCCCTGCTTGAAGTTGAGTACCTACCATCTTTTACCAATAACTGACAGGTGAGAGATGCTGTCCAGAACATCCTTCTATGGTTGTCTTAGCCTTGAATCTTCAGACATCTTTGAAAACACATCCCTTGACCACAAGAAGAGCCCAAGCACCAAGAGTGAAATTGATAATGCTTAGCAAAATCTGGTGACCATAACTTTTGATTATAACTATCCTGCGTTATTTATTTACACATGTTCAGATTCTAGAGGTCTTGGATTTTAGTAAAACTATTTGTGAAAGTAGTGACAGACTTTAACCAAGATTCCTTTTGGTCCAAACCACAATCTTGAGTCCAAAGTCTTAATGGACAATTCGCTTTGCTAGTACATTATGCCTCCATTTCTCCATCACTGACCTGTCCACCAAAGCATTTTAAATTGCTTTTTATAGAAGTTGGAAGAATATATTCACGCATTCAGAGGCATGGGACTTCTGGTATGAAAACCAAAAGGTATTTCATGTTACCTCCCAAAGTTTTCCCCTCACCACATTTTTAATATATTTGAAAGGTAAGACAGAAGTTGCATCTATTGATGTATTGGTGGGGCACAGTGGATAGAGCATATGGCTTGAAGTCAAAAAGACTTATCTTCTTGAGTTCAAATCTGGCCTCAGACACTTACTAGCTGTGTGACTCTAGGGAAGTCACTTAAACCTGTTTGCCTCGGTTTCCTCATTTGTAAAATGAACTGGAGAAGAAAATAGTAAACCACTCTAGAGACAGGGCAGAAATTTCTTGTTTAAGCATTATCTTTAAAAATGAATTCGTCTTGAAAAGAAATTTGTGGAACATAAACTATGTTATCAAGCTGAACACAATTCATGTGGAAAAAATGCTGCTCAATATATACCTACATTGTCCCTTTGTTTTCTGTGGTTGTTTCTAGGGTCATGCCCAGGCCTCTAAATAAAGAACACCTCTCTGGATGAGGTTTAAATCTATGACCCCAAATACACTATTCTGTTTCTTTCTCTGTTTCTGTTATGCATACATAACAATATATACATAACAATACATACAAAACATACATAACAAAAAGCCTGAGATGTAAAAATAACAGATATTTTATTTAGTAGTTTAAAATGTTCAAGGTAGGGGGATGGAGCCAAGATGGCGGAGTATAAAGACAAAAAAAATGCAGGCTCTCCCCACACAGCCCATAAAAAACCTGTAGAGAGGGACTCTCAACAAATTTTGGAGCAGCAGAAGTGGAGAACAACAGAGTGGAGCAGATTTTCAGCCCAGGGTGACCTAAAAGGCCCATGGAAACATCAGTTGCACCAGATGGGGGAGCCAAGCACACAGCCCAGCCTAACCTTGGCTGTGCGGCACGCAGCTCATGAACAGTTCTCAGAGGGTGGAATCTCCAGACTTGGAATTCCCAGTCTCAGCAGCCACAGTTTGCAGATCCCTCAATCCACAGGCACCAAAGGTCAGTGATGGGGGTTTTTATAGTGGGCCAGGAAGGGAGAAGGGCCTTCCCATAGCTGCAGAGTGTGGGCAGGTGGCAAGAGTTCTCACAGCAGCCCCTGCAGCAGTCCAAGACCATTTGCTGGATCATGAAAACCCCTGGGGGCACTGAGGGAGCTGGTCTTTGTCTTCCACTGAATGGTGGCCCTGCCCCCACAACTTGACTGAATCCCACCCTCCCCAGTGCTAGCTTGGCGGAACTGGAGATCAGGGACCTGTGGAGAGGAAAGTCTGCTAAGATTCTGGGCACAAAAATCTTTCCCTGTATCCAGAGCAGTACATGCTTGACTGTGCCACCTTGGAGGAACTGATATCTTACAGGTCCCCAGAGTATACCCTACTCTTGACAAAGGACCCAAAAGTCAAGTAACTGGTTGGGAAAAATGCTCCAAAAAAGAAAAAAGAAATAAGACCATAGAAAGTTACTTTCTTGGTGAAGAGATATCTCCTCCCATCCTTTCAGATGAGGAAGAACAATGCTTACCATCAGGGAAAGACATAAAAGTCAAGGCTTCTGTATCGCAAACATCCAAAATAAATATTCAATGGGCTCAGGTCATGGAAGAGCTCAAAAAGGATTTTGAAAATCAAGTAAGAGAGGTGGAGGAAAAATTGGGAAGAGAAATTAGAGAGATGAAAGAAAAGCATGAAAAGCAGATCAACACCTTGCTAAAGGAGACCCAAAAAAATGCTGAAGAAAATAACACCTTGAAAAATAGGCTAACTCAATTGGCAAAAGAGGTTCAAAAAGCCAATGAGGAGAAGAATGCTTTCAAAAGCAGAATTAGACAAATGGAAAAGGAGGTTCAAAAGCTCACTGAAGAAAATAGTTCTTTCAAAATTATAATGGAACAGATGGAGCCTAATGACTTTATGAGAAACCAAGAAATCACAAAACAAAACCAAAAGAACAAAAAAATGGAAGATAGTGTGAAATAGCTCATTGGAAAAACAACTGACCTTGAAAACAGATCTAGGAGAGATAACTTAAAAATTATGGGACTACCTGAAAGTCATGATCAAAAAAAGAACCTAGACATCATCTTTCATGAAATTATCAAGGAAAACTGCCCTGATATTCTGGAACCAGGGGGAAAAATCAATATTGAAAGAATCCACCAATCCCCTCCTGAAAGAGATCCAAAAAGAGAAACTCCTAGGAACACTGTGGCCAAATTTCAGAGTTCCCAGGTCAAGAAGAAAATATTGCAAGCAGCTAGAAAGAAACAATTCAATTATTGTGGGAATACAATCAGGATAACACAAAATCTAGTAGCTTCTACATTAAGGGATCTAAGGGCATGGAATAGGATATTCCAGAAGTCAAAGGAACTAGGACTAAAACCAAGAATCACCTACCCAGCAAAACTGAGTATAATACTTCAGGGGAAAAAATGGTCTTTCAATGAAATTGAGGACTTTCAAGCATTCTTGATGAAAAGACCAGAGCTGAAAAGAGAATTTGACCTTCAAACACAAGAATCAAGAGAAGCATGAAAGAGTAAACAGTGAAGAGAAATCATAAGGGACTTACTAAAGTTGAATGTAATATACAAAGGAATGTAAATACTTACATGGAAAGACAATATTTGTAACTCTTGAAACTTTCTTCAGCATCTGGGTAGTTGGTGGGATTACACACACACACACACACACACAGAGACAGAGAGTACAGGATGAATTGAATAGTATGGGATCATATCTTAAAAAATTGAAATTAAGTAGTGAGAGAGAAGTAAATTGGGAGGAGAAAGGGAGAAATGGAATGGGGCAAATTATCTCTCATGAAAGAGGCAAGTAAAAGACTTTTCAAAGGAGGGAAAAAGAGGGGAGCTGAGAGAAAAAACACCAAACTTGCTCTCATCACATTTGACTAAAGGAAGGAATAAAATGCACATTCACTTTGATATGAAAACCTATCTTACAATACAGGAAAGTGGGAGAGAAGAGGATAAGCAGGGTGGGGGAAGGGAGGGCAGTGGAAGGAGGGAGCAATTTGAAGTCAACACTCTTGGGGAGGGACAGCATCAAAAGAGAGAATAGAAGCAATGGGGGGCAGGATAGGATGGAGGGAATTATAGTTAGTCTTACACAACACGACTGTTATGGAAGTCATTTGCAAAACTACACAGATATGGCCTATATTGCATTGCCTGCCTTCCCAAAGGGAATGGGTATGGATGGAGGGATGGGGAGAAGTTGGAACTCAAAGTTTTAGTAACAACTGTTGAGTGTTGTTCTTGCAGCTAGGAAATAGAAATACAGGTAATGGGGTATAGAAAGTTATCTTGCCCTACAGGACAAAAGAGAAAGATGAGGATAAGGGAAGGGAGGGATGTTAGAAGAGAAGGCAGATTGGTGATAGGGGCAATTAGAATGCTCGGTGGTTTGGGCTGGGGGTAGGGGTAAAATGGGGAGAATATTTGGAACCCAAAATTTTTTGGAAATGAATGTTAAAAGTTAAATAAAAAAATTTAAAAAAAATTTTCAAGGTAATTTACATATATTAGCTACTTTGGGCCTTACAGCAAGCCTGAGAGGAAAATACCAAAAGATATTTATACCCCCATTTTACAGATGAAGAAACTAAGACTTAGAGATGTTAAGTGACTCAATTAAGGTCCTGATACTTCCTGATTCCATTTCCACTAGGCTTTCCACTAATCAAAGTTGACTCATCAAAACACAAGCAAATAGAGTGAATGCATTTTTGTATTTATTTTTCTAGGGGATCTAGAATGATCTCTTTGACTTGCAAAATAAAATATATTTTGAATTGTATTTATGACTTTTAAGAATACTTTAAAGGTAGGTGGTAGATATAACCTGGAAAAAAACACAGGGCTTGGAAATCAGAAGGACCCAAATCAGCACTGGTAATACCATAAACTAGGCATTACATGGTCTTTGCTTAGTAACCTGAACTCTTAGCTGTCATTAGCTGTCTCTTCTGCAAAATAGGAATGATAATGATTGCCCTCTCTATCTTACAAGGATCTGTGAGGAAAGCATTTTGGAATCTAAACAGTGTCTTATGATTGTGAGTTTCTGCTATTATTATGAGATGTTTACCTCAATATTTAAATTATTGATTTATGCTTAGATCGATTCCTTTCCCCCTCCCCTCAGGACCTAAGGATGGCAATTTTGATCATTATTGAATAAATCTCTTGTTCTCTTGGTAAGAAATCAATTTTTTAGGAAACAAAACAAAACAAAACATTCTTATTTATCTTGTTTGCATGACCCCATGAGGCAAATCTAAACATGCTGGAATAAATTCAAATAATAATTTGTTTTAAATAAAAAATATAGCTACATATTTTAATTGTAGAGATAAAGGATAGAATAGTGGGTATTCTTTTCTGCTATACACGCAGACACAGACACACACCTATGTCTATGTGTGCTTGTATGTATGTGTATGCATTTTAATAATAAGGAACTAGTAGAAGAAAAGTTCATGGAAACCCTAAGTAGAGAAGAGAATCTCTAGAGAGTGGTACATGGTTGATATGTGTTTCCCATCATTCTCTCATTGTTTGTCCTTTTGGGATAGATTTACAGAATCATAGAATCATAAAATTTCAGAGTTGGAAGGGATTTCAGAGATCATCTAATTCAACCCTTATCTAAAAGCAAATGTCCTCTAAAACATACTTGAAAAGTATGGCTCTGTTGGAAGACCTCTAATGAGAGGCAACCATTGACCTCCAATTAGGTAAGTAATTCCACTTCTGGACAGTTCTAATTGTTAAAAAGTTGTTTGTTTTTTCCCCTGACATCAAAAGAAATTGACTTTTCTGCAAGTTCCACCAATTGCCCTTATTTGATTTGCAATATGTCATTGTGCACTAGCTGAATATTTCTTTTTGATTGTCCTCTAATCATTTTGTCTGTATATTCCTTGCTTACTAGGCTATAAGCTTCTGAACAGCAACTAAATCTTCTCCTGTTGTATTTCCCCAATCTGTCTTGTTTGATGCTCTCCATTCAAAAGGCTCTCCAACAGTGCTTACCATACTCATAGACTTTTAGAGCTGGTCTTTTTATTGTGCTATATATTTTGCTCCAAAGAGTGAGAGGAGATTACAAGGTGATATGGCTCGACAGCCTTGAACCTACTAAGCCCGAGGATCTGGCAGAAGGAAAGGATGAGTGGATAAGGGGGAGCAGTTTCACCAGCTACACAGTATTGTCAAGGATCACCTCTGTCCTCTGCTCAGCTGCTTAAATGAGAACACAAGATTGTTGAGCCAGATTTTGCTCTGTCTGTGCCTTGGTGAGTGCCAGCTAGGCAGCTTGGTCCACAGGGTGTTGGGCTAAATTCCAAATCCTGTTCATTTGACCCCATGAGGCAGACTTGGATCTTAAGGGGAATTTGCAAGAGTTAAGTGCTTCACTTCTTGTTATAGGTACAGAATAAAAGAGAGACTCTATGGAGCCTCTGATATGGCCTATTTTTCCTGGACTGTAAACAATAGCTTCATTAATTTTTTAAAATTATAAGCAGTTGACCATGTGAGATGAACAACAAACTATGAAGGCTGAAGATATGGAGAACAGGGTTCAGTGTTGTAATCAAACAAAACTTGTGACAAAGTTAATCTGGCATATTTAATGATATGCTTAATCATAATTGTGCTGCATGGAAAATAGGCATAAATGGTTAGTGTTTTGCATAAATAGCAGCAATTAATATCATTTGTAAACAACCATGCTAAGAATTTTTGGTGTTTGCTAGTGCAGAAGAAGGAATTCTAGATGGATCAGGAAATAACTTCATTACCTTTTGAAGCCTCCTTGATCTATCCCTCTAAAGTTATCAGATTTAGCCAGTTTTCTAGCAAGAAGAACATATGGCACAAGTGTTCAGGAAACTGGGGTCCCTACCCCCTCCTTTCCCTTCCCCTTTAGAGATTCATTTCTTATCATATGGGAAACAGGTTGAATGGTTTCATAAAACCCCCTTGACACAAACAGAACTCCTAGGCCCTTACTGTAGATTTGTTTAAATTAACTCTTAATACCTAGCACTAAGATGGGAAAGGCTGATAGCCACCTACTTCTTCCGTAATCCTCCCATGGGTGTTTGCTTATTAAATAAAATGAATCTCTAATTGGTAGAATTTCAGGCAGTGTAAGAGAGATAAAATGAAAATTGTGGTAGCTGGCCTTTCCCAGACCGTGCAGAGTCAGCCCAGGGCAAAATTGCAAAGTAAAGATTAGCCTTGGCAACTCCCCCTCCCCTTTCAAACCAACCTCTCTTTCTGCCCCTAGTTCATTTTCTGTCTCCTCATCTTTTTATTTCCCAGGATCCCAGTGCCCTCTTACTGTCCTTTTGCTATCTGACGACCCTTATTTCTGCAACCTACCCAACCCTGACCTTCTCTGAAGGTCAAGATGGTATTAAATTACCACCACCCTCTCTGTAATAATTAAGAGTTTCATTCTCTAGTATGGATTGCATCAGAACTTTGACATTTTCAAAAAAATATGGTTTAAAAAGTCACTGAGTGGGGAAAACCTAAAAGATGAAGAGGAAGGAAGCAAGGTACAGATTTCAAGTGGGAATGGGCCTTAGAGTCCATCCAATGCAACTCACTCGTTTTACCCATATCAGAAAAGACAGAGTGACTGCCTCAAGGTCACATGAATAATAAGTACCAAAGATGGGATCTGAATCTATGCCTTCTAACTCCCAAGCAAGTGCTTCTGCAATGGTACCACTGTGAATCTATTACCATCTCCTGACTTCATATCTTTTCCTCTCTTCTTCCTTCTTCAATAAAAAGAAGCTAAATTGGTTGGGATAGAGGGAGGCAACTTTCCAAATTATTCATGAAATCTCAAATAAGTCTACAGAATTTAAAGCTCTTTGTAAAATTTCAAAATAGACAAAAAGTCTCATATTTGACTTATTTGAGGGAACTCCATGCCCTTGCTCCTTCTTCTCTATAGATCAGGAATTCTTCAACTGGAGTCTGTAAACTTTAAAAAAATGTAACCCTTTTTAATCTTATGTATTTTATTTCATGTATTTAAAACTATTTTTTCTAAGAAGGGGTCAATAGGCTTCACCAGACCAAAAGAGTGTCAAAGGGCTTTTTGATGAAAAAAAAAAAATGTAAGGAACCCAAGGTAGAGACAAATGTTTGATTCCATCATGCAGCTTCCTGGCCAGCCAATATTTTCTGTGACACAAACTTGCTTTGGTCTCCAGAATTTACCTTCTTCACTTCTATCCCCCCACCCCGCTCCAATAATTTTTTTATCACAGCCAAAGTAGGTTGTCTTCCCTATTTGTACTTGTGCCCAGAATATCATCCAACCACTGGTGAATGCATAGAATGTATTTAATAAATGCTTATTGATTGACCAATTCTAAAAAATCTCCATTGGTTTCCTGCTGTCTATGGATATACATATAAATAATCTTCAGCTGGGCTTTTAAATACCTTCCCAACATACAGCTCCCATCTACCTTTCTTAACTGATTTCACATAGTTTCTTTCTGCTTCCGTTGAACTGACTTGCTTTCTGTACTCCATACACATTCATTATTCCATTCCATACATCACATCTTCCACCAGGGTTCCCCTGCCCTGTCAAATGAACAAGTTGGAATAGATAACTTCAATCTCACTTGGCCCCTTCCAGCTCCAGACTGATGATACGCTGATGTTCATTTTGCTTGTTAGAATTTTTAGCTCCACTGAAAGCTCACATGTGGTGCCTCTTCCTACATAAAGCCATTCCTCAAACTCCAAATTATTAACACTACGTTCTTCTTGAAACTATTTTACTTTACATTATACATACTTGGCATTTACTTGATGTTGTATGTGTGCATCTGAAGCAGAATTTAAGCTCTTAGAGGGAAGGGACAATTTCATTTCAATCGTATCAAACACAATTCTTTGCTCATGATACATGCTTAATGAATGTGTGCTGAATTGAATTGCACTGAAAGTGGTCACCTGTCACACAACATTCATCCTAAATATTCACTGGCCACATATTGCCACCATACCACTTGGGCATATACCATATTGCCAATTATCCAAGCATATCTTGAATAGTAAATTCAAGTGCAAAAGGAAGTGCAAGGATTTGGGGTATATTTTTGAAGGCAAATCAAATTACTATTTGACAGACTGAGACTAATAAGTTTAAAAATTCCTTAATATCCTTTCATTTAATAACAGTAACAGTTAACATTTATATAGGTTTAGAAAGCTCTTTACAAATATCATCTCATTCTTTTCTTACTTTCCTATAAGGAAAGTGCTATTATTATCCCCATTTTACAGATGGGGAACCTAAGGCTAATGGAGGTTAAGTGACTTGCTCAGGTCCACTAAACTAGCAAGCGTTTAAGGTAAGATTTAACTTTAGCTTTCTGACACTAAGCCTAGAACTCCATTTATCTAGTTACCTGTTTAAAGATTTAAAGTCATAAGGGACAACAGAGACCATCTAGTCCAACCCTTTTCATTTGATACATGAAAAAACTGAGCTTCAAACAGATTAAATTTCCCAAGTTCATATAGGTAGTAACTCTGCAACATTGAAATTACATTCACTCCTGTTTTATTGCTCTTTTTAATAAAAACAACGCAAAAAAACAAAACAAAACAAAATCCTGTCATACTATACCATCAAACTGAAGCAAAATTGACTTCATTATAGCACTCTTTGTTTCTTTGTTTGAAAGTAAATTCATTATGTACAAAGAAAGCTGGAATGCCTACAAGTTGGGAAGAATTTTTAACCTTCCTCTGTACACATGAATATACACATACACATATCCATACAAAATACATTATATACACACATGTACACACATGTTCTCATATGCTGACAGAGATCTCTAGAATCACCTAAATAGAACATTAAATAGAGTTCAGGTACTTGAGTTAGGAAGACCTGAGTTTAAATCTGGCCTCAGACACTTACCAGGTAGGTGACCTTGAGCAAGTAATTTAATTTGTTTCCCTCAGTCTCCTTAACTGTAAAAGAGAATATAATAATAATATAATCTACCTCCCAAAATTGTTGTTGACTCAAATGAAAAAAAAATTGTAAAGTGTTTAGTTTCATGTTTAGCACATAATAGGCACTTAATAAATTCTGTTTTCTTCCTTTCTTATATTCTAGAAACATTTTAACCAATTAATGGCTACCCAAACATTCCTTGACTTCATCTTTTTTCTCCTTAGACATAGAATTCCTTTACCTACTTTCAGTCCTTGAGCTTCACTGTAGTCATTTCTTCCCCTTCTATTAGAATAAAAAAAATTCATATTTCCATTTCTTTTTCAAAATACATTTTATTGATATCTTTAATCATATTGTTTTTCTTTTTACTCTATCCCCTTTATTCTTCCCCTTCCTACGCCATCCCTATAAGGAAGACTAACAATTCCAATTTCTATAGAATTTTTCATTTTTAAAAGCATTTGCTGATAAAGAAAGTGGTGCAAGTTTTAATTCCATCTCAAAGAGGTTGTTGATTGTGCATAGTTACATAGCTGGTTAGTATCAAATCTGAGGTTTTAGATTTCTTCAGCACTATATCTTTTTTAAAATTTTAATTATTTATTTGTTTTAAACATTCTTTTATTCTCTCACTCCCTTGCTCCCTTCTCACATCCATTTAGAAGGCAAGCAATATGATATCAATTATACTTGATATTATTATATACTTGATATTATTATACTTGATAATTATACGTGAAATTATGCAAAACATTTACATATTAACTATGTTTCAAAAAAATAAAAAAAGTGAGAAAATTTTACTTCAGTTTGCTCTCAGAGTTCATCAGTTCTCTCTCTGGAGGTGGAAAGGACCTTTTCATCATGGATCTTTTGATATTGTCTTGGATCTCCAGAACTGATTCTATTGCCTTTTGGTTCAACGAAACAATCATGAATTTGTAGATACTTAAGCTCAACTCTCACTTTTGATACCAGAGAGGCAAAGCAATAAAGTGTAGAGAGTCCTAGATTTAGAATGAAAAATGCCTGGGTTCAAATCCAAAAAATGAGGAGAATGGATTTGATGACCTTTAAGGTCTCTTCTAGCTTTAAATCTACATCTATAACTAGCTATGTGATTTTTAACAAGTGCTTTACTCTTTCTGAATCTGTTTCTCATATCTAGAATGAGGATAATACCTATGTCAACCTCACAGTTTAGGGACAATCAAGATTATATATGTGCAGTACTTTAAGAACTTTAAAGAGCTACATAAATAGTTTATTTATTTTTAAAATGTTGACAATTAGCCTCAAAATATTGTGGAAAGTGATTCTCAAGGAAAAGGTTCTGGATCTGCCCTTTAGAGTCAACACTTTTCTCTCTTTCTTTAACTGTACTTTGTTTTAACATCATCCAGTTCATAATTTCTAGTTAACAGCACTAATACTTTAACTCTACCACCATGTATCTCCTAGGAAAACTAGAGATATTGACAGAAACTGACAGATAAATAAGTTTGATTTTAACAATCAACAGAGCGTTTGAGGGACATTTCACCTAAATCAAACAGCAACTTTGAGTAATACAAAAAAATCAAGGATGATGAAAATTTGCATGAGAATAGCAAACTGAGAGCATCAAAGCCTTTATTTTATATCTGGCATTCTAACAGACAGTTAGTTGTCATTAACACCAGAATACATTTGCTCACCATATTCAGGAAAGTTGTTAGAGGAGCTGGCCAAAAGTGTAAACTGATGAGCAGTTTATACCAAAGTCCTATGACTATTCCTTATAATCTTCATATTAATGTAGTTACATTTATGTACTTAGAAAATATTCACAAATGTCTGTGGAATGAACTGAAAGGAGTGGTGAAAATCTGTTGTCAAGTAGAGCATTCCAGAACTCTGAGTAGTAAACTTCTGGAGGGTAGAACCTGGTCTTATATGCTTACTCAAATGGCTCTCTCAACACTTATTTCAGTGTCTTACATAACCAGTAAACTGTACATGCAGAACGATTGATGGATATATGAATAAACTTCCCAGCATAGATTCCAATAACTAAATATCTTGGTTGCTTATTTAAAAAAAAAAATCTATTTGCCTGGATTCAGGACTTTCTTGGGTATAGGCCAGACCTTATTCCTAAATGGTACAGAAACAATTCCAATTTCTATATACCCTCCAAAATCCATCTAAACAGATATCTGGCACTAACAATAACAAGTACAATGGTGGTAATGGGAATGATATTGCATTTATATAATGCATACGAGCTTATAAAGCATTTTGGATATATTATCACATTTGTTCCTTGAGACTGAGTTATAAATGAAAAAAAAAGTTGCCATATCCTCTCAGTAAGTCAATGTCCAGAGTACAAGGATGGACAGCATCTAAACACCTTCATTGTCAGAAGTTTTCAATATTGCTTGTTAAAGGTTTTTTTGTTTCCCCTCTATAAATGCACCTGCAGGGTTATAATGGAAGTCAGTAATGAAATTGGATTCACTTTACAGACAGCTTCCTTAAAAACATCCATTTTGTGATGTGAGATGGTTCTCCAATATATGCTACCACTTAATTCATTTCCCTCAATAACATGCTCTGCTGAACTAATCTAAAGGACTTGTGTTATGGAAGCAAGGTAAAGCTGCTGGTAGGATGATTTAATATATGGTCATCAGATTCTGTATTCAGAGTAGAGAGGAAATAAAGGCATCTGTGAGATAGAGAAACTACAATGTAGAGCACTGAAGAATGTTCTGTCTGTTGAATGCAAGAATTCATTCATTCATTTTTCCCCCCAACATATCTTGGTTTCTAGGGAAACCTCAGTTCTTTGCAAGAGAAAGCATTAAAATGGAGAGCTTAATTTACATGATAAATTCATTAGCTTTTCTATTCATTCAACACTCGGCTACATGGGGCATTAGTGAAGAGTGCTGGAATTGGAATCAGGGGAGCTGGATTGCATGTAGATTGCCTGTGTCACTTTGGGCTGCAAAACTAAATAGTTAGATTATATGCTCTATAAGGTCTCTTCCAGCTCTAAATCTATCAGCTAACATGTCTAAAGCTGAAAAAGAAGAACATAAATAATGACCAATCCACATGGAAAGGCCACAACAGGTAAGATGGAGATTGCCTCTGCACTAATTCCATATCTATTCAAGGAATTAGAAGTCTTCATAAAACAAGCAAATCTTTTTCCAAGCTCAAAAGTTCCTTGCCAATTTCCTCTGGTAGTTTCCTTGCTTTTTTTTTTTTTCCTTCTTTCTGATCCAACTTGGTAGTTAAGGAAAAGGGCACATACACCTGTGGAGCTGAGAAGTGAAAGTAGAGCTAAAGTGGCTTGTAAACACATCCACCTCCATACTGCTCTTTTTCACTCCCACAGAGAGCCATCAGATGTCCCTTATTTGTCCATGTATTTTTAGACTGTGCCAAACTGTTAGCAAAGGAGTACTTAGCGAAAGAAAGAAATAAAGGGGAGGGGTCAGACAGAAGTGTTGGTTTTCTTTCCTTAGCATGCTGTTGTCCACCAGGAGAATGATATATGAACCCAGTAGCACTGGTAATTTATATACCATAGGACTGCATTCTAGGACTGATGTGAGGAGATAAGGCTAACACCAAAATTACAGCTTTTCCAGGTTATAGCCAAAAAGATACTCAATGAATCCCTAAAATCCTTCAGAAAAAAAGTCCCCTGTAGGGTAGCCAGACGCAAGGTTAAAGTGGCTCTAGAGGGAACTTAATACTTAATTGTTTTGGAAGGAATTTCATTTAAGAAGATACCTCTCTCTTTTTCTCCCCTCTCTTCCCACTGATAGGTGTTCTAATGCTTCTGTTAGAGTAACCTTTTGAATGTACAGCCTAGTCTTGTTATTCTCCAGTTAAGACACTGTTCGGTGGTTGTCCAATCTCAATTTATGTCCAAGTTCCTTAACTTTTATTTTGAAAGGGATTCTTTTAGTCATTTGTTTCCTTTTCCAGTTTTGTCTCATTCTCTTTCTTATACTCTACTCTCCTGCCCTACGATTCTACTGTTCCCTGAACTCCACTGGACTTTGCCTACTTAAGAGAATTTGCTCATGCCATGCTTCTTTCCTAAAATGTACTCTTGCCTCAGGCCCTGCTAGGCTGCCTTACAACTACCCTTCAAGACCCAATTAAGTTAGAAGCTCTTCCAAGAGGCTTCCTCTGTTTCTCTCAAGTTGTTATTCTGCATTTTAGTTGTTTGTACATGTCTTATCTCTTCTATTAAATTATAAACCTCAGTAACAGGGTCTGTGTTTTCATATTCATGAGTTGAGCAGAGCATGTAGTTAATAAATACTTGTTAATACCAATGGCTGCTAATACTCTATAACACTCGATTCACAAAGCACTTTACAGCCGTTGTCTCCTTTCAGCCTTACATCACCTTTATAAGGTAGACATGACCTACGTATAGTATTATCAGAGCCTGAGAGAAATTCAGTGACTTGCCCAAGGCCACGGAGCTAGTAAGGATCAAAGACAGAATTCAAACTCACATTTCTTCTGATTTCAGGACTAGCACTCTTTTCAGTTAAACCAGTGCTGCCCTTCCCACAGCAACTTTGAATTGAATTAAATACTCAAAAAAATGTGATCAAGGCCCCTTGCCTCAAGTATCTTATTATGATTTAAATGGCAGATCATATTTCCTTACTCACTTGCTTTCTGCCTTTCTTTTTTTCTTAACATGTAAGTAGAAATCATAAAAATACATACACCTTTAGACAAGACTTGGGGATCCATTGAGTTATTCACAAATGCTTGGGAATACTTCCCTTCTTGACAAGTCTTAGACCAGAAACAAACTGAGGGAAGGTCAATAAGGACACATTAGATGGAAACTATTGACTGGATCTTTTGCACCTTTATCCTAGAGAGGAGAGGAAATAGGTTTAAATTGTTCAAGGAGGAATTTAGAGGAGATGGAGGGCCAAACTTTCTGACAAGGAAGATTGTTAGGCACTGGAAAAAGTTATCAGAGGAGTCTGTGGAATCTCTTTAATAATAGGGTTGATTCATACCTGACTGGAGTACTTTAAAGTGTAATTCTGCCTCTAGGCAGGGAAAGGATTAAATAGCCTCTTGAGATTTAAAAACCTTAAAATAATGCCCCTGACGTAAGCATTCAATTCTGGCATTTTAAAACCTAGAAGATTCTCATTTTCTTCATGTTCTTTGGGAGAAAGAGCTGGACACATAATAGTGCATTATAACCTCAGATTTCTGATACATACAGCAGTGCCACAGATCACATTGTCACAGAAGAATGAGCTGAGAAGCTGCAGCTCTTACCTAGCTGTCCAGAGCCTCAAAATATGTGCTTGCCAAAATGGGGACATTTGCATTCCCTGATCCCAACCTGATTCATTGTCTCCATGCAAATTAATGAAATCTTTGTGAGGCTCCCTTTTGTATCCCAAAATTATTGATACAATCATAGGCTATAAAGTGAAATTTAAATGTAAAAATTCAACACCCTTGGCATTTGCTCTGAAAGGTACTCTGAGTTATAACCTTACCGTCTGCCAGGTTAACATGATTACTCACAATATTTCACCTTTTGCGGAAAAAATCAATCCTGATTAGGGCATATTGCTACAGATCTTGTCAGTTCAAACACACTTCATTGACTTCCTAAGTTATACAGCAGAGCAAAGCCAGACACCTTAGAACAAGGCAAAGTCAGAGGCTGACTTAAGATTAAGATGAAACCTAAAGGACCAGGACATAGTTTCCACTATTTTCCATATAGACAAGTTTCCCAGCCCTTACACTGCCTCCCTTCCTTCCCCCACATGTGTGGAGAAACCATTTGGGAATTAATTACCCAGAAAAATCCTGAAAAACTCCAGTGACTATGTCTAAGCGGTAGGTTGACATTTTAGCTTGTCCACCACCTGTTTCAGTGTTCTGGGGACATTGCTGTAGACTTAGACTTAGCAATTTGTTAGAGACCTCTGGGAAAATGTTCAACTATGCAAACTAATTAACCTCTTGAAGATTCTTTTCCTGGCTCAGTTCCTTCATCTGTGAGCTATGGATATTAATCCTTGCATTACCTACCTACCTCCCAAGGCCATTTGGAGCCAAGTATTCAGTAACCTGGAAAACTGTATATAAACATGAGCCATCATCATTGTTATTGCTATAGGAGCTGTTATTGTATCACTCCACTGCAATGTCATTTATGATTTCAGGAAGATAAATAGGGTAATACAAGTGAGTTTGTTTAGAGGCTAAGAAAGGGAAATTACAAGAGCTTATATGTATATAGCATTTTTCAGTTTTATAAAATTCTTTCAATATAACAACCATAGGAAGGGATATACCACAATTGTCATTATCCAAATTTTAAAGATGAAAAAACTGAAGCTCTGGGTGATTGAATAACTTGAACAAAACTACATGGTTGCTAGAGCTAGAAATTAAAACCTAGCTGCTGTTTCAACTTCAGGTATTCTTTCTGCTACCAGATGATGCCTTGATAAAAATAAGATTACAACAAACCTTGGGAATGAGAAAAAGAGAAAATATTATTAAATGCATTTTAATGATCTCAAATATAGACAGTGGTCTTTAAGAAGAAATCTATGCTTTTAAGAAGGAACCTATAGGTTCTGGCTTGATTTTTGTAATGCAGTATTTTTCACACTTAATTTCATTACTACTTCCTCCTCAATAATACAGCTGAAGCAAATAAAACATCCTCAAATACTACATGGAACTTTGTGTGTACCTCCTTGTGTCAAGAGGAAAAAAACACTATGTGATCTAAATTTGGGCATTTTAACAAAAAACCATTATAGTGATGTAAAGCCCATTTAAATCTGTTTTAAAGGAGATAATGAAGCTAAGCAAGAAAACAATAGTCTATATTTATATAGAACTTCATATAGCTAATCTTATTTGATTTGATGACAGTATTATAAGGGCTGGTATTATCATACTCATTTTACACATGACGAAACAGAGGATCAAAAAGGATGTGATTCTACCAGGGCATCTAGTCCTTAAGTGGTAGAGCTAGGTTTCTTAATCTGGGTCTCCTAATGGCAAGTCTAGTGTTTTCCCATACTGAATCAGATTGGCTATAGCTAATGTCTGTTCCTGATAATTCCTGGCCAACTCACAGCGGCAAAATGAGGGAAAACAACAGTATCTTCACATCAGGAAATGAAACTTCAGGAAAGAAAATCAGACTTTAAGAAAGGAAAGAAAGGGAAAAAAAAATAAGAAATCAACTGTTCATTTTTCATTACTTCTTTCATAGACACTGAAGGATGAGGTATGAATTTTAATGTTAAGTGTAAACAATAACTGCAAATACTAACATTTCCAGGCCTGTAAGAATCTCTTGCATCTCCCTGCGTAAAAGATTATTTGCCTCAGGAAATAAGATTATACAGGCAAGAACACATTATGAAACATTTCTGGAAATACCGAAGAGGTGAAAGAAGTACATAAGCTTTCAGGAAAAATGATAAATTCAGTCACAACAATTCCCCTCCCTTCCCCCCACAGCAATCAAAATGAGGGAAACACACTGAACAAGGAGGGAATGTTATAAGTACATGAGCAGGACATCAGTAACAGCCCAGGGAAAGGATCTGTGAATCTGTGAGAGCAAAAGTACTGAAACCATCATTTAAATGATGCAACGTTTTAGAAAGGAATACGGATCTTGTAAATATCTATAGTTACTCAGGAAAAGGGAGAAAGAAATATTTCATATTTGTAAAGACTGAAGATTTGCTCCCCACCTACAGCAAAGTGGAACACTGATTTAGGCAAAGTTTTATTGAATCAGCTCATAAAAACTGTATCAACAATAAGACAGAACTAGCATCAGATTCCTTCTGTGGAGGTGTACTGCATCAGAAACGGTGTTGCCAATTAGTGCAATAATAATCATAATCAATAGTAACTCTGGCTTTTAAGCCTCCCACTTTCTTGCAACAATCCTGTGAGGTAGTGAGAATAAGTATATTTACAGATTAAGGGCTTTAGGCCAAGCAGTTTAAGTAACTTTTGCTGGTCACATAACTCTTAAGTAGGATTTCAACCCATGTCTTCTTAATTCTGGACCTAGTGTTCCTTCAACTGCATTTCATAACCTCTCTAATAATGAAGTAATTTTCAATACAGTTCAGTTAAATGAGACAAAAATCAAACTGCATTTTGAGATGAGGATTTGGGAAGCTATTTTTCCTTGAGTCAGAAAAAACCTGGAATATTGCATTTACTCTTGGGTTCCAGATTTTGTTCATATAAATGCACACACACAAAAATGCATGTATTTATGTACATATGTACATAAATATGTATTTTTATCACTTGCTAATATATTGTTGGTGCTTCATATGAGAAAGGCTGATTTGTGAAGTGAACAGTTAAGAATACTGTGCCAGAGAATAGGGTTTGGATTTCTGGGCCATGATTTAAGTTTTATTAATAATTGCCTTTTTGTTAGAAATGAAGTCTGGATAATAAGCACTAATGAAATAAAATATTTATATAAAGATTTACAGATCTGAGCTTTTTTAAAAAAAGTCTTTGAATGAAAACAAAGAAAAGAAACCACCCAAATACACCTGCCAAATCAACTCACAAAGATATTATTGGATAAGACATAGGGAGAAGAGTATAAATATAAATCTACATTAATTCAAAGGAGAAAAAAATATACACGAAGAGAGGCAGTTAAAAAAAACTTTGAATATCTATTCAAAAGTGTGCAAAATATGAGTAATAACCAAGGAAAACTAATGATCTTAATATAAAGGGATAAATTTGTCCTGAGAAGGATCATTGAGACTTTGTGGGATGTGACTCAAGATTTAGAAGTGATTAAGGAAAGGTAAACCTTTATTCAAAAGGCACAAATGTATTAAAGAGGAGATGGGGAAGCCTTAGATATTAAGAATATATGTTCATGTAAGGAATTAGGAATTTAGAGGGGAAAGCACATTTGTACATCAGTGGAAGAACTAAGTAATGATATTATGGTGAGAATACACTATGAACCACCCTACCAAAGAAGGACATGAACAGTTTGGAAAACAGTTAGCTATAACCATTTAACAAAGGTTAGAGCATTATACTTGGAGTCAGGAAGACATGAATTCAAATCTTGCCTCAGGCACTAGCTATATGACTCTGGGCAAGTCCCTTAATTTCTTTATGCCTCAGTTTTCTTATCTGAAGAGGCTGAAACTGATCTCAAGTGGCTTCCAATTCTAAATTCTAGGATCCCAGTATAGGGTCACGATAGCAGTGATGTAGCTCATAACTTCTTGATTTACTTAATGATCACTTCTTATTTCAAAAAATGGAAGAAGAACCATGAGAATAACTCTACTAGTCTTACTTTTGAACAATGAGAAAGAATTTTTTTTTCCCTCTGAAGAACAGGAAGCATTGGAAGCAAGTGATCACTACTACTAATCATTTATGATAAAGACATAAAGAAAAGTAGAGTCTAACACACCAATACTAGGTTGGACAAAAGTAAATTTAAAAGCAAATGGACACGTTTAAATAGCAAATAGGTAAAATCCAATGGCTTAAAATTCCGCAGGAGAACTCAGTCAAAAGAGGCACTGGAAGCTGTAAAAAATGAAATACTGATAGTAGAAATACAATTGCAAAAAAGAAGGAAAAGGGGGATTGCTATGTGAAGATCTGATGTGGATATACAATCAATTCAATAACTAAACTACATTTTTTTAAAGACCCATGTAAGCACTGCCAAAATCTAGAAGTGAGCTGAATTTCATAATGAAAACTTAGCACAAGTGGGCAAAAAGCATTTTAAAGTTCTGTTTTAATCTAAGAGAAGATCAAAAAGTGGAAGCATTCCTTGGTTCTACACGGACTGTAGCTGCTGCTGCTGCTGCTGCTGCTAATTGATTCTGTAGAGAAGACTGGACTATTCAACTTTTATTTTTACCTCTATTTTTCTATCATGGTCTTCAGGCTAATAAGTATTTAACAGAAAATGATTAAGAGGGAACTTAAACATAGAACAACTGAGGGAATGGTAAGAGTACTTAGAAGTCCTTGAGGAGTTTAAGGCACTAGTCCCAGATGTCTTATATCCCTGGATCCCTAAAGAATCAGATGTGGCTTCTGAGCTACTTCTCAGTGATCTTTGAAAACAGAAAGAACCGAAGTGAAGCTACAGAATTAGAGATGAGCAAATGTCCATTTTTTTTTTTAAAAAAAGGAAGAAGGTTGGAGTTTTGAGACTAGAGTTTAACTTTAATTCCTATAACTGTTTAGGAGCACTTCTAAAGAAAATGGTGATCACTAAAAGTCAGCAAGACTTCATGGTGTCATTAGGGATTGGTAATGTAAGAATAACTTCATTTCCTTCTTGCTAGCCTAGTATCAAGGGGATTCCATATGTAAAGATTTCAGCCAATAACTTGCCAAAGTTTTTCATCTTATTCTTAAGGATAAGATGGAGACATATAGGTTAGGTCAGCTAGTCAGTGAAGAAGCTTTTTTTAAGTGCCTTCTACATAGTACTATTAGTTGTGTCTACTACTACACGGGCTGGAGAATAAAGGTAAAAACACAGACTCTGCTCCCCCTGAATTCACTGTCTAATGGGAGAGACAACAAACAACTCTATATAAACAGACGCATGAAAAGTCAATTAGAAATAATCAACAAAGAGGGAAAGGGTTCTTGCAAAATGTGAGATTTTAGCTGAGCCTGGAAGGAAGTCAGGAAGGATAGGAGGCAGAAATAAGGATGGAAGTCATTCCTTTCATTGGAAATAGCCAGTGGAAATTCCTGGAATTAGATAATGAGATTTGTTGTATAAGGAATGGCAAAGGGACAATATCACTGTAAAATTGGTGGAAAAGGTAAAAAAAAAAAAAAAAAAAGATTCTGAACACATTGAGTGTCCAGACCAAGAGAATAATCATTAATCAATCTATATCAACATAAAGAGAGATCATCAACAAATGCCCCAAGGAGCTATCTTTGATCTTCTGTTCTTCAATATTTTAGTCATTCACTTGGATTAAGCTGGAGATGACATGTTATCAAATTTGCTGATGACATGAAGCTGAGAAAGTAAATATATTGGATAATCATTTTAACAGATTATGATGATGAACTAAGGCAAAGAAGATGAAATTTTATAGATATAAATGCAAAGCTAAATACTTACATCCAAAAAATAAATGACATAAGTAGAAGCAGAGAGGAGTATGCCTTAACAATACTTTATCTAAAAAGATCTAGAGGTCTAGGTGTTTGCTTTTTAAGAGTACAAGTTTCATGTTTCAAAAATGTAATGGCTGTCAGCATGACCTTAGGCTAATATACTGTGCCATTGGCAAAGCATATCTGGAATATTGTGTTTAGTTGTAGTGGACACATTTTTTGAAAAACTATGGACAAGTCAAAGTAGATCAAAAGGAGGGTAACCAGGATGGTAGAAGGATTAAGGATTATGCCACACATGACACATTGACATTTTTATCCTGGAGGGAATTTTTAAACTGGAGAATAGATAACTTGAGGGAAAAGAATCATGGGCTTCAAATATATGAAGATTTCCAAGTGAAAAAGGATTAGACTTGCTCTGCTTGAGCCCAGAGAACATTGATTGAAATGAAAGATGGCAGTTCTAGTGAGGCAAATGTAGGCTAATAACAGCGATCCTAAAATGGAATGGGTTGCCTCATAAGGTAATATATTACCCATCAATGGAAGTCTTCCAGCAGAAGCTAACTGACCACTTGTCAGGGATGTTGAAGTTTTCATTTACCTAGATAACTTTCTGAGTTACTTACAACTCTGAATTACTTTAATGATGTAAAATGTGACGAGAATTTTCCCATATCATAAGTTTATTGCAGCAAGTATAGTACATAATTAAAGATGTAATGGTAATAATGAATTTCTCCTCTTATAATTATTTACTGGGAATTTGCATAGGCATAATAATAGTCTTGGCTCCCACTATACAAAGAATATGTAGAAATACATTTCAAATTAAATTTGAATTTTATTTCACCTAGTGTTGAGGCTAAAATTATAGTTCTTCTCATTGTATGATACCAGATATTACACTGGATAGGAAGGACTGGGAAATATATACCTCCATACACATATACACATATACACATACATTCATATACATATATACATGCATGTATGTATTCTAGTTCCTAACATATTGCTTCTATATACTACGAGTTTCAAGAGTTCAAAGTAGTATTTTCTAATTTAGTGTTATCTGTGAAAGTAAGTCACCCCCACTGCTCCACAGCTGAGATTTCAGATTTTATAAAATTTTTGAATCTCTGGAGACAGAAGTGCCATTTTAGGAGGTGGGTAGGAAGGGAAGTATATTTGACTCATGATTTCATTTCTATAGTTAATTCTTTTGTGAGTGAAAATTTATACTTGCCCTAAAATTTTGTCAGTCTTGGGTACCTGAAACATCAAGAAATTAAGTAATTTATTCAAGGGAACAATATATGCCAGAGGAAGGATTTGAACTCATATTTTCCTGACTCCAAGTGTGGTACTTATCTACTATGAATACTGCTTCTGAGTCAAAATGCTCAGGATACAAAGGGAAAAAACTCCCTGCCCTCAAAGGCAGGGTCAGAGTGGGGATTAAACATTATAGTTCCAGGTAAATAAATGCAGTACACACAATAAATATCATATAATTTCAAAGAAGATACTGATAAAGTGAAGGAGCAGTTGGGAGATAAGGAAGACCTTAGGTAAGATCTTGCACTAGAGTTGAATCTTGAAAAGACCTCACAAATCTAAGGAGAAGAAATTAGAAAGGAGAACATTCCAAGTACAATACCCTACCTGTTTTGTCTGCAGCATAATTCTCCATGATATACAAAAGAAATTGATAGAATTTTGGTAAAATTTTTAGCAATTGAATCATGGATTTAATTGAGATTACAATCTACTAAGTTCAAGGCCTAGGCAGAGACTAAAAAATTAATAAGGCTTCTATGATATGATAAAGAATTTGGGTGAGGTTATTTTATTTGTTTATCTTTTGTTTTTCAGGGGGAGCAAAAATGGAAGCCTCATCCAATAAACACTGAGCAGTCCCTCCTGTAACTTGGCAGTTAGAGTTTTGTGGTCTGTGGCGCCAAACAGATAAGAAGGAAACAGAGAAGGGGAGGGCTAAGGTTAGACAAGAAGGAATTTCTGGTGCTCCTCATACTAGCTTAGAAATACAGGAACCAAATGGAGAACTTAAAGTAAATAAAATGTTGCTTTCCTGAAATTGTTGAGATAACCTTAAGAAACACTGGAAGGTCATTACCAGATTAGGTTTAAAATTGGAAGAGACAGGTCCTCTGGTCCTATGCATCTCAATGTTGCACATGAGGAAACTGGCGCTCATGTAAAAGTGACTTGCTCAGTCATGTAGGATGCCAGTTGAGATTTCAATCTAGTATCTGGGATTCAAAATCCCATATTTTTTCCTCTGTAGCATATTGTCTGCCTTAGATATAGCATATGTCATTTGATCAATCATAGCGAGGGATGAAAACAGGTATCTCTGTTAATTTTATAGCTCTCTCTTTGCCCCAAATTCTTTTTTTGTCCCCCTAGTTGCCTTGCTTTTGCCTTATTGACCTTGACTTTCTGGCTAGTTATGCCATATGATTGATCAATAAGTAATCTATTTATTATCATTTATTAAGTGTCTATTATATGACAGTAACTGTGCCAACTACTGGGAATACAAAAAGAGGGATAGAAGTCAGTCTCCGTCTTCAAGAAGCTTGTGATCTCTATATTGACGGAGATTCTGTGGGTGAACTCATGTAGTACAGTTCAGTTGGGCAGCAGAAAAGACCAACAGTAGGCACCATTGATGCCATAGGCATGTCACTTCTTCCAATCTCACTTGGTTTCACTCTTACCACAAAGTTGTTGGGTTTTTTTTTTATCACCGTTACATAAAGTCCACTTTAAAGTGGGACCTGAGGGCATAGAAAAAAGGGCATTGAATTCAGAAAGACCTGGAGTCAAGTTCCAACTTTGATATGTACTAACTGTTTGAAGGAACAAATCACTTAGCCTCTCAATGTTCCAAGCAGGACTCTTAGACTATACTTTCTGAGCAGATGCTGATGGAATTGCTGGAGTTCCCTATATCAGTGAAATTACAGATGTTGTGCTAAAAAGCAAAAGAAAATAAAAACAACAATTAAAAAAAATTCAACAGGATACCCTTTCCACTCTCAGGCTCCTTTAAATACTTGAGCAGAAGGCAGGTACAATGAGTCACTCCTCATATCAGATGTACATGGCAATGCTGTATGTTGGAAGTATACCTGGGAAATCTCCCCTGTTCTCTGCAAAGTACTACCTATACTTTTTCACTTTTTTGTGCCCTGATATGATCCCTTATCTCTATAATGGTGACGAGATGTATTTGTGGGCTCCCACCTTTAACAACCACCTACTTACTAAACAGTCTAGATAATTGATAATATATATAGAAATATCAATATAGTAATTAGGGGCAAATGTCCAGTGTACCAGGAATCAATACTAAATTAAGCCTTGGAACAAGCATGAGTAATGTTGAAATTTGGACCAGGAGATAAGCCATGATGAATACACATTGAAGTGGGCAGCTCTCCTTTGCCCTGTTCACATAGATAATGCACTCTACCTTAGCTCAGGCCCCAACCCATTTCTACTCCACTATTGCAAGAGTCTTAATTGGTTTACCTCTCCCCAGTCTCTTTTCTCTTCAATCTATTGTCCACATCTTTGGCAAATTTATGTTTCTAGAACACATACCTGACTGCATCACTCCCCTACTCAAAAATCTTCAGTGACTCCCTACTTCTAAGAAAAAATGTAAAATCCTCAGCCTGACATTTAAGGTCTCTTTAGTCCAGCTCCTACTTCTCTTTCCAAGTTAATTTCTTCTTGTTCCTTATCATGACCTCTCCATTCCAATGAAAATACCCTTTTGGCAGGTCCTCACAGATTATATTCCATCTTTGCCTTCATACCTTTTCACAGTTTGTCCCTAGTTTCTGCAATTTATTCTGTCTTCATCTCTAAATCTTAGAATCGTTAGCTTCTTTCAAAAATACAGCTCAAATGCTAACTCTTGATTCTTCTCAGTTGTTAGTGTTCTCTCCATGTCTCTCTCTCATCTTCTTTCTTTCTTTCTTCCTTCCTTCCTTCCTTCCTTCCTTCCTTCCTTCCTTCCTTCCTTCCTTCCTTCCTTCCTTCCTTCTTTCCTTCCTTCCTTCCTTCCTTCCTTCCTTCCTTCCTTCCTTCCTTCCTTTCTTTTTCTTTCTTCCTTTCTTTCTTCCTTTCTTTCTTTCTTTCTTTCTTTCTTTCTTTCTTTCTTTCTTTCTTTCTTTCTTTCTTTCTTTCTTTCTTTCTTCCTTCCTTCCTTCCTTCCTTCCTTTCTTTCTTTCTTTCTTTCTTTCTTTCTTTCTTTCTTTCTTTCTTTCTTTCTTTCTTTCTTTCTTTCTTTCTTTCCTCCTTTCTTCACTGTATTCTTCTAAACAAATTTTAAGATCAAATATTCTATGCTGTCCAATAGGAGGTCCTTTCCAATTAGACAAAGTACAGTCCCATCACGTAGGCTATGAAAAAGACCATAAGATGAGAGTTCTAGGGTTTTAAGGAATCTCAGAAAACTTGCATCCCAAACTATCCATTTCACAGATGAAGAAATTGAGGTTCAGAAATTAACATGCTCAGCTTTACGTAAGTAGAAAAAAGGATTTTGTTCATACAAAGAGGATTCTCAGTCAGGAAATCTACAGATAGTTTTAACTATCCCAGCAATCCTAAATTCTGGAGGACTTGTCTTGATGCTATAGGTAGAAAAAACTTTAGCCACTTATAAAATATTTATTTACCTTTTGAAAGCAATGAAGTCTCCTGAAGCACAGTCAGTTTCTCAGAGGTTAAAACATCATATCCTGGCTCCACAGTTTGAAGTTCTCGGCTAAAAGGAAAGTAAGAGATTCTTTTTAAAAAATATTTATTTCATTTTTAATTTATGGAATAAAACAAGCATTTCTATAAGACTGTATAATAAATAAGATGAATGCACATGAAACTGTAAATCTATTGAGTACAACTTGCAATTCCTTTTAAATACATAATGAAATTATCATGTAAATTTGTTTCTAACGTGTTTCAAACTGGGGTGGTACTGGTGGTACTTTTTTCTTGACATGAAAAAAGGATGATATAACTCTTCCTCTTACAAGGCATATATGGGAATGGATGCTAGTGAGTGTTACTAATTAATGTCAATGAGCAGGCCTGGAAGAAGAGAACACATAGAGTGGACAGAAAATTATATAATCCAAGATGATAAACAGAACACTTTGAAGGTCTAAGCTATAAGCTTTCCTAGAGGTAACATGTACGGAGTTATAAGATAGTTTAGGAGGAAGAGACCCCAAACTAGGAGAAGTTCTGCATGGAGTAAGTCAGGTCAGTAAACTGATTGATTATTTTGTCTGGAGAGTGGGTCCAAAGAAACATGCTCTTACAGAAATAACATAATTGCCCCATTTCCTCCTAACTCACCCTTCTTAGCATGGCTGAAGCCCTAGACACCAGACCCTGAATTCAACTTAATCAAAGAATGCAATGCAGTTCAACAAACATTCATTAAATGCTTACTATATGCAAGGTACTGTGCTAGGCACTGGTGATGAAAAGTAAAAATGAGACAGTCTCTAATCTCAAATAGCTTATATTGTAAAGCAATTACAAAGTGGTTGGATTTTCAAGCTTAGAGTCTTGTGAACTAATTACTGTTCTAATGGACAGATATTTCTCCTGATGACTGGTGACTCTGCTAATCCTTTTTTTTCCTTAACTGCAATACCCATGTTCATATATGAACTTCTCCTGATTTCATTTCACTTCAGTACTGTGGGCTCAATAACTGAATTTTTTTTGTTCAATATATCTCACAGTGTTGGTATTTAAGAACAAAGGATAAGGTTCAGGAACTTGCCTTTTGAAGACATTTTTTGCCCTACTCAAACTGAATTTTGCAGAAACGGGTAGCTTAATACTCATTCAGGTTCTTCCAGGCGCAGGACATAACTAAAATGGAAATAACCTCTTTTTTTTTTTTATTCTGAAGGAACATATGACTGTCAATTCCTGATTAACCAAAATAAGCTTCTCAGTAGATGGTGAAGGATACCACTATGTACTTTCACTTGTCTTTTGCTAACTTTAGTTCTAATTTAGTCAGGAAAAATACAATTTTATGGATTTTTCCAGAAGACTATAAAACTCATCTACAAAGGAGATTAAGAAGCATGCTTTGAATCATTTTTTAAATATTCTCTATGTCTCAAGTGAATATCATAAAAGTGCTCTCTCAAAATTGTTTTTGTTCATCATAATCACAGGTTATCTACAAAATTCTCTAAGGCTATTCTGAATTGAATATTGACATATCTTATTTAGTGATATTAGAATTTCGAAACTAAAGTATAATTCTATTGTATTTCTTCAGGGATGCAAACATCATCACCCTTCCCCTTCCCAATTCCCATGACTACATATGTTCAGTTGAATCACTGTTTTCTCAAATCATTCTGACCTAAAACAACCATTACATAAGAAGTCATTGTCAGTCAGTCAACAGCATTTATTAAGCAATTGCTATGTACCAGGGGTTAAGTGCAGTCATAATTTAAAGAAATATACAATGTGCAAATAGCTTAAAGTCTAGCATAATGCCTTGCACCCATTTGGTGTCTAATAAATGTTTGTTATCTCATGCTACAGGAAACAATTGATGAATGATGTCAGAAAATAAATGAGTTAAAAAATGATACAGGCTATCAGAGGGTATAACAAAATCAGTGAGGCTGGGTATAACAGAAATTCTGTGGCAAAAGAATATATAAGTAGCCCTGAAGGATGATAAGGATCTAAACAGATGAAGAAGTCAGGGAGAAGGACATGCCAGGTTGGCATAACATAATGAGCAAAAGTAGGAATGAGTATGGTGGGTTCATGGGCCAACAAGGATATAACTCTGCCTGGAGCTTCTCCTCTACTCTTAATAAATGTCTGTCACCTGACAGTTTTTCTTACTTTTCATTTTTATTACTATAAAGAAGAACATAGTATGTAGTTATCACAATTTATACTGTTATAAATGTTAGTTATTTCTATTGAGTAATATTACTGTTGCTGATATAAAACTCCTTTAATACTGGAAACAAAGGCATCAACTGTTCCTCACATGTACCCATTAAACATTCGGTGTAGAGGTCTAATTAATTTAGAAGACTGGCATTCAATTAGAACAGTCAGTCATCTCCTTCCCTCCCTCCCCCACCCCACTACTATAAAATAGAATGTGTACATCCCCAATCTGGAAATGATGTCCTTTTCACTGCCAAGTATGTTACCTCATGCATTCTTATCACAAAGAACTATAAAAATCAAAACCAATTTTTAAAAAATGTTCCATGGATGGGAGTTAGGACAAATGCCCATCTCAGGGGTAGATATCATGATTTACTAGTATAATGTGTAAATAAAGATGAAAGAACTGAAATTTAGCAAGCACAGTTAGATTATACATGATATGGACATTTATATGGACATTTATTTTTGACTTAAGAAAAACATGGTACCTTTTCCCCCAGTGCAAAAGACTTTGTATTTGTTCGATTAGTATACTTGTTAAATGTATGAAACTATGTGTTTATCAAAAACCTTTGGGTAACCAAACAGATAGATACTTAGGTTTAATTAAACTGCTGAGCTTCAGGTCTAACTAATACCTGAACAAGAATTCCCTCTATGCCTTGCCCTATCGGTGACTGACCATCTGGACTCCTCTTGAAAAGTTACAATGATGGACACCCAATACCTCATTTACGAGCCCTTTCCACTAGTTAGGCTTTACTGCTAAACTGAGTTAAAATTTGCCACTTTCTAACTTCTACGCATTGTTCCTGGCTCTGCCCTCTAAGGACAAGTATTACAAGTCTAAATGCTTTTTGGCCCCTCATGGTAGTCTCTGAAGTTTTAAAAGATATTTTAAAAGCTATCATGTACTTCCTAAGTTTTCTTATTCGTAGTCTGAACATCTTCAATTCTTTCAATTGCTCTGTTGAACAGGGCAGACTACAACAAGAACATAACTTCCCTGGAACAACTGTACCAAGGTCAGTCAGAAAATATATATTTATTAGGCACCTACTCCATGCCAGACATTGTGCTAAGGACTCGGGGAGGGGGGGGGGGGAGGGGGGAAGGGGGGAGGGGATACAAAAACAAAAACAGTCTTTGCCCTCAAGGGACAAACCCATTCAGAGTTTTCTTGGTTTGCCATTTCCTTCTCCAACAACAATGACAACCACAAACAACATGCAAGGTATTGTGCTAAGGGTTGGGGATACACAAATCAAAACAAAGACAGTCCTTGCCCTCCAGGAGCTTCCAGTCTATGAGGGTAGACTAGACACAAAAGGAAAATAAAGACTGGGTTGGGGGTAGAGAGAGCTTTCTGAAGGCTCAAAGGCATGCTGGAGAGTTCCAAAGAACTCCAAAAGCAGTATAGCTGGTGAGAAAGAGGGAGGTGAAAGAGAGTAATAAAAAAGGCTAACATTTATATCCCTTCCAGTATCACTGCCATGTCCTGGCAGAGAGACTTAGGAAGCCCAATAAAACTACAGCTATGCTGTTTCAGGGTTACTCAAGACAGACAGGTCATGGTGGAGATTTCTGATAAAAGGTAATCCACTGGAGAAGCAAACCACTCCAGAATCTTTGCCAAGAAAATTCTCTGGACAAAGGGCTTGGTGTACTACAGTCCATGGGATCAAAAGGGGTCAGACAAGACTAAATAACTGAATAACAATGAAAACAACTAATATTTATATAGTAAATAAAAATGTATTAGGCACTGTGCTAAGTTCTTAACAATTATTATCTCATTTGCTCCTCACAGCATATTATTCCCATTTTACAGATGAGGAGATGGAGGCAAACAGGAGGTTAAGTGACTTTTTTGCTCAGGGTCCTACATCTAATAATTTGAACTTAGGTCTTCCTGATTCCAGGTGAAAGGAAATGTGCAGATCTCATTAAATAATCGGATTTTGTCATATGCCCTAACCCTAAAATGTCTTATGTGCCTCCATGTGCCAAAAACAATTAAAACTTGCCTCCTAAGAGGAACCAGAAGGCCCTATAGGGAAATGGAAAGAACTATTCTAGATCAACAACAAGGATAAATAAATGAAGTAAATGAAACATGGTGCATGGGTCTCATATTCAAGTATCTAGTCTTATATTTCACAAATCAGGCAGTTTGCCACAGTAGTTGAACAGGCAGGATTCAAACTCAGATCTTCATGAACCTAAGTTCAACGATCTATCCCCTGAGATACATCACCCTAGATATTTCAGACATAGATAAAATGGAACATGTCCTGAAGAGGGAAATCAAGGCAGTAAAAAGATGGGAGATATCATATGAGGAAATGGAGATATTTAGTCTGAAAAAGAAAAGAACCAGAAGGAAAAAAGACTATCTTTAAAAATTTGAAGACTTGGGTTGGTTTTTTTTGGGGGGGGGGGCAGGGTTTATGTGGAAGAGGGTTTGGAATTGTTCAGTTTGGCCCTAAAGGGCCACTGAATGATGAACTATGAATGATGGATGGAAGGTGCAAAAAGGTAGATTTATAATTTAAAAAACAAACAAAAACACTTTCCCTCCTTTACTTCCCCTCACAAACTCTTAAGGGTATGCATCTGTGGGGAAGGCTACTAGGAGACTAGGTGCCTTATTTGTACTCCCTTTGATGTTTGCATTTGGTCCACAGATTCTCTGTTGCTCTGGAATTAAGGCACAAAACACATTAGAAAAGGTGATTGAGTGCTGAGGATGTGTTCTGAATATTCAGTCTATGAG
This sequence comes from Notamacropus eugenii, assembly GCF_028372415.1. Taxonomy (NCBI): domain Eukaryota; kingdom Metazoa; phylum Chordata; class Mammalia; order Diprotodontia; family Macropodidae; genus Notamacropus; species Notamacropus eugenii. The sequence goes on along the minus strand of NC_092877.1, from coordinate 163,461,194 downwards.
ATCAGATTTGACCTTAGGTCTCCCTGACTCTGGGCAGCTAAGTGGAACAGTAGATAATATGGGGCCCAGAGTCAGGAAGACTTATCTTCCTAAGTTCAAATCTAGCCCCAGATCCTTACTAGCTGTGTGACCCTGGGCAAGTCATTTAACCTTGTTTGCCTCAGTTTTCTTACCTATAAAATAAAATGAGCTTAGTATCTTTGCCAAGAAAACCCCAAATGGGACCAGGAAGATTCAACTGAAATGACTCAAGAACAATAACAATTTCCAGACTCCAGGCCCAGGGTATTATCCACTGTACTACCTAGTGCTGTAATATTAATTATGTTAATACATCTTCCCCAACCATTAAAGGGCCTGCCCATCAAGGGAAGCTTGATTAGGGGAGATTTGTTTTATAGAAATTAACACCCTTTGTTAATTTCTAATGAGGCACTGGTTTTCAAGAGTTATGATGCCCTCTGTCTCTGAAAAGTATATATAGTCTGAGTTGAGGTTTTGTTTTGGGGCTTAGCTTTTGGAAGAAGATTGGTGTGCCAGATGAGACTCTGGATAAGGCTGTGGCTAAGGAGCCCCTGGCTTCGAAAATCCAGATGTTAGTGCTTCTCTCTCTGGTAACTATGTGTGTATATGATGGTCAGACAGTTGGATCTATCTGTTGATTTGTGACATATGCAATGCTTATGGTCAGATAGTTGGAAGCCCTCTCTGTTGGTTCATTAGAGAAGGTGATTGAGTTCTAAGAACATGTTCTGAAGATTCAGTCTATAATCCTCTACAAATAAATTCAATTCTTAATCACCTGGAAATAGTACCCAGACATTTGCTCTATTCTGAAGACAGGTAGTCAGATCTAACAAAGTGGTGCCATTGGGCACCAATAATGGCAGTAAACCAATGTTGCTTCCTATCTTTGAGAATGAAACAGAATGGATTGAAGCTATGTATGGACCAGTCATGCCTGGATATCTGACATGTTCAAGTGGAAACTGTGATTCAAAGCTCAAACTGAGTCATTCTTGGAATAATTAATTATAAGTTAACCTAAACTCTTCCAGATCTCATTAAAAAATTATGAGCATATCTGTGATTTCCCCTGTGTAAGAAAATTCTTTCCATTAATTCAGATCAGCACCTGATCTTCAATTTATAGTCTTAGAGAGTGAGCTGGTGGCATGGAGAGGTGAAATGCCATGCTGAGGATCACAAAGCCAGTAGAAGTCAGAGACTTGAATCCAGATCTATTCTGATTTTGAACTGGTTCTTTATCCACTATACCACAGCTGCCTCTCTTGACCTCATAAGCCTAATGAACTTCCGTTCAGTTTAATTTTGTCTGACCCAAGTCAATTTTGCTCCACAGAAGCCCTCAAACCCCATCTCTGTCTCCTTGTCTCTCTCCCTGTCTCTCTCCCTGTCTCTCTCTCTGACCTTGTCTCTCTGTCTCTTTCTCTCTGTCTCTTTCTGTTGCTGTCCCTGTCTCTGTCTCTCTCCCCTTCCCTCTCTCTCTCTCTTTCTCTCTCTCTCTCTTTTCCCTCTCTCTCTCTCCTTGTCTCTCTGTCTCTCTCTATCTCTGTCTCTCTCTGTCTCTCTCTGTCTCTCTCTTTCTCTCTCCAACACTTTCACTTCCTTCCCCTTGTCTTTGCCTAACTCAGCCTGCTAGCATTCTCCCTTAACTACTGGGTTGAGATAGATTGATAGCTCAATTCAGTTGTTTGCTGTATTTACTGCCCTCATTATTAATCCTAAAAACAAACTTTTTATTTTTAAAGGGGATCCTGGAGAATATTTGTGGAAAATCAAATCAATATTTTTTGAGGGGGATAGCATATTATATACAAGGCACTGTGCTAGGCAATGTGGGGTCTTTTTTAAGTACAAAATACCATCTTAATTTCCCAAAAGTTTTCAGTTGAATAATCTCCATAGTTTACAAACAACTATGCCAGAAATAAACGTGTACGTGATACAAAGGGAATAGAAGGCTAATTGTATAAAAAAAGAATAGGCTTGGCATAGTAGGCAGAGTGATGGATTTGAAAACAGGAAAAGCTGAGTTCAAATTCTGCCTAAACCCCAGTACTGTAACTGTGGGCAAGTCACTTTCCTTCTCTGAGACTGTCTTCTCATCTGTAAAAATGAAATCATTGGACTCGATGTCCTCTAAGGTCCCTTTTAGCACTAAATATATATTTAATGGGATGATCTATGATTCTATAGCTCCACAGAATTTCCCTTTTAGAAAGGGAAAATTGTTCTCATTTTTAAAAAGGGGGTGAGAGATCTATAAACTATAGCTGATGATCCTGGCTTCAATCCCTGGCAAATTTTTAGAATATATTATTAAAGGGATGCTTTGTGAGCACTTAGAGAGGGAAACAGTTATCACTAAGAGCCAGAAAGGCTTCATAGCAAACAGGTCATGCTAGATTAACTTCATTTCCTTTTTGGATTGACTTACTAGAGTGTTAGATCAGGGAAATGCTGTAGACGTAATATACCTAGATTTTTAGCATAGTATTTGACAGAATCTTTGTGCCTAACTCCTTCTGCCAGATAATGCAGCCCATTTCTCTCTCCTTAGTACGAATCCTCTTTCTTTCATGCCCTCCTGAAGCCCTGCACTAGGAGAAATATATATTTCTAGCTCCTCACTGCCACTTTTGGGCATTTCCTCTGCTGTTATTACCCAGCAGCCTCTCCTTCTCTGAGACACTCAATCCACTACATTCCCCAAATCCTTGTTGCCAGTCCCTAAGTCATTTTCACTCCTTTCTCAAAGCTTTCAGTTTCTACATCACAGCCTTCTCTTCTCCTGTACTCCTCCCACAGATGGGGACTATATCACATACATCAATGTCCCCTCAAATATTATGACATTTTAGTTCCTCAACTTTTAAAAATCTCAAGACCTATAGTTCCATAATGCCGCAGATACCATAAGAATGAGTATACCATGTCTTCCTTCTCACCATGAACTATGCTTCCTCCATACTTTTGAACTTTGAAATCCTCCTCTCTCTTTACAGTCTCCTAATCTTCCATCTTTCCAATTTTCTCACTCCTCCTACACCAATTCTTTCTTCTAATTGTGACCTCAAAATTCTCCATACTAATTCTACCCTCACCTCTTCCTTTTAACACCATGAGAATACATATTCAGGTAAACTCTACAGTGTCATCTGCTATTGAATCCTTTGCCTTCTTTTCCCATCATCACTGTTTGTGGGTTTTGGTTTACCTGCATAGATGTCTTCTCTCTTGCTATTCCTATGCTACTGGAATACCCCTGGAAGACTGTGCTGAATTAGTCCAGGGTAAACTTGTGCTATCTAATCTCATCTGGGCCCTCACTGCTTCACAGTAATCTTTACTGTTTCCTGAATTTGTCTCACATCATCAATTGCCTTATGGAAATTTCTACCTCAGTGTCCCAACACACTCATATTTAATGAATATGAAATGGAACTCATTGCTTTTCTCATTAAATCTATCCCTCCTCCAAATTTCCCTGTATCTGTTGAGAGCACCATTATCCTTCCAACAATGAGGCTGACAATATTGCAGTCACCTTCGTTCCTTTCTGCCCCCTCACCTCTAATATACAATTAGATGCCAAGAAATATCCATTCCATATTAACATCTCATACATAGATTCCATTCTCTTTACTTTTATTATCATCACCCTAGTTTAGGCCTTTATCACCTCTCACCTGAACTACTGAAATAGCCTAATTGGTCCCCAAACTTCCAGGATCTCCTCTCTCCAAACCATGTCACACAAATGCCAAAATATTCCTCATCAAGCACAGTTCTCACTATATAACTACACTGCTATGTGGCTCCTTATCACCTCTGACACCACAGCTTTGGATACACTTATAGAGAAGGTAGACACGGAATTAAAGGTAACAAAAAGAAGAAAAACAACATTTTTGGACCAAGTACACGTATGCAGATGAGAGCTGTGCTGGAGACAACATGATTTTGAGAGTAATGGGAGATTAAATCAGAAGGAACCCAAAAACTAGGAAGATAAAAAAGGGGGGGGTGTTAAAACCTTGAGTGTTATTAAAATCAACATAAGTTAACTGAACCCTAATATTTCCTAATCCTACTATCCCATCTATATAGAATTTTCATGTCAATAATTCACATATGCATTAAGGGCATTCTTCATAATGGTAATGGAAGAAAATAGGCTTTCACAAAAGGTACTCCACAGTAGACTACATCTTTACAATCATTTGGTTTACTAGAAAATTAGATATATAGATGAGAGAGAGAGAGAGAGAGAGAGAGAGAGAGAGAGAGAGAGAGAGAAAGGAAAGAAGGAAGAAAGAAAGAAGAAAGAAAGAAAGAAAGAAAGAAAGAAAGAAAGAAAGAAAGAAAGAAAGAAAGAAAGAAAGAAAGAAAGAAAGAAAGAAAGGAAGAAAGGAAACTTATATGCTTATCATATACCAGGAAATGTGCTAAGTTTTGCAAATACAAACAAGCTAGACAGCACTTGTCCTCCAGGACTTTATATTCTAATGGGAGAAAGAGATAAATAAAGTGTAACTGGAAAGGGTTAGGATCCAATCTGTAAATGAACAAGAAGTGGATTGGAAGCTTGGACTCCATCAAGATTAGGAAAAGGCTTTTAAAATCACAGATCTAAGGGCAGAGTCCAAGGTTGTCCCAGGTTGGGATAGGGATGTAGGGGAGATTAGAATGATGTCTGGAGTATGAACAGTATGGTGAAGAGATGGCTGGGAAGTGACATGGTGACCCAGTTCCAAGCAAAATATGTAATAAGGCCCAAAGGTTGAGTCCAATATGGTAGTGAGGGTTAGATGAGGGTGATAGCATTTGTTTCTTGGCTATAGAAGTACTTGATTAATATCAAAATTAATATCAAAAATCACACCCTAAAATTTCTCAGCTAACACGGTATTTCCTAGGCATGAATCAAAATTTTGCAAGATTTCTTGAAATATGAGAAAGAGAACCTTTCTTGATTGTTCCAACTATTTGAGTTTGCACATGACTTTGCACATATTTTAAAATATAGCCTATATTTACTTATCTATATTGTATCTTCCTAGTAGAATATTAGATTCTTGGGGGCAAGGACTGTGTTGTTTTTTATTTTGTATTCCCAGAACTTAGAATAGTACCTGGCACAGGGGAGGTAACTGATGCATGGTCAATTGGACCCTGTTCTTTGAACATCTACTCTTCATATTAGAAATTGCTTAAAGCAATGGAGATATATTTTCACCGAACGCATTTACCACTGGCATGGAGGAGATCCAGCACAATGTTTAAGTTGAAGAATAATCCCCAAATGTTCCTGTTTGTGGATGATATTGTGATGGGTACATCAGTCCCTGAAAATATGCAGAGACTTTGGGGTAAGAAAAACTTCATAATAATTGCAGCTATCTAAAACCGGAATATGATTGACCGCAGGAAATAGCAGATTCCTCTGCACCTGGGTGTGAGAAATGAGTGAATATTGGTGATGCCCATGTCAGATTTTTGGTCAGATACAAATTGGACATGATAGCTCTGAAGGTGACTTCCAACTTGGAGATTCTGTAAATCCTCGAGCAAGAAGGATTTATACTGGTGTTCTTAAAGAAACCTTCACATCTTATAGGTGAGTAAACTGTGATTCACTTTGCTTAAGTGTATGAACAAATTCTTATAAGTAGTGACAGAGTTGGGAATGGATGGAATAAGCCTCTTCCATTGTCCTTTTCAACACACCATACTTCCTGAATACCATGGATTCCAGGAAATACACATTTTCTTAACACATTACACTTCATTTTCAAATTCACATCTCTCCAACATAGACTAATGACATTTTATGGGAGAGTGGTGACATTTAATACAAAGGGTTACTACATGGACCTGTTTCAAAGATAATTGGATTACATAAATTATTATATTTGAGTGCTTTACAAGGACAAGATGGCATATTAGATAGTAAAACATGTGGACAGACTATGTAAAAGTTGTAAGACTCTCTGAGGGGAAAACTTCACAGATATGTCTTCATTAGGTTAATATAACAAGCAGAAATATGTATAGTGTACTCCAATGTATTAAGGCAGTATGAAAGTAGGAGAAAAAGACAACCACATGACCTTGGTTCAGGCCTCAACTCTGCAACCTACCAACTATATGAACTTGGATAAATTTCAGGCAACGAGCTAACTAGCTAGATGATTTATCAAGTGGTATGCACTGGGGAACAAACAAACTAGAAATTCCATGTGATCAAAGAGCTCACATTCTAATGGGAAAAGAGGGAAACTCAAAAACAGAGATGGAGGTGCAGGGGAAGGTAACTGAGGGGCAAGCTGGAAAAATCTGAAATGTGAGGAGTAAAACCAGAAAAGAAGTCAGCTTGACCTAGGAGTCTCATGAAATGGTGGCCTGGGCTACTGATGCATCAATTGGGAGAATAAGCCTCATAGTAGGAACACTTTTGGTGAGGGGATGGAGAAATCCAGAGAATGAAGTGTAGGGGCAGTAACCCTAAATCTCTCTGAGTCTCAAATTCCTTGCATGCCTAAAGGAAAATATAATGAGTACACAATGTGCTTTACAAAGATAATCTGAAGATTGATGTATATTAAGTGTTTTGTAAATGTAAAATACTATGTCAACATAAGTGACTTATTGACAACCTATTTCTCACTAATTCTATTGTCCAGTGTTGGAACTGACTAGTCTCAACTTGCATTACATAACATTTCTAGCTTTCTCAATTTAGAGTCAGAAAGATTTGGACTTCAATTCTAACTCTGGCACTTACTAGCTATACTATCAGGGGCAAATCTTTTAACTTTTCTCAGGTTCAGTTCCTCATCTGCAAAGTTGCCTAAAAGTACCTACCTCATGGGGTTGTCATGAGGCTTGAATCAGATATTATAATTATATTGCTTTGCAAATTTTAAAACACTAAATAAATTGTAGTTATCATCATCATCATCATCACTTTGTTGCATACCTAAAAGAAATTATAAAAGACAATTAAAATTCAAATCTGAAGATTATGAATACATACTTCAATACATAAATAATATTCATAACCTTGTTTTTGTGAGTAAACCTTCCATGAATATAGATTATGTGTCTAGAACTTGATAGTTGGGCTTTGAGAGTTGCTATGACCAAAAATTTAATCACCCAGTGGTCAAATTAATTGGCCCTTTTCCTCCAAATTTAGCTAGGCTGTTTCAGGCAGCTATCCAGGACATCATATGGATCACACTCACTCTACTTTTTTTCCAAATGACTTTACAAAGGTGGTTTTAGTAGCTATTCCTTGCATTTTGTGCTGTAACCTTCAGGTGCTTATTAGTGTTTTAAACAACATAGATTTTAATGTTTAATAATCTTCCTTGTATTCAGCAAGCCAGAGTCAGCCTACACAACAAATAAAATTGTATTTCTCCCAATTTGCACTTTTATTTAAGAACCACTATCTGTGGATTGTGTCATGATTCTGTAGTTGGTCTTCTCCATGATTGCAGAGGGTCAATTGAGAAAAGGTGTAGTGAAAAGGAAAGATTCCATGAAGAAGAAAGTCCTTAAACTTTTTCGTGAAGAAAACAGGGAAACCAAGAGGAAATGAGTGAGAACATTCTAGATGGGTAGCCAACACAAAGGCATGGAGATTGGAGTTTAAGTGTCATATGTGACATACAGCAAGTATGCCAACACAAATAGATAACACAGTGCAAGGAGGGAAGTAATGTATAAGAAGTCTGGAATGGTAAGAGTAAAATAATTAGTGAAAAGATGAAGACATCAAACAGTTTCTCTACGGAAAATCTGTGAGAGGGGTCAGAAAAAAAGTTGCACAGGATGAGCAGTTGTGAAATAAGAAAGTAAAAAAGAAAAGCAAGTCTTCAATGCTATTTAACCCCCAGGTTCTCTCCTGAGTGGTGTGTACATCTCAAGGTTCTGAGACTCTCATTTGTGGTCCACAATGAGAGGAGCAATCCCAGGCAAAGGTGGAATAAATGCATTGCATCTCATTTATGCACAAGACCCTTGTGTATATATTCATTATAAACTATCACAAAAAAGATGGAAATAGAATGAATGGAATTCTTAAATGTTTAAAAATGTTATTTCCCAAATCAAGTTTATTTTCATTCCTTAAAATCTGCTCTCCTTTGGATATCCCTTAGATGTTTCTCTTGCAGAATCTTGAACTACATTAAAGAAAAAAATCTGTACATTCTAAGCGGTCACTATTAAGGAGTTTAAGCAAGATGACTTACAATGAACATATTTTTGTATTAGTAAGTTTTAATAGATCCCATTTTCTACTGGCTTAGGAAAGATTAAAGAAAAATCTTTCTATTCATTTCTTCACTGTGTATACTAATAGCTTACATTTCTGTGGTGGTTTAAGGTTTACAAAGTGCTGCAACAACTCTATAAAGCTGGTAAATAAAGTAGTAGCCAGATTTTACAGATGAGGAATCTGAGGCATAGAGGAGTTAAGTAACTTCCCCAACATTACAAAGCCAGTAAAAAATGCCAGACCAGGACGTAAGCTCAGTTTGTCTGACTGTAAAGACAATATTCTGGTCACTTCAACACACTCCAAAAAACAAACAAAAAAAATTAATCTTCACCAAAAATTATCCATGATTCTTATTGCTTTCCATGATGCCATTTGACAAAATCCAATACAACTAAATGGATGGTCTGATGACACAAGGAACCTTCAAAAGGACAAAATCTACTTGCACAAGATGTGTTCAACTCTTGCTTATAAAACTTTATCATTTACAAAGTTTCAACTCTTATTTATAAAACTGTTTATCATTTACAAAATTTCAAAGAATAATTAGAGAGATCCACAATGCACAGAGAATTCTTTGATTTTTCTGTTATATCACATGTTCCTGAGCATTTGCCAAAGTTAAATAGCTTGAAGATGTCATTGAGGGGTGGGGGAAACAAAAAAAAAACTATTGAGGTTTGTCCTATATAGACTCTTTTTATCCCAGAAGGGTCTTCATAATAGGCTGATACTTAGCCCCATTAAAAAAAAAAGTAGAATTTCTGATTTGGTAAGTAATTGATAAATATTTACTATCCATTCTTTCTCTCTGATCCCAAGCCCAGACAGAAGTAATAGCTACAGTAAAAGGTAAAAGTCACATATCACAGGGACTAAATTGCCCATTTCAGTTCAACTTTACACTACTGTCAAACCTAGCCCTGTTGTTCTATTACCACTCATGCCTACTGCTGTGTGACAGTGAGTTCCTTACTTAAACTCTCTGAGACTCAGTTTTCTTATCTGTATGAACATTATGCATAATAATTTTTGCATTTGCTACAGGATTATCAGGGTTGCTGAGTTCTTTAAACCTTAAAACACTTAATAAACGATTATGCATTGACGTTATTGATTCAAAACACCAAGCTTCAAAGTTATATAAAGAATATAGCATAGAAGAAGTGGCTACTTCTACTCTTATGACCTATGTGCAGATGGTCTCATAGAGGGAGAAAGACTGGTGCTTTTTTCAGGGCTAGTAATAGCAGCTATAATATTGATAGCACCTGCCCCATGGATTAAATGCCTTCTTTTCTAAATTGTGGTAGCAATGCTATTTTTGTCTTTGAGCATTATTTTCATTTTGCTTTGTGAGAAAAGTCTATTCTTTGCCTGATTTAAACATAATAACCTTGATGAAATCTTCTGTCTATCAACTGGGGAGTCACTGGCAAATCTATCAAACAAATTCTAATAAAATCTTATATATGTGTACAGTGAGCTGTTTTATTGATGGACTTTAAAATCACATATATATCTAATTAGCTATACTGTGCTGAAGAAGTATTCAATAATTTATGCTCTGAGCTATTTTAAAATGTAAAATCATATCATGACTGCTTTGTTGGTGGATGTTTCATTACTTCCTTGCCAAACTGATGTGTGTTCTCCTATTTTCAAAACTAGATTTCCTCTTAGTAAATTTTATCTCATTTTATCTCAATCACTGTTCAAATTATACTGAATAATAATTCTCTTTATATCTATGAAGTGTATGTAATTTTGTTACCCACATTCATCTCTTGGTCTCCTGATACTATAGTTATATAACTTTTTTGTTTCTCCTTCTCCTTCCTCGTGATTGATCCCCAATTTAAGAAAATTATTTCTCCAATCTTTTAACCCTTTTTAAAGAAAACTTAGGTTTTTAAAAAATATTATTTACTTTTGGGTTTCCAATTTTAGAAGAAATGAGTTCTTTTCAGTGAAGCCTCCAGTTGGATTTCACATTCTTAACATTGTCATGTCTCTTAGGTTTGTTTGAATGCTTCTCATCCCTGAAGGATAAAAGAAGATGAAACTCAGTATCTTCTCAAGCCTTCCTTAGAGTTCTCTCAATAGCCAGACTGTTGAATAAAGAAAGCTGCTCTTAGGAATACCAGAGGGTGAGGAAGAACTTTACAAGCTGGAATAAAAAGTTGCAGAAGCCCCAGAACAGTGAGCTGTCAAAACTGTAATTATATCTCTCTCCTGCTGATACTCCTCAATTTTTCCATCATTCTTCTCCTGAGTGGGAAATCATAGAATTTCAGAACTAGAAAGTATGTTAGAGGTCACATATCCCCCTCATAGTAAGTGTGCTTTCTCTCCCATAATTTCATGTACATACTTGTCCATTTACATGTTAAATATGCCTAAAATATTGTAATCTCCTTGTGGGCAGGAGCCATTTTTCATTTTTTAAATCTGTAGCACCTGGAAGAGTAACAAGGATAGTACCTAATAAAATACATACATATATATATGTTATATTAGGTATTTCAATGTGTCCTGACTTGGATTTAGTCTAATCCCTTCATTTTATGGTTGAGGAGGTGGAAACATAGAGGCAAAGTGGTTTCTCTAATTTCACCTAATTATTAGCAGAAAAAGAACTGATTATCTCTCCACTGATTCTGAGCCCAGGGCTCTCTAGGTCAGACCAGTGATTAATTTAATGAGTTTACAAGATGCGTACCCTTTATTTGGGACTTGTTTCATCAAAGTGGACAAAATGACTATCTTGGACTGTTGTGGTTGAACTCAGAATTAAACAGTTGACTAGTACTGTTTAATTTCTGTCAGCCAGAATATCCTCAGCTATAAAATGAAGATAATAACTGTACCTGCCTCATAGGGTGATTGTCAGTATTAATGAGATAATGTATGTAAAATTCTCTGCAAATCTTAAGGCACTATACCAGTGCTAGTTATTAGAATATTGTAAACTAAAGCCATAATAAAGGGAAGCAAAATATGTTGACTTTACCTTTAACTGTTTTCTATGAGTTTTTCATATTCATTGGACAGACATGATGGGAAAGGAGTTGTTTATTTAGTATCCCCTAGTGTACTTCATATTAATCATGCTTATTCTCTTGGAGAAAGGACTGCCTTCAGAAATAAACGCAATGAACTTGAGAATGCCTTCTGAAGTTAAGCCTGTGAAGCATGTAAGAAACATAATCAGAATATGGAAAAGGAGTGGCTTTAGGGTAGGAAGAGGCAGCTTTAGAAGGTGAACAAATAGTAACTGCAGGAATAAAAGAATGGCCCTCAAACCCTCTTCCCCCTTGCCTAAGTGGTAAAAATTCAGACTCAGAATCAACAAGAAAGATTAAGACCATTCTATACTCAATGGAGGGAGACTGAGCTAGTATGCTTAGTACTACATGTGCAGTATACACAGTAGGTGAGTAATAAATGTTCTGAATCTCCAGGGTACATTTACCAACCCCTGAGGACATAAGGATTGATACTGAAAGGCAGTAGTTGTGAATCCAATGCAAATTGTGATTTACCTTTCTCCTTGCTAAGAGAGTGTCCAGATATCCTCTTTAAGCTGGTAGAGCAAGAGTAGCTGGAAATTCATCCATAAGAGTATGTGAAAGGGTATGCTTCAAGCTGAAGTATATACAATGCTAACACTGTGTTTGAAACTGATCAGTGGTGTGTAAAGAATCAGAAAAATGTGGGTTCAAATCTGGCCTCAGATAATACTAGCTATGTGATCATGGGCAAGTCATTTAACATCTACCTGCCTAAGTTTCTTCATCACTAAAACAGGGATAATAACATCTACCCCCCAAGTTTGTTGTTGTGAGTATCAAGTGAAATAATGTTTGTAAAGTATTTTTCAAACTTTAAAGTACTATATACTTGCTATTTTTGTTGTTATTATTATTATTATTACATGTAGAAGACATTCATAGGAATTCAGAAATAAAGTGAGAAGAAACAGAGGATGGTAACTTAAAAGGATGGTAAGATCTGATGAATGTACTTTTAAGGGTTGGTAGACTTGTGAATGTCCACAGACAAGTGGGAAGAAACCAATGAGTATGAAAAGATTTGAAGATAAGAGGAGTGGGGAGAGAAAAGTATGGGATCAAGAGTATAAATAGAGGGAATTGGTCTTTGAAGGGAGCAGGGTTCCCCCTTTCTCAAAGATGCTCACATTACCGAAGAGAATAAGGACTTGTATAGTAGAGGGAAAATAGAAGATAACAGCATATAGCCTTACTTTTATTCACAAAAATAGAAGTTGAGGTCATATGACTAGAGAGAAGAAAGAGAGTTCTGTGGTGCATTGGAGGAATGGAGATATTTGTAACAACGATGATAGAATCAACATAAGAAGATTTTTCTTTGAAGAATTTCCTGAATATTTCAGTATTGAGGGCCATACTGAAATGAGATTTTTTTAAAAATCAACCATTTGTAGCTAACCCAGTCAGCACAGACTTTCTCTAGCAACACTGAGTAGCACATGAGGAAAAGCAATGAGGTATGTGATAGAGAAAGACCACAAGAACTAAGAACACAAGGGGAGAAAACAATGTACAGTTGTCCTATACACATATAGAGTTAAGAATATGAAGGGAAGTGAGGCCAGAGCAGGGGTGATGGACTAAGAGAAGAGAGAGTTATGGAAAGAGCCGAGTTCACGGTGAAGAAAATAATGTATTGTAGGAGAATGAGGCACGAGGTTAAGACAGACAGGAGAGTATGATTATAGGTGAAAATTTCAGAATGTAATGTAGGTTATGGGTGACTGACCTAAGGTATAACCATGATGGTGAGCTGAGGTGGAGTGAAGAAAATGTCATGGGAGTTGAGATAGTTTATATTCTGAAATACTGGAGGAGATATCAGTATATATGAATATCTATCTATCTATCTATCTATCTATCTATCTATCTATCTATCTATCTATCTATCTGCTGTGTGGTTTGTCCTTTCTCAAAGAGGACCATGACATCAAGGAGATCATGACATGACTTGCAACTAACTTTGTCTTGAGCGAGGGAGGACTGTGTGAATTCACTGGCCTCACTTTTTCCTCCAGAATCATCTGGGTTCAGTGGCCACATATCGATCAGGGCAAGTAGAGATAGCCCAGGATGCAGCTGGAGAGCTTGGCCCTATTAAATTAAAGTCACCTTTAATTTAAAAAAAATGAAACTGAAAGGGGAACACCCTCAAGATTGCTGGCCAAAAGAGAAACAGTTACTATTTACATTCACTCTGAGGTAAGAGAGCCCAAAAAATAACCATTCAATCGTGCTTAGGCAAGGACCTATTGTCCAATACAAGAGATACAGAATGAATTGAGTTTAAGGTTTGATCTCTAAGAAAGAAATCTATGTCCACAGGCATAAGACAGGACTTTAGTTGGAAAGGAATGCCATAAACCAAGTATGTAAAGAAAGGAAAGATAATGCCTTTGATACCAGTAAATTATAACAATAAATATATGAACAAGGTCATAAAGAAAGATGAAGTAACCCTAAAAAGAGGATAACTGGCAGAAGATGGTTGTAGAGGGTAGTTTGGAAGTGGCAATGCATAGCTAATAACATTTTTACTTCTTTATACTGATTAGCGAATCAGGGCACAGGACAGAAGAAGTACCCAATTCAGGAGAGGGATGACACCCATGCTCTATCTTCCAGAGGGAAACACATTTCTATGAATGCAACAGGATGAAGAGTATAAGGAAGAGGTCTACAATTCAAGGAAGTCTATCAGTATAGAATAGAGGTCCCACAGATACAATGGAAGGAGAATAAAACTTGGGAAGAAAGGGCTTTTTGTTGTTTTGTTTTTTTCTGGGTGTTAATCAGAGAAAAGGACCTTTAAGAGAGGAAGGGGCTTTAAAAATATTTTATTTTCTTTTTATTTTGGCTGATAGTAATTCTGAATTACAGGGATTTGGGAAGTAGGAGGTTGGAGTTTACTAGCCATAGGATGTGAGAAGTATCAATTGCCTGGGTAGCAGTAGAACATTTCAACTCTAGATTGAATTTGATAAGAAGAGTGTAGGTCATTATAATTGCATTTATAACAAATGCAGCCAAACTGTGATTCTGTGATCACATAACCATGAAAAGTCCTTGGGGATGATCTGATCGAAAACCTTCCTTTGGAATGAATTCTTATTAGTTCTCTGATTGAATCAGACCCATTGGGTATGGTGTAAAATGAAAGGTTAAGCTGAGATTTCTCTCTAATCCACTCTTACTTTCCTAGACATGAGCCCAAGGATTAAGAATTATCTGGTGAATAAAACCAATCCAGATAATTTCTCATAGTCAAGTAGAATACGGCAAAACTTCCTGATATGGAAATGCTTTAACCTTACTATAGAAGGTTGCAATTCTATAATATGACCAGATTTTTCTTACACAACATATTGGAAAACTGGGATTTTCCCCACAATTCAGACTAAATTCCTCTCAATGAACTAATTTAAGAAATAAAAAGAATTAGTGCCTGAATTAAATCTAGATAATTGCTTTAACTATCCTTGAGCCCATTTTTACATGAATATTATATCTATAGAAGATAAAGGTTCATACGCATATAACTGCGAATCATGGGGAAATGTTCTATGTACTTTGTGAAAATTTGTGTTAGAAGTTGTGAACATGTGTAGGAATTTCTATTTTAGCATTTTAAAATCCTTGGGGAGGAGGGAGAAAGTAACATATAAAGAAAAGGATTGATTTCTGTTTCATGTCTAGTTGGAATAGATTGCACAAATTATAATATTTTCCTAAACCATCATTGCTAGTCATCACTTAAAAGAACAATGAAAATGCTTACATTCTGAGGATAAATGTAAAGGTAAACCTTGAAGTAAGTTTAGTGATACATTTTTGTCACCAAGTAGAATTTTCACTTGTTCTAATACCATTCAGTTAAAGATCTTTTCCTATTTGCTTCATGATTCACTGTCATAACTGTCAGACCTTCTTTAATAGTTGAATCTATATTATTACTTATGTCAGATCATAACTAAAATGTGCCTTGCTCTAGTAGTTAGAAAAATCATCATGACATAAACAGAAAACAAATTTTTATATGGATATTAGTGGTGGAAAATACAAAAGTCATTCAGCACATTCACTCAAGAACTGACTTTATGGCCTTTTTATGAACCATATTCTTTTCTCTTATTTTATTTTAGAAAATAATTTTTCATTCCTTTTTATTCATAATTAAAATTTCCATCTCTATATCCAAAGATAGGTCCCAGAAGGCACAAATACCTGAAGAATATGTAACTCTTTAAAAATCAATTTGCATAAATCATGCCACAAAATATTCACAATTTTCTGCTCAGGTCATAAAGTAACATGATAAGAATGTAACTCATCTGGGCAACATGGCATTTTTTAACCCTTTCTAACCCTACCAGAATGAAAGGAGAGGTAGAATACAAATTCCAAGTATGCCAAAACTGAAAGAGATTTAGTTGGTAAATCTAAGCTCTGTATTGGTACATGGCAGATAAAAACATTGAAATGTTCCTTCCTTACTCTCTTGTATTCTGGTTTATGTTGCTACAGTTTGAATGAAAGTATTCTCTTTAAAGTTGTCAATAACTTTCTTCTTGACAATTATACAACTTCTACTCCCATCCCATTCTCTTTTACCTCATTCTGCATTTAAGACATTTACCCCATTTACTCACTTAAGTGGCTTACATATGTAACTCTATTTATATGTGTTTCCTCCTACTCACAAAAAGCTATTATAAGTTTGATTTTAATGTAGATCAGCATCCACTAAGGACCAGAGACCATGTGCCTTTGCTGATATGTTTACTTTTACCAGCCTTATTTTACACAACAGTTCGAAGTTTCAAAAATACATAAGTAATCAGCATTGCAAATAAATTTCCAAGAAAAGAACTCAAGCATACATAGGGTGCAATCTACTACAGGTTAATGTATAACACCAGGTAGGAACAAAATTCACAAAGACAACATGCACACAGACATGAAAGGTACGTGTAGAGAATATGTATGTAGAGGAACATGTATGTTAGTAGTTTGTGTGAGCAGGGTATATGTATGAAGGGTCCACATATGGACAGTTTGTAACTATCAGGGCAATTCATATCATTGATATTAATGTTGTAGAAGGGCTGAGGTTGTCTGGTTATGTCCTCATGCTGCTCTCAGCTGCATTCTTCAAGGTAATCCATTTTGCCTAGGCATCTCCACTTATCTAAAGAAGCCATTGAGAGAAAAGAAAGTGTAGACATTGAATGAATACAGTTATTTTCAAGGAGTATAGTTGAGAATGGAAGGAGAGACATTAGACAATAGCTAACAGGCATGGAGGGATGTGGTGAGGATTCTTTAAGGAGGAAACTTAGAAAAGATATTAGGCAACAGAGCAAAAGCCATGAGGTAGGGATAAAAATAAATATTAGAGAGAGAAAAAGGAGAATAGTGAGGGCAATCTATTGGAGAAGTTGGATTGAAAGAGGTAGAAGGTATGTGTAGGAGGGGTTGGTCTTGATAAGGAGAAGTAATACATCTTTATCAGAAACTGGAGGGAAGAGTAGGAAGAAGAATGAGATGAGAAGAGGAGAAGAATGAATTTCACATTAATGGCCTTATTTTTCTTTTCAGTAAAGTAGGAGGTAAGGTCTTCAACTGAAAGAAAGGTGGGAAAGTATGCTAAGAGGCCTGAGGAAAAAGGTTTTAAACAGCATCTGTGGTGAATGGGAAAGATAAATAATTAGGAAGGAGTATAAGGATCATCTTTCTCTAATGAGGCATCAGTTGAGATTAGATAACATAAATTTAAGATGGAACACATCAGCATGGTTTTGTGATTTCCTCATGTTGTGTAAGCAGAACAAGAGCAAAGGAAGTGGTAGTTGCTAGGAGAAATCCATGGCTTAAATCTAATAAAGTGTGAATCAGAAAGGAAAAGAGATCTGGGATTCAGAAATAAAAAAAAAACCCTGAAATTGTTCACCAATAACTATCTCTAAAAAGAATACATTTTTTTTTCAGAATTCAAAATTAAGCTCATTGCGAATGGTTTATAGAATCTATTCTTACTCTCCTCCAATTTTTTTCAAAGTTGGGATATTTTCTTCTAGTTCTAAAGCATTTCTTTTGTTTCACATATTTTTTTCATATATTACTGACCATAATTCAGCAAATATGAGTGGTAGACAATCTGTGTCACTGACTAACCTGATTGTAGGATTCTCTCTGCCACTAATTCTTTTCTTTTCTGTTCTAGGAACCAGACTTAGGCTACTGATGCCCCTAGAGGAAGATAACCTACAATTGGCAGAAACCAGCTTTCCTTTTCTTTTCAGGTGTTTATTCTGAGTTTTGATGCTAAGTGACACTGCAGCAGGAAATACGTTTGAGGAAACCTTAGCTATACTGCGAAAGTCCAAATTTAAGGAACCTATCTAATATAGTATTGGACCAAGAATCAAGAGACTTGTTTGTCCTCCACTGTTGTAGTAGTTCCTGCTCTAGCATTCATAACACCATGCCTCCCACTATAAAGTGAGGGGATGGCAAGATGATCTCTTAGGTTTCTTACAGTTCTAATGGTTTTTGAGTCTTGAAGACTTGAAACCCATTTGGTCCCACTTCAGCTTAGCTTTAGTTTCTAAAAAAGTTTCTGTGACCTTGGGTATATTATATCCCTGTAGTTTTCTGAAAAAATAAAGGAATTGAGCTACTAGTATTCTCCCACTCTACCATGTTTTCATGATTCTTTTAGGATATTATTTTTGGGGGTGGGGGTGAGGGATTGGCTAGAAGAGAAAATGTTAACTTCAACCTTCCTCCCTTGCTATAGAGATTACTATTCCATCCCCAACACCCTGTGGTTGGGATTCTTGGATGGTAGGAATAAAGCAATTACTGACATTAACACAAAAACTTAAAGAATAATTATTTAAAATGGAAGCTCCCAGGCTGACCACTTCATTTGTTCAGGGAAGAACTACTAAGCACAACACCAGCAGATTGTAATGTCCTAGGGTCTTGCTCCACAAGTGGCAGGGACCTGGAGGTATCTGTTCTCTTACATGTCTGCATCTTCTCCAGTCTCCAACACTAATAGAAGATGTGAGGTTCACCACAGTTGCAAAATTTCCTTGTTTAGGCTTTGGTCATAATAAATAGACTGTTAGATCACTCCCAGACCTAAATCCTTTGAATTGGAGCTTGCCCCCACCAACCCAGGACAAGGGGTGATGTGTACCTCTACATACTCAATATGGTCCTTCACAGCAAGAAGGAAAGAATTGCCTAATGTTTTAAGCATTTAAATGCTTCAGTTACAGATGGTTTAATGTATTGATTCATATTAACTCTATCTCCTTGAAATTCACATTTCTCCAAACAGATGTCACAATCCACAGTTTCAGAATAAATGGCTTTGACCAGTTGGGACCACATATGGGTTCTTGCCTTTTCCATCTGGTCTTGCTCACCCTCTATTCCAGAGTAGCATCAAGGCCACTCACTTCTCCCTTCTGGCCCTGTCAGCCTTCTTTGTGAAAAGCATATTAAATCAGACATTCTACACTTTTTGGGGGGGATATACTATGCATTATATGTTTAGGATCTGTTAGATGTCCTCAGAATGTAAGCTAAAAAAAAAATCCCACCATGGCCTGTTACTAATCAGGACTTGTTTTATTACTCTCCTATTTTTTTTTAAAAGAGAGCAGTCATCATTAGCTGATACTGAGATAGCATATGCATCTACATAACATTATCTAATAGATTCAGGGTTGTATGTTATAAACATGTAATATACATTAATTCATTGCATTTTCCCAACAAACCTATGAAACAGGTGCTATAGATATTGTGATCCCCAGTTTACAAATGAAGAAACTGATGTAGTATCACATGTGGGGAATTGAACTGGTATCTTTCCTGATACAAAATCCTCCATTCTTTTCCTCTGCCATAGCAACAGTTTGCTCTGACCAAAATTCTGTGCTAGAAATGTAACAAAATACAGACTACCCAACAGGACAGAAGGTGACTGCGCATTTGTCCCCTATGTTCGTCTAATGCTGCTAGTATCACTAGGTTATGGGAACCCCACGAAAGGAAACAGAATAAGAACCACTCATTTGGCCAAATAAAATTATCTTGTGTGACATAAGTGAATCAGCCTTTAAGCTCATTGGTATCCCCAACTGCAAAAAGAATAACAGTGCCTAAGTGTCAGATCTGATTTCTGAGGTTTTTCTTAAATTATGAACATACTTTGTGTCCCTTTGAGGAAAAGAATTAAGCCCATGAAAATGGTAGCTACACTCATGAAATGAGGAAAACTCAGGGAACTGTGAAGAAAATGCAGACAAAAGCAACCAGTTAAGGAAAATAATGGAGGCATTTGGAGGCAGGAAATAAGCAGATCTTCTGTCAAGATTAGATTAATAGCATTCATAGATGACCAAGATTTCCACTCCTTGATGCATATCAGTGAACTGAAAGACAAATGCATGCTTATGAACTGAAAATTATGTGCATTTAGTTTGCTACTCATTCTCTAAAATGGGAATTCTAAATCCCTTCTCTGTATGCCTAAATCAAGTAAAAGCAAATCCTGTGGTGAAATAGAATGATTACTGGGTTTGGAAACAGAAGATGTGTTCAAATCTCAGTTCTGACCCTTACTGTTCTCTCATCTTGGGAAAGTAAATTCACATTTCTGGACCTCCATCTACTCATCTGTGAAATGTTGGAGTTGGACTGGTTTTCTTACTAACTCTAAAAACTGTGTCTCCTTGGATCACTCCTCATGCTCTCTATCTGACCATTCAAGATGAATGTCCTCCCAAATTCTGTCCCTGATACTCTTCACTTTTCTTCCCACACTATTTCCCTTGGTTTTAGACATCTCATTCCTCCCTTCTCCTCCTCTTCCCTTCCCTTCCCTCCTCTCCCCTCTCCTCTTAATGTTCTACCCAGGGGAAGGTACACTTCCATGGCTAAAAGCTGTCTTTTTTCCTTTGGGTTTACTGGCTACATTTCTTGCTCAAAGATCAAGCCTTAAACACAATTCACTCTGGAGCTCATAGACTAGAGGACAAGTCCCCACCCACCTAGGGCAAAGTGAATGTAATTACTAAAAAATAATTGTTTCTCTTTTACCCAGGAACCCTGAGGGTCTTCCCCTCCCAGTTTGATTTTTTTTTTTTTAATTAAAGGGCCTATCCCTTGAGTAACTACTTAAAGAAGCCCATTCATTGAATTGATATATCTCACTCAAAGTGAGAATGTGATAACACCTTAGTCTGAAAGGGCCAAGGTCTCAAATTGCATAGTGGGCCATCTGCAGTCAGGCCACTGGATCCAAATAGCTCAGGAGAAAAAAGTGAGGTTGATAATCTTGCACAGCCCTCCCTCCCTCAAATCAACTGCAAGTCATGTCATCATCTTGATGTCATGGTCCTCTTTGAGAACAAAGGACAAACACAACAACAAGACATCTTACTCGATTCCATATTCTCTACTTAAACTGTGACATATAATCCAAACCACACCTGAAAACAATCCATTGTAGAATCTACTCAATGAATACTTATCTAGTCTTTGCTTTAGACCTCCAAGGAGAAGAAACTCATCATATCCTCAAACATCTCATTCTACATTGTGATAATTCTAATTGTTAGTTTTTCATTCCCTCAATTCTAAATTTGCTTCTATAAAATGTTTACCAAGGGGATTCTGGGAAGATGGCAGAATAGGTCAGAAAATTTCAAGTTCTCCAGATGTTCCCCCCCTAAAAGAGATGAAATGGTCCCTCAAGGAGAATACTGAGCAATAAAAA
The DNA here is from genome assembly GCF_028372415.1 of Notamacropus eugenii. Classification (NCBI taxonomy): domain Eukaryota; kingdom Metazoa; phylum Chordata; class Mammalia; order Diprotodontia; family Macropodidae; genus Notamacropus; species Notamacropus eugenii. The sequence goes on along the minus strand of NC_092877.1, from coordinate 163,440,004 downwards.
TAAATAAGAGTAGGGGCAGAAGAGGGGTCCTCCTGGGATAAACAGAAGATCTGAAGAAAAGTCCCAGGAGGAGGTTTGGTCCATGTGAAGAGTAAACACTTCCAGGCTGGGTCCTAAGTCCACTTAAAGAATAAACATCGAACTGGGTTTAGCTGGGTTGGGAGGTTGACTTGGCCCCAACCTCAAGAATTTTTACCCCAAGGATAGTGAGGTGCATTGGGCATTTAAATAGGGGAAGACTGAGAGAACTTCTGCTCTCAAGAAATGCCAGACCCAGTTGTGCTTTGGAGATATTGTTGGGGCAAGGACTCAGAACACACTTAGTGAGTGCAGAAGCAGTAGGGCAGAGATGCCCCTGGCTATGAGCACTTACAGGAGGCTGGAGGTCTTGATTCCAGTTCCAAGACAGAGGGAAAACTTATGGAGGATCTGAGTTCAGAGGCACCATTCTCCATAGGTCTAGGACTAGAAGTGATTATAAAAACTGAGCTACTACAATTTTTTTTAATGCATAGGCAAAGGAGAAGAAATTCAACCATAGAGAGTTACTATGAGAATAGAGAAAACTAGGGTTCATCTTCAGAGGAGGATATTGAAGCAAAAAACTATCATTTACCCCAAAGAATGTCAAATGGTCACTTGATCAAAAATAATTTACAGAAGAACTTTAAAAAGACTTTAAAAATCAAATGAGACAGATTGAGGAAAAACTAAAAAAAAAAAATAAGAACAATCCAAGAAAAACAAGAAGATTATGAAAAGAAAGCCAACCAAATAGAAAAAAAAGATCCAGAATCTTAAGGAAGATAATGACTCCTTGAAAATCACAGTTGGGCAAGGGGAAGCCAGAAAAGTTATAAGAGATGAAGAAATAATAAAACAAAACACAGAGAATGAAAAAAATAGAAGAGATTGTGGAACATCTCATAAGAAAAATAACTGATCTACACAACAGATCAAAAAGAGAAAAGAAAAATAATTGGACCACCTATGATAGTGAAAGCTATGATGAAAGCTATTATTAAAAAATTGATACAGTAATACAAGAAATAATCAAAGAAAATTGTTATGAAACATTAGAATAAGAGGGAAGGTAGAAATGGGAAAAAATTCCACTGATCATCACTTGAAAGGCATTCTATGGGGAAAAGCCATAAAAATATTATAGTCAAATTCCAAAAACTCCAGCTCAAAGATAAAATATCAACAAGAAAAAAAAAAACAATTTAAATATGGTGGTGCCACAATTAGAATCATACAAGACCTAGCAGTGGTGACACTAAAAGATCAGAGATCTTGGAACACTCTATTAAAAAGCAAAAGAACCTGGCTTTCAGTCAAAAATATCACGTCCAGCAAAGCTAAGCACAATCCTGAATGAAAAACCAAACAAAACAAAACCATGGACATTTAATAAATTGTCAGACTTTCAGGACTTTGTTTAAAGAAAAACTGAACTTAACAGAAGATTTGACACACAGGAGGTCAAGGGAAATACAAGGGACATACCAAAGACTAATTGCAAGGGACCCAATAAGGACAGATTGTTTACCTTCTTATGTGTGTATAATATATGTCTAAGATTGTTATTAGTAAGTGGGTAGTTCATAAGAAAGATTGGGGTAGACCTAAGTATGATATGACTTCTTTAAGGAACAACTAAAAAAGAGTTAATATTTTATACAAATGAGGTGCTAGAGGAAGAACCAAAACAGGAATTATAATATTAAGCTACTGCTGCTAATATTGATGAGTAAACAAAGGAGAAAGAACCTGACCATAGAAAGTTACTATGAGAATAGAAGAAATCTGAGTTCATAGAAGTTAGTGGAGTTAAAAAACAAAACAACAAACCCTTCCAATTCAAATGGTCACAAGCCCAAAAACAGTTCTTGGAAGAGCTTAAAAAGAACTTTAAAAATAAAATAATAAGAACTAAGGAAAAATTAGGGGACAAAAAATGTAAAAGCAATCCAACAAAATCAAGAAAATTATGAAAACAAAGTAAACCAGCTGGAAAAAAGAGATTCAAAAACTTAAGAAAGTAAATATCTCCTTAAAAACCAGAATTGGTCAACACAAAACCAATTCCACTATGAAGCACCAATAAATAATAAAATCAAATCAAAAGAATGAAACAATAGAAGAGAATATGAAACATTTCATTAGAAAAACAACTGATCTAGAGAACAGAACAAGGAGAGACAATATAAGAATTTTTGTACTACCTGAAAGTTACCACTAAAAAAAATGTCTAGATATGATATTATAAGAAATTATTGTGGAAAGTTGCTATGAGTTCTACAGTAAAAAAGTAAAATGTAAGAAGAAAAAAAATCCATCAATCACCAACTGAAACAGATACCATGATGAAAATTCACAGGAACATCCTTGCCAAGTTTCAAAGCTCCTAGGTTAAGGAGGAAAATACTATAAGCAGCAAGGGCAAAAAAAAAAAAAAAAAAAAATCAGACCAAAAAAGAAGTTAAATACTATAGAGCTGCAAGCAGGATAACACAAGATCTAGCAGCTTCTACATTAAAAGACTGAAGAGCTTGTAACATATATATTAAAGAACAAAGGAGCTGGGTTTGCGACCAAGAATATCTTACCAAGTAAAGCTGAGTATAATTCTGAATGGGGGAAAAGTTATATTTAATGAATTGAAAAACTTTCAGGTATTTGTGGCAAAAAGATCAGGCCATAAATAAGCTTCTTAAGAGAAAAGAATCAGGACCAGATTGATTTACAAGTAAATTCTACTAAACCTTTGAGGATCAACTAATTCCAATATTAAATAAATTATTTGGAATAATAGTCAAAGAAGGAGTCCTTTCATACTCCTTTCATGAAACAAATATGATACTGATACCTAACCAGGAAGAGCAAAAACGAAGAAAGAAAATAATAGACCAACTTCATTAATGAATATGAATGCAAACATTCTAAATAAAGTACTAACTAGGAGACTACAATAATATATTACAAAGATTATACACTGTGACCAAGTGAGATTTATACCAGGAATCCAGGGATGGTTTAACATAAGGAAAACTATTAACATAATTGATTACATCAATAACAAAGTAACAAGAATTACATGATTATATCATTACACACACACACAAAAAAGCTTTTGATAAAATACAACAGTCATCCTTAATAAAACACTCTTGAGACTATGGGTAAAAAGTGACTTTTCCTTAAAATGATAAGATTACATTGTTTGTAATGAGAGCAAGCTAGATGCCTTTCCAATAAGATCAGGAGTGAAACAAGGATACCTGTTGTCACCACTGTTTTGGTTATATTATATTAAAAAAAAATTTGTACAAATAAAAGTAATGTAGCCAAGATTAGAAGGAAAACAGAAAATTTGGAGAATTTTTTTTATAGAGAGTCTCTCAGATAAAGGTTTCATATGTGTGTATGTGTATGTGTGTACACATACGCATAAACCTTTGTCAAATTTATAAGAATAACAGCCATACAGTTTCATTCATTCATTCCTCCAATCTTTCAAATATATTTGTTAAGTATCTAATATGCATTGAACATTTTGCTGGGCACTTGGAGACATGAAAAATTTAAATGAAGCTATATTCGCTGTTATAAGAACTATTCCCTTACAGGAAGCATTTATATTGTTCTTTAAGTTTAGGAAAGACTTTATCCCTGTTATTTCAATTAATCTTTACAACAACCTTATGAGGAAGGTGTCGTTATTATCCCCATTTTAAAATCAAGAAAACTGAAGCAGACTTACCCATGGTCACACAACTAGTAAGTGTCTGAGGTAGAAGTCTGACTCAAGTCTTCCTGATTCAAGGTCCAATACTCCATCCACTGTGACACAGTGTTATTATAAAAACACTGCAACAAAACAAATTTTTCTATATGGTTCTAAGGATAAAGAGTTGTTTTTTTTTTCCTATCTTGATTCCCATAAGAGAAAATTTCACAGAGAACATTTGTGTTGGATTTTAACCACGAAGAAGAAATCCTACATGTAAAGATGTAGAAGGAGGTTATTCCAGACATAGACAGCATGAACTTGAACCCAGCCAGTAAATCTCACTCTACAACAAAATGCTTTCTTTTGCATCTCTCTCATACACTCTTCATATGGTCTTGATAACTTTAGCAAAGTAATTAGAGGTTTCACAGAATATTTATAAGTATGACTCTAAGGAACAAATGTAGAAGAAAAAAGAGAGGTAGGAACAATATTGAGGTAATGGTGTGAGAATGTCTCTAGAAAGGGACATGGAGCAGTGGTTTGTGAAACAGCCACAGGTGGTTGGTATGTACGCCAAGGAAGTAGAGGACCTATTGTTAGGTAAGCACTTACTATTAAGTTAGCAAATATGGTAATTTTCTCATGGAAAGGGAAATAAAGTGAAGTCTCAAGCCCTCGACACTACAGTATAATTTTTCTTCATTTATGCTGCTTAAAATGTGCCATCTTTGATGAAGTTCATAGTATTTTGAGTGCATTCTATTTCACGAATCTCTGACATACAGAAAACATTGCTTTACAGCTTTTATATTGATGAAACAAATCAGAGAGTTGTTAAGTGAAATGTGAATAGAAAATAGTGAGATTTAATTTAAAATAATGCAAACTGATTAGGGTGCAGGCAGCAAAAAGCCAGTTAGAAAATACAGTTGGCTAATGGGAGGAACCTAGGAAAGAGCTAAGATAAAATATATATAAAGATGATAAGGGAAATGAAAATCAGGCCAAATTTTTCTGGCTGACACTTCATAAACAAAAACACAGTAGAATGCTACTTTAGCTTGAGCTCAGATAGGATGTTTATAATTATTTTCAATTAACAACAATTGAGACCGTGCTCAACGCAATTATATTCAGTAAAGCATATTTCATTCTCATATATACTCAATGAATATTGAAATAGGCAGACTGTCATTGAATTGCCTTCAGTACAAAATGTGCCATTATGATTAGGTGCTAAAAAAATGCTAGAGACATTCAATTTCAGTGAATTATGAAACTGATTTTGTGGCAAATTCTAAATAGTACAGATAACATTTTTTCCCTCCTTGTCTCCAATATAGAAACAAAAAGACTAAAACCTTTTCATCTAAACTCTATCCAGCCAACATTTCTCCTCATAGTCAGCTAAAAGTAGACCTGGCTATTCAGTCACAAAGTAAGAAACAGAAAGTGAATTTTGTGACTGTTTAATTTTAAAAAGCTGTCATGTTGTTTCTGGAAATTTAGTTGGATACTCTACTGTTTAAGGAGTTCTAGGAAACTGAAAGATGCCAGTAATGCAGATTTACAGACAACAACAACTCATGTCATGGATATCATGTCTGCAGTGGTGTTCTTCAACTGTGTCAATCTTGATCATTTTTTTCATTAAAAAATGTATAATTACACCCTATTTAACATCCGTAAGAAGGTAATGAAACCCAGGGTGGGTGTACTCTATGGATAAAAATGTGATTGCCACAGCCATTTCCCATATATTGAGCTATCATACCTTTCTGCTTTCTGAGCCTGCCAGCTGTTTCCTTTGGCTAATGGTAATGGTGCAGGATCCTGGCATCAGACCCCATTAATGTCTGCCAATTGAAATGTTACAGTCATTTATTAAATGTGTCCTTTGTTGAACTAAGTTCTCTCAGTGTTGCCATATTCAGTAAGGTAGAACACCTGATCTCTGAGAAAAGAAAGGCAGCAAGTACAACTTGTCCTAAGGAGGGCACCAACTTTTCTCTTATTATAGGAGGCAGCGAGGTGACCCAGTGGATAAAATGTCGGATCTGAAGTCAGGAAGATTTGAGTTCAAATTAAGACACAGGCATTAAATGTGTCCCTAGGCAAGTAACTTAACCTCTGTTTGCCTCAATCTACTGGAGAAGGAAATAGAGAACCACTCAAAGAAAACCCCATGGATACCACTGGAGTGCCATGGGCTATGAGGTCACAAAAAGTCAGATAAGACTGAACAACAAGGATATAAAATTAATGACAACCTGAAATCTTAGCCTGCTGTTTGGGCTTGCCCATTATACACTGATTCTTAATTCAATACAACAAGAATTTATGAAATATCTGCTAAGAAAAGAGTGCCTTATTAGATGCAGAGAATACAAAGTAAAAACAACCAAAAAATGCCTATCCTCCATTCTGCTAGGGAAATAAAACAAATATAGAAGCAAGTCAATAAAGATTATAAACAAAGTAATTTTAGTGAGTATGCAAATGCAAACCTGAGGGAACCAATGAAGGCAGAAATGCACAACTTGGTACTGGGTATGAGCCAAAATTAAAATAGGCTAAACTTCTTGAGGTTGGCAGATATCTGACTCAAGACAGAGTGATGGTGGCTGGTTACCACAGGTCACATGAGAAACAGAAGAGAATGCATAGTGGCAACCCTATATATCAGAGGTCACATGAAATCCTCTGGCAGGCTGCAATATATTGTGTTAGACTGAGTTAAAATCTAATGTAGAAAGGGCAGCTAAACTGAGTCCTGGAGGGATTTCAAGCTGGAGACTCCAATTGTCTGACATGAGAAGGGGAGAAAGGTGAGACATCTTAAGGTCTGAGAGGAGGGCCTCTTGCTAGTTTGATTACTCAGGATTTCCCTGCACTTTGGGTTTTTTTTTTTTTGCCCAGTATGTGTATGTTATGGAGAAAGTCTTGTGCCTTAGGTTATGCCAGAAGCTGTTGAGGTCTCAACAAGTAGTTTTATGATGATAATTCTATGTTCCTAGAGCAAAGACGACTAGCTATATCTGAAGTCCCATAATCTCTCAGAAGTGTTTGCCTCCCATCCTGATGATGTAGGAGCCTCATGTACTTCCTAGAGACTATACTGGTGCATCTCAGGGTCCTCTGTCTTGGGTCCTCTTCTCTTCTCTCTCTTTATGCTCTCTGTTCAGATTTCACCAGCAATACAGATTCAAATGGAACTACTGCAGATCACTCCCAAATCTATGTCCTGAGTTCCAATTCCACATAGTCAAAGATTTCAATATTTCTACCTAACATGTATACTTTGTAACCACTCTGTATATATGTTGTATTTCCCTATCTATATACATATTCTTTAATTACATTACAATGTAAGCTACTTGGGAACACTATTTCAATATTCCCTTTATGTCTAGGGCTATATCAGCTCCAGAATCAATTGTTAAATTTTCAGTGTGAGCTTTTGTGCCATATAAATCAGCAAATGCTAAAACTCAAGGCTTGTTATTTTGCTTTCTTATTGTCTAGACTTAAGAAAGTGATAAAGGAAATATTCATAATGCAGAATAAACTTAAAAGTATATCATGCATACTTTTTCCCCCTAGACAACCAGTGGTTGTTAAATATTTACTTTCATTACTTCAATTCTAGTTCATTACTGATTGTGTCCCCAGGACTTAGCACAATGTCTGACACATAACAAGTGCTTAATAAATGTTTAATTAATTAACCAATTAAATAGAATAGTTTTGAAGTTATATTCTGGGAAGATACTTTTAACTCTTTACCTGTTTTGTAGCAGAAATTCCCTAAATAACTCATTAAGACATGGAAAATACTCATTAACTTTTCCTTAAATAACTGTTTAAGAACTAGGAAGATTATTCTGAGAACACTAAGTTTAAAAGCCTTGACACATTTTAAAAAAATATTTCCTCTTTAAAGAATCGAGTTCACAAGAACATGAAACATCTAAATATGAAAAAGAGGAAGGAGGATAAAATAGTATAAGATCAGAGTATCAAGAACAGTTGCAAATTGAACCAGTCTTCTGCCTCCTGAACAAAAGCAGAAACTACATGCCTTAATATTGCAGTATCTTTACAGAGACTAGCATTCTTAACTTCAATGTGTAGTGAACAAGTCATTTCAGCATCTCTCATTAACTCTTTCAACTCTCAAATTTTCTGTTTCTTAGAGTACCTCAAACTTCAAAGGGAACTAAATTGAATTGAATCAAGCCTAACCTTTAACTAACCAAGAATTTCCTCTACGAAATCTCCAAGTGGGATAATCTATCTTTTCTCCAGTGAGGAGGGGACCATGACCACCAATCCCTCTATCCCCTCTAAAAGGTTACACTCTCCTCCTTTCCCCATCTTGACCCATCGATCTGCCAGCTCAACTCTCTACTCTTAAGTAAAAAAGCACTCTGGAGTTCTTTCACACACACACACACACACACACACACACACACACGCACACACACACGCACACACACACACACGCACACATGCACACTTAGCTTACCGAGCCTCATCCTTGGATTATTCTCATCATCTGCTACCTTCGCTCCTACCCATGTGTTGCTGAAAGTAGTGGGAGAAAATTATGAAACCATGTTAAACGGGCCCCAAAACTTTGTTCTACAATTTCAACTGGACCATCATAACCCTAAGGCAAATCCTTTCACAACCACCAGACTAATTCCATATCTCACCAAACTGACTTTTCCAAATCTTTTCATCCCTTCTCATATCTTCCTTCACTTTCTCCTCCCTCTCAAATGAAACTTGCCTCTTATTGCCTGAAAAAAAAAAAAAAACTGAGGCTATTCACTGAAAGCTCCCTTCTGTTCCACTCTTTTTCACATCACACAGATGCCTTTCCAAAATAACCTCTCTTCTTACCTCTAACATGACCCTTCTCCTTGCCAAGATAAACCCTTCTACATGCACAAGTACTTACTCTTCATCCCATCTTTTCAAGCAGAATGTTCCCTCTATCATTCCCATGGTCTCACTAATCTATAATCACTCCTTGTCAACTAATGCTTTCCTACTGCCTACAAACACACTCATAACCTCTCCTATTTTCAAAGCCAACTAATTAATTAATCTGTTCATACCAGCTAGCTATCATCTTAGATCTTTTCTCCCTTTCATTGCTAAACTCCTCTGCTTCCTTTCTTCTCACTCCTTATCTCTATGCAATCTAATACCTCATCATTAAACAAACACTGATCTCTCCAACATTACCAGTGATCTCTTATTGGCCAAAGTGATTTGTTTTTGCCAGTCTTCATCTTTCTTTACCTTTCTATTGCCCTTAACTCTATCACCCTCTTAGCTTCGTTGTCTCTCTTCTCTCCATGTTTTTATGACAATATTCTTTTCTGGTGCTCACCCACTTGTTTGACTGCTCCTTCGCAGTCTCTTTTTCTAGATCTCAGTGGTTATGCCAATTAACTGAATATCTCCCATGGTTCTATCATGGACCCTCTTCTCTTTTTCCTCTTATTAGAGATTTCTTTAGTTTCATTAAGATTCAATTATCATCTCTAAACTGATGATTCTCAGGTCTACAAGTCTTAGCCTGTTTTCTGACCAGCATCGCAAACTGCCTATTGAAGATCTTGAACAGGATGTCCCATAGACATCTTAAATTCAATACGTCTAAAGTCATTATCTCCCCCACTCACCTAGCCAAGCCCTTTCTTCTTTACTTTCCTATTATTTTCGAGGACACCATCATCCTCTCTGTCACCCAGTCATGCAACCTAGGTATCATCCTCAACTCTTTATCCTAATATCCCATATCCATTCACTTGCCAAATTCTTTTTTTCTAACTTCATAACACCTCCCTCTCTCTGTTGATACTGCAATCATTCTAATTTAGGCCCTTATCACTTCATACTTGGACTATTGAAATAGCCTTTTGGTTTATCTCCCTGCCTCAAGTCTCTCCCCATTCTAGTCAATCTTCTACTCATGTCACCCCTTACCCAAATTTAATAAACTTCAGTGACTCCCTATCACCTCAAATATGAAGTATTTTAGACTTTTAACAGAAGCCCTTCATAACCTGACCATGTATTTTGTGATTTAATGATACTGGCTTCCCTGTTATTCCTCTGATAAGACACTCCATCCTGAGACCATGCATTATCAGTAGTTGTCCCTCACACACAGAATTTTTCCTCCTCTTCTGGCCAAGTACCATCTAAATCCCCACATTTTGCAAGAAGCTTTTTCCCATCCTGTTTAATACTACTGTTTTCTCTCTGTTAATTTTCTCCAGTTTATCTTGTACATATATTTGCTGTGGAAATTTGTGAGTTGTCTCCACTACTGGATTATGAGTTCCTTGAGAGTAAGTAATGTTTTTTGCCTTTCTTTGGGTTTCCAGTCCTTAGTATAGTGCCTGACATATAGTAGATGTATAAGAAAGGTTTTTTGACTTGACTTGCCATCAAGAAACTTACATTCTATTTGGGATGACAGTACAAAAATAATTAAGCACAATATGATATATATAGAATAGATGAAAAGTAACCTTAGAAGGGAAGGCTCTGGTACTTGCAAAGATTAAGCAGGATGCAAGGAATCGGAGAGACAAGCAGGTGGCACATGGAGAAAGAGCTGGACCTGGAGTCAGGGAGACCTGAGTCTTGCTGGCAGTATGACCTTGGGCAGGTCACTTCACATATCTCAGCCTCATCTGAAAAATGGTAATAATAATGACACCTGCCCAAATGTTTTAAAGGAATAATAGTAATCAATAGCTAGTATTTATATGTCACTTTAAGGTTTACAAAGTACTTTACATATATTTTCTCCTTTGGTCTTCATAACAACCTGCCAGGGAAGTGCTATTTTTTTCCCCATTTCACAGATGAGGAAACTGAGAGGAATGTAATTATGTGACTGGCCTAGGGTTAAGTACAATGTTCAAGTTTGGATTTGAATTTAGGTCTTCTTTATTCAGGTCCAGCATTCTAATCATTCTCTCAGAATCTAGAATGCAGATTGTATGCCTAGCTTTGTTCTACTCTACCACAAGTTCTAAGAGTAGTCATCTCCTCCCACCCAATTCTCAACTCCCTCCAAACATGTAAAGAAAAATAAAACTTACACATTTGTAAAGGAAAGTAAAAGTCAGTGAATAAGGAACAATGTAGCTTATAGCATAGCTGACTTTGGTGTTAGCAGGACCTGGATTGGAGTCCAGCTTCTGACATGTAATGACTCTGAGACTCTGGGCAAGAAACAAGCTCTCACTTCCTCAGGAAAGCTTGTAGGACTCTAAGTAGGGGGAGGGGAGTAGATTTCTGTTGCTGAGTAGGTAGAAAGGGTTTCCTCACTGGGATTTTCCTTTACCAATGAAATCATAGATCCAGATTCCCCTCTCACCAAAAAGAAAAAAAAAAACTTATTCATCACCACAGTTTTCATCCAAAATTATTAAGTGAACATTTGCATATAGTGCTGTGTGGGTCTCACAGAAAAAGAACAACATTATCTTATTCTCATTCAATAGAATATTGTCTTTTAAAACAAACATTTTACTATTGGCCCAGGAAGATTGGATCTATAAGTAACCAAACAGTCTTAAGTCCACATGTGAATGAAATGAAAGCCTCATCAAGAGAACTGGATTTGGGAGATTCTTGAGGAATTTAGAAAAGTGATAAAGTGAACTGGATTATTCCAAATAGAAGTTAGGCATTTATTTGGTGCCCCCAAAATGACCTTTCACCAGGAACATTTTTCTTAAGGTTTATAGATAGCAATCACAGTTGTAACTTCTAAAAGCTTGGTGTTATACCTGCATCACTGAAGTTTTTCCAAACTGCTTTGGGGAAAAAAAAGTTTAACCTTATTGAACAGTAGGATGGATTTAGTTTAAATTTAAAGAATCATCTAAGTAAGTAATGGAAGTGACCCTACCTAGGCTCTGGAAAGCCATGCTAGCTAGCGTAACGTAAGTTGAAGACAGTTCTGTTAACATGGAGAGACTCTGAGTACAATCTCGGCAACAGATTGTGTGTCTGAGAAATGGGGTAGCTAAGTTTAGAAAGGTAATGATTTTTAAAAATTATGTATTTTGGACGCAGAAACTCATTATATTGCCTGTGAAAGGGAGAGAGGAGAGAGAGAGAGAGAGAGAGAGAGAGAGAGAGAGAGAGAGAGAGAGAGAGAGAGAGAGAGAGAGAGAGAATTAAGTATAAGGATGGACAGAAAAAAAAAAAAACCTTCCTAACAGGTCCCCAAAGCAAGCTGTGCTCTGTCCTTACTGGGATTTTTTCCACAGTAGAATAAATCCCACCTGTCTAGGATGGTGGCAGATGCAGTTTTTCTGTTGGTTTCATCTAGCCCAGGGATTCATTTGGCTCCATGTGAAGAAATAACTGCCATAGGAGGCAGAAAGAAATGGCTTTTAATTTAGCTGTTCAGGCAGCCTGTGCAGTGGACAGAGCATGGAACTGAGGCACAGATATAAGCTACCTATTTGACAACAGCCAAGTTATTTACAAATTTGGGCCTCAGTTTACTCCTCTGTAAAATATAAGGTTACATTGTTTGCCTTTTTTCTTCTTTTATTGAGGAGAAAGAAAATAAATGAAAGAGAATATAAATGTCAATTGGAAAATAAAATGAAAAATTAAATAAGGGAGATGCATAATATAATTTATCTCTATAATCCCTTCCAGCTCTAAAGTTCGTTGAAATTATGACTAATACCATATAAAAATTCCACATACAAGTATTTGACTCACTGTTTATACTTTCTTTTCAGGCCTCTCTCTTATGCTGTGATTGTGTGCCACTCAGGTTCCATTTTCTCCCGCCACAGAATAATAGATATGGTTGTGGGTGGGAGTCTTAATGACAGAACAGGATTGAGCCAGGATGACATGAAGGTTTTGAGTTCTGCAGCAGCCACTCTGTTTCATTTCTGTTACTTCTGCTTTCAATCTAAGCTCTTGCTTTTATGGAGCGATGGGAGCATGAGAGCTGGCTGCTTCCCATAGCTTCCGCTTGCAATTAAAACCTGTCATGGCCACTGGCCATGCCATGTTATGACAGTTAGTCTCTAGAGAAATTCCTTTGCAGGGGTTATAAGAGAATGCGGGATAGAGGATGAGCCAACAGAACAGAATCAAAGCTCTTTATCAGCCTGGGCAGTTGTGTTTGTTGACAATTATGGCCTGCCTTTATTAAATCTTCTGACTTAATTGGGACATTTGTGCTAAGGTAACTTTGTAGGAACCTAGCATAGCTGTTTTCACCTACTTCCTCAAAATATTGTGCAGAAACATACCTCTTTAAAAAGAATATTTAAAATCAAACTTTAAAATATGGCATACAAAAATGCCTATCACTTACAAGTGAATAGATTATTTGCAGTTTAATTCATATTTTCTTTCTAATACTGGATAATAAATATTATAGCAGATTTAGTAAATGTCAAATTATTTATTCTATTTTCAAATAGCCATAATTATGATGAATATATCTGGTTATTCAGAGATCTAATTTGTGCTCTCAGTGGATTGCCAATGAAACTGAAGGTGAATTAATAACAACTTAGAGAAACATTGCTACTAAATATATACCAAATTCCAAATGATGCTAGGACCATCTTTATATGCTGCTTATTTTCAGATCCATATACAAGATATTTTCAACATTCATATGTCTTCCAACTATCCCCTCATTGAAAAAAAAAGAAAAAACAATTTCCTCTTTAACAGTAATAGTCAATAATTATGCAACACTGAGCTTTTCTCATTTGAACTCCATATAATGAAGTGAGTTTACTCATTACACAGATAAAGAAACTGAACTTCAGAGAAATGATGTGCCCATGATTAAAATAACAGTTAAATATTAGAGGGAAGATTTGAAATTAAAGGAGATCTTCTAACTTCAAGCACTGTACTCAATCCACTATAATAAGCTAGCTTTCAACTTCTTTTTTTTTGTTTTTGGCTCACATATACTAATTTCCTATCAGAATAATGTAACTAAAATTTCAGTGTATCAGGATTGTCAAACAGTCTGAGACACTACTAATAGGTTAGTATTTATTATTGAACCTTTTAAAAAATGCTTCTTCAATGCCTTATTACAAAACAGATATCACCCTTGTTTCCTTAATTATAAGAAGGTAGGCCATTCATTGATCAATTTTGTCTGTTGTTCTTGGAGGTGGGGGAATGATCTCTTAAGGTATAGATGGGTGGCCAAAATCAGTCAATTGTTAATCAAAACATTTGGTTGATAAATCAAATATTAAGTACCTGTCATTTGCCACATACTATGCTAAGAGGCAAAAGTCTGTCCTACTCTCAATGAGCTTGCCATTTAGTGGAGGAGACAACATGCAAAGCTCTATTTAGGACTAACATAGTGAAGGCACTGGGGAAATCTCACTTGTAGAAGGTGAGATTTTAATTGGGACTTGTTGTGTGTCTTTCATTCTCGAAGAGAACGATGGTATCAGGAAGATGATGATATGACTTGCAATTGACTTTGATTTGAGTGAAGGAGGGCTGTGTAAAGTCATCAGTCCCACTTTCTCTTCCAGAGCCATCTGGGTCCAATGATCACATATCAAATCAGGATGACTGGAGATAGCCCAGGATGCGATGGGAGACCTTGGCCCTTTTAAGCCAAGGCCTTTTCAGGTTCTCACTTTGAGTGAGGCAAAGCCCAGAAAGCTAGGAAGATTAGTAGTTGGAGCAGAAGACAAAGTGCATTTTAGGCTTGGGGAACAACTAGGGAGAATATCTGGAGCTGAGAGATGGAGTGTTGTGTTCATGAACAGCCAAGAGGCCAGCGTTACTAGATCAAAGAGTGTATGTCAGTTCACTGAAGAACCTTTCAAGTGGAAAGAGGTCTTAGATATCACTTAGCTTAAACTCTTCATTTTACAGATGTAGATATTGAGTCATTGTGAAGGAAAGTGACTCACTCAAGATCACTGAGACAAGGAGCAGAAGCTGAGATTTGCACTCATATCCAGAACTCTTTCCACTCTGCCATACAATTGGCTTTTGGCCAACCAAGGAATACAGACAAGGGTTTGGAGATTTCTGGTAGAACACAGAGAATAAGAAGTAAACTACTTGAGCAGACTGAAAGCTGTAATTGACCGGTTCCTGGGTAAGTACTGCATTGTCTTTGAAATTTCAATTCACTGATGCTTGGGTATCTGGGCAAGGTGAAGTAGAAATCTTGACTGTCTACGAATGTGATTAATCTAATCTTGACAGAAGATCTGCTTTTTTTCTTGCCTCCAAATACCCCCCATTATTTTCCTCAACTGGTTTCTTTTGTCTGCTTTCCTTGCATAGTTGCCTGAGTTTCCTTCATTTCCTGAGCGTAGCTACAACAACTTTCCCAGGCTTAATTCCTTTCCTCAGAGGGGTTCAAAGTGTGTTTACCATTTAAGAAAAACCTCAGAAATCACGTCTGAGACACAAGCATTGTTATTCCTCTTTTGCAGTTGGGGGCACCAAGGGGCTCCAAGGTTGATTCACTTATGTCACACAAGCCGTTCTCAGCACTATAAACAGAAACTCAAATTACACATCTCAGCTGCCTCAGTTATTCCCCAGATTCCTTTTAAAAAAAAAATTAAAAGAGCAAGCAGAGCTAGGATGTTTGATCAAACATTTCACATCTAAAATGCTGGTCCCATTTTGCCCCTAATTATGCAAATAGTGAACAAAGTAAAGACATTCAAGCCCTAAAACTGGGAGAAACAACAACCCAAAAGTACAAGCAACAACAGTAGTGATAAAGAAGAGTGAATTTTAAAGAAAGAGGACTTCTGATTATCACTAGAATCCTTAAAAAAAATCCACTGTCTTCTAAGTGGATGCTCTATCTACAGGATCATTTTTCCTAAGTGCTTCATTTTTTATAGGTGTGATTTAATGAACTGAACTTGAATGTCATTCTGTCCCTCTATCTCTATCTACTTTCCTGTCTGAACTGCTTGGAGACATTGAAACACAGCTGAAAAACTCTCTTGTATAGCCCTACAGTTATTGTTCTCAACAGGGCTTTTTCCCTGTAAGTAGTTATATTTTTGTCAGCTGGCAAGACAACTCAAAAATATAAGAGCTTCTTCCACAAACTTCGTTTCCACCTGACTTTTTTGATTTGTCAATCCAATATCACATCCAATATTGAGCACGAGATGTGTTATTGTTACCTGTGCTTCTCCTGTTTGACTAAAGATGTATTATGTTGGAAGGAATGCACCTATTTCCATTAGGAAGATTTACTTGACCAAGGAGAGAACAAGAAAGTCAATGAAGTGTATTTATAGAGGTGGTAGTGGTGGTTTTTTAGTTAGTCAACAGAAGGAAAAAATGTCTTTTGAATTTCACAGACTTAAAATTACAAAATATAGAAAACTGGGTAATGTTGAAATGTCATGCTCCCCATTTTCACAAAAAATATAATTGTCCTAAGTAACAGTTTAGCCAATCATAAACAGCACTTAACAGTGAAATCACCATGATTTTCTAAAAATTGCGGTTGGCAGAATAGCAGCCTGTTTTTTCAATTGTTTGTTTCTACAGTGGCTACTTTATTTTGAGAGAGTCACACATGTTATGAATGCTCTATTCCATTATATCTCCAATTTCCCATTGCAATAAACTGCTATTTGTTTCATGGATTGCCATGGACAAAGAATAACCCAGCAAGCAGTCATCCCCCTACCTGGGGCTACACAGGATGCCCTTCATATGCAGAGATTTTCCAACCCATCACAATTTGACCTCTGCTAGTGTAGTTGTAAAGAACCCATAGTCACCCATACTATGCAAGGAGACACTATTATGAAAATATACTTAGAGAGCCAGTGTGGTGGGGTGGATAGAAAATTGATCTTGTAATCAAGAATTGAGTTTAAGTCAAACCTCTGACAGAGCACAGGAAAACTACAAAACCACAATGATGGTGGACGGAGAAAAAAACTACACAATCACAATGATGTTGATAATAGTAACTACCATAACAACAACACTATAGAACAGAAAATCTGAGTTTCAGTTCTAGTTCTGCTTTTTTATATCTGTGTGAACTTAATTTCTCTGGGTCAAAGTCTCTCCATTTGTAAAATGGGGATCAGGCAAATAGATAATATTTGAGGCCTCTTCCAGCTCCAAATTTATGACCCTATGATCATCACTTAGCCCAGTGCCTGACAAAATGTAGGTGCTTAATAAAAGTTTATAGAATTGAAATAAATATTTTTTAACGTTATTTTATAGTATGTATTATGTCATGTGCTATGTAGCATAATATAGAACATCAACATATATTTTATGTTAATTATGTGCATATATATGTATGTAGATATACATATATATGTTATCGCTCATGCTTACATCACTTATATTTGGGTATTATTATTTTATTCAGCCTAGCTTTTTTTCTTGTAGTATCACAAGACACAATGTCCTGTTATAAAAACATATAAAATTTTTATTATTTATTTTTTAACATCCTTTTCTTTCTAAATTTTAAGTTCCATATTCTCTTCCTCCCACACCCTCTCCAACCACTAAGAAGACAGGCAATATATCAATTATACATGTGAAATCATGCCAAACATTTCCATAATAGTCATATTTCAAAAAAAATCAAGAAAAATAATGCAAGTGAGAAAATTATACTTTAATTTGCAGTCAGATTTCATCAGTTCTCTCTCTGGAGGTGGATAGCAGTTTTTCATCATGAATCCTTTAGAATTGTTTTGGAATGTTACACCGATCAGAATAGCCAAGTCCTTCACAGCTGATTATCATTACAGCATTGCTGTTATTGCATACAATGATCTCCTGGTTCTTCCTACATTACATTGCATCAGTTCATATAGGTTTTTCCATGGTTTTGTTTTTTTCCCTGAAACTACCCCTTTCATTTTCCATAGTACAATAGTATTCCATCACAATCATATGCTACAACTTTTTCAGTCACTCCTCAACTGATGGGCATCTTCTCAGTGTCCAATTCTTTGTCTCCACAAAAAGAGCTGTTATAAATATTTTGTACACATAGGTCCTTTTTTTTTTCCTGTGATTTCTTTGTGGTGCAGACCTAGTAGTGGTATTTCTGAGTCAAATAATTTGCACCATTTTATAGACTTTTGGCCATATTTCCAGATTGTGCTTCAGAATAGTTGGACCAATTCAGTACTCCATCAATAATTCATTAGTGAATCTAATTTTCCTCATCCTCTCAAGCATTTGTCATTTCCAACAGGTATGAGGTAGTCATATCTCAGAGGTTTGTTTTTTTTTAACTGGTCTTTCTCTAATCAATAGTGATTTAGAGCTTTTATTCATATGACTAGAGGTAGCTTTGATTTCTTCTTCTGAAAATTATATACTTTGATCATATACTTTCATATACTTTGTTCATATACTTTGATCATTTATTAGTTGGGGCACGGCTTTTATTTTTATAACATTGACTCAGTTCTATATATTTGAGAAATAGACCTTTATCAGAGAAATTTGCTGTAAAATTTTTTGAGATTACTTCATTTTTTATGGTGCCGTTTAGAAAAATGTAGTTTCCTTGATTATCTCTTTTAATTAATTCTATTTTTTTGCTTTTCTTTTGTCTTAGCTCATGATTTCTACCTTTGGTTTTTCTTAGTACATCTAAAGCATATTTGATTCTTCTCCTGCCCTATATTTTAACTCATCTGTCTGTGTTTCTGTTTCAAGCATGTCCCTTATAGACAACATATTGTTGAATTCTGGTTTCTAATCATTCTGCTATTCACTTCCATCTTATGGGTGAGCTCATCACATGTACATTCAGAGTCAGATTACTGTGTGTTTCTCTTCCTCTCATTTTCTTCCGCTTCTTCTTATCTTTCTTTTTCTTCTGTCTGTCCTCAAAAGTTGATTTTACTTCTAACCACTGCTTTCCTTAAGCTATCCTCCCTTTTATCACTACCCTTTTCTTCTCATATTCCCCTTTCCCTCCTTTATTTCCTATTGGGTAAGTTACATTTCTATGTACAACTGTGTATATATATCCTTCCCTCTTTGAACCAATTCTGATGAGAGCAAGTTCAAATATTAACTTTCATTACCCCCTTTCCTCTCACACTGTAAAAACTCTTCATTGTGCACCTCTTTTATGTGAGAAAAAATTTCTCCATTTACCTCTTCTTTCCCTCTTCCATCAGGCATCCCTCTGTCTCATTCCTTCATTTTTCTTGGTGATCATTCCAACATAATAGAATCGTATCCATGCCCCCAGTCTATGTAAAATCCTTTTAACTGCCAAAGTAATTTTAAAGTTCTTAGGAGTTACAAGTATCATATTACTATGTAGGAATGTAAACAGCTTAACTTTATTAAGACCTTTATGATTACTCTTTCATTTTTACCTTGTTTACGCTGCTTTTGAGTCTTGTGTTTGAATGATAAATTTTCTGTTCAGCTCTGGTCTTTTCATTCTTTTGACTTTGTTTTATTGTTTCTTGGTGAGTCATGGATTCATTAATTCCCACTTGCAAATTCTAATTTTTAAGAAATTATTTTCTTCGGTTAGTTTTTGTACTTATTTTTCCATTATGCAAATTCTGTTTTTTTTAAATGAGTTCTTTTCTTCAGTGATTTTTTTTGTTCCTCCTTTTCCATTTGGCCTGTGCTACTATTTAAGGAGTTCTTTTCTTCAGTGAAATTAAGCCAATTCTGTTTTTTAAGGTACTTCTTGAGATTCTTTTCTGTGCCTTTTTAAAAAAATTTAATTAATTTATTTGTTTTCAGTTTTCAGCTATCGCTTCCCTAATTTTTAAATTTTCTCCCCTTCCCTCTCTTCTTCCTCCCCAAGATGGCACTCAGTCTTCTATGGGTTCTACACATACATTCTTATTAAACACATTTTCACATTAGTCACGTTGCATAGAAGAATTAAAATGAATGGGAGAAACAATGAGAAAGACCAAAACAAAACATAACACCAGAGAAAATTGTTTCGTTCATTCTGCATTCTGATTCTATAACTCTTTCTCTGGATGTGGATGGCATTTTGTATCAAGAATCCTTTGGGAATGTTTTAGGTCATTGCATTGCTATGAAGGGTTGAGTCTATCAGAAACAGTCCTTGCACACTGTGGCTGTTACTGTAGTTCTGCTCATTTCATTCAGCATCAGGTCATATTAGTCTTTCTAGGTTTTTCTGAAGTCCACCTGTTCATCATTTCTTATAGCATAATAATATTCTGTTACATTCATGCACCACAACTTATTCAGCCATTCCCTAACTGATGGGCATCCCCTCAGTTTCTAGTTCCTGGCCACCACAAAAAGAGCTGCTGTAAATATTTTTGTACATGTGGGTCCTTTTCCCATTTTTATGATGTTTTTGGGATACAGCCCTGGAAGCGATACTACTGGGTCAAAGGATATGCATATTTTTGTAGCCCTTTGGGCATAGTTCCAAATTGTCCTCCAGAATGGTTGGATCACCTCACAGCTCCACCAACAATGAATTAGTGTTCCAATTCTCCCACATCTTCTCCAACATCTTCTCCTGTTTTGTCATGTTAGCCAATTTGATAGGTACTTTGTGGTAACCTCGGAGTTATTTTGATTTGCATCTCTCTAATTAATAGTGATTCACAGCATTTTTTTACATTACTATAGATAGCTTTAACTTCTTCCTCTGAAAACTGCCTGTCCTTTGATCATTTATCAATTAGGGAATGACTTGTATTCTTGTAAATTTGACTCAGTTCTCTACATATTTTAGGAATGAGGCCTTTATCAAGGACATTAGTTGCTAAAAATTGTTTCCCAGCTTTCTGCTTCTCTCTTAATCTTGGTTGGATTGGCTTTGTTTGTGAAAAATGTTGCAATTTATTGTAATCAAAATTACCCATTTTGCATTTCATAATGTTCTATATCTTGTTTGTTCATAAATTTCTCCATTCTCCATAAATCTGACAAATAAACTATCACTTGTTCCCCTTATTTGTTTATAGTATCAGCTTTCATACCTAGATTGTGTATTCGTTTGGACTTTACTTTTGCATATCGTGTCAGGTATTGGTCTATGCCCAGTTTCCATCACACTATTATCCAGTTTTCCCAGCAGTATTTGTCAAACAGTGAGTTCTCATCCCAGAAGCTGGGGTCCTTGGGTTTATCAAACAGTAGATTTATAATCACTGACTACTGTGTCTTGTGTACCTAAGCTATTCCACTGGTCTATCCTTCTATTTCTTAACCAGTACCAAGTGGTTTTGATGATTGCTCCTTTATAATACAATTTGAGATCTGGTAGCTCTAGCCCACCTTCCCTAGCATTACTTTTCATTAGTTTCCTTGATATTCTGGACCTTTTGTTCTTCCAGATGAATTTTGATATTGTTTTTTTCTAGCTCTAGAAAATAATTTTCTGACAGTCCATTTGTTTGTGTTTTTTTTCTGTTTGTGCCTTTTTTTTTAAACCAAGCTGTTAATTCTCGTTTTCATAATTTTGTGGCATCACTTTTATTTCTTTCCCTAATTTTTCCTCTACCAGTCTTATCCCTTTCTATAATTCTTCCAGTAATTTCTGGTAGGTGTAGGTCCAGTTAGCATTTTTCTTTGAGACTTTGTAGCTATTTACATATTGTTTTCTTTCAAGCTTATGTCCTGGTCTTCCCTGCAATGATAGTGGCTTTTTAGTGGTCACTTTATTTTGTTGTTGTTTGCTCATTTTTCTAGCCTATTTCTTGATTTTGAATTTTATGGTAAAGTTGGGCACATGAGAGTGGGAAGGCACTGTCCCAAGCTTCAAGATTTTGTATACTGCTGTTTTCAGAGTTAGTTCTGGGGGTCTATAGAGTTTTGGTGCTTCCAAGGTGGTGTTATTTGGAGAGAAGTATGGTCCCTGCTCTCCTGGTCTTGAACTCTGGTCTTTACCCAGAAAGGGCCTCGTTCCCCTGCAGCCCCAAGCTCCAGAACTTAGAACTTAGAACTGCAACCAGGGCTCCTGCTTCCTTGTTATTTACTCTTAATATTCCTCTTTGCCCTGGAACTGTGATATATTTGCATATGTATGTAACCGAGTTGTCAATCAACGCCAGCAAAGCTTGCCCTAATCTCTTTCTGACTACTTATGTTGCCCTTTGCCATCTATTCGTTCAGGGCTCCTGAAGCTGCTGATGCCATTGCTCATATGACCTCTGGATAGGTTGCTACCCTAGTGTCACAAATTTCTGCTGATCTCCTAAGTTTTCTTAGGCCAGTAGAAGGTCTCACTTTGACCTTTTATTGGCTCTGCCACTCTAAAATTTGATTTGAGGACTTATTTTAAAGTTGTTTGGAATGTTGAGACAATCCAGCCAAGTTTCTTCTAATCTGCCATCTTGGCTCCTCCCCCTCTGAAATGAATTTTATTTATTAAATACTATCCAGGTGACCATAGGCCAATTACTTAGTTTTTCAGTGCCTTCAAAATTCTCTTAGACAATAAATCATTGAAAAGTTGCTAATCTGCATTGGTAGAGGGCATACTCACACCAAGAAATTCTTGTATAGATAAAATAACAAGTCCAAACCAAAATATATACTCTAAATCTATGCTTCTCATAGAAAATATTTTTGTCCTCAAGTACACATCTGGGGATAGAATATAAGGAAGTTGTGTAAAGAAGACCCCTAGTATCAAAGGGCTAGACTAGACTAGACCTTGTATGATTATCACCTTATGGTCCTTTCCTTTTCTTACATGTATGATTTTACCTTAATTATCATCAGCACATACCACCACCAGATATATCCCAGAATCAGAACCAAATAGTTTCTTTTTATTTTTCTTATATGAAAATTTGAACATTTGACATGTAGGATTCCTACTTCTTTAGGAATTATTTTTGATCTGATATTTCTCTGTCACAGCATGACACGAAAATACTGGGTAAAAATGTCAGTTGGTGTGTTACACTCAAAAAGAGTTCTGAGCTTAACAGTGTTAAGCCTTCATAAGAATAAATGAACTGAGTGAACTGAGATCTGATAGGAGCAAGTTAGTCATAAGAAGAACCAAAGCAATCTTAGTAATTGAAAATTAGTATGGACACAGGAGATAAGTTGGTATATTTGGAAGAAATGATTCCAAATCATGGAAATGCCAGAGGTAATCAATTCCAGAATAATGATTTTGAATTTTTCAATAATGCCCCTTGAATCCTGTCAGCTTAGCCACTTTTATTTTCAAATCCAATTAGTACACCATTGTCCTTATCTGGTATGTCACCAAGGCATGGAGGTAACCATGGCTTCTTGAAGGCTGCCTCAATGTTCACAAACTTTGGCAGATCCTATCTAGCCAGAAAGATTCATAGAGTAATAGCTAGAGGCCATAAAGTCAAACTGTCTTCCTTACATATGAAGAGACTGAGGCCCCAAAAGGATGTCACTTCCCCAAAGTCACACATGTAACAAGTGATAGGACTGAGATTAAAATGAAGGTTAGGATGTGAACTGAGGTCCTCTGATTCTACATCCAACATCCATTCCCTAACACTAAGGTATCAAGTACAAGTTTGGTGACAGACTGTGCTGTTTTTGTCCTATCACTGACTGAGCTAAGTGTGAAAAGGACTCATCACCCATTAATGGCAAGATGATGGCAATCATTCTCAGAGATCTTTAAATGAGTTCTTTTATCAAGTAGCCTTGGTGTGGGAATTTGTATTTGTGACACAAATGTTCACTCTGTTGAAATAGCGTATCCTAACAGAGTTGCAGGGCAGCACAGTCTCAATAGCAGGTGTCTGTGATTTTTGGTTTCTGTTGTGTGATTTATGTGAATAAGGTGAAAGTTGCAGTCCTGAATTGCCTCTCTGATGAACCCCATCCAATCAGCCCCAGAGGTTGGTCTTGAAGCCTATCAAAGAGACCTTAAATACCCTTGCAGCAGCAGTCTCAGGAGTTTTTGATATGAAGTACTTTCTGTTGCTATATGGTAACCTCAATAGTACTGAGGCTATGGAGAGGTCTCAGATTGTGGCTGCTTTGCAATTATCTCCCATGAGGGTACTTCAAAGGCAATGAGTCAGATTCTCCCAGTGCCCAAATTACTATCTGGTTGGCCACCTCTGGAAACTTCATTAACATGTTCAGGACAATAGGGTGATATTATTGCTTCTAAGACTGAGAATGAGATAATCATCAGTTTCTCACTCCTGGAGATAACAATTGAAACCAGTAACCCTTGACCTGGGCATGTAAATGAGCCCATTTGGTGTGGCCTAATGATGGTTGAAAACTATAAAGCTGCTCAAATATCATTAGAATTTTTGACTTTCAGGTGAGAACTGAAGAACAGAAAGGTAAAGTTCAAAGAAAACAGACAATTACTCAGAAGTTACACTTCAGATGACTCATTTCTTATTGATTCTCTATCACACTCTCCCCAGTAGTTCCAAACCTTCTCTACTTTCATTAAAAAACTCAATCCTCCCCCACATACCACCCTGGGTGCTTATTCTCAGCAAACGACCTCCTCTCCTATTTTACACAGAATACGAGGTCATCCAGCAGGGGTTCTCTCATATTTCCCACTGTCTGCCTGACAATATTTCTGTCTCTGTTGTAATCTTTTTCTTCTCCCTCAGAGGAATAGAAGTCTCTCCTACTTTTCAAGGCTAATCCCTCCACCTAGATTCTTAGTTTTCAGGCTCTTTTTGGGGGGGAACTTGTTTCATCAAATTCCTTCAACATCTTCAAATACTCCTTAACTATTCCTTTCATTTTTGCATTCAAATATATAGGTCTCCCTTTGAAATAAGTCAAATGATCTTGATATACTTTCTAGCTCCAATCCTATTTTTCCCCCATCAACAACTGTCTCCTTATCTTCTTTTTTTTTTCTCTTCTTAAACTAATGCAATCTGGCTTCTGTCCTATCCTATCCATTTCCACTAAAACTCTCAAAGTTGACCAGTGACTTCCTAATTACCAAATTCAGTGATCCTTCCTTAGTCTCCTATACCTTTATTTTAAACAACTGAGGGAACATCCAAGGTTAACTCTAAAATTAAGCTATTAGGAATAGGACTTCAGAACAACAACAATAAGTTAGGGTCCTTTAATTCTTAGCAATACTGTGGAGACAATTAGGTCAAGTGCTTGTGAAGTTAGCAACTTAAATATTATTTGTGTCTCAGTTGGTTAATTTAAAAAAAAAATTCTTTTGTGGTCCATATTGTAAATGCTTTAAAAAGAAATATCACCTGACCAAAAGTTTGAATTGCTTTACCTATTATAAACTGTGTTAAAAAATGAAAAACTAAAAATTAAAAAAAAAAACTGAACACATCTCCTTTTGAAACTCTCTCATTCCTTGGCTCATATGACACAAGTCCTGTTTTTCCTTCTATTGCTTCAGTTGTTCTCTCTTTACCCCATCATTGGGAGATTCTCTTAGCCCCTGCCCATAGAACTTCTCAGGACTTAATCTTCAATCTTTTAGTTTTCTCTCTGCTCTTTCCCCTTTAGTACAGTGAGGTTAAAAAAAAGGAACCATAAACACAGCATCAGAAAACTTCTAGTTTATTTAAAAAACTAGATATCTGAGTGACTGTGGACAAGACATTGAATGACTCCATGTCTCAGTTTCCTCCTCTGTAGGATATAAAAATAATATTTTTGCTATCCACCTCTTGGGGGATATTATGGCTCATATTAAACACAATGTAAACTATGAAACACTGCATAAATCTAAGTTTATATTATTGTTAGCCATTCTCATGCCTCCAAAAGGGACCTCTTATGAAGATGCTTCACAAGGGTGGATCTCCAGCCCAGGTTTCTTGTCTTATGTCTGATTATATGTCTCTAATAGCTTACTTGACTGTTCCATTACCTCCTCAGACTCAGACTGAAAAACTAGCTTAAAAAGGCCAAGGACTCTACTGTCCTTGGCCATCTCCAGTCGTCCTGATCTTTATGTTGTCACTGAACTCAGATGCTGAGGAGGAAAAAAATGAGACTGGTGACTTTGCACAGTGCCATACTTAAATCCAATTCACTTGCATGTCATAGCATCACTTCCCTGATCATGGTCCTCTTTGAAAATGAAAGAAAAAACAGCAACAATGAATTTGAAGAATGGTTTGATTATTCTTCTAATTACACTGGAAACAAATACCTTTGACTTACTCTTTTCTTGTGCTTACTTCCCACTCACATCCAGTCACTAAAGTCCCACCAATTCTCCCTCTTTAATATCTCTTCCCAATTCTATCCTTCTAGTCTAAAAACTCCTCACATTAGACCTGTATTATAGCAATAGCCTCCAAATTAGATTTGGTGTATCAATTTTCTTTTCTCCTCTCTCCCAATCCATTTGACATTTCACAGTCAGAATAATTTTCCTGAAACATCATTCCGTCATATCAGGTTTTTGAGTATCCTTACTTTGACTCCTACTATCCTGACCTTGACCCATGACGTGCTTCTGACTACTGATTGAGTGAGAAAGATGGGATGGTTGCAGTAGTAAAATCCAAGAGAAGGTATACAGAAAAGGAATCAAGCCAGTTCTAGCATTTATTAAGTACGTCCTGCGTGCTAGGGGTTGAAGGGTGCAAGTAGAGGGAGAAACATTAGAGATGCATAAGGATGCATTTTTCCTCCTGATTGGAGAGGAAGAGAAAAAGGTTGGTGATGATGCCCAAAGTTTAGAAGAGAAGGGAAAAAAGAATTAAGAAAATTCTTATACAGGCTCAGTATTTTCTGCAAACTAAACTCTGTGTTGTAAAGGTCTGGAGACTGATGTATAGTAGAAGAATTGAAGAGAAGAAAAAATTTAGAATTCTTACTATGTAGGCAGTTGGTGAGAATAAAGTGAGAAAGCTTATTGAACTCCTGAGATTATTAAAAATCATGGTACATCAGGAAGAGAGATGGCTTTAGAGTTAGAGGAGCTCAGTTCAAATGTTGATCATCATCTGCGTGATGTTAGACAAGTGACTTAACCTCCCTAGTCTCCAATTGTCTTGTCTGTAAAAAGAGATGGCTGGATGAAATTATCTCTAAATTTTCTTCCATCTCTGATCTTTTGAATTTGGATTTGTTTGTGACTTTCTCCAGGGATATTCAGGAGTCTGGAAGCAGGAATAGAAATTTTTAGATAGTTTTCTGTCGCATAGATAAGCAGTTTGGGAATAATTATAAAAATGTGAGGGATTTTTTGGAGTTGTGGTTAGGAAAACATTGAAGAAGTTGCCAATTGGATCAAAATATGGGTGTAGAGGCAATGATGAAAGAGTGGGGCCCAGGGAGTAGACTGGTAGATTAATGCTATTTTAAGGGTCCGATGGTCATGATGAAGACAACTGTTAAATTTATTGTGAGTATCAAAAGAGTGAGAGAAGTAAAAGGGTAGTAAGTTTAGCTCATAGAAGGGAATTTTCTCATTTCCAGTCATCCCATTTATTTGATGAAGACTTCTGTGATTATTCTAGCCTAAGGTGAATCTCTCTCTTCTCTCAATATCTAATATACTTATTGATTGTATCCTCATTTGACATTTAATCATATACTGCCTTGTGGCAGCTTCTTTTTTTAATTGCCCGGTTATTTAATTTTGTGTGTGTATATCTTGTCACTCCAACTGAATTTTAAGTTAATTAAAAGTAGGAAGTGAATTTTATATGAATTTTTATCTCCTACAATCCTTATGCTCAATGAGTTAATAACAGAACAATGCACAACTCCAAACTTCCTGTGTTTCTTCCACCAATGTTCTGTCAGTCTAATGTATTGTAATTAAATATTATCAGATCAGAAAACCATGTTATAATTTCACAACTTAAATAGGCTCAAGCAATTATTGAAATGTTTTATGAATATCTAATTGTGCTTGAAGCAAAACAAAAATGCTAGGCCCTCTCCTAAATGGCTTGAAAAGTTTAATTTTGGGAATTTTAATTATTTGAAATTGCATATTAGATCAGTGTGGTTAATGCATCATATACATAATTTTAACCCCTTTATCATAGGCTTTCATAAAATGAAGGGCCTAGGTTCCCATCTCTCATTTCTCTGCTTTCTTCCAAGAAAATCAGGGGGAAACTATTCCTGATCCTACACCATAGGAATACCTACTGTGTTGGCAAGCATGCAGTTACAAAATTAAGGAAAGGATACTGAATAAACTAGTCTACCTCAGTTTTGAAGGAATTGGCTAATTTTAAGCCTAGAGGGAAATAAACTGATTCCTAAGGTCCAAGGAGTATCCTTGTCTCCAGCCTTAATCAGCTTTTGATACAAACTTATGAGTTAAAACACTGCTCTGAGACCCAGCTAAAACAATTCCCAACTTTTAGGCAGAGTTTTTATTTTCCTTCTCTAACTTTACTTTTATAGCAATCTCTACTTAACCCCTGGTCTTTTTTGTGGTTGAGGTTAAATTCAGATTATTGGAAAAATTTGGATAATGAAATAGTAGATCATGTATTATAGTGTCTATGGGCAAGGAGAAGGAAACTTGGGGAAAGAGTTCAACATTTCTCAAAACTTCCCTCAGCCTAAGACTTCTGCTTTAATATATCTGTAGAGCCTATGACCCTTTTTGAGCTCTATGACCTTCTTTTATGACCCTTCTCTCTGGCACAGCTCAGTTCTATTTTTCCTCCAGATGTATAAAAGGAATTCAAGTTTTATTCCATTTTTTTCAGATGAACACATCTAACTAGAATGGTTAGAAGACCCCTAAGCATAGTCAAATGTGTTTAGCCTATGGAACATGATGCTTGTGTAACATCCCTACAGAAAGAAAGATTTTTCCATACATACTCTAAGGCTTATCTATTAAATGATAGAGTGGGCATCTTATCACTTGCTTTATGTTGATGGGATATGAGTAAATTAAATCAGCCAAACTTCATATTTGAATGTGTGTGTGTTCACATTATTTGGAAAATGGATAACCTGCAATGAATAAACATCTCTCAAAGATTTCTAGAAATTCCCCATTACTTACAGACTCAGATAGACAGGTTATTGTTCATGACTCCCAGCAAGTAGATTTTCTAGGTACATGTTCTGCAATTCTGTATCACTCTCCAGAGACTGAACTAGATATGGCTCTAGAAAAGGTGCAAACCTTCGCTAAGGCTAATATTTCTCACAAAGAAGACTTGCATGTTGTCTTTGCCCACCACATGTTGCATTCCTCCCTTCACTGGAGTTCTAGAGAATCAAGACCAGAATAGAACTTTGCTCTCACTGAGGCTCTTGCCCTTTGTCATTATTCCAACTGACCTCTGTACTTAGAGAAGGATAATATTATTCTCCAAACTTCCAGAGTTTGTGTGTGTGAATTTCTCTGAAAATTTATCAAGATGCAACTATGACAATGTATATGATAGCAGTTTTAGGAAGTTAACCTGTTTTTAGATAACCAAGAATGGGCTAATGGATACAACCTACATGCAAAGAAATAGTAAAGCCATTTAAACATTCCTTAAAAATGGCCTCCCAATAATCTAAATGGAAAGTTACTTTAGGCTCCTAATAAAGAAAATAAACAAAACATTTAGTGATTTATGAGGAAAAAGGGAAGGAAATATGTATTTATTAAGCACCTACTCTATACCAGCCACTGTACTAAGAGCTTTACAAATATTATCTGTTTGGGTTTTCACAACAACCTTGTGAGGTAGGTATCATTATTATCCCTGCTATTTAAATGAGGAAACTGAGGCAGAGAGAGGTCAAGTGATTTGCCCAAAGTGACACAGATACTAAAGCATCTGAGGCCAGATTTGAATCAGGGCTTCCTGATTCCAGATCTAGTACTCTAATCCACTGTGATACCTATCCACCTTTAGTGCCTTGTAAGACACTAAAGCTTTAAAAACTTTACTTTGAAAAGACAGAAAATGGAGAAAGATAGTTCATTCCTGTGATTGTTTCATCTGCTAATATAATAATCAATTATACTAATGGTTTTCAATCGAGTAAATAAATCTTTGAATGAGCATAGACATATCTAAAAATAGCCCTGGACAAGTCACTTAACCCTGTTTGCTTCACTTTGCTCATCTGTAAGGTGAGGTGGGGAAAGAAATGGCAAATCATTTCTTTGTCTTTACCAAGAAAATCCCAAATGGGGTCATGAAAGGTTGAACGCAACTGAAATAACTGACTAATGTGCAAATAGACCAGATTTTATAAATAGGTTCTAACATTACAAATACACACACACACACACACACACACACACACACACACACACACACAAGCACACAGAGAAAGAGAGAGAGAGAGCGAGAGCGGTGCTCAGTATAAGAATACAAAAACAAAGGAGTCGCTGTTCTCAGGGAACTTTTATTCTACTGTTGTAGGGGTGAGGAGAGAACAACATGTACAGAAAAGGTACAAAAAGTGTTTGCATATATGCATTTATAGGCACATGTACACATACATTATGTACATTTATATACAAAGTAAGTTTAGTGTGGAGCCAGCACTAACAACTTGGGAGATTAGGAAAAACCTTCTGTAGGAGGTGGCAGCTCAAGAGTCCTTTGAAGGTAGAGATTTTATGAGGTGTATGTGAAGAGGATGAGCATTCCAGGCATGGGGTAAATTCTGTCCAAATTCATGGGAGTAGGAGATGGAATATAGAGTGTGGAAAGAGCAAGCAGTCCAGTTTGTTCGGAATGTAGAGTGCATGAGTGGGAGTGATGTGTAATTAGTTACACAGATTTTAAGAATGTTATCAAGGGCTTTAAACGCCAGGCAGAGGAGACTGTATTTCATTCTAGGGGCAATGGGGAACCATTGAAACGTAAACAAGAAAGTTACGTGGTCAGATCAATTTGGTGCTAATATGCAGAAGAGATGATAGAGTGGAGAGATAACATCATCAATTCTCTCTGGAACTGGAGAGAACCTTCTCTTGAAAATAAAGCAAAACAAAACAAACAAAGAAACAAACAAACAAAAAAAACAAGCAGTTAAGAGAAACAGCAGCAGATGCCACATTTAATAAGGTACATAGCATTTCGAGGGCAGGAGGGGAGGTCTATCCCCTGTTTACCAAAAGATGAAAGTATGTTTCACCAGTGAAGGTTCTCTGGTGGGCTCTAAAATGTATCCAGACTAAATAAAGTGAAGGTAGAGGTTAAACTGGTGCCCAAGTTAGCCAGGCTCCTCAACTGTCATTCTGAAAGGAATCCGTGTGAGGCACTGAGAGAAGACTGAGAGACAACATCTTTCCTGAGAAGAATTGGAAAGTCAGTTGTCATGAACAAAGAGTCTATGAGAGACTTCAAGAATTAACTGTTATCCTTGAGTAAATATGAAGAAACATTTTAACTGAACTCAGTTTCACTCCTCTTCTGTGAAGGAGACATTATGAGTAGTCCTTTGAGACTGAACTGCTATCCTGAAAAAACTGAATTATTGGACTGTGGTTCTAGGGTTTTGAGGAGTCAGAAGTTATAGCTATTAGTGAGAGGTAACTAACTGGCTAAGATTTTCGTAAAGTCAATATATTGATGAAATAATCTCTGTGTTTTTGTATTAATCAGTACTGTTAATAAATTTTTTGGATAGTAGTATTGATGTTG
This sequence comes from Notamacropus eugenii, assembly GCF_028372415.1. Lineage (NCBI taxonomy): Eukaryota > Metazoa > Chordata > Mammalia > Diprotodontia > Macropodidae > Notamacropus > Notamacropus eugenii. Next base: position 163,408,639 of record NC_092877.1, on the reverse strand, counting down.
GTTGAAGTTTATGAATTTGGGTTTGAGACAGTGGAAAGAGAAAACCTATGGAAAATAAGTTTCTTGGGTTTTTACAAATGGATGGGGAAGGAATTAATTAACAAATTAATCACATTTTTTTCAGGTTTAGAAATTTATCAGGAAACATTAGAATAAAACCTTTTATTGTCTTTGAAATTGATGCAAGAATTAGTAAGACAATGAGCTAGTAGCAGGCTAATGGGCAGGGGTTAAGAGTGTTTATAACTGAAAAGCATACCTTTACAACTTATTTATCATATGTGTACAGGGACTGCTATAGGTAAGCATAGCATTACACCCTGGTACACAAACACCAGTATAAGAAATAATTTTGCTAAAATCCATCTATTTATTTGTTAAAATCATATTTGATTCTCTTAACACAGAATAGTAAAATATTCTAGCAACAAAGTTCCCATCAAAGAAACAAGCATATTTTTGTCAAATTATTGAGATAACCTTTTAAAGCTATTGGTATTGGGGAAAATTCTCTAGCATTCTAAGTCAAGTCTTTATTCAACAGGATATCTCTGACTTAATCTCAACCCCTCCCCTTCTCCTGCCTGAAACCTCCTTCTTTTTCCAGGAATTTGCTGAACTATAAACATCCATCTCCCATGCAATCTTATTGATTGGCTCAGTTCCCTGCCTGTAATATCTGAGGTAGAATACCAGTCAGAGGCAACTGAACAGGACCCCTCTGCCTTTCCCTATCAAAAAACCTACTGACCTTTAGCAATCCTGAGCCACCCTGTTGAAGAGGATGATAACAAAAGAGGTGATCATGTATCAAGCCTGGAGGACAGCCATCATGGATTTATTTGCTTATAGATCTAGAGCTGCAAAAAAACAAAAGAAAAATTAAGATATCAATTCAATTTCCTCATTTCATAAACAAGGCATTGAGGCTCAAAGAAGTGGATAGGACAGGTAACATGTGGCAGATATGAGAATTAAACTCAGACCCTTTAACCCAATACTAGGCATTCTTCTGCCTTCATGATGCTGACTTTTTTCTCCTTTTGTTTTGACCTAAAGACCACTGGGCATGAGGATTGCTCTCCATCACTGGTTGTTTCTGTTCCCTTTTCTTTCTTATCTCATTTTGTAGGTATGCCAAACTGGTTGGGCAAATGTTGCCTAATTCCTCTACACAATTCCAGACTTAGCTGCCTCTAGTTAGGTCACATAGCCTTTCCTTAAACATGCCAAATAAAAGAGCCTATTGTTTTCAGTAATGACTGGCTGTTCTAATTCTGTGAAACCTCCTTTAAGTATCAACTATGGATTGCTTTAATAGCTATCAAATTCAATAAATGATATTTTAAGTCTAAACTTCATTTTTAGCCATGTAGGAATATACTAAATAATTCTTTGAGTTGCAAATAAAGAAAAGGATCAATAATTAGGTCTTTAAAGGAGATCATATTTGCCTCTCCTCTTTGATGGGAAATGCATTCATTCCAATAACTTATAGAAAAAAATGCCCCCATGCTCCCCTCCTATGTAATCTCCCTCAATTGTTCACTGCCTTTCACATGGCATATGGCTTGGAAAATTTCTGCATCACCATTAGGACCAGATGTAAAACACCTAAGATTGCAAATGGTCCCTTCATGCTCTGCTGGATGACCCCACCTACTGTTCTACAGCTCCCATGTACAGAATTATTCTTTTCCTCTGCAAACCTGCTTAGCACTTTTTTTTCTTTAGCTTTAATGCAAGGCTGGTCTCTGATCTAGAGGATATAAAACCAGGCTTATCTTGTCTCTCCAAAGTTGCGTTTGATACGTATAACAACAAAACTACAATTTCAAAGTGATGGCACTGTCATAGGAGTATTTGTAAATTCTATAGTTAATGCACAGCCTTTGCTTTGCAGAAAGATGCTCAGTATTGAGTGGCACAGATGGGTAATGCCAGCAATGCAGGATGAAGCAATAAATCCCCTTCTCTTGTCATCCCTTCCTTTTGTCACTTTCATATTTTCTCATTTTCGCAATCTTAAAAGCTTAACCCTCATATGGAAGTTCTATACAGGAATAAGCCACCCCTCCCCTGATTTTGGTGACAGATAAAGTTAATGGAAATGATTGGAAAAAAGTTATGTCAGTTTGTCATTTGCACAACACAATTTTTGTTCCATTTTGTCTTCTAGTCCCTTATCTTTTGTTGCTCTCTTATTTGCTTTGTTTTTAGTATTTGCATATTTAAAAGCAATGCTTGATGACCAGGATAGTTTTATGAAACTCACATCTCAATTTTATGGGCATCCCACAGGGACAGCTGTCACATAGTCTCACTCTAAGGTTTTCCAGTATAGTCAAGACAGCTAGGATAGAGGACACTCTATCTAAAGGAACAGAAAGAAATAATCAGTCTTCACTGCAGCTGTGGCTATTTCTCTTTTTAGGTACCTTTCTAAATTAAAGTGCATTATGATTTTGTGTGAAAACTTATCTTTTCCAAGCAGGAAATTGTGTTCCTCTGGTTTTGCATTAACTGAAATATTACACAATTTCCTCCTGCAAACCTTGTTCATATTTCTAATTTTGAAAGAAGAATGCAACTTCCCCTGATTTAGTGGGAAAAAAATCTGGAAATTAAGATGTTTTCTTGTGCAACCATCACAAATATTTTCTTTATCATTGTAACCTGAATAGTATCTCATAATATCTTCATTTTTAGGAAATTGGAGTTATCTTTTCAACTTTCCCAACTTTTGTCAACAGTTATTGTCAGTTTTAGCATTAATTTGTAGTATACTGGGGGATAAAAAAATAAACCCTTTTATTTTATTATGACATGCTTTGAAACCTGATTTAGTGAAAATACACTATAAGACCTAGATGATGGATTTTATATTATGCTCTCCCTCTTTGTCCCCAAAGTCCAATTGATATCAGTGGTGGAAAGCTGGAGGAATAAAGGTCACCAGTGTTGTCAAGATACAATGAGAAGATTGAAGAGGGAATTTAAAATCAATAATTCATATGATTAATAACTATTCTCTCCATATCAAGGAAAGCTGAAAGAAGCAAGTAGTATAGGGCCACCATGGGGAAGAAAACAATTAAAAAGGATACTGAAAAAAGAGAGGATGACTAATGAAACTGGACTTATTTCTGAAGTAAAAGAGGTTGAAATATGATTTAATAACTTTCTTTCAGTGACATAAAGGGCTATTATATAAAAATAGTGACGTTCTTGTTTCACGTTCACCATAAGAGAAAATGGACTTAAGTTGCAACACAACTTAAGCTAGCCACAACTCAAAATTTTTTATGTTTTTAGAATTTGGGAAGGCAGCAAAGGAAGGAGAGAGGGCATTAGTTATGGAACTTCATAGAAACAATAGATATCCATCCATTTGGAATGGCTCAGTATAGTTCTGGCTGTAGGTGATTGACCTTTGCATTCATATGCAGATATATAGTTTTATGATCTAAAGGAGTCATCATCATAATAACTGACATTTATGCAGCACTTTAAACTTTGCAAAGCACTGTGCAAATAATATCTGCTCAGAGCCTCATAACAACTCTTTAAGACAGATTGTTCTGCAGTCATTCTCATTCCCATTTTAGAGAAAAGGAAACTGAGACTCAACTCTGCTACTTCTTGGCTCAATGACATTGGGTGGATTACTTAACTTGACTAGTCCTCTGTTTCTTCATCTGTCAGCTGCAGAAGTTAAACTACATGACTTCCAAAGTCTCTTCCAGTTCCAAATCTATGAATGATTTTCCTAAGGTCACACAGCTCAGTAAGAGGCAGCGGTAGGGACCGAACTGATGTCTTCCTAATTCCAATTCCAACATTCTATCCACTAGATCATACCTAACAATCTTAAGACTACTAAACAATAAAGAACAAGATTTTTTTTAACATGCCTGGACAGTAGCATAAGTCATAATAATGAACTTTCACAGAAGGATAGTTTGCTGTAAGTGAACAGAATATAGACTCAGAGACAGGAAGAAATGGGCTGGAGTCTCATCTCAGATACTCTCTAACTATACGTTTCTAGGCAAGTCACTGAACCTCTCTGGTCTTCATCTTCCTTATCTTTAAAATGAGAAAGCTGAGCTAGATGATTCCTAAGGCTCCTTCCAGCTTTAAATGATTCTATATTGGCATGGGAATGATTGAGAACCTTAGGCAGTTCTTCTAACCATTCAGTGCTTTAGTTGGAGAAGAGTTGCTGACTTATATTTGTGGAGAAACTACAAACTCCTTACTTAGGAGTTCCCTTCATCAATGAATTCACAAGTCTGGTATCTATCTCATATTTACTATGTTCAAGAAGTTTAGGATTTAATGCAATTTTAGTCTGCATAAAGAGAAGCATATATTCTAAATGAGGATATTGTCAGACAGTCCTACTGTATTCTTCCCCATTCAAAGCAGTATTATTGTTCAAGTGTCTGAATATCATTTTAAATGACATTGATAAACTGGTATGGATCAAGGAGAAAGTGAATGGGCTATGGAGAGGACTGAAGACCATGGCATGCAACAATCCATTCAAGGAACTAGGGTGTTTGACCATGAAAAGAGACATCTTAGGAGGTCATGATAGCTGCCTCCAAATATATGAAGGGAAGTTGGGTGAGATAGGAAGTAATCTTGTTCTTCAAAAGGGCAAAAGTAGAAGCAATACAAGAAAGCCGAAGACAGTTCAATGTAAGGAAAAACTTTCTAATAATTAGAATTGTTGAAAAAGAGGAATGGGTTGCTTTAGAAAAGAGTGTCACCTTACTGGAATTCTTCACTAAAGGTAGGATGACCGGTTGTTGGGGATAAAGTCGAGTGAATTCCTATTCAGGTTTATTGTGAATCAGATGACCTCTGAGGGCTGTTCTGACATTCAGACCCACATTTCAAAAGGTCCTTTTTTCTCCTTCAAAGGCATTTCTAGGTCTCTGCATTCTCCTGAAACTGCTTCAAGTTTACTCTTCTCCATCCTCAAAATCTTCACATACAAATAGCTATCATCAGCCCCTCTTATTCTTGTTAATAACAAACAGATTGCTTTGTACAGGAATCAAATTTGTTTGGAATGTTATTAACTTATTTCAAGCATTAAAAAAATTAAAAAGATTTCTCCACAAATTCCACATAGAAAAAGAAATCATAGGCTAAAAAGTTTTTGGGAGGAGGGGGAATAACAGGTGCTGTTTTAATCTATTTGCCTTATAAATAATCATAACAACATCTTGCTTTTATATCTTTAGAATATCCCTACAAGGTGGTAGTGCAACTGGTATCAGTAAACATTAAAAGCAATTTCCATGAAATAGAAAATTGATATGTTATGTATGCCACAAATATCAGTTTTCCTCTTCTGTTCCAAAATCAGTTCAAAGTAACAAAAATTATTTAATAGTACTACATTGAGAATGCTTTGTTGCACAAGGGGGAAGGCAAAATTTATATAGGATGCCCTTCACTTGCCTCTTTGAGTTTACAGTTTCATAAGAGGGTAAATCTAAAAAGGAAAAGTGTTATTAGTGTAAAGGGAACTGGACTCGGAATCAAAGGACCTGCATTTAAATCCTGGTTCTGTTATTTGCTACCTATCTGTGAATACTTGGATAATTCATTTCAGTGTTTTAAGCATCATTTCCTCATTTCTAAAGGGAAGTTGGCCTAGACCAGAGGCCTTAAACTGGGGTCTGTGTATGTCTTTTTTTTTTTTCTTTTTAGCATGTTGATAATTTTATTTCAGTATAATCAGCTCCTTTTCTAATACTATATATTTAATTTTCTGTATTTATACAGAGGAGTCCATAGGCTTTATCAGCCAAATGTGTCCATGACATACAAAAAGGTTAAAAATTCCAAGCCTAGACCATCGCTACAATCCCGTACAGTTCTGAATCTTATGATTCTATAATGAACTACTCCCTTATAAATGCAATAACAAGGTTTAACACATAATATTGGGGGATGGTGGGGTAGGGGAAGGGAGATATCATTACTGACAGTGAAAAGGGAAGGTCATGAAGGGGGTGGCATTTTAGTTTAAGGAATAGGGATGTAACAGGCAAAGAATGAGAGCGAGAATTCTAAGCATAGAGAAGAGCAAGTGTAAAAGCATAAATAAAGTTTAATAAAGATACCTTACCCTTGTCAAAGACAGTTCAGTTCTTACTTTCCCCATTACAGTATAATGCTGGGAACCTATTACATACAAGCGAGGTGCATAATAGCATAGCCTTCAAACGAATCATTGGCTGTTGTTTAGAGGCATATGTCCAATCGCTAACCTAGCCATTTGTAGACAGACACATACAGTAAATTCTTGCAGGCTTTTACCTGGGGGAAGTCATTAAAATTAAATGGAAATAAGTACTTTTCCTAAGCAGGAGCAATCTTCTCACAGAATTTTTTTTTTTTTTTAACACCACCACTGGTCATTATTTTTCTGTCTTGGAAGTGTTCCTTCACTACACCATTTTGTATCTCTAACCTAAGGAAAAAAGATCTCTATTTTATCCCCTTTAAAAAAAATCAGTACTAATAGGAATATGTTGGAATATACTACTTCATGGTGAGAACTCAGGACAGGTTCAATAGTTCCTACAGACTTTCTGCAAATTGAAATGCAGGAGTTTTATTTCCAGGACATTATTGCCATGGCTTTTGGACTTTTTTTCAAAAAAAAAGATTTTTCCATTTGAAATGCAGCATCTTTTCATTTTTTCCTTCCAAAAATGATGTATATTTTTTTCAAAAATGAGACAAAAGTTAAACTGAGACTAATAAAACTTGGTTCAGAGTATCTTTCTTCCTTGCCAAAGGGTTTGTGTTATTTATTTATTGATTTACATTTTAAAACAGCCTTGTCACCTGAATTTACCTTCCAGTTATTTGGGTGGTCTAGACATTGACTTGCCTAATCACAAACTAAAAGGCAAAATACCAACAGAATGCAGAAGGATGAATACCAAACCAAGGTGAATCCAAAAGAATCCTAACTGCAATGTATTCCAAAGGTGAAGTCTTGAATCTATCTATAAGAAGCAAATCTGAATCTAATTCATACATCTAATAACCAGAGTTCTTTCTCTTCAGACTATATGAAGGCATTTTATCATTAAACAGTGTAGCAGGAATTGACAGATGATTTAGAAATGGTAATAGATGATAACGTATTGATACTGATTTCTTCAGCTTACAGGGACCATTCTAAGATTTCAAGGTATAAATCAGATTACAAATATTAATAGAATTGTAGAATTTTTGAGGTGGGAAAGAACCTAAGAAGCCATTTAGATGTTTCCTTTATTTTTATAGATGGAGAACCCAGAGGGTTTGAGCTGATTGTACAAGGCCTACCTAGCCAGTGATAGAGCTGGAGCTGGATCCCCTCTGCATGGACTCCTACAAACTTTTAATGATCATGCATATGAATTCCAAATTTACACTTAAATCAGTATTGCAAAGGATTATTAACAGAATATAACATTATCATTTTTCTCTCACTATAAGATGTTTCTTCAGTGTGAGGTTTGGGAATAAAGGAAACAGTTCAAATTCTTATTGGGCATTTGAACTTCACAGTTTATTAAAGGAATGTGGGCTGAGAATATGTTAAAGGCAGAAGACAATGGATACATAGCCTAAAGGAATTCACAAAAGTCAAGAAAACACACAAAAAAACTACATTATGTTGGATGGACATCTCCCTTCCCACTCCACCCCATTCATGGAGGATTCATAGGAGGATATAGAGAGAAGTTACACAGGAACAGAAAACATGGAGGGGTCACAGTCCACAAAAATAGAATGAGTGCCTACATTGATGAGAACACAGATCCTTCAAAGTACTGAAGTTTGGTTAAAAAGATATAAAATAACACAATGCTTAGGATATTCATTTAATTTTTAAAAGCTTTTTTCAGGCTATATTACTTTTAGTTAGAACTACTGACTTTGAATTTATTTTCATCTAAAAAACTGAAGAATAATAGCTAGGTGATACAATGTGTAGAGCACTGGGTCTAGAGTCAGGAAGATCTGAGTTCAGAGCCTGAGACACTTACTAGCTTTATTTACCTCAGTTCCTCCTCTGTAAAACGGAAACGTACTGAAGAAGGAAATGACAAACCACTCCAGTATCTTTGCCAAAAAATCGTATGGACAAAGTCCATGGAGGTTGCATACAGTCAAGACATGACTGAATAACCACAAAAAGCAAGATCACGAGGTAAAAATTTAATTTACCCTCAAAGTGCTGGGAAAACAATTATAATTATTTCGATCCCCATTCCCTTTGCTCCCCAGCCTCCCCACACCTCTGATTCTTATCTTTGAGTCTTTGGGTTCGACTAACACCAAGGACAATTAGGTATTTTATTTGCCTGATGTACTATAGGCTAGCCTGCTCTTTTCTTATACACTAAGCACAGTGCTCTGTACATAGAAAATTCTCAATAAATGTTTGTTGAAGTGAATTGAAAAAAAAAAATCTTGATGGGGAGAGAGAGAATAGAAGTAGAAAGAATAAAAGCCCTGAGGAATAGCTGGACATCAAGGGGGTTTATTCAGCTTACTTTGTGGAATTCATCTAACATTGACAATTCCTCCCTCCTCTTTCCCCTTGCTCATCACATATCACGGATGTATTGGTAAATTTAATATGCTTCTCACAAAAGGGACTGGTGGAGCCAGAAGGGACAAGCAGCCCCTTTGCCATTATGAAAGAGGAGTAAGACCAGATGGAAGGGCTAAGGACTCATTTGTAGTCCCAACTAGTCCACGTAAGCCATTCCTTTTTTCTCCCCAAGTAAGTTATTCTTAAACTGGGGATTGTGACATCTGTTTGGGGGCGTTCCTTGAGACCTCAAGGGGATAGAGCTAATGTGAATGAGAACATTAAACTACCCATAAATGAGGTGTTTAAATGCTCAACACATTAAACCTAATTCTTCCTTTTTTTTTTCCTGAGGAAGAACATATTGGAGATATGCTCTTCTTCCCTTACCCCATAAATCTCTAAATCATGCTGTTTAGAGCTGTAAAGGACCTTACAGAACATCTAGTCCAACATTTTCATTTTAAAAGAAGAAAACTGAGGCTCAGAGATATTAGCTGACTTCCTCAAAGTGTCATAGGTTGCTACTAACCGAGCTGGGATTCAAACTCAGGTCCTTTGGACCAAAATGTAGTATACTTTCTATTATGCCACATTTCTTTATTTAATACAAATAACAGTTTGCCTTTTTATAATAGGAAGACAAAATTTAATAAATATTTCTGACTGGCCATTTTGATCTTGTTATTTTTCACTCTTAACTTTATATCCTTCATAGATATGAATATGATAATAAAAGGAATGATTCCAAGTTTATAAACTCTTCCTTCTTGCCAATCCAGTGAAGTATTATTGACCCCATTTACCAGATAAGGAAATGAATTGTAGAAAAGTTAACTGACTTGCCCATGATTACATGTATATTATGGAAAGGAAATAGTACAGAAAACCAGATCTTCTAGTTGCAAATGACTCTGAATTTGGAGTCAGAGGATCTAGGTTTTTATCCTAACTTTCAAATATACTAGCTCTATTCATTGTTATGTCATTTCAGTCATGTTTGATACTTAATGACCTCATTTGGGATGTTGTTGGCAAATCATTGGAGTGATTTACCATTTCCTTCTCCAGTTCATTTCACAGATAAAGAAGCTGAGACAGAATTAAGTGACTTGCCTAACATTACACAGCTAGAAAGTGTCTGTGTTAGGTTTGAACTCATGAATTGATGAAGATGTCTTCCTTATTCCAAAGCCCATTGCTCTATCCACTCTGCCACTTAGTTGCTCTATGACCCTGGGAGAATCACTTAGGCACACTCAGTTTTCTCATCTTTAAGATGAAGGAGGTAGATAGATGACTACTAAGATCACTTTCACTTCTAAATTTAAAAGAAGAAGAATATAGCTTTATGGTTTTCTGGTTTGGATACAATTTTTATTTTGATAAATTTTTCTCTGCTATTCCCTTTCATTTAAAATTGCTAAAATCTTTGAACTTTTCCCTTTTCTCTGTAAATTTCTCTCTTGGTTTATTATTTCTGACTTCTCTAACAATAATAACATATGTGAATAGTAATAAATAGAGCAGGAAATTTACCACCATTTATTTAAACTAGATTATTTGATTTATCAATTTTGAGAATTAAAAATCTTTTGTCCTGGAGCATAAGCAAAAAGAAGCATTTTAAAGACATTTTTAGAGATTGCAGCCAGGATGCTTTTTACTATCACCATTTTTTTTTTAAAGGGACACTGCTGGGCAATCATATCTATAGATAATTATGTGATTAAAACAAAATAACTTCTAAATTACTAATGGAACTAGAAATTAGTGGCCATAAAACCAGTGATTAGTCAGCTAACATTGGGGAACGGTTCATAAGCATCATCATTTCCATTGTTCATATTTTACACATACAAATAAAATGAAGAGTGCACTAGTTAAGGATTTACTAGACCTGGGTTTTTATATCAGTTCTGGAAGTAGTTATTTATGTCAGTCTAGGCAAATAATTAAACCTCTCTGTTTCTGACTGTCCTCATCCATAAAAAGTAGATTCTGGTCTATAGAAATCAGAACTGAAAGGCACCTTAAGAGGATATCTAGTCTCAACCTTTGATTTTACAAATAAGGAATAAAGTTGTTCCCATTTCTTTCCATTACCATTAACCAAACTCAGGCTTATGTATGATTGTGCCAGAGAATTTTCTGATACTAGTGACCTGGGGACTGGTCATCATTCTGATGGGGAAAAAGATGCAAATGTATGATATCCTGAGGTGAAGTATTTATGGTCCAAAATGAGACAGAGTCTAGGAACTAATGAAGATCCTGTGAAATTGAAATCATGAATTCTCAGAATTGAAAGGGATTTCAAAGACTCCCCAGCAATCACACCTGGAAACTGATTTCTTCTACAGCATCCCAAACATGTGAGTATTAAATTTTCAGTCCACAACCATACATATCAAATGTTATCTATGTACAAGGCACTGTGCTAAATGCTGGGTATACAAGAAAGGCCAAAAAAAATCTCTCCTGTACTTTCAAGGAGTATACATTCTAACAGGAGAGAAACAAACACAAAAGTCAAAATCTTCTATGTGATAACCTTTCATGTACCTGAAAAGATCTACCATTTCTCCCTGCTGTGATCATTTCTCTAGATTTAACAGCACCAGTTCATTCAACCAGTCCTTAAATACATGATGTCAAGGGCATTTACTATTCTACTTTCCCATCTATGGATATTCTCCAGATTATCAATATTTTTCACAAAAAAAGTGGTCTCAGCGATTAAACACATGGACTGCACTCCAGATACGGACTGACTAGGGCAAAGTATAGTCAGACCATGATCTCCATAGTTCTGGACATTAAGCTCCTCATAATTAGAATAAAAGACTAAACTAATAAGGTCTAAATTATTATTATAATTAATTAGACCTAAATTATAGGTCGAAAATATTGTTCCAATAATTCATTGTGTTATGTGGATGATCCTATATTACTATCAGCGGAGTATGACCTTTGACAATTCCTACTAAGACAGAAAGAATTCAAGTACTGTATGAGTATTGGAATTTGGCTTTTATCCAAGGCCCAGTCTTTTTTTTGAAACTTTAATTAATTAATTTATTTTTAGTTTTCAGCACTCATTTCCCCAAGGTTTTGAGTTCCAGATTTTCTCTCCATCTCTTCCTCACCCCAAGACACCATGCATTCTGATTATCCCTTCCTCTAACTTGCCCTCCCTTCTACCATACCTCTCCCTTCTTTTATGCCATTGCACATTTTTTTTGAGGCTTTTGGATGCAGAAGCCTTGACTTTTTATGTCTTTCTCTGATAACATGCTTTGTTCTACCTCATCAGAAAAGATGGAAGAAAATACCTGTTCACCAAGAAAAAAATCTTCAATAGTCTTATTTTTTTTTTTCCTTTTTGGGCGTTCCCTCAGTCAGTTACTTGACTTTTGAGCTCTTTGTCAAGTGGAGGGTATACTCTGGGAACCTGTAAGTTCTCAGGTCCTCCAAGGTGGGACAATCAAGGGAGAGGAGTTTACTCCTCTTCTGGCCTGTGCTCTGGTCTGGGAATAACCACAAGCTTTTCTGCCCAGAATCCTCTCCAAAGCCTACATTAGCTCCATCACACAAGTACTTCTCCTCACCCCAGGGCATCCACTCAGGGCTGAGATCCAGATCACTGGCTCAATTCCCCCAGAGTCTTTAGGCTGAGGGCTTCAAAAATGGATGCTGTTCCACAGTGGCTGCTGCCACTCTGTGGCTGGGCCAGACCCTGCTTCCTTCTCACCCAGGTGAAAGAGCTTTCTCACTGACCTTTGAAGCTGTCTTTGGTGTTTGTGGGTTGAAAAATCTGGGCACTGCAGTTGCTGCCCTTGATTTTGCACCCTGAAGTCTGCTCTAGTCCTGTCTGAGCTGTGCTGCATGGCCAAGCCTGTGCTGTGCTCCATGACCAATGTGATAGACCTTTCCTTTCAGCCTTCTTGGCTGCCTTGGCCTGGAAATCTCTTTAACTATGTTGTTTTGTGGCATCTGCTGCTCTATAATTTATTTAGCATCATTTTTACAGGTATTTTATGGGCTATGGGAGGAGAGCTGCAGCAGATCCATCTTTCTACTCTGCCATCTTGGCTCTGCTCCCAGGACCAAACAATCTTAATTCAAAGAAGTTCATTACCAGGTTAGCTATGGCAACTCTTGAAGATCAGATGCTAAACTTATTATAGGACCAAGAGAAATATCAGAATAAGAATTTAGAACAATGATATCATAGATCCATGAAATACAGAAGTTACATTTCAGATCATATTTCATATGGATACGTGGCTAATCTAATTCAGTAAATATCAATTAAGAGTTTACTAAATGTAAGGAATACTAGATGTTGGGATACAAAACTGAGTACTTTTAAAAGCATGTTTCTATTCTTGCTTATCCTTGTGGTTGAATTGGTGGAAAACCTTAGAATTTTTCTCACTGAGATTTAGGACTCCAGAATATGACCTGATAAGATCTGTTTCTGATCCTGTTGTATCATAGACAATTCACAGATATGAAGCATTCAGAGAAATAAAGGAAGACCTGTATGAAATGATGAAAAGTGAAATAAGCATAATCTAGAGAGTAATGTACAAAATTGCTATAATAATATAAATAAAAATGATATTATAAGACTTTAGAATCTGTCATGATTTTAGATGGCTGACTATGAAGTTCACCTCTCAGAAGAGAGATAGTGGACTACAGGAGCTGAGTGAAGCATACATTGTCAGGTTATCAGTCAGCTGACATTTATTAAATACCTTTTGTGTGTCAGGTACTGCACTAAACTCTTAGAAGCGTCATGGAATCTATGTTAACTTGATTTTGTTTTATCTGTAGCTGGGGAGGATCATTGAGAAATGATAGTGATACAGTAAAAGAAAAAGGGATCAATAAAATATATAGAATTTAGAAGCAGGCTCATAGGACAGACTGACATGGCAGATTAAAAGAAGTATATAGCCTTTCTTCGGGAAAGGAAAATAAATATTAGCTGTATTCCCCCAGTATATGGTGCAAATGAATATTGTTGTTATTTGTTGTGTTCTCAAAGACCATGACATCAGAAAGGTGATGCCATGACATGCAGGTGAATTGCATTTAAATGAGAGAGTTCTGTGAAAAGTCACCAGTCTCACTTTCTCCTCCAGAGCCATCTAGGTCCAGAGGTTAAGACATAGATCCGGAGGACTAGAGATAGCCCTGGATGCAGTGGGAGACCACAGCTTTTTTAGCTAGTGTCTTTAACAGGTCTCAGTTTAACTGAGCCAACACCCATTCAGTGATTAAGGACAGGTAAGAAATGAGGCAAAGAACTGACTCTTTTAACTAGTCAAAAAGAAAAAAATCAGTCTGAGAGGCAAAAATCTTCAGGGTTTCAAAACAGAAACAATTGCTATTTATGTTTACTCTAAGGCAGTCAGGGCCCAAGCAATGACCAAGTGGAGCTTGGCCTGGGTCCTATGGTTGGCCAATCAAGGAGAACTAGAGATTTGGTTTTAGGCATGATCTTTAACAGAAAAAAAATCTATCCCATAAACCCCAAGCAATTAAATTCAAATTAAGGGTATGATACTTAGTGTGGACAGAGAGAAGGGAAAGAAAGAAAGAACAAAGGAAAGAAAGGCAGAAAAAGAGAGAACTAGCAGGACTGGTCAAATCAAGGAACAATTTTTGTTTTGCTTTGTTTTTAGGATTGGCAATACATGCACATGCTTATCAGCAGAACTGAAGACTGTAGGTCCATTCTTTTTAATTAAAGTATTTGAAGGGGGTAGAGCATTTTCTGAGCTTGGGCTATTTTTTAATACCCTTTGATTAAGTTCTGTCATGAACTAAATATGGCTGGCAAAAGTCAAATACATTGATGGAGAATCATAACCTATGGCTGGAGATGATTGTGAACCACAAAATGCCTCAAACTTGGAGTAGTGAGAAGTGAGAAGCACATTGCCAGAGGGTATTTCCTAGATTTCAGAGATCAAGTTTAGAAAGAGGAGGAGGAAAAAAAACAGAACAGAAAAAAAAAAAAACTTTATAACTATATCAGACCTGAAAGGTGAAGAAATAAAGGGAAAGGAAATAGTTTTTAAGTGGAAAAAAGGACATCAAATAAGGGAGACAATTCCTGTCATACTGTCCTTTGAGAAATGTACTAGTAAATCATTTTTCCATACATGACTTTTTGGATTTGAAGACCTATTTATTTTAAAACATACAGGAAGAAGAGCTTTCCTATTCCAGTCCCACCTAATTTGCAACTGCTTATTCAAGAGTGGTTAAGCTACATTCATATTCACTATAACTCCCACAAAACCTGACATTTGAATGATGAAAATAAAGCTTTATTTTACCACTGACCAATTCTCTTTTTAGTGATATCCCAACAATGTTGCCTCCACATTGTCTCCAAACCACTATTGTTTCTGCTCTGTTTAATCATAAACTAGACACATCCTCTGAGAATGGCAATTTATTTTACTGAAGAAATTAAAGGCATATGACATGAGCTCAACTAACTCCCTTCCTTCATATATCAAAAACTTTTGTCTATATGCATCCTTTTCTCCTTCCCTTGGGTCTCAGAGGATGAGGTGGCTTTCAGTCCTATCAAGGAAAACACTCTACTGGTGTTCTTGACTCAATCTCCTCTGACCTCCTTTGGGGCTTTGCTCTATAATTTTTTTCCTCCCCTTCTGTTTCAGTTTAAATTCAGCAAATGAATAATAAATAGAATCGATTAAGCACCTACTGTGTCAGAGCACTGTGCGGGGTACTGGGTAATATATTAATTTTTATATAAAACATAGTCCTTGCCTTCATTAATCTAGTAAAAGGATAAGAAACAAGTTCAGAAAATGGTACACAAACTCTGTTCCCTACTTTATGAACATTCTAACTCTAATATTTCACTAGATATATGATGTGAGTACAGACTGAAACTCATCTATACTTCCTCATTCTATGTCCATCTTCCCCATATTCATCTATACATCCTCCACAGGAATATTTGGATATCTAGCCATATACAATTAGTATATTTAGCAAAAAACAAACAAACAAAAAATACAAACAGCATTGTCTTTATCTTTGACCTTATTCAATTAATTCAAGAGTTTAAAATTCTCCCAAACTTCTGTTAATGGCTTGTAGTGGTGGGGGTTTTTTTGTACTGCTGTCATTTCATCTGATTTTATAAAGCATAGCTAATTTTCTCAAAGAGAGAATTAACTTTTTCCATAAGGTTATAACCTGCTTTGTAAATTTATTTCCTCCTTTTCTAAAGCTACATATCACAATAACAGAATTTATGGGTGATCATATGGGATTTACTCATTACAACTTTTGTAAGTGTGTGTATGACTCAAGAAGACAAAATCACTAAGTCTATGGAGTTGTGGGAAATGGGGCTTCAATAGCCTCTTGTCTCTCCCTGTCACCTGATGTTCACCTCCAATGCAAATCATGATAACTATTTAGTCCTCAGTTATGCCAGATTTCTTACAGGTCCTATGCATTCTAACATTAGATGACTCTATGGTTCAAAATAAAATCCCAATTCAATACCTCATTGCAAATTTGTAGAGGTGACTTAGATTTATCAAGACAATTTTATTGGAAAATGAGCATTTGAGTCTCAACCAAGAAGCAAAGACTTCAAGCATATACCTAGAAGTAGTCTATATAGTCATTATTTGAAAACCAGCATAGCTAACTTCTGGGAGTTTCATCACCAGATTGGTAATAGGGTGATGAAAATGTTGGTTGGACAGTCGTTGAACATACATACACACATTTTAAGATTAATTTTTGGAGTACCTGTGTGAGTACCAGTATTATTTTTATACTGAAAAAATAATTAAGTATATAACATGAAATTACAAACAATGCATTGTGAAACAATACCACATTAAGAGACTCCCGTGCACATGCATGTTCTCCCTTGTGTACTCTGAGTTAGTCAAAGTGGTCTTTACTCTGTTCCTCACACTGACACTTCATAGAGATGTGAATTAATAAAGGTAAGAATGATAAAGGTGACAACTGTAGAAATGAATAGAGATGAGAGAACAGATGTGAAAGATATTGTGAAAAGACAAGCAATAATTGATAAGTAATTCCAGATGAACGGAGATGAGCCATTCTCTAATAGATGATAAAAGCAGTCAAAGGACTGAACAAACAGTTCTCCAAAGTATAGCAAACTATTATGAAAGAAAGCAGAAAGCTGGGAAACAGGTTTTATAGTCAGTGTCTCTGATAGGGGCCTTATTTCCAAAATACATAGAGAACTGAGTCCAATTTATAAGGATGCAAGTCATTCCCCAATTGACAAATGGTCAAAGGAAATTGATAGGAAGTTTTCAGATGAAGAAATTAAAGCTATCCTTAGTCACATAAAAAGTGCTCTAAATCACTATTGATTAGACAAATATAAATCAAAACAGCTCTGAGGTACCACATCACACCTATCAGATTAGCTAACTCAAATGACAAAATAGGAAAATGATAAATGCTGGAGAAGATATGGAAAAATTGGTGGAGTTGTGAACTGATCCAATTAAAGAGCAACTTGGAACCATGCCCAAAGGGCTATAAAACTGTGTGTACCCTTTGACCCAGCAATACTATTTCTAGGTCTGTATTCTAAACAGATCAGAAAAAAGGGAAAAGGATCTATATGTACAAAAATATTTATAGCAGCTCTTTTTGTTATGTCCAAGAACTGGAAATTGAGGGAATGCCCATCAACTAGGAATGGCTGAACAAGTTGTGCTGTATGAATGTAATGGAATACTATTGTTTCATAATATATGATAAGCAGATGAACTTCAGAAAAACCTGGAAAATTTACATGAACTCTTGCAAAGTGAAATGAGCAGAAGCAGAACAGTAACACAGTAACAGCAACATTATGTGAGACCTAACTTTGATAGACTTGCTCTTCTCAGCAATATAACGATGTAAACAATTCCAAAAGAGGCCCAATGGCAAATGATATCCACATCCAGAAAAAGAACTATGGAATCTTTGGATAGAATCATACTACTTCTCTCTCTCTCCCTCTCCTTCTTCCTCTCCCTCTCCCTCTCCCTCTCCCTCTCCCTCTCCCTCTCCCTCTCTCTCTCTCTCTCTCTTCTTGTGGTTTCTTCCATTGGTTCTAATTCTTCTTTACAATATTGCTGATGTGAAAATATGTTTATTATGAAAGTATGTGTATAGCCCATACCAGATTCCATGCCATCTTAGAAGGGGGGAGGAAGGGGAGAAATTTAGAACTCAAGATATTATAGAAGTGAATGTTGAACTAAAAATAAATATTTAAAAAACTAAGGTCATTAAAAAAAGAATGACATCAATTTATGCAAGTAAAGTTTTTAAAATAATACCCTATGGGGCAGAGCCAAGATGGCAGAGCAGAAGCAGAAACTTGCTAGAGTTCTCCTCCCAAGTTCAGCTAACTACCTGTAAAAAATGACTCAAATTCTGGAACTGCAGAAACCAAAGAATGATGGAGTGCAGCAAATCTCCAGCTCAAGATAGCCTGGAAGGTGAATGGGAAGCATCTATCATGTGTGGGTGGAAAGAGAGCACAGCCTAACATGGGTAGCACCTGCACAGACAGGACCTGAGCAGGCTTTGGGTGACTGAATCTCTGGCACCTGTGGTGATTTCCAAACCCTACAACACCAATGACAAATTGAAATATCAGTGAAAAAGACCTGTCAGAACTGTGTGAGAGAGTAGAGTGGTTTGGCCCCAGCCCGAGGGCTGTGAAGGGGTCAAGGACCCTGCAGCAGCCACAGAAAAAAGGAAACAAACATCAGCAGTTGTTTCTGGAACTCTAGGCCCACGCATTGTGGGGGGATCAAATGGCTGACACTACACTCCCCCACCATCACTGGAAGCAGAGAACTACCTTAACAAAGGGATCAAAAGTCAAGTAAATGGCTGGGGAAATGAGCAAAAACTGGAAAAAGAATCAGACAATAGAATCTCACTTTGGTGACAAGGAAGGCCAACATATGCAAACAGAAGAAGACAACAAAGTCAAAGCTTCTATATACAAAGCTTTCAAGAAAAAAATATGAATTGGTCTCAGGCCATGGAAGATCTCAAAAAGGATTTTGAAAATCAAGTATGAAAAGCAGATAAATGATTGTGAAGAGGAATGAAAGTAATGAAAGAAAATCATGACAAGAGTCAACTGCTTGCTAAAGACACCTGAAAACATGCTGAAGAAAATGCTATGTTAAAAAATAAACTAACCCAAATTGCAAAAGAGATCCAAAAAACAAATGAGGAGAAGAATGTGTTAAAAAACAGAATTGGCCAGATAGAAAAGGAGGTTCAAAAGCTCACTGAAGAAAATAATTCCTTAAAGATTAGAAAGGAAGAAATGGAAGGTTTTCTATTCATCTTTTGTTTTCAAAGAGGACCATAACATCAGAGAAATGATGACATCTTGAACCTGATTTTTTTTGAGTAAGGGAGGGCTATGCAAGGTCATCAGTCTCACTTTCTCTTCCTCAGCCATCTGGATCCAGTGACCAGATATTCATCAGGGTAATTGGAGATGACCCAGGATGCAATGGGAAAGCTTTTAGGCTAAGGCCTTTTCAGGTACTCACATAAAGTGAGGCAGTGTCCATGCAGTGAATAGGCCTTTTTAAGAAATTGTCAGGGGATGGCCCTTTAAATAGAAAAGGATAAATAAATGAATGAATGAATGAGTGAATGAATGAAGCTGGTAGGGACCTCAGGACTGTCAGGATCATTTCAAAGAGAAACAGTTACTGTTGGCATTCACTGTAAGCTAGGAGTGTTCAAAAAACAGCCCTTGAGTGGAGCTTGGGCAGGGACCTATTGTTAGGCTTTAGCATGCACTGGGTCTAAGGTTTTAGGGAAGATGAAAGAAAGAAAGGAAGGAAGGAAGGAAGGAAGGAAGGAAGGAAGGAAGGAAGGAAGGAAGGAAGGAAGGAAGAAAGAGGGAGGGAGGGAAGGAAGGAAAGAAGGAAAGACTGAGAGAGAAAAGGAAGGAAGGAAAGAGTGAGAGAGAAAAGGAAGGAAGGAAAGAAGGAAAGAGTGAGAGAGAAAAGGAAGGAAGGAAAGAAGGAAAGAGTGAGAGAGAAAAGGAAGGAAGGAAAGAGTGAGAGAGAAAAGGAAGGAAGGAAAGAAGGAAAGAGTGAGAGAGAAAAGGAAGGAAGGAAAGAAGGAAAGAGTGAGAGAGAAAAGGAAGGAAGGACAGAGTGAGAGAGAAAAGGAAGGAAGGAAAGAAAGAAAGAAAGTGAGAGGGAGAAAGAAGAAAAGAAAGAAAGAAAGAAAAAGATAAAGAAATCTAGCCAATAAGCCCAAAGTTAACTAGGCAAATTTTGGCCATCAAAAACAAAATAAAAGGACCTAGGATTAAAACCAAGTATCACATACCTAGCAAAACTGAGTATAATAATTCAGGGAAAAAATGGTTATTCAATGAAATAGAGGACTTCCAAGCATTCTCGTTGTAAAGGCCAGAGCAGAATATAAAATCTGATTTTCAAACACAAGAATCAAGAGAAGCATGAAAGGACAAACAGGAAAGAGAAATCATGAGTGATTTACAAAAGTTGAATTGTTTACATTCCAAAATGGAAAGATAATATTTGCAACTCTTGAGACTTTTCTCATTATTAGAGTAGTTGGAGGGATTATATACATATAGACAGAGGGCACAGGGTGAGTTGAATAGGAAGGAATGATATCTAAAAAATAAAATTAAGGGGTGAGAAAGGAATATATGGGGAGAAGGAGAAAGGGAAAAAATAGAATGAGATAAATTATCTCTCACACAAAAGAGGCAAGAAAAAGCTTTTTTGATAGAGGGGCAGAGGAAGAAGGTGAGAGGGAAAGAGTGAACCTTATTCTCATAGGATTTGGCTTAAGGAGGGAAAATTATGCTCACTCAATTTGGTATGAAAATCGATTCTTACATTACAGGAAATTAGGGGAGAAGGTGATAAGGGGAATGGAGTGATGATAGAAGGGAGGGCAAATGGGAGGGGATATTTAGAAGCAAAATATTTTTGTGGAGGGACAAGTTCAAAAGAGAAAATAGAATAAATGGAATACAGGATAAGATGGAGGAAAATTTAGTTAGTATTTGACATCATGACTGTTATGGATGCATGACTATAGATGTATAAATTGTATTGAATTGCTTGCCTTCTCAGTAGGGACAGAAGGGAGGAAGGGAGAGAAGTTGGAATTCAAAGTTTTAAAAATGAATGTTAAAAAGACATACAGGCAATGGGTTATAAAAGTCTATCTTGCCCTACAAGAAAATAAATGGGAAGGGGATGAGAGAAGGGAAAGGTGTGATAGAAGGGAGGGCAGATTGGGAGAAGCAATAATCAGAATGTATGATGTCTTGGAGTGGGTGGAGGGGAGAGATGGAGAGAAAATTTGTGGAATTCACTTCCTTGTGGAAGTGAATGTTGAAAACTAAAAATAATTACTTAAAAAATAATACTCTGTGGCTTGTGGGAATATAAGTCCACTAGTCCATTGTTAGTGAAGCTAAGAATCAGCAATTTGGAATTATGAAGGAAGTCACCATATGTAATGGCAATTTAAAGAATGCATTGATAATTTAGATGGGAAGATCTTTCCCATTAATTAATAGGTCCATGTGACCATCCTGGGTATGTCTGTGGTGGGAAGAACTTACTGAATGGGCAGAACAAGAAGGGATGGAGCAGAAAGCGTAGAGCAGAGCTGAGAGGAGGTTGGTCAGAGACTAGTCAGAACTGGGAAAGAGCAGGCAGCAACTAGCATGAATGGGAGAGCTTGTCTGTAATTTTGCTTAAGAGAGCTTCTCTGTGATTTGATTAAGGGAGTTGGTTTGTGGGAAGCCTAACAGAAGGAAGGCTTAGTGATGGTGTTGCCCTGTGCATTGTTATTGTGTATGGATTTCTTTGTTGCTGATGAATTTGGCTTTCTGGTGTTGGGATTTGGCTTTCTGGTGTTTGAATAAATGTTTTGGTTCTGTCTTCCATGTGGAGAGTCTGTTCTATTTCACATTCCAGAACTGTACCAACGTATTCATGGTTGTGGTAGGTGCTGTGAATATCACATTGGTGCTGCACCATAGACACCAAAATAATTATAGCAGCATGTTTTGTGATAGCAAAAATTTGAGGAATAAAAGATGATCAATTGGGGAATATCTGAATAAATTGTGATACATGGATGTAATAAAATATTATTATTCTGTAGTAAAAACAAAACAAATATGATTAACACAGAGAAAAATTTACATCTGATGAAGACCGAAGTAGAGCCATAAATAAATATGTACACAACACACATATACACACACACATAATGGCTGTAACAATGCAAATAGAAATAACGAATCATGAAACAAAGTGAATTTTGAAAAATTAGAAGAAAAAAGTATGCCCTCAAAGAAGAGATATGAGAAAATATCCTGTCACCACTCCTGCACATGTTGGAGATCATTGGTGTGGTACATTCCATGTAATGTCAGACTTTTCTGATGTGCTGATTGGTTTTACTATTTTTCCCCTTGTTCCTCTTTTTTACTAAAATATTATTTGTTTTATTATGGTCTCTGGAAGGAACAGAAAGAGGAGGGGTACTGGGAGGAATTCTGGTTATGTAAAAAGAAAAGATGTTAAACATATTTTTTGAAGAGTGGAAGAGGCAGAGAAGTTTTTAACATGAGAAACCAGATAAATGGTCATATGATTTATAGGAATACTAAAGTGGGAAGAAGGGAAAGCTTGGTTTTAAACACATTGAAATTGACATGCTGGTAGGACACCCAGTTGGAGATGTTCTGTATGCAGCTGAAGATACTAGGATAGAACATGGAAGAGAGGTCAGAGCTAGAGGATATAGATTTGGGAATTGTTTGCATAGAGGTAGCAGGTTTAGACAGGGAAGTACATGATTTTCCCAAGAGAAAGAATATATAGGGGAATAAAAGAGGGCTGAGAATAGAACTTTAGAGGAACAACTATTTTCAGGGGTCAGGAAGAGGACAAGGTGCCAAAGAAGGATGGATTAGAGAGGCAGGTGAAGAGGCAGTTATAGTTATTTGTAGGCAAATATTTTCTAAGAATCTGTTGGGCTATGACCTCAGATGTTTTAAGTGCATTCACAGAGAGCATTAAAGGAAATAGCAGGTATGGACCTTACCTGGTGTTACCAGAGAAAGGCTTTTTTTTTTTTTTTTACACAAAGCACTGTTAGAGGGTAAAGCCTTCTGTTTTAAAATAAGCACTTTTGTGAACTACTTTGTACAATATACCTATTTTACACAAAGAAAATCTAGCATTCATGCCAACTGGTTATGGTTAATTCCTTCCCAGAATGTTTGAGTTTCAAGAAGAAATAGCCCTGTTAAAACAAAATGCTTTTTATTTGATATTAAAATTGGTCTATGTGAAAAAAGTTAGTCTGAGAATGTAGATATATGAACAGATTCTTGGAAGTAATGTGAAAAACAGAAGGAGACAGAAAATGAAATTAGCAAATTTTAAGAATAGGTGACAATAGTGAAAACTCTAAGTATTATCAAGCAATGAAACAGCTTCTTAGGTTGGAATAACTAATGATATGTGATGAATTTACAAATTTCACTTTTAGTATAAAGATAAGAGGGGAGAATATTGTCATTTATTTGAAGCAGCTACTTTATAACCACTTAATTTCAATTCAACAAACATTTATTACATCTCAGTGATACACAGTGCCTGTGTTAGGTGTGGAGGATAGGGACAGGTAATAGACCTGTGATTTAGTTGGTATAGGAGATACTCCAGTGAGGAAATTCTCTACTAATACATGCTAACATATTATCTGTGAGTTATAGTGTTAAAGAGTTGCCTAGAGAATTTAGAGCATGAAGTCTTAACATTGTATTTTTTTCCTTTTTTTGTCAGAGTCTCCTTTGGCAGTCTGCTGAAGCCTACAGATCCTTTCTCAGAATGACATTTTTAAAAGCATATAGCACTGCACAGTAAGAATATGTAGTAAGTAAGGGAAATCTAGAACCCTGAAAGGACAACATTTGTATGAAGATCTAAGGAGAAAAGAAAGAAACAATATTGGTGTTAGAACATAGTAGAGATGCCCTAGACATTGAAATAGATGGGGAATTAAAACAAAAAAATCACAAACCTGGAAGAGAAGCATAATTCAGGAATGATGGAGGACTTCATTTATCTACAAGTGTTCTGAAATTCTTTTTCAGCCAAAAGAAAAACAGCTTATGATCTCCTGACTCACCTTAAAGATCATTTCACTCTTCTAAACATAGTGGAACCAAGACAAAATAATTTTATTCTGGATGTGTTTCTCATCAATAAGGAGAAAGTAGTTGTTGACATGGAAATCATGAGAATCTTAGAAGGAACTGAGCAACCATTATTAGAATTTGTGAAAAATTATATATATATATATATATCAGATAGTCTCACATGTTCCCTAGAATTGAGGAGAACAGATTTCAAAGATTTCAGAGGAAAGATAGCTAGAAACTACCTGGACTAAAACTCTACACAGAGTTTCATTTCATTCAAACATTTCAGGAGGGAAGGGAAGCTTGTAAGAATGCAATTCTTATGAAACTAATAGAATCAATTTCCCTAAATTTGGTATGGATTCCTAGGGAACTCACTAACCATTTTATCTTTTTAAAATATGTGTAGTGAAAGTGAAAATATCTGGAATGAAGTAGAATGTTGTTTGGGATTCACAGGAGAGGTCAAAGTTGGATACGTAAATTTTAGAGTTATCCTCATAGAAGTGGACATAGAAGGCAAGGTAAGGGATGAAAATTCCAAAGGAGAGAATGAATATAACTACCTAGAGGTGACCAAAGGAACAAGGGAAAAAAGAACTAGGTCAATTCAGACACTTACAATGAGGAAAGAAGAGGTATAAATAGAAGAGAATAACAAAGTACATTAAGAACAGCAAAATGGGAGCAACTAGGTGGTAAGGCAAATATAACAACAGCCCTGGAGTCAGGAGGACCTGATTTGAAATCCAGCCTAAGATACTTACTAGTTGTGTGACCCTGAGAAAGTCGCTTAACCCTAATTACCTCAAAAAAAAGTATGATAAAATGAGAAAAAAAGTAATTGTTATGATAGCCCAAGAAAGTAGAGAATATTACAAAGGAGGGGTATATAGTCAACAGTAATACATACTGTAGAAAGTCAAAGAAGATGAAACTTGAGAAAATACTACTCAATTTGACATTTCAGAGGTCAATGGAGAAAGGCATTTCACTAGTAGAACAGGGAGAAAAAAACAAATTGCAGAAGGCGAAGAAATAAGTAAGTCATGACGTAGAAGTAGAAACATGAAGAGACTATTCTTTCTAGAAGTCTGTCAGAGAATGAAGGAAAGGGAAAGGCAGGAATATACGTTGTAGGAATTTTTTTTTACTTTTATATTTAGGACTGGAGAGATCTAAAAATGCTAGTAATTCAAAGAAATGGAGTCTAAATTCAAAACAGAAAAGTGGAAGGTTGAAATAAAATGACAGCCATGTTTCCTTCCAACTCTGTATCTGTGATTTTATCATTCACAAAGAGAGGAGTAGGTAGCCAGCTACCTAAAGTTCAATATTCAAGGAATGTGAAAGAAAAGACATGTTCTATTATAATGTAATTTTGATTGTGGGGTGTTCTGAATAACAATACCAACAATAGGAACTAACATTTTACAACCCCTACTATGTGTCAGGCACTATGCTAAACACTTTACAATTGATATATTATTTGATTCTCACAACAACCCTGCAGCATAGCTGTTATTGCTATCCCCACTTTACAGAAGAGGAAATTGAGATAAACAGCATCTAAGTGATTGCCCAGATCACACACTAGAAGACTAACAACTTTAGCTAGCATTTATTTCTCTGTTTTATGACTGATTTGATATTAATAATTCTGGGACCACTGAACAAAGTTTTCTCTACTGCTTACTACATACTGCTCCTACTGGCTCTCAAGAGCCAAATTTTCAATGTGAGTATTTAAATCTCAGAAATAAGCAAATACTGCAAATCAGAGTTTGATTTATTGATTTTTTAAATTGTCTAGACTTGAGAAAGCAATGAAAAAAATTGATGAAGCAAATTAAAACTAAAAGTATATCATAAGTACATTTTTGAGAGCTGGTTGTTAAACATTTACCAGCACATCACAATGTTTTTTGTTTGTTTTTTAATAAAGGCACAGTCTTTATGTGATAGAAAACTCTACTCTGTCTGGAATGGAGACATTTTGGTTTTTGATGTTACATGGATTGCAGTGAAGGTGCAAATCCCCTGGTGATTAGTAGAATGCAAAGGCTCAGTTTTCAAATACCAGGAGCTGACAGGGGCATGATTTCCAAATGTTATAAAGGTATGTAAATGCCTGGTTTCTTCAATTAAATTAACTTCCCAATTGTAAGTTTTTTTTTTTCAGATTTGTTTCATTAAGGAAAAAATAGGCTTATATTTAAATGGATCTATGATTTTACTTACATGAACAATCTTTTCAATTATACAGACTGTACTCCATCCATGAGTTCTTATCCCATGTCTTTTCATCAGTCTAGCCAGAGACAATCTCCATAGTAGCTTACAGGCCTTTCTCTACCACATTCTATGAGCAAGAGAACAGCATTTGAGTTATCCATGTTTCATCTTATCTCACTACATGACTGGTTCATTTTATAATCTGATCATACATTTCTTTGACTAGCCTATGACTTATATGTGAATGTCATTTATATTAATATGCAGTAGCCTGATTTTTTGTGCACTATGCATCTCTCTATTACCTGAAAGTCCACTACAATTTGGAATCTTTGCAGATTATAGTGATCAATGATTCAAAGCCAAGTAGTATCACCCAAAGAATAATCGGTTTAAAAGATGTCATTTTGTGATCATATAAAATATCTACAGAGTTTCCCAAATGCAATCCACTGTGATCTTTGACTCCTACTCAGTTCAGATCCCAACTCATTATCTATGTGTAGTCCTTCTCCAGTATATATGTACTGATCAATTAGGAAAATGGTCTGCTTATCTAAAATCATAACATTCTAAACAGTGTACATGTTTCATCCTTTCAGAGTCTCCTGTATTATTAAACCAATGTCCTTTGAGTGGTCATGGAACTCATCAACAAGCCCCTCCAGTATTCAGTGGATGAAGGCAATCAATAAAATAGCATCTGCAAACATGAACATATGGAGTAATTTGCCACCTTTTCCATTTAAAACCTGAGAAGGACATACTCAATGAAAAAAGGTGAATAGCTTTAGCTAGCATTTATCTCTGTTTTATGCCTGATTTGATATTAAAAATTATAGGACTACTGAACAAAGTTTTCTCTACTGTTCAATCTATGAAAGAATATTTTATTATTTCAATATATGGAGGACAGCCTTATTGAATAAAATGATACTTTATAATAAAAAGTAACAAACAAAATGATCTTATTGCTATACCTTTCAGTCACTTGCTTAGCTAAGATGTGGTTTTCTGGAGAATGTAATTTGTGAAAGCCCGCTTGCTCCATCTCATTTATTTTTTATCAACATTGCCTTTGATATGAATTTAATTCATTCTCATAAAAGATTTTATAGAGAAAAGAGAGTAGACATAAGGATGAGTAGCTATTAGTGTCTTCATGATTACTTTTTTTGGAGGGTGGGTGAATAATACTATCTAGAATGTTTCAAATCATCCAATACCTTTCCCTCTTCCAGTTATATTGAAAGCATTAAACCCTTAGCATATTCACAACTGTGTCACTTCCAGGATGAATTTCTTCTGTGTGTGCTTGATTTATTTCAGCTGCTGTTCATCTTTCCCACTTCCATATTATTTAATAATATTTCCACTTTTTCATATATCAATAACAGACACTGGTGTTTCCACACATATCAACGATGAACACAGTTTTTTATAGATAAGCTGATAGATCTGTTCTCTTTCTTCCTCTTTGTTTTACTCCTCATAGTCACATCTATGCATCCACTGGGGATGATCTACCTAGTTTTCTGAGATTCATTTTCTCCTGACATACCCCTTGCTGTCTCATGAAGTGATGCTGCTCATAACTGTCCACCATCTTTTTCTGTAATATTTTACAAATGTAAATCTTATATATTTACATTTACATACAAATAGTATATGTTCAAAATTACCATAGCCCTTGGCTGCCAAATCTTTCTGTTTGTTGGCTAAAGTTTTGCTGTAAATTATTGCATTAAATTTCTGGAGGAAATAGTGATAATGAGAATCTATGTCTTTCACTCTATCTACTTCCATTTTTTATTTTGAATCAGTAGCTTGTTTGAAAAGGTCATACTGGTAGCTGGTATAATTGCATGCAGTGTTTTTTCCCCCTCCTCTTTATCCCTTCTTCTAATTGGGTGTTTATTTTGACCTTTGCTCTAATGAATCGATGGTCTGACTACAGACAGCTGAATCATAAATGACTCCCACACTAATAACCAGTCATTTACTTTCTGTTAAGATATAGTCTATTTCTTTTTTTTGTGATGTTCAGTGCTCACCATGGCAAGCACCTTCCAATTCCTTTCTTAAAGAAAGGTAAAAGGTTTCTAAGCAACATACACATCTTTGACCTCTTTCATTTTTTTACCTTGAACAATATTTTTCAACATATTTTTACCATCCTCCCTTGTGTTCAGTTTTGCATTGAAGTCACTGAGTATGTCTATATGGTGACTTAGTTTGGACTCTCTAGTTATGCTCATGGTAGAATCTCTCTGCTTTTCTATCCTATATAACAGGTGCTGATACAGATGCTGCAATTAGCTCTATGGTTGTCTTTTTGCTTCTGCTCAAGTATATGGCCAAGTATACTATGAAATAATGTTTCTTATTGCCTTTAGGTGTAAAATGAAATCAATTTTAACAGCTCCTTTATGTGACTCTCCCAGAAGGACTTATTAGAGATTCTTTTCCTCCTCCTTCATTTAACTGAATTTTTTTCTGGTTTCATCCATACTGAAAATGTTAATATTGATATTAATTAGTGCCTTTGCGAACATGTTAATTTATTGTTCATTGTGCAAAGATCATTTAAAGTAGCAACATTTAATTCTACCACCAAAATATAAAAGTCACCTAGAGGAAGGCTGTCAATATATGAGATAGCTTCTCTAAGGAGGATCTATACAAATTCCATATAGGTGATATAGATACCAGTGGAAGAGATCCCTACATCTCTAAAATGAATTATTGAAAATTAAGTTAAATTAGTGCTAATAAAATGGCTTAAAAACTTATGGTTACTAATGTATTATTTTCCCTTTTTCCTATCATCCTGTCGTGGTCAGTTCAGACATGAACTGGGACTGAATAAGATAAAAATCCACTGGAGGGGTATTTTTCTTTATTTCATGAGTTGCCACAGACAAATAATTCCTCACCTAGTGTATAATTTATTGATGATAAGTCTGAGTCCAGACTTCAGAAAGCAAACATTGTACACTGTTGGGACCATTCTCAAAGTCTGATTGCCAGTCTTGGTGGACAATAAGGGAAGAAGATTTTTTAAGATTTAATAAATAAGATTGGCTTCTAAACACATTCAAAATTTTAGCAACAATGAGAATATATTTCTTTTTAGACATTCCATTTCTAATACCCTTCTTGGGGAACTTATCTTGTCCTCCACAGACTGTGCTACTTATTCTATGTATTTATGTTGTTACCACCATAATTCTCTTTCTGTTGATCTTTATCTGCTATTTTTGAGACTCATTATTTTTTGATAGTTAGCTTTGAACTCTGTTTTCATTGCTGCGCATATGCTTCTTTGCAAAGCCAAGCCCTCTATGATCTCTTCTACTATTACCTAATTGTTTAAAAATATCAGCTTAATAACTGAGTCTATTTTTTTTATATATGAGCTTTCTTTGCTCAGAAATTCAGAGTTCTCAAAGTGTATTTAGTAACCAAAAGACTAACTTTTTTAAATTGAAAGTATTTTGGGGGAAGAGATGCTTCAGGAAAAGAACAAATCTCAAGTCATGATCCTGCCTCTAGCTCAAGTTTTACAAGACAAAGATTCTCAAAATTCCTTCTCTTCAACACTAGAAAATGTAAATGAACTTTGAAGCTAGCTACCTACATGCAGTCAAGGGAATATACCAATGTTTCCTAAGCAATTTCTTTGGGTTTGGTAGCTGTAGTCTGTTTTTATTTTTTGAGGTGGTATGGATTTTCCCCCATTATAGTCTAAAAAATTAAAATCATTTAAAACAGAAAACCATCATTTTAAAAGACTTAGAGACAGTTTATCCTCTGCTGTACCCCAATAGCTTTTTATTCAGGATCGATTTAACAATCTTTCAGGCTATGTTTATAACTCTTCCAGATTTTCTCAAAAACTCTTCTAAGACTCCTACCTGCACACTTGGTCTGAACACCCTCAAACCCTGAAGCCCAGAAGATAAACTGTGTCATGCATAGTTAATGAGTACTGTATGAAGCAGATTTCCAAAACTTGGCCTCAGTGTACAAACTATTCTTCTTATATAGGGCTCCTGAGTCCCACAAGTGGCTTTTTGATGCCTTCTCCTCAAAATGGGTGTTGGCACAGTCTACAGTCAGCTGAGGATGATGAGTCTGGGAAGTCTGTAAGTACGAAAATAATTCAATTTGGAAGCATCATTTCTTTCCTTGGATGAGAAATAAAGAGAAAAACTTTTGAGAGATCCAATTAGAAGTCATAAGATGTTTACTGGGGTCAATCTACATTTCTGGCTTTATCTCACACTATTTCCCTCTCCAGTACTTTTTCAGTAGAAATATCAAGCTTTCTTCCAAGTCTAGTCTCATAGAGTTTCCTATGTGTTCTCATTCCTTGTACCCCACCTCTGCTTATTGATGATCTTTCCATTCTTCAAGTTGCAGACACAAGGAAATCAATGCTTCATTCTTAAAGCTTTTGTCAATTTAAATAAGGCTTTTCCTAATTCAGGAAGGGCAGTTAGGTGGCACAGTGGGTAGAGCACTGGGCTTGGAATCAGTGAGCTCAAATCTGGCCACAGACTTACTAGCTGTGGGACCCTAGGCAAGTTACTTAACCCATCTGGCCTCAGTTCCTCACCAGGAAAAAAAAAAAGAGTTGGAAAAGGAAATAGCAACCATTCCAGTATCTCTTCCAAGAAAACTCCAAATGGGGTCACAGAGAGTAGGGCCCAACTAAAAAATGACTGGACCACAGTGACTATTAGTGACTATTTAGTCCTCTAGCACTTTGTATCTATGCCTCATATGCACATACTTCTAATTTTTGGTGCAGTTATTTACATACATGTGCTATTTTTACCTATTTCCCTTTAAACCCCTTGTGGAAATTCATTGTCATGTATCTATCTCTAGAAGAACACATTGCACATATAATGAATGTTTTAAATGGAAGAATTCAACAAATACTTTTTGAAAACTTTCTATGTGCTAAGTACTGGGAGAGAAAAAAAGAGATAAATGATCATCTTTATCCTTGAGGAGAAAAGATTATTTGAAAAAAATTATACTTTCAATATGCATTGACTGAGTGCATACTGTGGGAAGTAAGGAAGTTCTGTTGTCCACATTCCTAGGTATAAGGGTTGTGACTTGGCATGGGCAGGTTAGAGGTCAGAAACTAATGCTCAAGTCCAAGGAGCTGTGTGAGGAAGGGTCTATCAGAGAGGAGAACGTGGAGTCACATGACCAGGGGACAGTGTTGCATGAGATCCAAAGTTCAGAACACAATATAAGAAGCCCCATCTTCCTGTATGTGTTGTGGTCTTCCTGTAACCTTACTGGGGAGGCTCTCTGTCCATTCTGGGGGAATGGACATAAAGATTCATAAAAGCCTTCCTAATTTCACAACAGTATTGTTCTTTGTTTAAGGTGAGCATGTTTCTCACTGTTGGGGGCTTGTTAGACAGACTCACTTCCAACAATACCATGTAAACAACACTAGGTTAAGCCCAAGGAATACAAAGAAAAAATTAAAATCTTGACCCTCAAGGAGTTTATGTTCTTTTGTGGGATAATAATGCAACGTATCAAACAAAAAATATACACAAAGTTTTTGCATTTTTCCCCTCCTTTTTATTAAATTGGGACTTAGGAAGGGGGAAGGGAACACTGGCAATGAGAGGGATCAGGATGGGCCAGGACTGGAGTACTCACTTGACCTCAGCCTCAAAAGACTTTAGAGATTCTAAGAAGTGTAGGTGAGAAGGGAGTGTTTTCCAGATGCTGAGAACAGCCTATGAAAAGGCAAGATGAGGAAGATGTCAAATCAGGCCTAAGGAACAGCAGGTAAGCCAGTTTCACTAGAACATAGTGTGTGAAACAGAAGAGTACCCCCATCAGCTTCAAAAGGGAAGTTGGAACCAGGCTATGAACGACTTCAAATGTCAAACAGAGGTATTTGTATTGAGAGCCTTGGGAACTTCTTGAGCAAAAGAGACATGCTAAGATGTGAATCTTAGGGATGTCAATTAAACAGCCTTCTGGAGAAGGGACTGTAGACAAAAATAAAATACAACTTCTAGGCAAGGAGATCTGTTAGGAGATTACTGCAGAGTTCTGGAAAGAGGCAATAAGGAGAATGAAGGTGGTAAAACATTTAAGTGTGGCAAGAAGGGGAACAATATAAGAAAAATTGTGTTCCCTTGTCTTTTTTTCAAACATTTACCGCATGAAAAAAGCTGAGAAAAGTAATATTCATAGCATTATAAGTGCAAAGTTTTAGTCTGAATGAACTTCAGATGTCATCTAGTTGAAGTGATGTAACAAATGAGGTTCAAGTGACCATCTAAAGATGTATAGAGACTAAATGGTAGATAGAGCTAGGACATAAATGGAGGTCTGAAGTGATAGGGATGCATCTATTGATTTATTTCTACTTTCCTAGGGCTTGCTTAAATTTGTACTTTAATTATACACAATTATAATATCTATTCTTTAACTTCTGACAGTAAGTTTTATTCATTAGTTTCATTCTTAACAGACATGGGAACAGACCTTAAACAAGTTTGTAAATCAAGTTTGTTTTGTCTTTAGCAATTTGTCTCTAACACCATACATTCCCTCTTGTGAGTTTCTTTTTCTTTAGGTTTCTCCCCTATTTCACCTGACCTACACTGTTGAAGTGTATCTCTCATTCCCTCTCTGTGAGGTAATATGGTGACCAAAAATTTCATTAAGTGCAATTCAATTCCTTCCTTTTATGAATGAGAAAATAAAAAAGGAAATTTAAGCCTAGGGATTATATATGACTTGCCCAGGGTCATATGCATAGTTAAGTGACAGAATTAAAATAAGAATTTAGTAATTTGACTCCTAGTCCACTGTGTTCCTTCCATCCCTTCTCCACAGTGTGTAAACTCCTTGAGGGCAAATATAATTTAAGTCAAATAACTCCTCTTTTACTTTTACACAGATTTCCCATTCTAGGGCTTCTGTGTACCACACTCATCTGCCATTCAAACTTAACTGTTTCCTATCTCATCTCCACAAATTAGGCTATAATTGCTATCCCCCTAAAAAAATCACCAAATAATTCTGGGGTTTGAGGTTCCTCCACTAAAAAAACAAACAAACAAACAAACAAACCCTAGAATTCTCCTATTGATCTGGGAAATGAATGGCTGGTAAAAAGTTTCTGAGACATTCCTGAGGGCATATTCTTTGACTCAGATGGTCACCTCTATGCTAACGAACCATTCAAAGCCTCACAATCTTATATTGATATGTAGACTCTGAGAGGTTCTAGGCTCTGACCAAACCAAGTGAGAAAAAAAATCCATTCACTTCTGAAAAGGCACTCACCCTCCACAAAGTTGAAAATACAGTCTGAATGGAACTCACACTTAACATGTCCTCTCAATAACTTGTCTCTTACAACCTGTAAATTCACTCAAGTAGGAAATGGACAAGCTTTAGTCACAGCACAGTATATTTAACGTTCTCTTAAAGACAGTTTTTGCAATACTGCACGTCCCTACTGAAGGGAACCAGAATTTTGCATTATCCTAAGAAGCACAAGCCTATTTAAAGAGATTTTTAATTACAGAATCAGCATCAGATTGAAAAGAGATACATTGTGCCATTAAAAAACATAATTAACCATGTCTGACAATTAGTCCAGATGTCAGATGTACCACAGCAATGACATTACATGCAAAATATTTTCAGGTTGAAAGATTGCCTCAACTATTTCAAGCATTTTACATATGAAAAGTAGTTTGGTGGCATATTGTAGTGGGATGCCAAATTGTTTAATATTTAAAAGTCACTTGAAATCTATAAGTGTTTGCAGTTTACCAAGTCCAAGGCTGTATTTCTCAGCCTTAACTGCATGTCACTTGCTCAGAAAAGTGATGCATAGATAGGTACTTCCATTTTATTGCTTGAAGTTTAGAAATAGGAAGCTGCTATATATGTAGAAGGCCTTTGTTTTACAAGTTTGTCAAATGGTTATACGACAGATAATGGGATAAACTTTGAAACAGTCTCATACTTTCAAACATTTGGTGTATTACTCCATTCTGCAACCTGGTATTCATATATAGAGCATATATAGAACCCAGGACTGCCTTGGATAGAAAGTTTACTCATTAACATCTGTTAAACTGTAAAGGTCGTTTCAGGAATATCATGAAACTACATCCAAATCATCTCTCTCATATTTCTTTCTATATCTGTAGCTGGCTACTTTTTCCTTCCCATAGGAGATCCTTGTGTTATTAAGTCACATTAAGGTATTGGTTTTTAACAGAATTAGTTATCCAGAGGTTCAGTGTCATACAATGCCATACACAGGGGTGGAATTCATGTGAATTAAGGTCTAGTACTCCCTGAAACTAATTAGTCCCAGTTTATCCTCATATATGTATAGGTGTCTCCCCTTGTTATAACGATCAAAGACTGAGGTCAGATCTTGTCTTCCCATAGCTATTACAAGTTAAATTCTCATCCTATAGTTAGTATCCTTTGTAGAGGGAAATACTAAAGTGAACACCCCCTCTAGGCAACTGCTCAAGTCCACTGGGTTTTGCAGCTGTATTCAAAGGGTATATTTGACTACTTTGAGCTTCTAGGGTTAGCCTAGGGGCTTCTCTTCCTTTTTATTAAATTTTATTTTTCTAAAACTTAATTTTACAATAAGAAAAGAAAAACATTATAAAGTTAAATATTAAAACTAAAATACAAAGCAAAAGAAAAAAAGCATCTGCACAGTAGAACATTGGAGAGGATTCAAAATATATAGTA
Organism: Notamacropus eugenii; assembly: GCF_028372415.1. Taxonomy (NCBI): domain Eukaryota; kingdom Metazoa; phylum Chordata; class Mammalia; order Diprotodontia; family Macropodidae; genus Notamacropus; species Notamacropus eugenii. The sequence continues at coordinate 163,373,681 of NC_092877.1, read as the reverse complement.
ATAAATTTCCATTTCAAAAAGGCCTATGTAATAAATACTGCATGTAGTGTTGAGAGCTATCCAGCTTTTCTTTGCTTTCTTGAAAGTTTTCTCTTGTTCTTTGCTGTGCACTTTTTACTTTGTTCTTTTTTCATCCTTCCTCCCCCTCCACCCCAGAAGACAACAATTAAGCACGGATATATATATATATATCTATATATAGACATATGTAGATATAGATAGATTGATATGTATATATATATATAGATAAATGTATATATACATACATAAACATATACTTTCCCTAACAAATTCTACTCCTGATCTTTGATTTATGTTTGTGTATGTCTTATTTCCTATCCCTCCTGACTCCTCTACTTCACTTCTGCTTACTACCTTGACTTTTATTACTTAACCTACCTGCCAATGTCCAAGGATCCCTCCCTTATCTTCCCATTCCCAGAAATCTAAACACTCTCCTCTACCCCACCTTTGACCTTTCCCTTCAGGATCTCCCCAAAGATCCATCCGTTCTCCTCTCTCCCCATTCCCTTAGTGTTTTATTCTTTCTGAATTCAGGAGACTTTCATACTCTTCTAGATAGCTATATTGTTTCTTCTTGAACCCATTCCCAATGAAAGTAGGTTTCCAGAACTAAAAACCCTCCTCTGCCATCTAATTCCTCTGTGGGAGTTCTTCCTCTCATACTTCATTTGTAAAAGAAAAGTATTCATTTTAGCTGTTCCTAAAAAGTTTTACTTTTTAAAGCCATATCATACTCAGGTCTACCCCAATCTTTCTTATGAACTACTCATACATTTTACATACATGAAAGGTAAACAATCTGCCTTTCTTGAGTCCCTTGTAATTAGTCTTTGGTCTGTACCTTATTTTTCTCTTGGCTTTTGTATGTCAAATCTTCTATTAAGTTCTGGGTTGCTTTTGTTTGTTTGTTTTTACAAAGTTCTGAAAATTCATTAAAGGTCCATGTTTTTTTCATTCAAGATTATTCTTACCTTTGCTGGGCATGATATCCTTGGCTGGAAGCCTAGTTCCTCGCTCTTCAAAATATAGCGTTCCAACACCTGTAGTGTCTTAGTGTCACCACTAGCAGGTCTTGTGTAGCTCTAATTGTGGTTCCACCATATTTAAATTGTTTGTTTTTTCTTGTAACTCATAATATTTTATACTTGAGCTGGGGACTTCAAAATCTGACTATAATACTCCTGTGGGTTTTCCTCTGAGAAAATTTAAGGTGGCGATAGGTGGGTTTTTTCTATTTCTACTTTCCCCTCTTGTTCTCATGTTTTCTTTAGTCATTTCTTGTATTATTGTGTCAAATTCCTTTTTTTTTAAATAACAGCTTTCAGGTAGCCTGATTATTCTTATGTTTTCTCTTCTTGATCCATTCCCCAGATCAGTTGTTTTTCTTTTTCTTTCTTTTGTAAATTTTTTAATGTTTATTTCTTTATTTTTAGTTTTCAACATTCATTTCCACAAAATTTTGAGTTCCAAATTTTCTCCCCATTTCTCCCCTTCCCCCACTCCATAACACCTGACATTCTGAAAAAGCCTTCCCTCAATATACCCTCCCTCCTATCACAGAACTTCCTTCCTTTATCCCCATCTTCTCTCTTGACTTGTAGGGCAAGATTGATTTCTCTAACCCACTACTTGTATTTTTTATTCCCCAGTTGTATGCAAAAACAATTCTCAGGATTCATTCCTAAAACTTTGAGTTCCAACTTCTCTCCCTTCCTCTCTCCCCACCCATGCCCACTGAGAAGGCAAGCAATTTAATATAAACTATACATGTGTAGTTTTGCAAAAGACTTCCATAATAGTCATGTTGTGTAAGACTAACTATATTTCCCTCCATCTTATCCTGTCCCTCAGGAGGCCTGTTCCAGGTCTTATCCCCACCACACCATGCCATGAGGCCCATGCCAAGCCGTGCTTTGCTTGGCTCCATGCCCCGTGCAGTAGGCCTTTCCTATCAGCATTCTAGGCTACTTTGGGCTAGAAATCTCATTCACTCTGTCATTTTGTGGATCCTGCTGCTGTAGAATTTATTTAGTGATTTCTTTACAGGTATTTTATGGGCTGTGGGGGAAGAGTTAGAGTATGTGCATCTTTCTACTCTGCCATCTTCATCTGTTATTTTTCTTACGAAATGCTTCACATACTCTTATATTTTTTTATTCTTCATGTTTTGCTTTATCATTTCTTAATCTCTTATAACTTCATCAGCTTCCCTTTGTCCAGTTGTGATTTTTATTTTCTTCCTTAAGATTCTGGATATCCTTTTTTAATTTTTTAATTAGTTGACTTTTTTTCATAATCTTTTTTCTTGGATTGTTCTCTTTTTTAGTTTTTTCTCAATCTTTCTGTGAATTCTTTTTGGGCAGGTGACCATTTGACCTTACTCTTTGGGGTAGAAGATGGTTTCTTTGCTTATTTATCCTCCTCTTAAGATGAACCCTGGTCTTCTCTATTCCCATATTAATCCTCTATGGTTGGATTCTTTCTCCTTGCCTGTGCATTTGTTAAAAATTTGTAATAGTTTAGTTTTTGTAATCATCTCTAATATTGGAATATGGGAGATGGTGCCTCTGGCCTTAGATTCTCCTTCAGTTCTTACCTCTGGCTTGGGGCCTAGACCAAGACATCCAGCCTCCTGTAAGGGCCTATAGCCAGTGGTGTCCACATCCCACTGCTTCTGCATTTAGCAGGTATGTGCTGGTTCCTTATCCTTCCCATCATTGGCTGCATCTCTGAAGCACAACTGGGTCTGGCATTCCTTGTTATCAGAGGTTCCCTCAGTCTTCCCCTGCTAATATACCCAACTGAAGTCCCCTTAGTGTCCCAGGGTTTAAAAATTCCTGTGACTGGGACAAAGAAAGCTTCATAATACAGCTAATCCCATGGTTCACTGCTAGTTGTTTAAGTAAACTTAGCCTGGAGGTGTTCATTCTTCACAGAGATCCAAACTTTGTCCTGGGATTTTTAATCATATTTTCTCTGATTGTCCCAGAAGGACCCCGATTACACTCTACTCTTATTTATTTTTACAGTTTTATGTTTACCTTGAAATGTCATTTTATCTTTTTTTGTGGGGGCAATTTTGAAAACTTGGAATTTTTTGACCTACTCCAACATCTTCCTAGAATCCTCTTTAGGGACTTATAAAATAGAAAGCTCACAATATCTATCCATGATCTTATTATCAGCTAGTTCACACAATTAACTTTTAGGAAAGGCATTCATTAAGACAGCATAAAAAGAACAGGAGCTAAAAAAATACTTCTCCCTTAGTTCCCAAGCCTAGGTGGTTTTGTCCCAGAAAAGCACACAGTATCCATGGGAAAAGTGAGCTCAAATTTAAGAGTACAACGGTAGTAAGGCTCATGGGTAGAATGCACATGTATTGAAGGTAACTTTCAACTTCTGATACTTCAAGGCCTGGAAATAATTTCCTAAAGTTCTGAGCTTTCAGTATTTCCAACTTCCCAGGGATTAGCTATTTTGAGTCCTAAGGAGTTTAAGTAATTTACTTTCTCAGCCAATGAGGTTATTTCTTTTAATTCCATTGAAAAAATGGGGGAAGTTTCTCCTTCATAAAAGGATTTGAGAATAGATTTTGCTTTACAGTTAATTATTACATACTGGCATTTCTGTGATCATATCAGCTGAGATGGAAGGGAGAAAACTATCTCCCTTACTTAAGACTGATAATTTTAAAGAAATTAATTTTGAGGAATACTTAGTTCCAGTCTTCCAGTCTTTTAGCTTTCTCTTATTTATGATTCCACAGAAAAGCACAACTTGAGTATTTCCCACTTTTTCCTTTATTCTTTTCATTCCACCCTCCCCTTTCCATCTAGTTTAACACTCACCAGTATCTCACTTCTCAGAACTCTTAATCCATTTATAAATCATATCCCACCCCCTAATTATACTCCATGATCTCAAACTAGACTGTAGTATTCTCCTATTGTTTTGTGTGGGTTAGTCTGGACTGAAAACTGTTTGTGGACGGGGAGGACTATCCACTGTTTTTTTTTCCTTTTTACTCTCACTGTCCTGGGCATGTAGGAAATGCTAAATAAATATTTGCTTGTGGGTTGTTTGATTAGTGGTGGATAGTCTGTTAGCCAATGTTCCTCTAACTAGGCATTCTGGGTTATGTTAATTTTCCCTCTCCCATATTATTTCACACTATCACTTATATCTTTTAAGTACATTTTCAATGGAAAGGATACAAACATATGAAAAAAAATCATTAAGCTTATTGTTATTCTCCTAGAGGCAAATAAAAACAAATTAAAGATCCAGAAGTCTACTTTTCCACCTTTACAAAATCTTTGTGAGAATAATCTACATATACATCAGGGACAATTTTGATGAAGATATGCGACAGGGATTAACAAAATAGTATTCTGCAAAAGACTACATCTTTATAGTCACCTAATAAACATTTTTTAAAAATGATTTGATAGTATAAAACACTACCTTAGAGAATTTCTTCCCAAGTTGCTTCTCCCATGGGTATGCAAAAATCCTACAAAGGTGGGAATAAAACAAAAATAAAATATATTACCCTATGATTATTAATATAAATTAGATCATTGTATTCTTGACAAAGGTATTTGTCATTGTTATAGAGGATATCTAGAATCAATTTCAAACGAAAGGGAATTCTTATACATAGTGGGCTCCTCCATATGTTCATATTTATGGATATCTTTGTGCTGATTATATGTAGCAGTAAGCACTCCAACATACACAGTGGGGCTGCTATCACAAGTTCTTAGATCTGCATTCATAAAAGGAAAGGCAACTTTTGAGGGGTTAACAATCACTTTAATCAACCACATGTATCATTACTTTAACCAAGCACATATATCATTCAGTTAGTTCTGGGGAGTCAGCACCCTGAATTTCAAAGAAAATACAGAGAAATCAAAAAATCAATAGACATGGCTTCCTCTGCCTGAATTCAACAGACTATTGGACCCCAACTATCTGACCATCATTACCAAAAAAAGAAGCATGACATCTGGGTTCTCAAAGCTGGGGGTTCCTTAGCAGCTTCCCAGAGTCCTCATTTGGCAGTCAAACCTTCTTGCAAAAATTAAGTCCCAAGGTAAAACCTCACCCTCAGTGTATTTATACTTTTTTTTAGAGCCAGAGGGCATCTCAACTTTTGAGAGCCAGTGACCTATGAACAAAAGCTGTGGATGTTTCTCCAAATCTTCCTTAATCAAACTCCCCTAAATGCGCAGGCCCATTAATGGGTGAAGAAGATCTTTGATCACATTAACAATACAAATACATATATTGTTTCCAGTCAAAGAAACTCTTGTTTCTGTACTTTACTTCTAGTAAAGGCTCTTGATTGATAAAGGCAATATTCAATCAGAGGCACTTGATTATACTAAAACAAAAACAACAAAAGATCCTATTTTGATTGCCATTATATTACACTAAGGCCCAAACACTAAAAAGCTTCTTAAATAAGTTCAATTATTCCAAAGTTTTTGACTATATTATTCACACAGAAAAATCAAGTGGATAAAAAATACCTCTTGTCTAGATTGTGATATAAGTTAAATGGCGCACGTATCCATAAGTATATAGAACTTGAACAGAGACTTGAAGGTAACCAATATGTGGGCTAGAATTGAATAAGAGAAGAATATCTTTGGTAAGTGTGTGCTTCTAATAACACTATGTTTCATGCTGAAATGAAAGCTTATTGTATGAGAGATAGATAGAGATAGATTTAATATATTATAAATACATATATATGCATTTATATATACATATTTTTTCTGGTGCTGGTGTATTACTGAAAGTTACAAAATATCACCATCCTCAAACATTTAAAGTGTAGGTCACTCAAAAAGCAAGGGAGAAGTACATGGTATTATGAATAGATAATGAAAGAAATAATGAAAAGGGTATCATAAAAAAAAAAGATTCATGAATAAAGAAAGTGGATTGGTCACATAACAAATGTGAAGGATAACCAGTGAAAAGTCTTCACACTCTATTGATATCTATCCAACATTAAGACATCCAGAGGAAGTCTCTCGGTATATCAGCTATACCCCTGTGGAAGGACATGGACAAGACTCAGTCATAGAGGATGAGAAGTAGGTTGGATAAATTCAGGTTTGAGAAGAGAGTGTTTTATAGCTATTGTGATTACTATGCCATTGTAGTAAATGAATGGCTCAGTATGATCAGCATTCTTTAAAAAAATCTGGTTGTTATAGAATACATACTCTATGAATCATGGTGTGAAACAGCATCCAAAAAAATCTAATTATTCTTTGGGCTAATGCACTAAGAAATATATAAGGATTGGGACCGGACATTTTGAATTTTATTGGTATATCAAATTCTCAGGAAAAGAAACTCCTTTACCAACATTGGTTGCCACCTTCCCTACAACAGAGTTGCCTAGAACACTGAGGTGAAATGGCTTGTCTGTAATAATGGGGTGGGGGCAACTCTTGAACCAAGGTATTCTTCTTTCCAAGAAGAGTTCTGTCCACTGCATTACTCTGACCATCTATGTTGCTCTTTATACCTTTATGTCTCTATTCCTTCCTGTCTCTTTCTCTGTCTTTCACTCTCCCTTTTTCTATCTCTGTCTTTCCCTCTCTGTCTCTCCTCTTGCTTTATCTACTCCCTGTCTATCTTTCTGTATATCTCTGTGTCTGTCTGTCTCTCTCTCTTGCTTTCAAGAATAGGGAGATGATCATCCCTCTGTATTTTGCCCTAGTCAGATCATATATTCAGTATTATTTTTCAGTTCCAGGTGCCACAGTTTAAGAAAGACATTGACAAGGTGGAAAGTATTCAGAGGAATGCAATTAGTATGGTAAAAGTCTTTTAGTCTATGTCTTATGAGTATCATCTGAAGGAATCAGACTAATGATGTTTAGCTGGAAAAAATAAGAAAGGAAGGAAGGGAGGAAGAAAGAGAAAGAAAGAAAGAAAAAGAAAGAAAGAAGGAAAGAAAGAAAGAAGGAAGGAAGGAAGGAAGGAAGGAAGGAAGGAAGGAAGGAAGGAAGGAAAGAAAGAAAGAAAGAAAGAAAGAAAGAAAGAAAGAAAGAAAGAAAGAAAGAAAGAAAGAAAGAAAAAGAAAGAAAGAAAGGCTCAAGAGAAACATGATAGCAATCTGTGTGAAGGGTTGTATGAAAGAATGGATTAAACTTGTTCTTTTTCAGCTCCAGAGGGCAAAAATGAGTAGGATATTGCAAAGAGGCAAATTTAAGCAATTTAAGCTTGTTTTGGAGGGGGGGATGAAAGTGGAATTAGCTCCTTCAAAAGGTACTTCCTCTTTGGATCTATTAAAACAGAGACTGAAAGACCATTTGTCAGGTATGTTATGGAGGATTTGTTTTCATATATACATACAAGTAAATGGCTAATGAGGTTCCCCTCCAATTCCCAAATTATGTAATTCTTTGATCATAGATTTAAAACCAGATGAGAGTGCAGAAATTATATGGGGATACAAATACTGTTTTCCACAGAAAGGAAGGATGTCTCCAATACCTTCATTTTACAAATGGAAAATTTGAAATCTGGAGAAATAAACTGATTCATCTAAGGTTCCATGGGACACAAATTGCAGAGCACAAATTGACACCCAATTTGTCTGACTGTAGATCTGGCACATTTCTTCACTGTGCTATGTTGCATTGATGAGGTAAATGGCTACATCAGTGAGATTACAGATCCATACTCAAGCAGGAAGGAATATAACCCAGATCTTTGAGGCACAATTAGTAGTCACACAGTCATCAAAACATCACTTGGAAATCTTATCCTGAAATGTCCACTAAGCTTACCACTTTCCATTTAAACTCACATTTCCCCTGGGGTCACTATATAAGATTTTCCAGGCTTTTAACATGGACTAGGCTCATGTCTGCCTTAATGTTATCCTTGACAAGGGAGGTTACCAGGCAAGTCAGTAATGTAAGCAAGATTGCAATAGCACTATTTAACTTGTGGGAAAAAAAAATAAACTGTGTTCAGGCATTGTAACAGTGGTTATTTACCTATGGAAAAAATAGAACAGTACCTGGTAACTGATTACAAATAATCATTATTGGTTCACTGAACAAGACCTCTGTTTGCTGACCCTTAGCCCACTATTACCCCATTAAACTATATATTCTTAGAAGTTTCACAATTAGAAGTCTTCATACAAAAAAAATTTTATACTTTGAAAGGTTAAATAATTCAGAACTGTCTTTGCACAGTTAGTCTTCATTACTTCAATTTTATTGTCTTCAGAATATGTAACTAGAGTAGGCAAACACAACCATCCAAACACTTAGAATTCAAATGGCATTTATCTTTAGGGGGGGAAAGTTAAACTCCTCTAACTTTTCCTTCAAAATATGTGCCTCACAATATATTAAGACCAACTCTTGCCTCTGTGGAAAGGAGCCATTCTGTGTATCTATGTGTATCTATGTATTATAAAGGAATATCATGATACTTACATGCACCAAAGTTGAAGTGAAAGCATAGTCCAGGCATGGAGGATAATGATGGTAAAATGGGATGGGGGGTAGTTAGCTCCATGACCAATTTGACTGAAATGTGTGGCATTAAAAAATGAAATGTAGAATGTGTGAAAGATAGCAATGTACAATCAAGTTGCAAAGATAATTTGGAGCCTTCAGTTCTATGTTGAGAAGCATGTGTTTTATCCTAGGGGCAACATGGTATTACATGGTCCAACCAGTATCTTGAGAACTGTTCCTTTTGTACCTTGTGGAAGATGGATTTGAGAGGGAAAAATCTGGAAGCAGGGAAGCCAATTAGGGGGCCAGTTGAGTAATCCTGATGAAAGGTCAGAATAGGGTCTGGATCAGGAGAATGGCCACATGAGTAGAGAGAGAAAAAGGACAGATTTAACAAATTTTGAGGTGGCACTATTTTGTAAAACTTCCAAATCACTGGAAATGGAGGGAAAAGGAGAGGACAGTCCAGGTTGACTGGAAGGGTATGAAACCAGATGACTGGATGTCTAGTCATAACCTTGACAGTACCAGTGACACTTGGAGCAAGGACAAGTTTAGGGGGAAAGGACAATGAAGGTATTTTGGATAATGAAGGTATTTTGTGTACTATTGATCAGGGATGTTAAGGACTTATCTAGGTAGAAATGTCCATCTAGCAGTTGTGAAGTAGGATTGAAGTTAAGTGGGGAGAGAAGTTAGGGAGTTTTAGAAGTCAGAAACTATACATTAGACCTTTTACTATTCCCTGTATATTCCCCTCTCAGTCACAGTTCATATAAGTGCTGTTTCAAACTTTCTTTCCTTTCCTCAAGCTACTAATATCAACACCATTCCCTTTCTCCTTCAACAGAGAATCTCATCTCATGCTTTTACCAAAAGAATACACGACATATGTCCTCCCAAAACTCCACTGGTAGTATTTTGCCCTAGGTCACCAATGATCTCTTAGGTTATCAAATCCAATGGGCTTTTCTCAGTCCTGAACTTTCTTAAAGTCTCTGAAGTTTGTAACACTGTCATCCAACCCATTATCCTGGATACAGTCTCTTTGCAGGGTTTTGTAACATAAATTTTCTGATTCTCCTATATGTCTGATCACTTTTTCTCAGTCTCCTTTCCATGATCATAATCCATGTCCACTGTGTATATATCATGTATATGTGTGTAAATACATGTGCAGATGCCCAAACTCTTTGGCTCTTTCTGTTTCTTGGTGATCTCATAAATTCCTTTGTGTTTAACTCCCTCCCTCCCTCTCTCCCTCTCTCTCTCTCTCTCTCTCTCTGTCTCTCTCTCTCTCTTTCTCTCTCTCTTTGGTCTCATATCACATGACAGCTGTATACCTCCAGCTGAGTGTCCAAAAGGCAAACTCAATGTGTTCCAAACAGAACTGAGAACTCATATTGTCTCTTCCACATCCCTGTTTTCTTGATGACACTTTCATCCTTCAAGTCACTGAGGTTTTCAGCCTCAAAGATATCTTTACTCTACTTTTATGCAGCCCTCAGAAGCAAACATGTTGAGAAATCTTGTCACTTGAACCTCTACAACAATGTTTTCATCTGTTCCCTTATGTCTACTCATACATCTATCAAGCTCATTCAAGCTCTCATCATTTCTCCCTTGGTCTATTATTGTTATTACTTCCTAATTGGTTTCCCCACTTCCAGTCTTTCCATTCTCTAATCCATCTTCTATAAAGTTGACAAATGGATATACCTGAAGTATGTCTTATCAGATCAATCTCCTGCTCAAAAAATTTTAGTGGCCCCATCCTGCTCCTAAGATAAAATGCAAAATCTTCTGTTTGGCATTTAAAGCCCATTAAAATCTGGCTCTGGCTTATCTTTCTAGATTTATTTCCCATTGTTTCCCACAAATACTTCATAGTTCAACCAAACTGTCTGATTTGTTATTCTCAATTTGCAACACTACATTTTCTGCTCCTTTTTCCATGAATGGAATTATGTCTACATCTTAGAAGCCCTAATTCCCTTCAAGGCTTATCTTAGGTACTGCCACCTACATGGCTCTCCCAGGTCTCCAGCTTCCTGTTGTAGTACTTCAACCTCCACAATTATTTTTTATTTATCTACATACATAGGCCTCTATGCACAGGCCTCTGTTTCCTGTATGAAGGACTTCTATTAAGCCATTTGTAAGGTACTATCCAAGTCTAAAAAGTTATGATTTGGGCAATGATTTTCATAATGGATATAGATGAAGTATTAATGCAGCCTGATGTTGCCAGAAGGGAGGAGGGGAAAAGATAGCTTTTGCTTACATTTAGAAGGTAATGGAAGAACAGGAACCAGTGAAAGATACTGAAGAGCACTTAGAGAGGTAGGAGGAAAACCCAAACTGCAGAGAAGAAAAGTTGGAGGAGTTAGAGTCAAAAAGGATAATTCTTATGACAATGGGTTTTTTTAGTAACATCGCAGCAAAGGGGTAGGCTTAGAAGCATAATCAGTAACATGCAGTCTCCTTTAAGGAAGATACTGTTTCGTTTTTATCTGTGTATCTTTAGGGCCTGGTGCACTAAGTTATACATGTCTTTATATAGTATGTCTTTGACAAATGTTTGCTGAATTTAATTGAATAGGGATTATAATTGAACTCTTGGGAGTTCATACGTAAGAGACTTTAATGATAGAAGTGGCTTCTTATCAAAGCACTGGGGAAAATCATTGCTTCAGGGATATAATATATATATATATATACATACAGACTATATCTATGCATACACACATATATACACATATAAACATATATACATACATATATTCATATATCTGTATATGGACACATATACATATATGTGAATATCTGCATATTCTACATAGTGATTCAGCAAAGGCTGAGACTGAAGAGTCAGAATAAGAAAGAAAACCTAGAAAGTACAATAGCATAGAAGACAAGGGAGGAGAGGGAATCTATGAAGAAAAGATGGTTACCAGCATCAAAGGCTAAAAATAATAGAAAGAACATAAGCATTGCAAAAAAAAAAAAAAAGACATTGGATTTAACAGTTAAGAGATTTTGGTGGTGAGGAAACTGAGGCTCACAGAGATTATAAGGTTACATAACTCACAAATATCTATCAAAGGTGAGATTTAATCTGATTTCACCCTAACTCCAAAGCTAGTGTTCTTTCTAATATACCAGCATGTCTATTTTGACATTTAAAATTTTAGATGTCCAGTAGGCAGCTATCAATGCAGGGCTAAAGTTCGGGGACCGATTAGTACTGAATGTCTAGGTTTAAGAGTCATCTGCCTAGAGATAATAATTGAACCCTTTGGAACAGATGAGATCACCAACTGACAATGTAAAGAGAAAACATAAGAAGGCCCAGGTCAGATCCTGGGGGAGCTCCACACTTTGGGGACAGCAGATGGCTGATGATATATCAAAGGAGATTGAGAAGGAGTAATCAGACAAAAGAGGATGAAAAAAAGTCTGCATCACTTACATCAGCCACTAGATTCTATGAAGAAGATGAAAGGCTATAGAGATGACTATGCTTTGAAAAATATAAGATACTTATCAGAGAAAGATATTCGCTTCGATATATCTACGACCTTCTTCTCCATCCACATACTGCGAGTTAACATCTCTGTGTGATAACTCCTGAAAGGAGTTTTTCTTGGATGATTAGTGGTTGGGAATATGACTACCACACTAGCAAGGCAATCACATGGGACTGGAGAAAGGTAAATCTGGCTGAACACAGGGGGCTATTTTTTCCCCTTGTCAGCTAGGAATACTTATGTCCAGCATCCCCATCTTCATTATGAATGGTATATTTCCAGTGGCTCAGTGTTCTATACTTCTAATCTCTACTCTCTTCATGAAGCTATACCTTCAAAAGGAAAATAAAAATAAAAGCAATAATATTTGGATGTGAACAAATTGATTTATATAAACCAATTCAATTCAACAAATATTTAATGAACACCTACTATTTGAACAATTTCTGGGTCTTGGAGACGCAAAAACAAAAATGAGGCAATACCTGTCCTCAAGGAATCTGCATTCTATAACACTGCAGTCCTCTCTTCCACATCTATTTTAAAAAAAAGTGATGTTTTATTGGAACACACTTTTATTGGAAAGGCCATCTTTTATCTAAATGATTTCTTTCTTTATCTGGAATTCACTCCCAACATGTCAGAGAATTACAGAGCCAGAAGAACAACCTTCGGGATCATTTAGTCCAAATGATATATTTTACAGAAAGGACACAGGAGCAGAGAGGTCATCAAGGGACATACTCTCAATATACATCTAGTTAGTTGTGAAATCCAGACGAGAACCTGGGGTATCTGACTTTTAATTTACTGCTCTTTCCATGACACCAAACTTACCGTTTTAGCAGATGATATTCTCTGAATCTTATGCTAATATGCTTGCTCTACCATGAAGCTGCCTTTCATCTTTACCATCACTTTTGTGAATGGGATAATTCTATGACTTCTATGACATTTTGAGAGCAGTAATAAAACTAAGTATAAAGCCCTCTTGGAATAATTGGTTTCCTTCTGTGGCATAGTGAGTAGGAGTCACAGAACTATGAGTATTTTCGCATGCCAAGAATTCATGTTTAGATTTATTTATTTATTTGTTGATATAAATTACATTCTCAACCCTTCCATGTTTTAGGAAATGGTCTTCAGCATGAATGAAGTCACAAGGGATGAGTAGGCATGACTGTGGTGCAACCTGATCTTCACTGGAGAATATGTTTTAGCTTCAAACTAGAGGGAAGCTGTACAAAGTTAAGGACTGCATCTTATATAAAATTAATGCTTTAATGCTTCTCCTAGCAAAGTATACCATACATAGTAAGTGTTTAAAAAGTGTTTGTTGAATGAATAAATGAAAAAAAAAACGTCTTTTGGGTGTTGTAGAGTCCAAATAATTCATTGTCCTTCAACTGAACTGGTGATAGCTTTTTCACATTGAGTTTTATATTATCTGAGACCATTAACGTGCAGTCTAGACCCCGAGCCTTTCTATCCTCAGTGAGATATGACAAAGATTGTGTCCTGCTTACTCTCAATAACCCTATATTATTTACATGCCATGACTGATAGAATTAAGTAAGGTTTTATTAGATGAGCACCATTAGTACATTTGTACTATTGTACATTTGTAAATTCATACCAAAGGACAAGGAGTAGAAGGAACAATAGAAAGTTACATATCTCATTTCATACAAGAGGAACTAGGATATGACTCAATGTCCTCTGATGTCAAATTCAATGCTTTTTTCACTGAACCAAACTGTCTCATCAATTGGCCTCAGAGCATTTAATTTTGTTTTGCTTACATTGAATATTTTTACAGAATATTCTGGTTCATACATGATTCACTAATGGGACCTTTAGACATATCCACAGAATAATTACTGCAAGCATACAAAGAAAAACAGCAATATATACATACTGACACATTTAGGTGGCATTATGGACTTGGAGTCAGAAACAACTGATTTTAATTCCAGCCTCAGACATTTACAACCTGTGTGAGCTTGAAAAAGTCACTTAATCTCTGTTTCCCTCAGTTTTCTCAAATATAAAATGGAGACACAGCATGCACCTCATAGAGTTGTTGTGAGGCTCAAATGACAATATATGTAAGTAACCCTTAGTACAATGTCTGACACACAGTAGGTACTTGATAAATGTTTATTTCCTTCCCACTTCCACTATTATTATTTCCCTTTCCCTCTAATACCCAAATGGTGATTAGGAATTCCACAAGACTTGAATCTAGGAATTGTTTTGAGTTACAGTACTACCATTTGAAAATTATAAGTGAAATTATTTACCAAAAAAAACCAACCACAAGCAAACAGGCTAGCAAACAAGCAATTAGGACATTATTTATAATTAAATGTAAAAAATAATTTCAAAATCTTCATGATTTCAAAAAAGAACTACCAATTTGATCATTATACTTGTGCTATAATTGAGATATTTTTAGTTACTATTATCCATTACAAAAAAGAAGTCAGGATTGTTAGCAGACAGAGTATTAGACTTGGTGTTAAGAAGACCTGGGTTCAAATACCACCTCAGTCTTTCACTAACTGGGTGATCTTAGGCAAATTATTTAATCTCCTTGAATTACAGGAAACTCTCCAAAACTATAGTCCTCATTCCCAAAACCTTAAAACCAGTGCACTCTCAAGGCCATGGGCTGGACAACAACAGGTCCCTGCCCAAGCTCCACTTAATGGCTGACTTAGATTGATTATCACTAGTAACAGTTTCTGTTGATTTAGTTATTTTTCCTTTTGCTCATTAAAAGGATGATTCCCTGACTACATCTTAAAGAGGCCTATTCACTCAATGGGTGTTACCTCTCCCTAAGTGAGTACCTGGAAAGGCCAGACTAAAAAGGCCAAAGTCTCCCATTGCATCCTGGGCCATCTCTAGTAATACTGATGAATATCTGATCCAGATGGCTCAGGAGGAGAAAGTAACCTTGCACAGCCCTCTTTCACTCAAAACAAAGTTAAGTGCAAGTCAAGTCATCATTTCTCTGATGTCATGGTTTTCCTCGAAAATGAAAAACACAGACAGATAAGTTATAGAAGGCTTTGTGACCTGCCTCAGTGGAGGAGTACATGTTACTACAACATCACAGACCTTTTATATATTTATATATGTATTCATAATAATATATGTGTGTATATATATATATATATATATATATATATATATATATATTCAATGATATTTTAGAGTTAAAGATAATATTGTTTTCTACATAGAGACAGGAACTTTTTCATCCTGTCAGTTTAAGAAATTTACCTGTTTTTCTCCCCATTCCTTAACAGCAACTTGCTTGATTACTCACTGTCTCTCCTCAAAAAGTATACAGACACAGAAATAAGAGCACAACAAGCTGTTTTCATGATAAATTTATCTGATTGATGTAGCTTGTCAAAGCAATTTCTGTAGAGAGCCAGAGTTACAACAAATTAGCTACTCTCCGTTTTTTTTTTTCTTTCTGATTATTTTCTGGTTATTTCAAAAAAAATGCTCTTAGATTACTAGGAAATACTTCATGTATACACAGTAATTATTTTATAGTGACATTTAGTGATTCTCATCAATAAACATTTATAAAGCACCTACTATATGCTGGCACAGTGCTAAGCACTGGGGATACAAAAAGAGACAAAAGACAGTCCTTGTCTTCAAGAAGCTAACTATCTAAAGGAGGAGATAGCATGCAAATAAATATAGATAGATAGATAGATAGATAGATAGATAGATAGATAGATAGATAGATAGACAGACAGACACAGATATAGATATATAGCAAGCTATATAAAAATAAATAGGAAATAATTTAATAAAGGAAAATCACTGGAAGTAAGAGGGACTGAGAAAGGCTTCCTGTAAAAGGTGGGATTTAGTTGGGATTTAAAGGAAGCCAGAGTTCAGTAATCAGAGCACAGGAAGAAGAGCTCTTTGGGCATTGGGGGGGGGGGGGGGTGGTTACTGTCAGATGTCTGAAGCCAATGTCTTGTCCCCAAAAAAGTGAAGAAGCCAGTGTTACTGAGTCAGACTATGTGATGGGGAATAATATAAAAGAAAACTGGAAAGGTGGGAAAGGACTAGGCTATGAAAAGCTTTGAATGCCAAAAAGAACATTTTTTATTTGCTCCTACAGGTGAGAGGGAACCAATGGAGTTTACTAACTAGGAAAAGAGATGCTTGGACTTGTGCTTTAGGAAAATAACTTCAGTAGCTGAATGGAGAAGAACAGGAGAAGGGAAAAATTCAAGGCAGGCAAACCCACCATCGAGTTTGTAATAATCAAGATGTGAGGTGATGAGGTCCTGTATTAGAGTGGTGGAGGTGTCAGAGGAGGGAAGGGGGAGTTATTTGAAAGATATTTCAAAGGTGAAATAAGGTATTGGCAAAAAATTAGATGTCTGGGGTAAGAGATAATGAGGAATCCAGAATGACTCCTAGGTTGTGAGCCTGTGAATGGTGGTGTCCTCTACAGTAAGAAGGAAGGTTGGAGGTGGGGAGGGTTTACTAGAAAAGATTATGACTTCTATTTTGGACATAATAAATTTAAGATATGTACTGGAATCCAGTTGGAGATGTGAGAAAAGCAGTTGGAGATTCAAGACTGGAAGTCAACAGAGGATTTGGGGTAAGAAAGGCAGAGTTTTGGGGCATGGTAAATAGATTTAAGAATTATCACCACAGAGATGGTGACCTGAAAACCTAGAGAGAAGAGAGTATCAAAGAGGAAAAATTAATCAACAATGTCAAAGGCTGCAGAAAGGTCAAGAAGAATGGAGATTAAGAAAAAGTCATTGGATTTGGAGACTAAGAAATCATTAGTAACTTTGGAGAGAACTGCTTCAGTGGAATTATAAGATGAGAAGGCAGCTTATAAGGGATTAAAAAATGAGCGAGAGAAGAGAAGGTGGAGACACACCTATTGTTCATGGACTTCTCAAGAAGCTGGACTGAAGAGATACAGGAAGATATCAGAGATGGAAGTATCAAATCAGTTTGTTTTTCAGGATAGGGGAGACACGGGCATGTCTCACCATCCATTGTGGGGGCGAGGGGAGGGGTCTGGTTGGGGAGCGGGAGGTCATGGGGGAAGGAGAAACAACCCTGACTCTAGAAAAATCATGTCACAGAAAGAAAGGGCTGAGGAACAGTCAATATGGTGTTTGCTGCCCAACAACTTCAGGAGAAATGCCAGGACAGAGGTCTGTATACAATGTTTATAGATCTGACTAAGGCCTTTGACACTGTTAGTCATGAGGGCTTATGAAAAATTATGTCAAAATGTGGTTGCCCAAAGAAGTTCATCAATATTGTATTTCAATTTCACGATGGCATGTTTGCCTGGGTTCTGGATGGTGAACAATGCTCTCGTGCCTTCCCAGTCACCAGTGGAGTGAAATGGGGCTGTGTGCTTGCTCCCAGGTTTTATAGCATGATGCTTTCAGTCATGTGGTCAAATACTTTTAATGAAGATGAACACAGCATCAAGATCAGCTATTGCACTGATGGTAACTTCTTAATTTGAAAAGGCTGCAAGCCAAGACCAAAGTGGAGGGGGTGTTGGTGCATGACTTTCTGTTTGCAGATGATTGTGCACTCAAAGAGCCTCTGAAGCTGAGATGCAACAACGTATGGAGCAATTCTCTGCTGCCTATGCTAATTTTGGCCTAAATAGAAAACACAGGTGCTCCATAAGCCACACTATCCATAGGTGGAACTATCAGTTACAATAAACAGAGAAGTTTTGAATGCTGTGGATGAGTTCACTTACCTTGGTAGTACACTTTCCAGGGAGGTACGCATTGACAATGAGGTTGATACACACATCGTCAGAGCTAGCTCAGTGTTTGGGAGGCTCCAAAGAAAAGTTTGGGAAAGAAGAGGTATTAGACTGACTATCAAACTGAGCCATTGTGTTGACCTCATTGTGGTATGCCTGTGAAACACGGACAGTCTACCAGTGCCAAGCCAGGAAACTGAATCGCTTCCATTTGAATTGTCTTAGGAAGATTCTGAGGATCACTTGGCAGGATAAGGTACCAGACACTGAAGTCCTTGCTTGAGTTGAACTGCTAAGCATTCAAACTATGCTTCCGAGAGCACAACTCTGATGAACTGACCATGTTGTTCAAATGCAAATTGTAAACTTTTCAAAAAGACTATTTTATGGAGAACTGACATGGGGCAGATGACCACATGGTGGTCAGAAGAAGTGGTACAAGGACAGTCTCAAGGTCTCTCAAGAACTTTGAATCTGTGCAACATGTGAGACACTGGCACAGGACTGTTTAGCATAGTGTGCCCACATCAGAAAGGGTACTGTGCTCTACAAGTAAGGCAGAATTTTGACAGCACAAAATAAATGCAGAATGTGCAAATTTGTAGTATCTACCCCAAATATTCACATGGACTATCTGTGCCCAACCTGTGGTAGAGCATTCTGAACTCATATTGGTCTGATCAGCCACAGTTGGGCACACTGAAACTTCATTTTATCATAGTGGTGTCATTTTGGTCCTTTCTGAAAATGAAGAGCAACAATCAAACCAACCAAGTTATTTGTTAATAGATTGCATTTCTGTAGGTGTTGTCAGTGTCATGCCATACTCCTACATTGTACTTACAGCCCCTTATATCTAACCATATTTTTTTTAGCTTCATGATATCTCTATGCGTACCCTTCTTTACACACACACACGCACACACACACACACACACACACACACACACACACACACTTCCCATCCTAGTGCAGGCCCTCATCACCTCATATCTAGACCTATAAACAGCCTTCTCACTGGTCTCCTTGCCTCAATTCTCTCCCCACTAAATCCACCTTTCACTCAGCTTCCAAAGTAATCTCCCTAAATGGCAAGTCTGACCATATTATTCCCCTCCTAAATAAAACTCAGTGGATCCCTATTATCTCCTGGACAAAATTTGAAATCCTTTACTTGACTTTTAAAGTCCTTCATACCTTTCTAGTCTTCTTTCACTTTATTCCTCTGCATACTCCCTCTAGTCCAACCCTGGCCTTCTTCCAGTTTCTTGGCTGCATATGCCATTTCATCTTCCAATTTCTTCTGGCTCTTCCCACAAATTGGAATGCTCTCCCTCCTCATTCCTACTTCATGGCTTCCCTGGCCTTTTCCAAGAATCAGTTCAAATCCTGCCTTTCCTGTTACCCTCTTTGCTCTCCTCTCCATACGCCACTCTGCCTCCCTCTGAGAATGCCTTTTATTTATACTGTATATATCTTGTATATATGTACGTATCATTTGCATGTTGTCTCCCAGATTAAAATGTGAATACCTTGAGGATAGAGACCAACAGTTTTTTTTTTAATTTTTTGGTGTCTTATAGTGCTTAGGATGATGATACTGTAAACACTTGATTGAGTCAATGCAGTGTTCCCTGGATTTAGAATTAGCCATCATCCAACATTTTGGTGAGTTCAAGAATACAAGTATCATTGACTCAATTTTACATCTGAGTTTGAGACAGTCGGGATAACTTGTCCAGCATCACATAACTCTACCTGAAAGTCTGACAGTTCTTCCACTGTAACATGCTATAGCAGATGACACATTAACTAGAAATGTTGGAAACTTTCTTCTTACTGCCATTCTGATAAAGCTGCCACACATTCAGCAAATGATGAATGTAAGAACTGCCCCACAGCGATAGCTTTTCTCAATGATCATGGGAATATGCTACCAGCACAGAACACAGTCAAAAAAGTCATAGGGAACTCTCATTACTGAACATGGCAAATCATGGGAATGCTTTGTTCAAGTTCAAACTCGACCCCTAACCTCCCCCTTATCCAATCTCTCTCACATTTACTTTAGTCTTATTGATTTTTCATACTAACTTGGAGCCTAATGATTTTGTTGTTCTATATGATCTACATGATACATGGTGAAGCCCTCAGGAATACGATCCTTTTCTGACACTATGACAGAGAACCCGCTTTTTGACCCTAGCTATCTATATAGTTTGTCATACTCTCTCACCTTTCGCTATATCAAATGATCTCAATGCTGATCTTTCTCTACCTAATCCAGTCCCCAAGATTTCTTCTACTATTATGGAATATGCATAACCATCTCCATTCATCTATCACAAGAAGGAATATGGTACTCTCACAGATGGTTAAATTCCTTTTAATATGTTGTCATGATAAATGTATCAAATACCCATCATAATCAAATATCACCTTCATTCAACTACCATAATAGCTCTAGGCTCACATGATGAAGTGCAATCTCTGAAGACCTCTCAATAGTGATGTAAAACCAGCTAGGTAGTACTCAGGCCCTGGAGTTATGAGGACCTGAGTTCAAATCTGACCTCAGACATTTACTATCTGTGATCTCTTGGAAAGTCACTTAACCCTGTTTGCCTCAGTTTCCTCATCTATAAAATGAATAGGAGAAAGAAATGGCAAATCACTCCAGTATCTTTGCCAAGAAAACTCAAAATGGGATCATAGAAAATCAGATAGTACTGAAACAACTCAACACAACAGTAATGCAATCATGGTTCTACCCCCAGCCAGGGTTTATATTCTTCATCCCATCTCTCTTGATCTGCATCTATATAAATCACATCTCGGGACAGGAGAGAAAATTTCTGACATTCAGCTAGTAATGGGTATTTCTTTTCAGGTAGATTCTTTAATATCTTATTTCTTTAATCTGAAACTCCAACCAGTCCCCATGGTCCTCTCTCCTAAAAATTACCAGTCTGCGTTTCCATGTATATCATGCACCTAGGGCTTTTATTCTTTCCCATATATGGGAACAAAGGGACCACTCCGATTCATCTCAGAACTATTCAGCTACTGGATGCTTTCACTATCTGTCCACCATTACAACCAAAAGTACTACCACTTCAAACCAGCAAAAAGCACTTGAGAAATTTTGAAACAGATGATTATTATGACTATTGATAATATTCCTGTGGGAAACCAAAGCATCCATAGTAAATAAGTGTCAGCTAAAAGGTATGAGAAATAATGTCTTTTTTGAGATGGCAAAATGTTGCACCATCACACCATTTAATAAGATGCTATCAGAGAGCTGAAGAAACCTTAATTTGAGATTATGATCCACAGAGTTGATGCCCTTATGATCCAGAGAAGACAGGTTATTCCGAGAGAATTTATAGGTGAAACAGAGAGGATAACAAATGAATGTAAAATGAAACAAATCTGCTGACATTTTTATTGTAATCTATTGTCATAGATGAGTTAGTGAATTAACCACTTCTGAATTATGTAATTCAAAGGATAGATTTACTATGTGAGAAAGTAGCAATGTGCCTGAAAAAAAAATGAATTTGAAAGGAAACGTTGGACCTGACAATATAGATAGAAAAGAAATTTGTGCTGGAGGTATCATAATTTTAAAGGCACCTAAGGATAGATTTTCATGATATCTCAAAGAAGAGAAGATTCTAAAAGAAAAAAAGATCAAAGATAGTGCTTTTACTACTTATTTTCCTCCCCCCCAAAAAATGACTTCGAAGACATCAACTAGTAATCCATATGCTTATGTTCCCATCTCAAGAAAATATTTTTCAGAAAGTCTCTCCATGCACTGAGGGAATCTTTGATGAGACCATGGAAAGGGAACGTGCAGGCAAGCTTCTGCAGACAACCGTAAGAAGAGCTGACATTTATGTGACAATCTAAGGTTTGAAAAGTGCTTTACCTCCATCATCTCATTGGGAACTTCAGCGTCTGTGAAGCAGGTGCTTTTATTATACCTGTTTACAGATTAATAAACAGTGTCACAGAACATTAACTGAAAGCATAGAGTGAGGTAGCTCATGAGTGATTGAGTCTTTGTGATTTCATTCAATTTAAAAATAATTATGCACCACTTTGTGCATTACTACTGCATCAATGCACTAGGCACTGAGGATACAAAGGTAGAACTAGGAGGAAGAATACAGAGTGTAGAGATAAGTAAATACAAAGCATTTAAGATATCAATACAAAGTTAATTACAAGAAGGGCAGGTTGAATAACTGGGAGAACCAGAAAAGTCTTCTTATAGGAGGTAACCTTTCAGCAGCAACTTAAAGAGACCTAAGGGAATCTATTCCAAGTATGAGAAGATTATGTAAATAGATGGAGGTGGGAGATGAGTTGTTGTATACAGAGAAATGTATACTAGTTTGACTGGATCAGCAGAGAAGCTAGATTGAAGCTGGACTTAAGATGAGCTTCAGATGCAAAACAGAAGAGTTTATACTATATCCAAAAGGAATAAGAAGACTCTGTGGCTTCTTCTTGAACAGTTAAAGGACATGGTCAGCAACATACTTTAGAATCATCAACTTGGCAACCATAAGGAGGATAGATTAGGAAGGGAAAGGCTGGGTGAAGGAAAAACAATTAAGTTACTATAATAGTCTAAGTAAGTAGTAACAAGGGCTTAAATTAGTGTTATGGTTTTATGAATGGAGAAAAGAGGACAAATAAAAACAACTTATTAAAGCTTAAAACTGCACTAAGACTTTTGACACACTATTATATATTACTATGTTAAAAGCATATCTCATTCTGGTCTCCCTGACCACCCTAATCCCTTCTTTCCAGGACAGCAAATTTATAAATAGCCATTAAAAGGGAACCTAGAAGTCAGGTACAGATTGTCCCAAAGATCAAAGGAACATAATTTACAAATTGCATCATATGTTAACCAAAATTCCTATCCTGGTAAAATGTGATGAATAAGCAGAAGCTATCTAAGGGCTGCTTTCTGATCCTATGACATGTAAATTCCAGAAAATTCCAGACCTCTCAAGTTCCAGTCTTAGAAGAACATAAAAAAGGTACTGATAACTTTGAGATGACAAAAGTTTTACCAATAACTTAATGATGATTTGAATATGTTAATGAATTAACTCTAAGGGGGCACAGATGGACAAAATTCTATATAATGGGACTCCAAATTCCTGCACCCGACTTCTGAGCACTGTTTCATAGAGCACATCTGCCTAGTGCTCTCAACTCTAATCCAAGGTGAAGTGAGTGATATTTTACTTCTCCCCTTCCCTATTCTCTTCTCCATGCTGCCTGTCTTCCTTCATGATCCCATCCCATTCCTACTCATACCATTTGCCTTTGTACCCTTTGCACCTTATTAAAATGTGACTGCCACCCTGTTACTTACTGCCAATGATGGTGTTTCCCAGAGAATACCCAAAGAATCAGATAAGGTGATTGAATTGATCATTTATGAAGTTGTGAAATTATGAAATGGGATTAATTCAATCAGTTCATCATTTACAAATTTCTTCATATGTATTATCTATCTTTACCTTCCCAACCATCTTGTAAAATAAAATTATAGATTTTGAGGTACATCTAATGCTCTTATTTTGAGTAATGAGTAAATTAAAGCCCAGAGAGGTTAAAATAATCTGCTCAGTATCACAAACCAATAAGTAAGAAAGTTGAGATATGAAGCTGAATCTTCCGATTTCATATCCTGGATGCTTTTTACTTTGCCATGCTTCTCACTACATCAGCAGACCATATCTTTATATTTATATAACTAAGAATTATGGGGAATACATAGTGCTGACACATTTATCTTTTGTCCATTAAACATTGACTCAATAAAGAAAAACAAAATTTAATAAGCTCTCCTCTTCTATTCCTATGTTGAGAACATATTAAAATGTGATAGTGGACAGAGAGTTGGCCAGGAGGACATGAGTTCAAGTTCCATCTCTGACACATACTGGTTGTGTGACCCTGGGTGAGGCACTTAACCTTTCAGTGATCTCGCAACTCTCTATGACTCCAAGTTGTAAAGCAGTGCTGACATGCATTAGGGAAAGGAATTTTTACCTGTGCCTATGACATCACCACTTTAGTAAATTAATATAAACAAATAAAATAAAAAACCCAACATGTTAGAGAGAAAACACAGTTGGCAGTACAGTAGAACTTTTGGACTTGTGTTCAAATCAGCTCTCAGACATTTACTACCTGGGTGGCCATAGACAAGTTGTTATACTTCTTAGAAATTGTTTCCTTTTAATATTGTCAAAAGGATACTGTGAGGAAAACACATTGCAAACTTAATGTACTATATAAATGTCAGTTATCATTACAAGATTCCTTGATAGATGCAACCATATAGTTAACTTTGTTCAATGATCCTCTGAGTAGCAATATAAATAAGACATAAAACCAGGAGGCATATGTTTGGAAAAGGTGTTCACTCTTGTCATGAAAGGTGCTCTGCAGTAAGCCCTAATCAAAGTATGAGTCTGATTACTTAACACTTAGTAATTCTGTCCTCATAGCCTAATAGTCATTGTACCTCTGAAAATGTCAAATTTGCAGCCAAGGACTCATCAAATGGCACGAGGAATTGATATTCCTTGACCTTTTTGTTTTTCTCCAATGGGATAAGAATGAATTTAGTTTCCCTCATAATGATGCCAAATTTAACCACCCATCACCATAGTCTTATTAAGCAGAGGGAAAGAAAGGTTGCTTTCTCACTGTAGTGTAATTGATTTTATGGTAAGTATTCAATATTCAGCCAAGAAGTATTGCTTAGGAACTCAGACTGCATTTGTTAATTTAGAGTAAAAGCTACCCACATGCATACAAATTTCTCATTGAGGAGGATGATTTGTGTATGCAAAACATTGTCTAGAAAACCAAGAATATGAAAATACTAGCAAAGAGTGTGTTCTTGTACCATGTGAAAAATAAGACAACTTGTTTTAAAAACTCTTAGGAAAAAAAAAGTGGAAATGGGAAAAGTAACATGATATATTCCTCAACATATTCTCAAACATTCTGAAATAAAATGGTACAAACAATTAACCAGAGGTTTCCTTGGAATGGGCATAATATTCATAAACTTGATAAAAATGAATGAATAAATCGAGTCTCATTTTTTCTTTTTATGATTAGGAAGTTAAGACTCCAACACTTCAACAAAATTCTTCTCCTCTAAGGGAGATGCAATCTAAGGTGGGATCCTATCATTCCATGACTATTCAATATAATAGGTGGCAACTGAGGTGCACCAAGAGAAGAGGAAAGATAGTATTATAATCTAGAAATATGTCTCCATTTTAAGAGAACATCTGGGAGGAAAAGTGATCAGAGCCTCAGTGTCTCTTGGCAGTTATAACTTCATACATACTCATCAATATCTCTTTTGAGATGTCTTACTGGCACCATTTTAGTCATCAAGTCAGAATTCTGGAGCTGGACTTGAAAGATAAACTAATCTAAGCTCCTCATATCACAAATGATGCCACTGCAGTTTAGAGAGTTTTTATGACTTGGTCAAGGTCACACATATCAAAGGCTTCCCAGGGAACTAGTACTTTAGTCTTCCTAGCTTTTTCAATGGAAATGCTTTAGAACGCTATTTGATTTCCAGCTTTGCTCTTTCCTAGCTTTGTGACTTCATACGTTACTCCACGTTTCATACATTCATTTACATTTACACAAACAATTCCTATGTGCCTGTTCTGGACCTTTTCCAGAACATTGTGATAAATGGACATTGTGATAAATGCAGAAGATATAAAGATTTTCTAAAAAGATACAGTCTTTAAGCTGTCAGTAAGCTTGTATTAGACCAGGAGGAGGAGAAGAATATATATAAAATACTAAAAATAAATAGAATACAAGGTAAGGATTGATAGAGTAACAAATGTTGTCTACAAAAAACTTAAAGAAGAAAGCACTGGGGAGAGAGGAATAAAGGAGAAGGGAATCAGGGAGAACTTCAGTAAAGTCTTTTTAATTATTTTCTTTGTTGTGTAGCCTTTCAAAGCCAATTAACCCTTTCTCAAAATAATGTTTTTAAATGAATAAAACAAATACATAGGCTTACAAAGGAATCCAATTGTATTTAAATAGAATTAACACTTTTTTATTCAACTAGGTTTACTAACAGGTTAAGAACCTCTATTATGGAGGATATGAACCTAAATCTAACACTGAGAAAAGTATTCGAAACATGAGAAATATAGAAGAGCACAGAGGACTAAAATGACATGTCTCCATTATAGCTAAGTGCTTAAAAGACAGTAAAGGAACTTGAGAGTGGGCAGATTGAGGTCAGACTATAGAAGAAATTTATCTTTCCCCCTACAGAAGAGAAATAAGAGGCCACTGAAGTTTGTAGTTTTTACATCCATCAAATGATAATGGAGTATTTCTCTGCTCACAAGGTCATTGAGAAGAAAGGGCTTTGTACACCTAAGACATTTCACAATTATGAATATAGTGAACACTGTTAATATTATTTTTCTTGTAGTTGTTATTCCTTCCAGAACTTCCAGTATTCCCCATGAGTACCATTAACCACAATTTCAGCAATGTCAGGGTACTGAATTAGCATAGCAAAAAAATAAACAGCATTGTATCATTTAACCTTTTAATCTGTCACTTAAGACTTGCTTTTATAGCTTACTTATAGTATGAAAGTAACCCCAGGGTCTCAAATAGCTATTATTCCAAAGACTGAACAGATCATACTCTAATATTCCTAATGAATCTACAAAGTCAAAATATAAGTTTTCTCTCCAATGATACAGATTCAAACTCATTTATGTCTGTACATCCTCTGCAAATCCTCTCTGCATACATGGGAGTGCACACAACATGCCAGATGCTTCCAAGATAACATCAAACAGATAATGTTCAGGATAAACTGATTTGTATTCTAAGGACCAGGCACCTAGATGGCTCAGTGGATAAAGCATTGGATAAAGTCAGAAAGACCTGAGTCCAAATACAACCTCAGACACTTACTAGCTATATAATTCTGGGCAAATTACTTGAGCCATATTTGCCTCAGTTCCTCATCTACAATGACCTGGAGAAGGAAATGGCAAAATATTCTATTGTCTTGTCAAGTAAACCTCTAAAGGGGTTACAGAGGATTGGACAAGAGTACAAAACTAAAGGAAGTCTAAGGACCAGCTTAGCTAAATTAAGAAAGGTTAATCATCAGATAATCACTAAAGACAACAAATTATGTTGACTATAGAAACTCTTGAAGAATCACTTACAAAGTTATAGAGAGGTTTGCTATTATTATCAATAAACATAGTAATCATACTAATGCAATCACATAATTTTTGAAGTACTGAATTGGGATACAGGCAAGACATAGGGACTGAACCTGTGATTTCAGTGGCATAGGAAATTTCCATATGAAGGAATTCTCTCTACAAATGTAGGATATTTTCTTTCCTGCAATAATCTTAAAGTTTGTTGCCAGAAGCCCTGAAACTTTAAGTGATCTGTCCAAGGTCACACAACCAGTATATGATAGATGCAGGACTGGAAACTTAGGTCTTCTTGGCTTTAAGCCTAGCTAGTTATCTACTAAACCAGTTTACCTATAGATACTCCCTCCAGTGCTTTTAAAATATGAAAGTAATCTGTAAATATTTTGTAGTTTTTCAATTTTCTGTTATTTCATTAATAAAATCTTGCTAAAGGAACTTAAAGTCAATGATTAATAGTCTATGTAGAACTATACCATGATTACTGACTCATGGAATTTTCGAGTTGCAGATTATTATCTTTTATACAAGTATTCTTTGTAGACAATCCCAGTAATATGTACAGCTAATTCCAAAAATGTATGTTATTTCCTTTTGGAATAGGATGTAATGGATATTAAAAATGAAATAATGTTGAAAATATATTTGAAGTAATTTTCATCAATCTTCAAACAGATATCTCTTCCCTGTTTGTAACAGGATTCTTTTTTTCCCAATGTTACAAATTTAAATGCACTATATGATCAAAACTCCCCTTCTTATAGCCTCTTTGTGTACCTATAACATGCCAAATAAGAAACTGAACAGAAAGTCATCTGTGGCAGAAGTACTGGAGTCTATCAGGAGAAAAGATGTGGGGTCAGGGGAGGTCCTTCAGCAAGGATGTCAGACAATAAATGATCCATCTGACTAACAGATTGGATCCCCTGGGACCACAAGTAACTGACAGGAAAGTTAGAAACTCAATGGAACAAGCTCATGGTCTGGACATTTGAACAAAGATGGAAAGAGCAAGCTCAGGACTGTCAATTCAGTTAGTCAGTTAATCTGCACTAATATCAGGGCTACTAAACTGTTAACATAGTTAACTATAAATATCCATGGCTACTTTTCCAAGATAGCAAGATACTCTAGTATTCGTTTAAAAGCATTCGTATTAGGGAAAGCACAGATCATTTTTCCCCCAGGTTCAAAATGATTTTCTAAGGGCAATATTCTTTGAATTAAGACCATAAAGCTTGTTCTCTACATACTGAGAAATATTTGTAGAATGTTTATGGAAGGCCATTCTTTTACTTTGAGACAGTGTCTATAAATGGGACTAATTTCGAAAACTTCAAAATTTGGGGTGCTAATTTCAAATCAAAACTTTTTTAAAAAATCCTTCAGGTCCTACTGGCTTTCATGAATAAATCTGTACTCATTCACAGATAGTATTTAGATAGTATTTTTAATGCTGTCCTCTAGCAATTAACAAATAAACCTTGATTCTAAACTAAATTCACTAATCTACAGGACTGCACTAAAGTCAATCTTAAATATAATGGATTTAGTAACTGTGATGTATTCCTAATGCAGCTTGGACTCAGAAACAACACCCTCTCCATGTCTTTTTATCACAGCCATTTTTCTTTTAAATTTATAAACCCATTTATAAGTGAAAATAATGTTAAATTAACACATTTCCTTATTCCTTTTTCTTTTTAATGAAGATTTTAAAATTTTAAAAGTAAGCATTTTAAATAATTCATTAAAAAATCCTATGGGCTAAGAGTTGGGGAAAAATGATAAATTCTGAAGTTCTGCAAAACCTAATAAATTATAACATTTCGTATGCTGACATCAAGTGATGGCAAGGGGTTTGGGAGAGAGATAATAGATCATCAGTCTTGTTTACCATAGTTCTCTCCACAGATAAACTGGGAAGTAACAGTATGGTGTGTTCCTTTCTTAATGTTAAGAATAATAACATATCAATATAAGATTTTAAAGTTTAAATACTATTTAAACACATTATCTAATTGGATCCTCACAGCAGCTTTGTGAGATGCTAATATCTTCACTTTGTAAATAAGTAAACTGAGACTGAGTTAAATGGTGTGTCTAGGGTCACACAATTCTATATGACTGAGGAAGGACTCAAACCCAGATCTTCTTTCCCTCAAGTATACTGCTCTATCAACTATGCCATGGTGAGTGATAATTAAGGTAATTGTATATGGTCAAATTAGCTCAAATCAAAAAAATCTTGCTGAAAGAGGGAAAACATAATCAAAATCCCTTATTCTGAGACTCAAAGAGATTAAGATCACATTGTAATTTGGAAAGAGCTGAAGTTAGAATTCCTGGGTCTCCTCATAGGTAAGCCATTTGGGTATGACAAGTCAATAAGCAAAACAAAGAGTAGATTCATGGCTCCATGTCAGATACTAAATCAGACCCAAATGTCTCACCCTGGGCATTCAAGAAATTATATCCACCACCTTGCCTTCCCTTCCCAACATCATCTCTCTCATGATTCCTGCATATGGACCTACCAAGCCAATCTGATTCACACTTCCAAGAAACAGGTTACAAATGACCACCTCTATTCATTCACTCATATCATTCCCCATTTGAATTGTTCTCCTTACTAATCCTTGTCATTTCAAATATAACACTTTCATCATGGCTAAAAACTCATATCTTCCAAAAAGTCTTAGTATGTTGCCCAGAATAGTGTACGCAACAATGCTGTTGTACTGATCCTTGCTCAGACTTCATCTGGGTTCCCATATTCAGTTCTGCATGTCACCTTTTAGAAAAGACGCTGACAAACTGAAGAACATCCAGAGACAGTGATCAACATGCGAGGGACCCTGAGATTCTTCTATACATAGATAATAAGACTGTGGATTTGAAGGAGACTCTAGTATTCTAGCTTCAGATTTTCCAAGTTACCATGTGATTTTTTTGGTGTATGTCATGGAAGGACCGTTTTGGTAGTTATTTTTAAATGTATAAAATAAAGTATATAGGATTACAAAGGAAATCACTAATATTGAAATATGGGTTTTTGATTTTACATTTAGAGATCTCAGGTTAAGCATACTGGATTTAAAAAACTGTGACATTCAGCCTACGTAGGAGGACACTCTGGGTATTTTTCTTCAACTTGAATGGCTGTCACATAGAATAGGGAATTTATTCTTGTTTACTGCTTGACCTCAGAAAGTAAATGTTGAAATACAGAAAAAAATACCGAGGCAAATTTCAGTCAAAAAGTTCCTGACAGTCCTATCTAAAAGCGGAATGGTTTGCCTTGAGAGATGTTGGTTTCCCTCATTTGAGTTTTTCAAGAAAATAGTTCATGACCACTTATAGAAGTGTTTCTTGACCACGTACTGGTAGGACTATACGGCCTCAAAAGTGCCTTTCAGTGCTGATATTCTGTGATTCTGGTGACTTATCCCAACATGAAAAAGTACATCATTTGTTTCAAAGGTAAATCTTCAGTCAGCATGCCTATGACTTGAAGGATTAACTAATTTTGGAAGAGTACCCATCTCTGCTCAAACCCTTATCTAGAACCTTGGGAATATCATTGTACTAGAAAACCCAAAAGCCTGGAAGCAGTTTTCGATTTTCAAGCACGTTTATGAGGATAAGTTTTAGTATGAGAAAAAGTAACAAGTAATCGTTTAATTTCTGAAATAGGTAATTCATAGGAATCTCATGTCTTAAAGATTCCACAGTGAGTACTTCCCTAGGTCACATACAATCTTAGCAAAGAGGCTTCTCATAATAAAATCATCTTTGAGTTGCTCTTGTGGAGCTTGCTAACTGCCTCCCATGATTTCTACTTCATGGTTTTCTGCTGATTCATTCACTGATCAACAAACAGATACTAGGCTAAAGGTTGAAGACACAAAGACTAAAGTCACAACTATTCAAGTTATTAAATTGTCCCCTGAATGCTTTAGACAACAAAGAAAACATAGTGTACTTGAAACTGTGTGGAATTTGGAACTAAAAGCTCGGGGTTCAAACATCAGCCCTATTACTTGCTACTTTCATGAAAGTAGAACCCATTTGTTAAATGAGTCAACAAAGTCATCCTCAAAATTCAATTATCTCAAACCTGTGTTCCCATATAATTAAAAGAAGTCCAAGAATTCCTATCCTGGCTGTTTCCTGAAGAACTGGCAGCATTAGCACTGAAAAAAATAATAGCTAGTGTTTATAAAGGACTTTAAATGGTTTATATGTTATTACATTTGGTCTGAATGAATTAGAAGATGATTTTGCAATACCTGAACAAGATTTTTTTCTTTATGGGTGCTCATCACTTTTGTTTGTAGTTTACCTTATTCTATATATGTAGAGAGACCTAGGAAAATAGGAATTCTTAGAGTTCAATCCTCCTTTAACAGTTTCAAAAAGTCAAAGCGATTTGCTTGACATCAAACAGGTAGCAAGAAGCAGAATTAAAATTTGAACCAACATCTTCTGTCTCCAAACAAAATACTCTTTTCAGTAACCCATTTTGTGTATTATAATGTAACTTCCTTCCTCCCTTCTCTCTTTTTTCCTTCCTTCCCTCCTTCCTTCTTTCCTTCCTTCCTTCCTTTCTCTCTCTTTCTTTATTTCCTTTTTCCTTTCTTTGCAAGACATCTTCCATCTCTTGAACTTTCATCTCCATTCCCCCAGCACTGACTATGAGCAAGATTTTTATGCTGTTTGCAGAAAGTGATCCAACCACTGCTCCTCAGAGACTCACTCTTTGGAGCTTTACTTCACTGGAGCTTGATTTTAGCTTGCTAATGACTAGGGGAGGGGAACACAAATTAGGACTTTATTATTTAACTTTATATGGACTCTCTACATCACCCCTGTTTTCCTTCCTGACTTGTTGGAACTTGGGGAGGAATCTTTTACTAAAGTATCATGTTCTAGGTCTCCAGAGGCTACCAGAACAGTTCAGTTCTTCTTTGGTTCAGTCATATGATATGCTTGCAGACTATACAAATTGAACACATGTAAAGAAAACAAGAAAGCCCCTAACAAGAGTTATGGATTAAACAGATGGTTATTTTGTTTCCTACCTCGATTGTAAACATTTCAAGAGAAGAGACTCTGCCTTGTACATTCATGATTGTGTGGAAAGAACACTGGACTTGAAATTAGGAAGACTCATTTCCATGTCCTGGTTCTGATACTCATTTCACCTTGGGTAAATTACTATTTCTGAGCCCCAGTTTGTTCATCTATAAAATGGGTATGATAATCTTCATATCCCCAGATTGTTCTGGGATGAGTCTGACTTACAACAGTCTCCTGATAGTTAAGGTTCCTTATAAGAACAAAATGATGTATCCATTAGGTTTTCAACAGTTAACAAAAAGGGATGTATTTAGCCACAGCAGGAGAAGGAAAAACTTTGAGAATACCTGGAGTTGATTCACCTAAGGGAAGCTTCCTTGCCACAATGCATTTGGTTAAGCAAGCATCAGAGTGATCCTGAAGAGTCTCAGACCATAAGGAAGTAACAGCAACAATCTTAACCTTTAGACCCTTCAGCCAACTAATCTCAAAGAAAGTCTCAATATTTTTTAAAGAAAAAATTAGCCTAAGTTGAATAGAGAGGGCAGAGAGGAGGGGGGAGAGCTATATGTTCCTATGAGACAAAACTTCACAGGACTGTCATGAAAAAGTAAACCTTAACATACTTAAGAAATGTCAGTAATTATCCATATTAAGTCATATAAAAAGTAAGTAAGCTCAGTTACGGAATGTTGAGCTGGACCCTTTCCTTTAGCTTGTACAGCCATACTGGCTTATAGCTGGTAATTCGATTGCACGATTATTAAACAGTAGCATTACACTGACACCTTTCAAGAGTCATATGGAGAATTCAGAATTGTCTCTTTTGCTCTAAATGAAGTTTTCATTGGTATGAGAACTGATCAGATAGAAGGATCTTTTTAAACCTTCAGTTTTCTTGATCCCTTTTTACATGTTTATGTCTAGGTTCACTTTTTCATCATGACTCAGATATTTATTTTCACCTTAACCAAATGTCTAGTTGCTATTGTTTGCCTTTTTTTCTCCCTTACATACAAAGAACTGCTAACCCTTGACCCTTTTAGTATAGCAGAATATCCCTTTGGCTTCCATTTTCTGGTCCCAGTTTCTTTGTCCCTTCTTATACAGCACCACCTTCTGGCCACTAAGGCTCCCATGTCAACTCTACAGCTCTTGGACAGGCTTTCTGGCTTCTACTCTTAAGAAATGCTTGCCTAGACTGTATACTTCTAACCACTCCCCACCTCTTACCTTCAGTATCACTTGCTAACAGGCACTCCCAGTGAATCAGCTTTTTGGGCTAAGGTATATGTTCATTTTTTAAAGCAGCAAAGACATGCCACAATAAACAAGATCCCACCATCTGACATATTCATTCTCATCATTGGATCCATGCTTCTCATATCTTACTAAGTGACTGTGTTCCCTTACCTCAAATTTTATACCCAAAGTGAAAGTGTAGTTACTCTTTTCTCAAAGATAATTTTAGTCATTATTTGAGGAGTCATAAGGATACAAATTTGATAAGAAGAAAGTCAGACAGCTAGGTGTAATGAATAGTTTTGGATCTGGTTTTAGAAGACTCATTTTCCTAGGCTCGAATCTGGTATCAGGCATTTACCAGTTGCGTGACCCTGGGAAAGTCACTTAACCCTGTTTACCTCCATTTCCTCATCTATAAAATGAACTGGAAAAGGAAATAGCAAACCATTCCAATGTCTTTGCCAAGAAAACCTCAAATTGCATCACAAACAATTGGACATGACTGAAAAACAATTAAACAGTAACTGAACAAGAAAAAAGTGAGTGATGGGTGCTGATTGTAATGATATATAATTCAATTTAAATATCTTTGGTACAAATTACTTTTTGTACCAGACAGAATGTTTGTAACCACATTTGTGCTATTCATAACCCATAGAAGTTGTAGAGATCACCGTGCCAAGGTCAACCACCCATTAAACTTTGTTGATGCATGTTGATCAGACCAATGTTTTGACACATTTTCATTTTATTGGGAACTTTGGGATTACAGTCAGTTCTGCAACAGACAAGATATGTATTCAACAAAAGGATAATCCTATGCAAAATTATGTAATTAAAACTACAAAGCTTATGGGAAAAATGCGGTTAGAGGCACAACTCTCAAAATCTCCATGAGTGACAAGTTAAAAACAAAGACGGAAATCTAATAAAAATGATAATCCAGCTTAATATGTGTTAAATCATTAAGAATACATAAATACTGCAATAAATAGTGGTCACCTCTGTGGTCTCCAACTGCTGCTCAGCCTGCACCTCTGGATACATAAGCAAATTGGAAAGTAACTGACTATAACTCTGGGAATAGAGGGGTCAGAGGCCCTGGTAGAAGGGGTGGAGATGGTAAGGTCTACTCTTCTCTGCTCACACTTCCTACTGCACTAGAAGATATACAATAAATATGACACTTACCTTAACAAAGACCTGAAGTTTTCTATAAGAGAGCCTTGGAAGTTTGCAGCTTGTGGGTTATTATAAGATAGTGCAGTTTTCTGAGTTTTGCTGTGTCCTGCAAAAAAAAAAAATGACATAGAAGCCTTGAAATCTGTGTTATATATTCTCAAAATATTCTCTATTATATCAATTAAGTTAGGATAAACTCATGCCTTCAAAATAGGTATGGCAGGACAGAATGCATCCATTTCTACATGTTCCTTAACTGGCTAAATTTGATAAGCCCCAAATACCTTTAAGGTAACCCAGACTTGCAAAATCCTATTTTCCTAATTCAAAATGACTGCCAGAAATACAAACTCTCCTTTTTTATTACCTTCAGTTCATACTCTTTTTAATACAACTCAACCCACTCTTTTTCATTTCACTCCCTAAACAAGTCCTTTTTCAACCACTGGATTATGAACAAACTGTCCCATATCATCAAATTATCCCTTGAACACTTGTTTACTCCCCTAGCATTAACTGACTCCTGATTTTCTTCTGATCATTCTTCCAATTCTTTTTCATCTTCCTCTACCTGCCACACAACGCACAAGATAAAGAAGAAAAGTAGGCAAATTCATTACTCTCCACTGCTATTACCAGATCATTGTTCCCTCACCACTACTCAATGATCTGCAGGCTATCTAATTATAATAGTCTCTACCTAGCCTCATCATCATTATCTGTAAACCTTGATGATATTCTCTAACATCAAGGAATTCAAAATTTAACCTCATAATTTTCCTTTTCACCCCATTCTTTGTGACTTAGCAGGATTATTAAGGATACATCTAATACTCTGTCCTAAGCATTCTTTAAACCTCTCAATGTCAACTAAACTTCATTTTCACTCCAGTGATTTCCATTTCCACTTAACATCCTGTCATTGTGGAGTGTTACTTCTTCAAGATCTTGAACCCTGAAATTCATCTTTCTGAATATAGTTTCCTGTTCCACTGTTATCCTTACTACCTCACTCCTTAGCCTTCTCTGTATTCTTATGTCTTCCAGTCCCTATTCACTTATGCAGTCCTCTATTCTGATTTGATTTATTTTCCAACCATGCCTTGATCCTATGGCCAGAAATTTCTGCTACTTTCTCTACTCCCCATCCTAAGAAATTATAGCATTTACTGCTACCCTAGAATCCTTCATGTCCCTTGGTCTTCCATCCCTACCACTTTGGTAATCAGTGAGTCAATAAGCATTTACTAAGCACCTACTGTCAACCAAGCACTGTGCAAAATACTGGGGATAAAAAAGAAGCAAAAGAAAGTCTTTGACTTCAAGGAGCTCCAAATCTAAATGGGAAAGCAACAGGCAAATAAATATATGCAAATAAGCTATATACTGAATGAATGGGAAATGATTAAAGGAAGGAAGGCATTAAAATTAAGAGGGGTTGGGAAAGGCTACCTATAAAAGACAGTATTTGAGTTGGAACTTGAAGGAAGTCAGGGAAGCTAGGAGATACAGATGAGAGGGAAAACATTTCAGATGTGTGAAAGCCAGAGAAAATGCCTGGAGCTGAGAGATGAAGTATCTTGTCTGACTAATATCAATAGCCTGACAAGGTATGGTTTGGTGGGAGGTAGGGTAAGAGGGGGCTGGATTATAAAGGGCTTTAAACATCAAACAACGGATTTTATATTTCATTCTGGGGGTGATAAGGAGTCACTGGAATTTACTGAGTCATAGGATTGAAACTTCACTTTAGACAAATTATTTTGGTGGATGAATGGAAGATAGGTTGAAGAGGGAAGAAACTGGAGGAGGGCAGACCTACCACCAGAGAGAAAGGAGAATAAGGGACAATCAGAGAAATGCCCAGAACCAACACATGGACTGTCTTGTTCATAGAAGACTTTGTAGGCCACTGTCACTGGATTGAAGAGAATGTGGTGGGGAGTAAAGTGTAAGAAAAATGGAAGGGTAGAAGAGCTAAGTAATGGAAGACTTTGAATTCCAAGAGAGTTAATCTTTATTCAATTAAGCCCCTATCTCTATATTCTCATTATGGTACAAATTGCTGAGAATTTCTGGAAAAAGCCACTAAACTGTGTTGATTGGCATAACAATATGACTTTATAAACTCAATTCTGTTCTCATTGTTGCTTGACAATCTTTTTATTTGGCCATTTGTGAATTCCCTGTTCAGTTCCTCCAAGTGGCTATTTCCAATTTTCTCTATGCTGTTCTAAATGTATTCTCCACTCCCTGCTATCATCAAGGGATGACATCAGAAGACTGATTTCACTTCATATGTGTTCCCTCACTTTCCTTCCTCTCCATCTCAAAATTCTTCTTTCTATTCACCTTCCCTCTCTGTTCTTCAGTTCCTGTCTCTGAGGAAAAAGTGTATCACTTCCCACTCAGCGCTGACCTAGTCAAAATACCCTTGCACCTCCTCTGAACGTTGCCCTGTCAGTTATACTCTCTCCTTACATTTTAAGTCTCTCTTTCTCTACTGTCTGGCTCTCCCTCTTCCCATAGATATTGTCTCCCCATCCTAAGAAGCTTACTCTGTATTCTGTTGACCCTTAGTTTTTTTTCTTCAACTCACTGATACTTTTCAAAAGATATTTTTATATTAACTGCTCTCATTTTCTTACCAAGTCTTAGCTCTATGCAAAATTCATGGGAATCTCATTTGTTAAATTAGACTGTCCTCTGAAAGATCACCAAGGAGATGAAAGATTCTCAGTCACTGTTATGGGATCTTAGAAGACATCTTGTTCAGTTTCCTCTTTTTCAAAGATGAGGAATAAAGTTCAGATAGGTTAACTGATTGTTCTAAGGTAACATAATTAATTCATAATAGAGCAAGGATTAGAATCTAAGTCATCTCACTATTGGTCCAGTGTACATTTCATGTCATTATAGTTTATCATCAAATTCTGTAGCTCAGCCTATCAGTACCTCCCATGTGGACTGTTGCCATAGCCTCTTAAGTAGTGTCTCTGATTCTAGCATTTTCCCACTCGAATCTTGCACATGGACTGCAAAATTAATCTCCCTAGAGCATAGTTCTGATTATATTCTTCCTATTATAAAAACCTTCAGTGCCTCTCAAGTACCTAAAAATAATGTCCAAGCCCTTCAGTTGGCCATTCAGCCTTTAATATATAGCACCAACCTACACGATCAGCCTTGTTTCTCATCTCTTCCTTTGAAGTTGTTTATGCATTTGACATTGGACTTGTTTTCCTATAAGATTTTAAGCACTGTGAATATAAGGCAATGTCTTAATGATAACAATATTAATAGCAATCTAGTTTACATTGCCCTTTAATGTTTATCATGCCCTTTGATTTAGAGCAGCTCTTTTTGTGGTAACAAAGAACTGGAAACTAAAGGGGTTCCCATGGTTTGAGGAATGGTTCAACAAAACATGGGATACTAATACAATGGAATATTATTGCTAAAAGAAATCATGAAAGGGCAGGTTTCAGACAAACTTGAATGAACTGACACAGAACAGGGTAAGCCTTAGAACAAGAAAAACAATTTATACAATTAAAACAGCATTACAAGACAAACATCTCTGAAAGTCTTAAGAACTCTAATCAATGCAATGACTCACCACAATATTCTAGAGGAAATGCCAAGCATTTTTAAGAGAAAATATCAAGCATGCTACTCTGACAGAGAAGTGATGGATTCAGGAATGAGGCATATTTGGGGGGCATGAGGTTGGGGTAGGGAAATAAACTATAGGGGAGTTTGTTTTGTTTAACTATTCATATTTGTTGCAGGCATTTTGTTTTTCTTTTCATTTTTTTCTCCAGTGGGGGGAAGGAAGTTGGGATGAAGAAGAAACAGATTTTTTTTTAATTAAAAAAATAAAAGTGAATTTGAATTTAGAAATTTATTCAAAGTGCTCTGTCTTACTTATTTTTGTATCCTTAGCCCACAGACAGTCCCTTGCATGCAGCAGACAACTCAATATATATTTGTTTAATTAAACCGAAAATGTCAACAAAGAGTAACAAGAAATGGCAGTATAATGATAGTGGTAATAATAAATGGCAACCAGAAGGAGGTCCTATAAATGTGTCTAAAAGGCCACTCTTGGGGGAAAAAAATCTTTACTTGTGGTCTAATAAGGTAAACAGCAGGAAGCATGTCAGTGACATGTACTTGTAACTTCAGCTGAACATAAGAGGCTCTAATGGAGTCAGGAGTCTATTCAGGTTTAGTGCTCAAAATTCACACAAATGCATGAACCGTAACCTCAGTAGCAATTCACCTTTAGGCAATTTATATTCATGGTAGTCCCCCATCTAACTTTCAACTAAGAATCCACAAGAGACCTCATAGGATGATTCCTTTGCTATTTGCATCTCTCTATCTAGCCTAGAGAATAATGATACCAC
Organism: Notamacropus eugenii; assembly: GCF_028372415.1. NCBI lineage: Eukaryota > Metazoa > Chordata > Mammalia > Diprotodontia > Macropodidae > Notamacropus > Notamacropus eugenii. The sequence goes on along the minus strand of NC_092877.1, from coordinate 163,334,600 downwards.
CCATTTATATATCACTTTGAAGTTTAGAAAGTACTTTGCTCATAACAGCCCTGAGAAAAACTGGGAAAACAGCACTGGATTTGGAGTCAGAGGGCGTAGGCTCAAATCTTGGCTTTGACACTTTCTTTGTTTCCCTGACCCTGCTAGGCCTCATTTTCTCATCTGTAAAGTGAGGGGACTGATCTAAATCAAGGTTTGGGGAGTTCTTGCCATGAACCTTTTTGGCATTCTGATGAAATCTATGAACACCTTCTATGAATAATATTATGTATAAAATAAAATAATTAGGATTATACAGGAAATCATTCCACTGAAATAGCTATAAAATATTTAAAAAACCAGACCATGTCCATGGATCCTAGACTAAACCTGTTCTATAATATCCCCATTTTGAAGATGAGGAAACTGAAGCTCAGATAAATGTCACAAAGCTAGTTAATGTTAGGTTCAGGAGCTGAACCTCTTGGCTCTAAATTCAGTATTCCTTCTAATGGGTTGACACTCAAAATGGATTGTTTTGAACCCAATATTTCTAAATTGATACCTTTTTAGTATTTTGTGTGTGTGTGTGTGTGTGTGTGTGTGTGTGTGTGTAATGAGTTGCACTGATTAATTTAGCCATATCAATTTTACATCTCCCTTTGCTTTGTCACACTCCATCCTTACTGTCAGTCCATTTTCATACATAAGGCATATGTAGTAATAAAAAAGTACACTGGGCTTGGAGTCAAAAGATATGGTGGGTTCAAGACCCAAGCTTTGCAAGTCCCAGCTGTGTAGCTTTGAGACAACCCCTAAACTTTTCTAGTCCTCAGGTTGTTCTGCAGAAAAAAATAAGGATAATGTTCAGGCTGCCTGTCTCATAAGGTCGTTATGTAGATCAATTGAGGTAATATATGCAACATGTTTTGCAACCAAAAAGCACGTATAATGGTAAGCTATTAGTATTCTTACAGTGCTCACCCTTCTTTCCCCTCTCAGAAACTCTAGCTGAAAAAATTCATCCTCATTATTTTCCTGCAAACTTTCGGTGTCTTCATTTGAACAACACACAGATTATTTCAGAAATACCCATACTGGCAGGTGCCCTGAAGCAAATAATATGGTTAGGCAAATGATTACTTAAATAACAGCACCAGAACACATCCTCTGCTGTCACTATAGAATTCCTATAAGTCAACTGGATCATATTATTGTGAAAGGCTAGCTAGAGAGAAGCGATAACTTCTGGAGATCACAGGAAACGCCACCGGGGGCATGTCTGAGAGAGAGTAGCCTGGAGAGGACATTTGGAAAGTTTAACTAGACTGTACCTTTAGGTAACTTTTTGATTGCCAATCTCACTTTCAAATAGCCTCAGAACATAGGATAATTAGGATTTCTAAGGAAAACAAAACCAACACCCCCAGATCTAAGAAGTCTGCATCTGTACACACGTCTGCCTAGATGTCCCAGAAGAGTTTTAGCCTTTTAAAAAGGAATCAACTTCTGTGTTTTGTTTTCATCAGAAGTGGTCAGACATTCATCATGTGAATTAGAAGGCTGACCAGATTAATAAGGCTCCAAAGCATCAAGATTGCTAGGCTGTCTTCTGTGAGCTCCCCAAAGCTTCTGACACCAGGAGCCAGGTGCTGATGTCTTCCAGGAATTATCTGGCCTCCGGGGGGTCATTCCGAGTTAACTGGAGCCCAGACCAGTCAATCAACAGGCATTCACTGAATTCCTAATGCGTGCACAGTCCTGCACTAAGAATTATGGAGGGAACAAAAGAAATCCCTATCCCTGAGGAACTTACAATATAGTTGGGGAGATAAGCCCATGTGAAATGTGAAATGATTTGAGGATGGTTACAAAGTCTCATACCAACCACTGCAAAGTGGCATCTTAGAGAACAAATGTGTAAACCTTAAGAAGCTGCAGCAACTTATGCTAAAGAAGAGAGGCTAATCAAGGTTCATTCATCCATCTATCCATCTATCCACTTAATTCAATTTCAATTCATTCTTTTATTCAACCACCACCTGTTGAGTGCCTACTGTGTTAAAGCCACAATGAAGGACAAAAAGATGAATAAGATATGAATTTCATAGGACCATAGACAAAACTGGAGGAGACTGCAGACATCAAGAATTAGACCCGTATATGATAATTCATATAGTTTTTATATCCCAGTTTATGTAGTTGTTTTCATTTGGCTCTCCTATTAGGATGGGAGGTCCTTGAGAAGAGGGACTGTCATTTACTTTGTATTCTCAATGCTTAGCACATTGCAGCAGACTGACTGATCCATGTAGATATAATTCTTATTCAATTTTTACAAAATGAGGTAGAGTGTGTATGTATTAGCTCCCCCTTTTAAAAGACAAGGCTCTGAAAAGTAAACTGACTTCCTAAGGTCACAAATCCAGTAAGTTTTGAAGCTGGGACTCAAAACCATGCCTTCTAAATACAGTGTTCCTGCCATTCTACTATATTGCCTTTTAAACAACGATAATAACTCAAATAACATAAAGAAATGCCAAAACAAATTACTGTAGCAATGGTAGAATTGGATAAGTCTCACAAGAGAGATGCAAAGTGCTATGAACATTCAGAGGAGAAAGAAAGAATTTCCAGCTTAGGTAGAACTGGGGAACAGAGAGAGAGAGAGAGAGAGGGAGAGAGAGGGAGAGAGAGGGAGAGAGAGGGCTTCTTGAAGGAGGTGTTGTGTGAGCTAAATCTTAAAGAAAAGGTAAGATTGTAACAGGCAGAGACTTCAGATACTAGCTGTGTGATCCTAAGTAAGTCACTTAACCTCTGTTTACCCCAGTTTCCTCAGTTGTACAATGGCAATAACAGCAGTGTGTACCATGCAGGGTTATTGGAAGAATCAAATGAGATAATATTCATAAAAAAACAAAACAAACAAACAAACAAAACCAGTTAGTACAGAGACTAGCAAGTAGTTGATGCTATAAAAAATACTTATTCTCTCCCCTTCATTTGACTGAAACTTGAAATGTATGTAGGCAAGTAGGATAAGATCAAGAAAAGAAATACGGATTGTGCCCAGTCTGGGAGGGCTTTGATTGTTAGGAATTTGGGCTTTATTTGCTAGCAAAGGGGGAGACAGATTTGTGATATTGAAGAGAGGTAATCATAATTGTGTTTTATTTATTTTTAATTTTTGGAATAAAACAAGCATTTCTCTAACGTAGTATAATTTTATAAAGATGATTACATGAAACTACAAGTATATTATGCACAATTTGCTATTCCTTTTAAATACATATTAAAGTTATAATTTAAATTTCTTTTTTTCCTTTTTTTCTCTCCCCTCCCCCGAGATGGAAGATATGGCAAAATGTTAGGACCAGGAGCTACCTCCTCTGTTCAGTATGCTCAGGATCAGTGATGACAAGGGTGGGTGAACTCCCTCTACCAATGCAAATAGTAACTGCTCTGTAATTTAGAGTGGTAAGAGATCTATCAGTCTCAGAGAGGTTAAAAGGACTTGCTCATGGACAGCTAATAAATGTCAGACACAGGATCTGCAGATCTTCCTGACTGCAATGCCAGTAATCTATCTCTTACACCATGTGGTCTTACATGACTCTGTCAGTAATCTGCTGTTGAGTGCATTTGGAATAAACAAAATGGTCCATATGCATAAATTGAAACCAGTTATTATTTCAACACCTCCAGTGCTATTCTGAGACTGCTTATTCCCCTACTGCTTCTATCCAAGCCATTGCTAAGGGATACTATCTTATTGGAACACTGAAATATGGAACATGATTTTGACAGTGTTAATTGTATTTACCATGTAGCAGAACCTTGCAATCATCTTGATACATTATATGTAGTCATATATTCTCTGGTAAGGCATTTAAACATATTTAAGTATCACTGAAAGGGTGTGTTTCTCTGAAGGAGAGAAAAATCATTAATTCTCAGGGGAGTATGGTGGAGAGGAATACTAAATATATTTGCTTCAAATATGCAGCAATTATTAAATATAACTTGCTTATACTCTTTCAATTAAAAGAACTGGATTATGAATCATAGACTGAGAGGTGGAAGGGACCTCAGAGGCTCTTCAGTTCAACTTCATTTTATAGATGAGGAAACTGAGGCCCACGCAGGCTAAAGGAATTACTGAAAGTTAATCAGTCAGCAATTACCCAATGGAAATGTGAACCCATATCCTCTGGCTGCAGAGTTAGTTGCCTTCTTATGCAGGACACTGAGTTTCAGTCTGTTCCATGGCCGCAGACTATTCACTAGCCATACATCTTATAAATGCCTGCCATTTGTCACCAAGGGGATTAGGCAAGAGAGGATGGATGGACTAGAACAAATCCATCATCACTGTTGAAAGGAGCATATGCTTTATTGATAGTCAGTCCATTCCATCGTCTCTGAAGATGAAGGAAAGCACAGACACTACTGTGTAAAATCCCCAAATAGATAGAGAATGGAGAAGAGAGGAGAAGAAGGAATGGGAGGGGAGGGTATGGGAAAGGAAGGGAGAGGAGGGGCGAGAGGAGGGGAGAGAAGGGGAAGGGAGGGGAGGGGAGAGAAGAGAAGAAGGGAAGGGAGAGAACAGGAGAGGAGAAGAGAGGCGAGGAGAGGGGAGAAAGGGGGGGAGAGGAGGAGGGAGGAGAAAAAGACAAGTATGCCATATGTTTTATCTTAAGATCAAAGAAAAACATTTTGTCAATGATGCCAATTCTTTAGTGGAAAAATTACTTGTTGGGATTGATTGTTTTAGATATGGGTCTGCGTAATTTACCCTCATAGACAAACTAAGATAAAAGTTATAAATGGGATCACTCTTGGTTTTTTTGAAATGGAAAAATGTAATATAGGTTGTGCTCAAATAAATCCAATGGGTATGGAAGATCCACAGTCTTCACAAAGATAGTCTTAATAGAAAATGGGTGATAATGAGGAGAAACAGATCCAAAATCAGATGACATAAGTTCAAATCTCAGCCTTGCTATGAGGAGTGACTTCTCATAACATCACTTGAATCTCTGATCCTCAGTTTCCTACTCAGGAAAATGATGAGGTTAGACTAGATTATCTCTGAGGTCCTTTCCAACTCTTAAAGATTTATAATGCTATAAAGGATCTGTAAATTGCCTTTCAATCTTATGATGTGGTTTTTCCTCAGAGAACTGAACTAACATTACAGGGTAGTGGTGGTGGAGGAACAGATAGAGGTTTAGAAAGAATATATGGTACTTGAAGTAGAAATCAAAATGAGAGAAAGTTGTTTTTCTTAATCAGTATCATACTTCAGGTGTCCTTGACCTTTTGTATATGTGATGGACCTCTTTGGAAGTCTGATGCAGCCTATGGATTACTTCTCAATATATTTTCTTCAGCATTTTTGGGGTCTCCTTAGCAAACTGTTGACTTGCTTTTCATGATTTTCTTGCATCTCTCTCATTTCTCTTCCAATTTTTCCTCCACCTCTCACTTGGTTTTCAAAATCTTTTTTGAGCTCTTCCATGGCCTGAGACCACTGCATATTTACTTTGGAGGTTTTCTAAGCTTTGACTTCCTCTGATGGTATGCATTTTTCTTCCTCATCCAAAAGGATGGAAGAAAATACCTATTCACCAAGAGAGTAACCTTCTATAGTCTTACTTTTTCCCCTTTGGGGGGGCATTTCCTCAGACAGTTACTTGACTTTTGAGTCCCTTATCAAGAGTAGGGTATACTATGTAGACCTGTAAGTTCTCAGTTCCTCCAAGCTGGCACAATCAAGGGAGAGGAGTTTACTCCTTTCCTGGCCTGTGCACTGATCTGGGAGCAACCAAAAACTTTTCTGCCCAGAATCTGCTATTTGAATTTCCTCTCCATAGCCTCCTCCAGCTCCACCATGGCAGTGTTCCTCCTCCTCACCCCAGGACCCAACTCAGGGCTGAGATTCAGATCAGCTGCTCAATTCCCCCAGAGACTTTAGGCAGAAGGCTCCAAAAATGGATACTGTGCTGCAGTGGCTGCTGTGGTGGGTCCAAACCGTGTTCCCTTCTCACCCAGATGAAAAAGCCTTCTCACTGACCTTTGACGCTGTCTGTGATGTTTGTGGGTTGAGCAATCCGGGAACTGTTGCTGCTAGTGGTGCCCTGATGACTGTTTTGGGTCCTGTTCCTGCCACACCCCATGCTATAGACTTTTCTTGTTGGCCTTCCAGGCTCTCTTGAGCTAGAAATCTCTTCTACTCTGTCTTTTCATGGCTTCTGCTGCTCTAGAATTTATTTAGTCATTTTTTACAGGTATTTTGTGGGCTATATGGGGGAGTTTCTACAGGTCTATCTTTCTACTCTGCCGTCTTGGCTCTGGCCCCATCAAAAGCCAATCCATTTAGTTTAAAGTTGTTAGCAGGAAGCTGCAAAGGCTCCATCTTGATTGATGTGACCCATTTTTTCTTCTTGGAACCTGTGAATGAATTTGGCTCTCTTAAGTTCTTATAGTCTCATTATCTCAAACTTGGCTAATGGGATTTGTGACTTTTAGAGACAAAAGAGAAAGGACCCTCAAAAAGAGCTTCCTCAGATCAGAGTCATTGCTCACACAGCTTGCTTACAGATCACCTGGATTCTGGTCTCATTCCTACCCCTTTATTTTTCCCACATTGGTTATACTTTTTGTTTTAGGTAGAGATGTTAGATTCTCCACAAAATCTTCTAATTTCTCACTGGGACATGGAGCCTCATACCTGTGTGTCTCTCAATATATTTTAAAATGCATAAAATAAAAATCTATCAGTAACAGCAACACTGTGGGATGACTAACTCTGATAGACTTATCTATGCTTAGCAATGAAAGGATCTAAGACAACTCCAAATGACTCATGATGGAAAATGCTATCCACATCCAGAAAAAGAACTATGGAGAAATGCACATCAAAGCATACTATTTGCTCCCTTTCTCTTTCTGCCTCTGTCTCTGTCTCTCTCTCTCTGTCTGTCTCTGTCTGTCTGTCTGTCTGTCTGTCTGTCTCTCTTTCTCTCTGTGTCTCTCTCTCTCTGTCTCTGTCTCTCTCTCTGTTTCTTCTTTCTCATGGTTTCTACCATTGGTTCTAATTCTTCTTTACAACCTAACTAATGCAAAAATATGTTTAATATGAGCGTATATGTAGAGCCTATATCATTGCATACCATTTTGGGGTGGGGAGGAGGGAGAGGGAGAAAATTTGGAACTCAAAATCTCATGGAAGTGAATGGTGAAAACTAAAACTAAACATATAAATAAACATTTAAGAAAAACAGGCTTAAAAATATAAAAGATAACACCCCCAAAGTAACTAAAATAAAATCTATAGGATTACAAAGGAAATATGATTAGCAAAATATTTTAAAATCCAGTTCATGGACATCAAGGTTAAGAACCCCTGTTAGTTTGTTGATTCCACAATTTGTTTGTATGAAAATATGCAATATCTTATGGCATTGAAGTGTTGAACTATGGGGTGTTTCCAAGTGCAGTAAAAAGTATATGTTTTTTGAAATCTGCTTTTAAATTTATTAGTCCAAACTCTTTGCTAAAATCATTCTCAGATGCCCACTAATGATGCAGAGGTGTTTCTAACTTCTCAAACACTACAGTGAGTAGATATGAACTATGACATTTTCTGCAAAAAGCTTTAGAGTATGAGTCCTGCCTTAAAAAGTTTGGAGAAGCTCATTAGTAGAAAATTGGCCACCAGTTGATGAATATTTTTAGCCTCAGCAAGCCAAGAAGACTGTTGCCTATGGCATATAGGGGTTAAGATCTGTACTGGTGGAGAGAGTCCCTACATTGACAGAATCACAAATCCTTGAAATCTGTAAGTGTCTTAGGAACTTTAATGAAAAAGAAACACACTCTACAGAGCAATTTTAAGAAGATGTGTGTCTGTTGGAAAAAAAAATATCAAACAAAGAGTTGGCTGTCACAGTTCCTAAAAGATTATAAATTATTGCTCCAGGCAGTTTCAAAATGAATCCTGGGGTTCAAATGAGGACTACAGAACAGATGCAGCATGATGAAACAGCCCAGGTGGGGAATCAAGTCTAGTGATTTGTGGGATACTTTAAGAATCCCTAACTCTTCTCCAATGGCCCATCATTGGTTTCCTCTCTCCTCCCTTACTAAATAACTTAAAATACTTATCACTTGAATTAACCTAGTCTTTGATTTCCACAACAGAGATAGAAATATTGTCTCCAGATGGCAACTGTAGAAATCCACATTACTTGGCATCAGGACACTCTAAACTTTGCCCAAGTGTCATATTAGCACATGCTAATTAGCACAAAGTAGCTAATTAATATCTTGGAGAGACCAGAGAGCTTGCACCAAGGGTTAAATTGGTCTTATACATATTACAAATCCATGACTAAAAGCAGAGGGAGAAAAGAAAGTCTGGGTGCTAATAATAATAATAAATTTAATGTTCTTACATCTCTGAAAATACTGGTGTCATTCATAAAGACTAGGGAACAAAAATCTAATTTGAATTCACTTGAAAAGCAATATTTCTTTTGCTAGCACATTGTCATAGAACTGTTTATCAAAAATAACTGGCTAAAAGTCATAGCTTTAAGAAGTTATGGTTTTCCCAGGGCCACACAGCTAGTAAGGTTTGAACCCAGATCACCCTAACTCCAATTCTAGTGCTCTGTCTACAAGCATACCACCAAAAAAAATTATTGTCCAGATTTTGATATACAGTTGGATGTAAAACCTATAGAATATGTCCTTCTGGACAGGTATATACCAAACGACTACTGCAAATGAGCAGTGAGCTGAGCCAATAATTAAACAGCAGAAGATCAGATGGAATAGGTATTGAAAAATTTCAAATTTCTTTAAAAGATACCATGATTCTTTCTTTAAATTCAGTTTATTCACACTAATATTCTTCTAATGATAGAGTTTTAGGACAAGTCTGAAATCCTAGCCTCTGAAGAACTTAAATTGAACTGTAAGAAGTCTTAGGACCTGTATTGTATTATTGGTCTGCCACTTACTAATGAGAAGAAAAAAGAATAGACCATAGAGAAAAAACAGTTTATTAATTATGCTCATATTTAAGATGACAACTTCTTAATAAAGAAAACCAAAGAATACATTTTCAAATATTCTTTAAGAGTTCCAATGAGACATTTCAAAATTTTCTGGCTCATTTTTGCACTTATGCATCTTAACAAAAAGTAGCTAAAAGCCAAGGCCATTTTCATCTAGACCTTCTCCTCCTCAAGTTCTCTCACGTACATAACTCACTTAACCTCCAGTTGTTTTATTCTCATCTGTAAAATGAGGGAATTGAGCCAGATGACTTCTACTATCATCTGAATTTATGATGCCACCTATGACCATTACAACAATCTGATACTGAGTCAGGATGACAAGACTTAAGGAGATAAGGTACTTGGGCAGGCAAAGAACAGAAAATTCCTAAAAGTGTGGCTATTTTTTTTTACAAGATTCCTCTCTTTACTGTCTTCCCTAAGACAGTGATCCTCTTTTCAGAATGATATAGGTCAATGGTGTCAAACTCAAATAGTATCCTGACAGGCTACATTGGAAAATGAAAAATTAACATTATCTGTGCTGTATTTCTATTTATTTTGTTTAACATTTCCCAATTAAATTTTAATCTGGTTTGGGCTCACTTGTAATTTTTACAGTCTGTGAGTTTGATACCTCTGAGATAAGGGATTTAATTTCTCTGCATCTCTGTTTTTTTCTTCTGTAATATGAGGGATTACATCTCTGATTATATAATGTACTGTCCCTTAGCTTACATCAGAGGTGGTTGTTGTTGTTTGTCCATCACAGGAACTACCTTACACATAGACAACCAAGTCCTTTTTCTCTCATAAAAAGCAAGTTAGAACTGCGGTCTAAACAGTCACTGGGAATGTGGAGAGGTATGAATGCTGTGTGTGTGTGTGTGTGTGTATGTGTGTGTGTGTGTGTGTGTGTGTGTTCATTCTTTTTTTCTTCTTTAAAGTAGAGAAAATTAGACAGCTACTTACATTACAAAGTAAAAATGGTGCAAACATGGCATCAAAGAAACTCATGAGGAGTAGAGAAGAGGTGAATTGGGCATGAGTGACAGTGACCAAAAACCAATGGACAAATTAAGGGTTTTAATGGTATATACACATGCAGAGGATGGAGGATAGGACCTAGAGTCAGAAATCTAGCCTCAGTTACTTCCTAGCTGTGTAACCCTGGGTAGGTCACTTCATCTCTTTCTGCCTCAATTTCCTCATCTATAAAAATTGGGATAATAATAGCACCTACCACTTCCCATTTGTGAAGATAAAATGAGTTAATATTTGTGATGAAGTGTGCTGCAAACTTTAAAGCACTATGTGTAAATATTAGTAATTATTAATTATGATAACTCTTTTCCAAGGAAAAGCTATAAGCTATTTTTTTCTTTTTTTTCTTGTGTATCAAGTAGAAAAGTAAATTGAGGAAAAGAGACCTTGTACATTCTAAATTGAATTAAATACTTGGGACCTATATTGAAAGTGAATGTTCCTATTTCAATATATTCAATTTGATTAGCAAAGATGAATGGAAAACTTATTTTAAAAATACTTTTTGGAAAAAAAAAAGATGATGAAGATTAGGAAATCCCCAAAGGAATTTTTAGTCTCACATATCTATAGCTGCAATAGTCTTACCTTCTCATTCAGAGAAGATAGTCTTTAATTTTTTTCTAATGCTTTGTTGGATCTTTAGAACAAAGACACAAGGTTGTCCACTTCCATTATTTTAACTGTTATTTCTAAATTCAAATGACCACAAGTGGGACTTTGCATGGAAGCCTTACAATTAAAAAATAATAGAATGTCATGAGAGGCCGATAATTAGAAACAAATAGGAAGGAAATTTAGCCCTGTACCCAGAAGGTAAGTAAACAGGTCGCCTAAGGTCCAAATACCCCAAGAATCCATTGGATTGACGATGTACTGCATGTTGGTGTCACACAGTCATCAATAGAAGCTTGTGAAAACTGAGTTTTTGATGTTATTATGGTTTGCTTATGTAACTCATCAGAGGTTATGGTGTAGGGTTGTCATTCTGAGCTAAGTAAAGTATGAAAGGCCTTCTTCATTTGTTCCCAGCAGATTTTCTTTTCCCTTTCAATAAGATAACTGGATTTCTCAGTAACAAGTAATGGCTCTGTTGGTTTTTCAAGAGAGGATTCCCCTTCTTTAGATGTAGAAAGTTTTTTTCCAAAGAAGCCATAATGAGGAATTGAGTCTCTTTGTTGTGAAGGGAAGGGAGCATGTGGTGCCTGGCAAATAAATTCACAGTCACAAGAAATGGAGCCTTCAGAAGTGGATGAGGAATATTTCTCTGGAGGATCTGCCATGCTTGTTTGTTTCTTTTTTTCTTTCAGGCCTAATGTTTTGAAAGTCTCTCTCAATTCCTGCTTCTTAATCTTGACAAGTGTATTTCTTCAGGACACTTTGACTATGGGCCTGAAATGAACCTAGTGAACACAATATCATTCTCCAGATGTAGTCTAAAGAAACCCTGATCACAAATATCAAGTGCCATTATCAGTTCTTTGAATGTACCAACCTAAAGACCAATGGAAAAAGATGACCAATCATTTGGGTCTGAGCCATGACACTATATTCTAGCACTCATCTTTTTTCCTAATTTCCTATCCATTTTCTAAATCCAGATTTTTTTTGGCAGTTAAGAACTGGGATACTGATCAAAAATATCTAATTAGATTTCCTATAATTTCAATGAAAATAGCTAAATTATTCAACTATTTGTTGCGTCCTTCAATAATAATCACCTAGGATACACATGCCAAACAGATCATTGATCAAAAGACATAAGTCATAAATCTGTAAAATGTTTTGCATAATCCCTCAAGTTATAAGGGGAAATCATTTTCTCTCCTACTGTGAAAAATCAATCCATAACTGTGTCTCCATTTCCTTTCACCCTGAGAATGATTCAATTTAATACTTTGAAATCTTTTTGAGAGCCTGATTTTTAAAAGACAAGTTTATTCCTTTTGCAGCTTTTTTTTTCAATTCAAATAGCATTTATTTCATAGCATAATTCATTTTTATCTCATTCTTGGGCATATATATATGTTTTCTTTGTATTACCCTCCTCACTATTTTCTTTCTCCCACCCAGATACACTAATAAAAAGGTGTTACTTTAGAAATGGAATGGAAAGAAGCCAGGACAAGAAGGGCTCCCATCATGGCCCTACCAATTCATAGTTACCTGGTCCCAGGTAAGTACTTTACCCACCCAGATACTTGGCTTCTTCATGTTTAAAAGTGGACCAGTTAGGTAAGGTATGGTTCAAAATTCTGCCAGAACTCACCAGGCAATTCTGATGATCCCAGTAGTTAGTACACAAATGGGGGCAACAAAAAGAAGAGTGCCTATTAATAAAACCAGTGGAATGTGTTGGAAAGGGACAGGTGGGTCTCTGAAGTTAATCATTATTATGAATTTAAGGGTTTAGAGAACATGCCTGACTGAGGAGTCTTGACTCATCTCCCCATCTGAAAGGTTATACAATATGTTGTCTGATGCAGTGAAAGAAAAATCAACTAAAAATATACACTCCCTCATAAGGTTATTATAACAACAGCACTTTGAACATTTTAAGGAGCTATATGAATGTAAAGATTTTAAAAAGTAACATTCCATTAGTAACATTTATTGAATTGGCAATGTTTTTCGAGAGACTTCATTTTGTTTTCTATTTTGTTTCATCATGCACATTTAGGAAGTCACTTCTGTTTTGGCCTTACGTTAAATAAAACATTTGTTCTGATGCAAGTTTTCATCCTAGGGTGATTCAAGGTGAAGTGACTCTGTCTGAGTTTCAAGAAATCAACTAATTCAGGAGTAAATTGTTAGCAGTTCCCCAACAAATGTGTCTGGTTTGTCGGTATTTCTGTAACTAGGCCAATATGTTTGTATGTATGTTTAGATACATGAATTTATGCCAGAGCAGCATTCCATGGCAGATGCCCTGAAATACTTTAATAATAATAATAAGCTTATCATAAATGTAGAGTTGCTGTTGAGTTATTTGAGTCATATCTGACACTTTGTGACCCCAGTTGGAGTTTGCCATTTCCTTCTCCAGCTCATTTTACAGATAAGGGAACTGAGGCAAACAGGGTTAAGTGACTTTCCCAGGGTCACGAAGCTAGTAAGTATCTGAGACTAGATTTGAACTCAGGAAGATGAGTCTTCCTGACTCCAGGCCCAGCACTCTCACCATGGTTCCACTTAGCTGCCACATATGTAGAATTAGAAGGGATATAATTCAAAACTCTCATTTTGCATATGAGGAAACTCAAGTACAAGAAAATTAAATGATTTACCCAATATCGCACAGGTAGTAAGAAAGAGGAGAATGGAATTTATGCAATCTCTCACTACTGTCCCACACCAAATCCTTCAGTAAATTTGATACCCAGGCCCTAAGGCACATATGACTTCCTTAGGGACATTCAAACACAGGAAAAGTCACTGGAAAACATAAGCACCTACAGCTTCAGTGATCCATCTCAGACAGATTGCCCCAACTTTACTACCTCCTATTAATTAAAAGAAAATCATCTCAGCCAGGGAAGACTCCCTGGTATTAGGTAGCTGTAGGCAACCCCAGAAAGGCTGCTGTATATACAGTTCAGGACTAATACCAATAATTGGTATGTTCATAATAAAATGTGCTCACTGTTCTGCCTTTCTGATTATAGTACACATTACAATGAAGAAAGACTTTGCTACATACAGAATGCTAATGTGAGGTTAAAAAAATATGTGGAAACGGAAGTCTAGTCTTCAGATAACTAGTTGTTATTTAGGCATTATCAATCTGATCTGGATTTGTAATTTCATCAGTATTAGAAGTCCCTATATAGAAACTCCTTCCAGTGATTTAGATCGACAACTTTTCCATAGTTTATAGGTTTGTAGAGTAGCCTGGGGTACTGAGAAGTTTAGTTGTTAGCCATGTTCACAGATATTATTTGTCAGAAGAAGAACTTGAAATCAGGCCTACCTGATCCCAAGTCTGACTCTTTATACACTATGTCATGTTGCTTCTTAGACTTTTATTATGTCCACACTAAGAAAAAGATTCTTAACTTTGTGTGTGTGCATGTGTGTGTGTATGCGTGGTGGGAACCCCTTTGGCAGACTGTTAAAGCAGATAGATTCCTTCTAAGAATGTTGTTAATTTTACACAATAAAATACATAGGATTATAAAGGAACTCCAGTATAATTGAAACATAGATGAATTTATCCCCATGTTAATGGACCCTCTCAACCTCTACCCACAAATCCCCAAGTTAAGAACTTCTGCCCTCATCTCCAGAGTACTAACAGGACATGCTAAATGTATCTGTGATCTCATTGACATAGGGGATCCTTGCAACAACATAGATCACACATCATCAATGACTGAATAGTCCTGTGCGACTCTTGTCCATTTCCTCCTATAAATTTGTCATAGAGGATCCACTCCAGTATAAGACCTTCCTAAATGTCTCTTACATTTTGAGGTAGATTGCCTATGTGTTCTGCTTGTATGATACATCATAATAATAAAAATAACAGCTCATATTTATATCATAATTATATTAGAATTACAGTTGAAAGTCCAATTATTCCAACCCCTATTTAAATTATCCCAAGTTTCCATTACAAGACTTCCAGAGATACTAACCTCTCTAATCCTTTCCATTTTGGGCGGGGAGGGTCCTATTCTACCTGTTGGTAGTATTTTCCTTATATGTAGCCTAAGTATGCCTTCCTGTAACTTTGCTCCACTGGTCCTGGTTTATAGAAACTCTGGGACCACACAGAACAAGTCTCATCCTCTGTCCATGTGAAAAAGTTTCAAATTCATTTTAAATATTTTCTTGTCCAGGTTAAATATGCTAAGTTCCTTCAACCAGGCTTATGTATAGCATATTTTCATTTTCTCATCATTACTGCTCTTCTTTCTATAGACATGATCCAACTTGCCTTTTAAAATGTGACATCCACACCTAAACACAATCCAGTTGTGGCTTGATTAGGATGGAATACAGCAATGTTCTCAGTCATGACACTATATTTCTATTAAGGTAACAAAAATTTGAATTAGCTTTTTTGGAGGACTGCCAATTCACATTGCTAACACACATGTATTTGAAAGCCACATTTGCTCCATTATAGGTTTAGAGAGTTGGTTCATTGAACCCAAGTGTAAGATTTTATAGTTACGCTCATTAATTTGTTTTTTTAGCCATAACTCTTTGTTTCAACATTTTCACATTTTTAGGTATCCTAAGTCTGTTTTCTAACATAATAACTATCTTCTCCAGTTGTGAATCATTTGCAAATTTGCAAATCTCTTCAATCAAATAACTAATATAATTTTTAATGGATTGTAGATAAAGGCAATGTTCTCTATCACTTCACCGGACACTTTCTCAGGCTAAGATTAAGCACTATTATTTGTCTTCCTCTCATTAATTCACATCCAACTATCACCAGAGGATTCTAGGAAGATGATGGAGTAGGTCAGAAAACTCCAAGCAATCAAGATTTTCCCCCACAAAAGAGACAAAATAGCATCTCAGGGTAAACCTAGAGTTGTAAAAAATAAATTAGTGGAAAAACAGTGGTCCTTCTGGGACAATTGGAGATCTGAAGAAAAATCCAAGGACAAAGTTTGGTCTCTGAAAAGAGTAAACACCTCCAGGCTAGGTTTGCTTAAACAACAAGCAAGCCCTGGGGCTAACTGAGCTGGGAGTCTGCCCTAGTCTCAGCTACAGGAACTTTTACCCTTGGCAGAGTGAACAGAGTTGGACGTCTGAGTCATCTGAGCTGCGGCAGATCAAAGAAATCTTTGCTAAAGCTAGACCCAGCTATGCTGAGGAAATACAGCTGGGGGAGAAGAAGAAACAAGCACATGCTAATGAGTGCAGAAGCAATGGGCTGGGGACACTGCTGGCTGTGGTCACTTACAGAAGGTTGGAGGTCTTGGTTTTGGTTCCAGGCCAGATGGGAGAACTGAAAGATCTGAAGACAGAGACATGCCCCCTCCCCCCCCAGAGCCAGGGGGTGATTACAAAAACTAAGCCACTACAAATTTTTTAAAGTGCACAAGCAAAGGAGAAAGAATCCAACCTTAGAAAATTACTATGGGAATAGAGAAGACCAGGGTTCATCATCAGAGAAGGATACAAAAAAGAAAGAAACCCTCTTCTACCTCAAAAGAGTAGTCAAAGAGGTCAAAGAAGCAGTCAAATAGTAGCAAGGAAACCCTCTTATACCCCCAAAGAGTAATGTCAAATGGTCATCTGCCCAAAAAGAATTCATAGAAGAACTTAAGAAAGACTTCAAAAATCAAATGAGATTGAAGAAAAACTAAAAAGAACAATATGAGAAAGACAAGATTATGACAAGAAAGTCAACTAAATAGAAAAAGGGCACCCAGAATCTTAAGGAAGAAAAGAACTTCTTGAAAATCAGAATTGAGCAAGGGGAAGCCATCCAAGTTACAAAAGATCAAGAAATAATAAAACAAAATACAAAGAATGAAGAATACAATCTGGAGAACAGATCAAGAAGTAATAACATAAGAATTATTGGACTACCTGAAAACTGTGATAAAAGAAATCTTGATATAATAATATAAGAAATATATATATTTCAAAAATTGTCCTGAAGCATTAAAACAAGAAGGGACAGTAGAAACAGAAAAAAATCCCCTATCACCACCTGAAAGAGATTCTATGAGGAAAATCCACAGGAATATTATAGTCACATTTTGAAATCCCTAGCTCAAGAATAAAATACTATAAGCAACAAGAAAATAATTAAATATGGTGATGCTACAATTAGAATCACACAAAACCTAGAGGCAGCAACACTAAAAAAGACCACAGGTCTAGGAACATTGTATATTGAAAAGCAAAAATAAAACAAAAGAAAAGAAAAAGGTTCCAGTCAAAAATATTATACCCAACAAAGCTAAACATAATCCTGAATGAAAAACCAATGGTTATTTAATGAATTGTCAGACTTTCAGGACTTTGTTAAAACAAAACAAAAACAAAACAACAACCTGAACTTAACAGAAGATTTGACATATGAAAGTCAAGAGAAAATAAGGTACATACCAAAGACTAATTACAAACAGCTCAATAAGGACATACTGTTTGTCTTTTATGTATATAAAATGCAAAATGTATGTCTAAGATTGTTATTAGTAGTTGAGTAGTTAATAAGAAAGATTGGGGCAGACCTGAGTATGATATGGCTTTACAAAATAAAACCATTTAGGAACAGTTAAAAAAGAGTATTTATCTTATACAAATGAGGTGTGAGAGGAAGAACTCACAGAGGAATTAGATGGCTAGTTAGTTCTAGAAAACTATTTTTATCGGGAATAGGGTTCAAGAGGGAACAATACATATATATCTAGAAGAGTATAAAAGTTTTCTAAGTTGAGAAAGAAAAAAAACCCACTAAAGGGATAGGGAGGGGGGAAAAGATAAGCGAGGGCTCTCTAGAGGGGAGTGTGAGGGAATTCGGTTAAAGGAGGATATAGAAGAGAATTTAGAATAATAGGAATGTGAGGGATCTTTTGAGGGGTGGATGAGGGAGTAGGTCAAAGGCGAGGTATAGAAAGGTGTTTATATTTTTGGGAATGGGAGGATTAGGATGTGATCCAGGCGGAGGAGGATAGGTTAAGTAATAGAAGGGCAAGGTAGCAGGTAGAAGAAAAGGAGGAAGGAGGGATAGGAAATAAGAGATACAAACAAACATAAAACAAAGATCAGGAGTGGGATTTGTTAGGGAAAACATGTTTATATAGATATGTATGTATGTGCATACATGTGTATATATGTATCTATATATTGTGTATATGTATATGTGTGTATATCTATATAATACTCAATTGTACCCTCAGGGTTGGGAGGAAAAAGAGAAGGAAAAGAACAAAGTAAAAATTTCACGGTAGAGAATAAAAGAAAACTTACAAGGAAGTAAAGAAAAGATGGACAACTCTCAACAAAACACTTTGTATTTAATACATTGGTTTTCTTGAAATGGAAATTTATTGTAATATATTTTCAATCATCTCTTTTGTTCTACTGTGCATATGACATTTTTTCTTATTTTTTATTTAAATTTTAATCTTTAAGTTTCTAATGTTTCTTTTTCTTTTCTTATTGTGTATTTAAGTTTTAGTATTTAAGTCTAAAATTAAAGAAAAAGATAAAAAACATATGCCTCACTGTCCTATCTTCCAGTCAAGATTGGCTCTTAATCTGATGCACAAAGATGTTACGAGAGACTATTAAATATCTTGCTGAAATCCAGATGTACTATGTGTACAGAACTGCCTGGTAATCCTAGACTCCTTTAAAGCACTGTTCAGATGCCTTTTCTAATTTTCCCTCACCAAGAGTTACTACTGTCCCCACTAAACTATATCTAAACTCTGTATTTGCTTCGTATTAGTTTTGCTCATATTTATCTATGGATATGGTTTCCCCCCATTACAAAGTGTATACTCTAAGTTGCTTAAAGACAGTGGTTATATTTCCAGTGACTAGCAGCAGCATTCCTGGCACAAAGCAGGTACTCAGTAAATACTTGGTGAACTTGATTCCTTCCTCCAGGGCCTTATTATATTTGAAATTCCCCCCTGTCCCCAGATCTATGATTTCAACCATTTGAAAAGCTGAACAACTCAAAAGTAGCTGGTAGCCTTGAGGAGTGAGAGATCAAGTTCATGGTTAGGTAGCAAGTCCATGTCAAAGGCAGTAATTGAACCCAGGACTTCCTGACACTATAGCCAACTCATGACACCAGGCTGACTCTCATTTTGAGAAACTTTGTCAAAAAAAAGAAAAGAGGTTGCTCTGGCATGACTTCTTAATGAACTTGTTCTTTTTTTTTAAATTAAATGCTTCCCTTTTATTATAGAACTGAAAATACAAAATTCATTCCAAAGCTTCAATTTAGATTGACATCACTGAATATGGTCCATTTTCTTGCTATTCTGGTGGTGCTCATCATAGCATTAACAGACTAATGACTTTTGTATCAATATGCTTCCTTCCCAACAAGAATACTTTGCCTACAGTGGATTTAAAGCTTATCAAAGTTGAAATTAACAGAGTCTAGCCTTTTTCCATAATCACCTCAAGTCACCCTTTTAAAGCATGGTTACCACTGCCATGTACATTAGCAATATCATCTTTAAAAAGCTGCATTCAATTGATATTCAATCCACATGAATTAAAATTATGTTCTACTGACAGCTCATACACAGGGAAATGTACAGCATTCATGTGATTATTTTATTCTTCCACTTTACACTTTACAACTTTTTCCACAAGCCACCTTACATACACTATTTGGCTAGTGTGAAAATGTTTAGCTTAACTGTCTAAATTATATATACTCAACCTTTTAACTTTATAACCAAATTGTGAACAGTCATATAACAGTAGCACAAAATTTATAACCTGTCCTGCCCCTACCTTTACTCTGTGAACTGTATGACTCAGATATATCTTATTGATGATGTGTTCGAAAAAAATTTTTAAAAAATCAACTAGTCAGGGTGGAGCCAAGATGGCAGAGTAGAAGAACAGACCTGCTCTACCTCTACCCCCATAGCCCATAAAATACCTGTAAAAATAACCCTAAACAAATTCTGGAGCAGCAGAAGCCACAAAATAAGAGAGTGAAAGAAATTTCCAGTCCAAGACAGCCTGGAAGGTCAACAAGAAAGGTCTATCTCACCAGGCTCAGAGAAGAGCAGAGCCCAGGCTTGGCCATGTGGCACAGGGACAGGACTGGGACAGGATTCAGGGCACAAAATCATAGGTAGCAGCTGAGATTCCCAGATTTCTCAACCCACAAACACCAAAGACAGGTTCAATCAGAGGAAGTTATCAAAATCAAGGTTTCTACATTCAAAAGCTCCCAAAAAATATGCAATGGTCTCAGACCATGGAAAAGCACCAAAAGGAATTTGAAAACCAAGTAAGACAGGTGGAAGAAAAATTGGAAAGAGAAATGAGAGCAAAGAAAGAAAACTATGAAAAATGAGTCAACAGCTTGCTAAAGGAGACTTAGCCCTTCTGAGCAATTCAAGGACTTAAAACAATTTCAAAGGACTCATGATGGAAATGTTTTGTTTTGTTTTATTCTCTTTCTCATAGTTTCTCCCATTTCTTATTATTCTATAAAAGATGACTAATATGAAAATGTTTCATAGGAATGTATATGCAAAGCCTATAACAAATTACATGCTGTCTTGGGGAGAGAAGAGGTGGAGGTGGGGGAATTCAAAGCTTTTTGAAGAAAATGCTGAAAACTAAAAATAAATAAACTTAATAAAAAAGAGTTCTACCCATAGTCCTACTTCTAATACAAGCAAAATATGACCCCTCAAAATGCCATATAGTCTCTATAATCCCTAGAAGGTTGATGGCAAATTATGAAAGTGAATTAATGAAGAGAAAATAAATTTCTATCAAAACTTTCAGAAAATAAAACTTCTTGATAATGATAATACTGGTGTTCAAAGTTCAGGGAGACAGTTCAATATTCTGTATTTAAATTACAGATCTGATAAATGCATGTGTTTAATGCATGCACTCCTTTGAGAGTCAATCATTCAGATCAGAATTAGTGAGAACAGAGATACTTAAGAAAGTAGAACACAAGAATGAGAATTTATTATTTTAGAGAAAAGAACATTGTGCTTTATAGAATTCTTTTTTCATTTGATAGGCCTGAGCTACAGTGTTTTTTTTTCTTTTAGGTTTCAGTTTCAAGTGCACTTCATTTCTAGCTCCATTCTTTCTGTCTGCTTATGCAATAATGAACACACTCTGGCCTGTACCTCTTACAGTAATAACTCTGATTTCCTTATAGTGGGTACTTCTTCAGATGTTGTTCTCAATCTAAGAAGAGGGAAAAGAAGTGTTATTTTTTTCTGTCAAATACTAAAGAGATTGGTCACGATCTCACCACCGACTGATTCATCATAATTATCTTATCTTCATGATTAAAGACTATGGTCTCTAACCTAAAGAAACTTTTTTTGCATAGATAAACATGGGATAGGATTGAACTGAAAAAGAGAAATGAAGCATTATCATAACAAAGTAATGGGGCTAATTTTGAATGAACTTATTGGAACTTGGATATCCACACAATGACTATTTTCCTCTTAAAAGTGAGAGTTTGTCAGAAGATTTTGGTGGCCTTGTCACTGTTCTAAGATAATTTTTGGACTGGCCAAAGGGTGCAGGCCCATATAATGTCTCATGATTTGTCACAGCTTCTCAATATGAGAAAATTATATAAGTCCTTTGATAATTGTGCTTTGTTGACTACAAACTGTCACTATGAATTTTAATTAAGTAAATACAATTAAGTAAAAGATCATTTATTCTTTAGTCAGAAATTGTATAATTCTAGGATACTAGTTTTCCAACAGAATGAAAATTCTTTTGTGGGACTGTAGATTTGTAATTTCAAAGAACCTCAGACTTCATCTGGTTCAAGACCCTTATGTTACAAATGAAGAAAACCCCAGCAAAATTAAGTGACATAACTCATATCATAGTAACAAGCAAAACTTGGATTCAATCATTTAATCAGCAGATATTTATTTATATAATAAATACTATGATAAGCACTACAGATAAGAGTACAAAAAAAAATTCCTTACTCACAAAGAATTTACATTCTAGCATGGGAAACAGCTAATACTATGTATGTATACACAGACACATACATGTATGTAAATATCTACATAAGTATAAAATCAAGAAATTTAAAAGTATAAAAATAGCTAAATATAAAGTAACCTAGAAGGGAAGACACTAAAATTGGAGGAAACAAGAAGGGCTTCAGAAAGATGGTTCTTATGTATCTGCATAAAGGACAAGAATGATTTTATGACATAGAGGTAAGGAGCAAGTGAATTCCAAGCGTGGGGAATAGCCACTACAAAGGTATGGAGATGCGAGATTAGAATGTAGTGTAAGGAACAGAAAGAAAGCCAGTCTGGCTGGACTGCAGAATTGCAGGAGGGGGGAGTAATGTCCAGTGAGATTACTAAAATAGGCTGGGGTCAGATTGTATAAGGCTTTCAAAGTTAAATAGAAGAATTTATTTTTGATACCCAAAGCAAAAGAAAGGCACTGGAGTTGATTTAGTAGGGCAGTCACATGGTTATATCTGTGCTTCAAGAAAGTTACCTTGCCAAATCTTCTGATTCTAAAAGCATTGCTCTTTCTGGATCAAACGACTACCTTAAGAGGGGGTATTGTGGATTTTGTAAAGACACAAACTTAGAATACAAGGAACAAAGCTGGAAGAAACCTAAAAGATCATATGAATCCATGTTTCCACCCAATGACACAATCCAGTTCATAATATTTTTATTATGGCTCCAGGGTAATGTTAGATTTCAATCTCTGTATTTCAAATATAAGCTAACTTATATAAGATAACATAAATGTTCTTACTTGTAGGTAGATGGCACAGTAGATAGAGTACTGGGACTGAAGTAAGGAAAATGAATTCAAATCTGGTCTCGGACACTTACTAGGTGTATGAACCTAGAAAGGTCATTAACCATGGTAGCCTCAGTTTCCTCAACTGTCAAATGAACTAGATCAGGAAATGGCAAACCACCCCAGAATCTCTGCCAAAAAAAACATAGCAAACCAATTGGGGTCACACAGAGTCAGACAGAACTGAGGACAACTGTGCAACAGCAATAACTGGCCAGGTAAGACTTGAACAAATGTGGAGAGCTGCTAAAGCCAGTGGGGAGAA
This sequence comes from Notamacropus eugenii, assembly GCF_028372415.1. Lineage (NCBI taxonomy): Eukaryota > Metazoa > Chordata > Mammalia > Diprotodontia > Macropodidae > Notamacropus > Notamacropus eugenii. The sequence goes on along the minus strand of NC_092877.1, from coordinate 163,311,728 downwards.
GAAAAAAATATCCAATATTAACATATTTTCATAAAAGTCTATTGGTATTAAAAATTTCAAATTATATCCAACTATTGAGAAATAGAATGGACTGGACAAGTACTCCTTTAAACATCACCTAGGCAATACTCAATCTTTGAAAACCTTGTTTTGATGACTGAAGGGCAGGGAAAAATATCAGAATTAGTCCCTTCCTCCTCCCAAAGTGGATGTTAGAACTAATAATCATAATTATTTTAAATGGCACTAAATGTTTTTCATATTTGGGAAAGGAGTGCCTTTCTGCAACTGGACAAATTAATACATATTAGCAAACATTTATAGCATTAGTGGCCCTTAACAACAAAGAGGCTGCTCAAAAGACTGGATTAGTAGGCAGACATAACAAGTTTAACTATAAAGCAATGTGAGTCATGTGGAGAGATATATATGGGTCAGAATCTAAATGAGATAGGAGAGAGTTGTACATATTCTAATATTAGCCCCATTTCATAACAAAGAGCATGCTATAAACTGTTTAAATATAAAATATAAATCTTTATTTAAAAGAATAATATAATATCAAATAATAACTACCTATATTTATATTTTAAGAATAAAGGGAAGTGTTGGTTGAAAAAGATTTGAAGAACCATAAATATATACAAAAAAGAAGGCCTGATTCAGCTTAAACTTATACTGTTTCACCTATTATCTGCTGATATTTAATTTCTTCACATTTTAGAACTTACCTTGAAAATTCTACGTGCTGAATGAAAACACTCCAGGCTCAGCCCCATTGTACTGGATTTATTGGAGGTTATGAAGTATCAAAGTTTATCAGTGGAAGCTGGTTACTCTATACATCAAAATCATCTAATTACAGTCAAACTACAATTACTCAGTTAAGATCTTGCACATTCATACCATGGCCTAATTAATTCAATTAAACGAGCTTTCATTTAGTACCTCTAACATGGGTGGCACTGAGTTGGGTACAGAGGGACTCAAAGATTAGATAAAAGATAGTATCTGCCTTGTTGGAGTTTACCATCTAGTAGGGAGCATATAGAAACAGTTATGATCAGTGGAAAAAATGCATAAGAAAGATTCATTTAAAGGATTATGAAAGATCTGAGCTATCACAGTTCACTCCCAACTGGAGAGATCATGGAAAGCTTCTTGTGAATAACAGAGAGTTTTGAACTGAACTGGGCTTTATTAGCTAGCATTTATATAATAGTGCTTTAAAGTTCACAAAGAATTTTAGAAATGCTATTTCATGGATCGTCACAACAATACTGGGAGCTAGATGCTATGATCACCCCCATTTTTCAGATGAAGAAATTGAGACAGGCAGAGATTAAATGACTTGTCAGGATGAGACAGAATTTGTTCTTAGATATTCCTGACTCTAGGTCCAAGGGATGCATAAGAATTCAACAAGTCATTCACAACCTAGTTTAAGTTAATGGCTATCCTTTCCAAGCTGGAGCCAAGAAAACATAATTCATATCAAGTTCTGTCCGCTTAAAACTGAATCTAAAATGTAACAAACAAGGCAACTCCCTAGCCAGTATTTCCCCAATGACATGGTTTCTCCATTAGTAAAGACTTTTCTGGCTCCTGGGTCCCTCGCTTCCACCTCTCTTCTAATGAACAGACACATCTACCTTTCCCTGCCTTGTTCACCAACCTTTCTGCTTGTGCTACAGATCATTGGCAGTTAACTATTGGACTTTCTGTTTCAGGAAAGACCTTAGGAAAGGAAATTCAATGCTGGGGTTAATATCATCAGACAACTCTTTTACCAACTCAGAACTGATTATTCTCTAACTGGCTTTGTCAGTTGGGCCCAACCTGACACTAACTTCCATTCATTTAGTTTGAGGACAAACCAACCCATTAAGGTTGAGTTTATGGGTCCCTCACATTTAGAATTTATTTTTTTTCTGACAGCCAGTGATTATCTGACATTGTTAGCAGATATTCAATCAGCAATAAGTAAGGCATAAAAACCAGGAATCACAATAAAGTCATAGTTACCATACAAAGACCTATTCTAGATTAAGATAGATCTTCATAACACCACCCTCCACTCTTTGGCAGAGATGGGGAATCCACAGTGTTGAAATACTGTTTTCAGATTTTCATATTTTATTTATGTATTGACTGGTTTTGCTAATTTTTTAAAAAAATCTCTTCTTCTTTTGCTTAAAAAAAATCTTTATTCATAACATAATTTTGTGGGGAGGAGGCATATAGAGAAAGCATTTATGTAATACAAAGACAAAAAAAAATCAATAAAAACTTACAAAAAGAATTAACTTCATATTTTAAAGGAACATCCCAGAGCATTTTTGATACTAAGAACAATTAACTTTTCCAAGTATGAGACATGGGAAAGCGTATTAACTAATAAGCTAATTATTTCTGAATTGTTTATCAGAACATTGCATTGTATGGGAGGAATAATAAGAAGCAGCTAATGAAATAAGGATATCAAGTTACCAGAGGGAAGATGTTTAAAGGTCAATGCATGCAGTTATACGTTCATAGCTCTGCAGTACAAATTGTATTGCTGAGGACATGTTCTATTTTCAGGGAAATATATTTCTATTATAAAAAATTGTTTTTAATGTAATAGTAATGTGACAACTATGCTGGAGACCAGATGGAATTACAAACTCCCCCTCAGAAATATAAAGTCTATTACATTAAAAGGTATTATAAAATTTAGAGTCTGTTATTAACCTGGAATTCCAGGTGGATCCTACCTCAGATATTCTAGCTATGGGACCGTTGTTGAATCATTTAACATCTTTTATCTTTTTATCTATCTCCTCATGTAAAATAAATGGGAACAAGAATATCTGTAGTAATTACCTTACAGGGATTGTATGAAGAAAAATGAGATAAAGTATATAAATAACTTTGTAAAATCTGAGGCATTATATGAGTAAGGTGTTGTTCTTAGGAATGATTTATTTTAAAAAAATCTGTGATTTTGTCAGCATGACAGCCCCCCCCCCCCCTCGCTTTCCTTTAAACAGATCACATTTTCCTCTGTACCTTAATAGTCAATATTTCATGAGTTTCTGTGAACAGTCATTTGGTAAGAATGATAAAACTAAGCTTTCACAAGTAGCAAATAGAATAACCTTTTTCATTGTATCTAAATTTAAATAGAAAAGCTAGGTGTTGAAGTGGATAGAGTGTCCAGCCTGGAGTCAGGAACAGGTGATTTTGAATCTAGCCTCAGACACTAACTGTGTGACCCTGGGCAAGACACCTAACCATGTTTGCCTCAGTTTCCTCATCTATAAAATGAACTGGAGAAGGAATGGGAAACTATTCCAGTATCTTTGCCAAGAAAACCCAAATGGGGTCACAGAGTCAGACACAACTGAAAAACAAAAAATGAAAAGTGTTAATAAATCAAACAGCAGAATGAAATGCATTATTTCCTCAGGTTTCAGTGGAATGTAATTTCCTTTCTGGAAGGGTTTATTTTCTTTCTTTTTCCCCTCTTTTATCCCTAGCACCTAGAATAGTAGTACCATACATCTAGCAGGGACTTAATAAACACTTGTTGTTTAATAACATTGTCCCAACATTTTCAAAAGCAACAAAACAAACCAAGAGTTTGGAAATTTTGATCAGTTACCAAGAACAAAAAACACCCCCAAAAACAGACCTTTCCTGTATTCCCATAGGTGATATGATGAAGAGAGGTAGCCTGTCTCTGCTCTGGCTCTTTCTCATGACCTTCTCTTCTCACTTAGCTATTGAATTGCTATCCATACTTTAAAGCCCAATTCAAATGCTCTCTCCTCTGATTCTTCCTTATTAGTAATGACCTTACACAACAATTTTTTTGGCAACTTTCTAAGGTATTGCCCAATCTGTAGCTACAAAAATGCCTACTCTAGGTTTGAGATATCTGCTATGCACTTCTAAAACTAAAGCTCACTAATTCCTAGAGTGAATTTAACTTTAGAAATTAGCCAGCTGATACAATTACCTTAGAACAAACATATTACTTAAATGGTATATCAAGAATATTAGCTACAGAACACTCTTCCCATAAAGTCGGGGGTTTCATTTTCCCACAAATATATACAAGAGCAATGGGAAGAATGAGCACACATATGCAATTAAAGCAATTTAGAGACATGGAGAGTATCCTTAGATGTCATCTCTCTTCTCAACATATCCTTGCCCTCTTCCCTACTGGGTGTGTCATCTTTGAATTCACTCTACTGGGAGGAATAGAGTTCAAATCCTTCTTCTAATGCTTACTGTCTGTGTGACCCTGGTTAAGTTATTTAACTTCTCTGTATTTCACTTTCCTTTACAAGTACAAATGGGTCACTTACAATGTGAGCCATCTGAGGTTTCATAACCCTTTACTATGAATGCAATAGCACCAAATCTAAAAGCGGCAAAATCTTATTACCTTATTATCACTGTTAACTGGGAAATTCCATTAATTCATCTGATCATCCTGCATACTTATAAAATATTATGTACTAGAATCATTGGATCATAGATTTTAAACTGTAAGGAAACTTAGAGGTCACTCTTTTTATCAATGATGAAAAAGAAGCATGCAGAGGTTACATGATTTGGCTGTGGTCACACAGTAAAAGACTAGGGCAGAATGTGAACATCAAGACTTAGAGTATAATATTGACTATGCTATGCTGAGTTTCATGATACCTAGTTGGTGTCCTATCTCTCTAATGTGGTGTAAACTCCATAAAGTTAAGGATCCTGTTATCTAAACCTGGTATCTCCTATAGCACCATTCCTTGAACAATATTAGCATTTAATGAATACTTTTTAGCCTTATGATATGAAAGTCCTAGAAGCACTCTGACAATATTCTTTGTTCTCTCAGATCCCAACTCCCTCCCAGGACACATGAAAAATGTTTGCCATATACTGCTCTTGTTTCCCACTCCTGCATCCAGTCCTCAGATCCTTCCCTTCATCCCAGTATACCAAGAAAAATTCAACACAGAAGGAAATGAAGTACAAATAAATAAATAAATAAATAAATAAATAAATAAATAAATGAATAAATAAATAAATAACCTCAGCATAAATTTTACCAAAAAATAAATAAAACTTCCAATAGAGTTTTTGGAATACAATAGAAACCCTCCAGTGAGTAGTCATCTCCCCAAGGTCTATATAAACTCTCAGTTACTTCAGCCACAGACAAGTAGGTCCCTTTAAGTACATGGCTAGTATAAAAGCATAGCTCTTCCTGTAATTATCTATAGCTCCCAGTAGGTGACATAAGGTATTGCTCTCTATGTGCATTTTCTGCCATTTTGTATACACACCAGTAGTTAGCATCAGGTGTAATTCTCTATAGAAAGTCCTTTGTGTAGCTTGTCTTGAAGATCCCCATGACTTCCAGGCCTGGTCAAAGCCTTTGCTAGAAACAAATCTTACCCTGTTGGTTAAGTGTGTTCTTTGCCACCCCAGAAGAAAAGGCAGGCAATAGAACTGTCCTCCTCTTGGAAAGAGTGAACAGATCTTTCTGACTTACAGTTTTAGTCAACTACTCTCACCAACATTTGTTCTGCTACAAGTTTGCTCAAGGAGCAGGCCGGCACTGACTTCAAGAGAGTCCCACTCAGTCACCAGCTCCAAACTTGTATGACAACATGTCCTTTTTCTTCCTCAGACACCTCAAAGTGAACTCCCCCAGTCCTGGAAAGCATTTCATAGGGGCTAACAAACCACCCCAACTCATAGGAAAGTCATCACTTAGGAAATTGAGGATGATTATTGTAAATCACCTTAGGAAGTTCACAGTTCAACTCAAGGTAAAGAGGTTTAGCAAGAGAAGCTGTACATCCTCCAAGTTTACAACCTACAATGTGTCATGAACCAGACAATCAGAGAAGTGAAGAAAAAGTCTCAATACTAAGTTGGGAACAAATGAATGAATAAAATACCTCTCTGACTTTCATTTTCCTCATCCTTAAATTGAGGTAAAGTAGATGATCTCTAAGGTCCCTGTTCCTCAGTTCTAACATCCTTATGAATCAAAGCCATGAGGTGCAGTGAAAGAATATTGTATTTGGGGTTGAGGGACCAAGTTCAAATCCTGACCCCACCACAGTGACCTTTAAGCATTTCGTTAATATTTCTGAATCTCAGTTTCTTCATCAGTATAAAAAAGGAGACAGATCTCTATGATAACTTCTATGATTCTGTGATCCTAAAATACATGAAAAAATAAGGTTCATTATCATTAAGGCAAACTATTATAGCCATGATTAGACTGTCAGTGGGGTCAGTACTGCAAGACAGTAACAAGTGGCAAAATTCCAATGCAAGGATGCCTTGTGATCTCAAAATTCTACTGTCGCTCAAGGTTTAGAAAGTTAGAAAAGGCTTAATAGGGAATGTCAGCAAAGAACAGGAAGTATAAATGTGTAGATGTGATATGAATTTGTATTCCTTAGTGAAAACTAAGGAGAAATAAAAATTGACAATGCAGATCAATAAACATTTATTAAGTAATTACTTACTATGTGTTAGGCTGTGAGGATGTAAAGACACACACACACACACACACACACGCATAAACTCAGGGAGTTTATGGGTAATCCAAAAATAGTGGTGGACCATCTGCCACCAAGAGGAAAACAGGGACAACAGCCCTGAGGCTGGCAGCATCCCCCAGACAAACAGTCCTACAGAAGTCCAATCATCTAGTTAACAATCAACAGATGCCCTTCCTATGGAAAAGGGACAAATGATTCCCATCAACTGTTATTCATAGGGGAGGCAAATCAGCTTAGTTGAAGATACGAGGCATCTTGAGGAAAAGACAATAGGTACCAATCACCAGATAGGTCAAATCACCATGACTACCATCTTGATCACCATATCCCCTCAGACTCGGATGGAAACAGCCCAGAACCTTGAACCCAAGAGCCCCAAGGCATGTTCCTAGTTCAATATTAGAAACTTATGATTTGATCACTGAAAATAGCACTAAAGATCATCTGCTTTGCTGCTTCATGGGAAGAACTTTACACTTTACTAGCAGCTAAAATGTTCCCACTTCACTTGCAGCTAAAATTTTCCCTACTGGTTTTCTCCTCCATTAGAATGTAAATTCCTTGAAAGAAGGATCTGTCTTTCTTTTCTATTTGTATCCCAAGGGCTTAGTTTAGGGTATTGAGAGTCAAAAGGAGGAGATAGATGTGAGAGATAGCAGGGAGGTGGACTGCTTTGCATACAGTAAACACTAAATAAATGCTTTATTCCTTCATTAATTTCAAAGAGGAGATTTAACATGTAAGTCTAGTGTTTGTGCGTGTATGTGTGTGCGTGTGTGTATGCTCAAGCTTTTAGAAGAGATGAATTTATATGAAAATTATCAAATTATGCAATAATATATTATTAAGAGGCAAAAATGTCACTAATAATATATTATTAAGTGCCATAAATGATTCCAGAAGACAGTGATGCCTTGTAACTAGGTTGTGGTAAGAGAGGGGGACAGGCAGAATCTAAGACTGTTTTCATAGAAGGAGTGGAAATAGAGATATGCCTGTAGGGAAGAGGAGTTCAGGTTCCTGGCTGAAGACTTAATGCACATTTGCTGACTAACTGATTGATTGGATGAAGAAAAACATCTAATCCGGACAAAAGCAGGGTGGAGGTGGAGGTGGAGGTATTGTTAGTGACCCCTACATGGAACAGAGGCAGAGGTGGGAAGGATGAGCCTGACAAATGTTGATGACTGAATTTGACTGTAGTGAAGGGCAGTAATATAAAATTGGGCAGGTAGTTTAGAGCAAAATTGAGGAGTATAAGAAGAGGACATTCAGGAGGGAATAGGGAGATAGTGAAAGTTTTTGAGCACGGGAGTAAAATGATCATATCTGGGAATTAGGAAGATGATTTTGGCAGCTGTGTGAAGTATGGATTGTACAGGTAAAAGATTAGGGCACAGGGAAATCAGTTAGATTACTACTATAGTCCAGTTGAGAGGTAATGATTGCCCAAACCAGAGTTGGTATTAGGAGTAAAAAGAAGACAGATGTGAGAGATAGCATAGAAGTAGAATCTAGAAAGAAAAATCATCTAAGGATGCCAGTCAAATGTATTTAGACAAATACATCAATTAGAATAACTGAGCTCTCTGATTATAAGGAACTACGCTGTGAAGTTGCCACGGGGCACATGGAAGCATTACAAATTATATGACCAAAGTCTAAGAAATCCAGTGGGCACCAAACTGGCCAGCTACTTCCACATACACTTTTGACAAACACTAGGAAGACATCTGTCTTCCCCAAGGACAAAATAAAGTAGCCGTGATTGAGTTGTCCCTTTGAAACACGAGCAAACTCCCATCTGCTTATTTATTCAGCTTCCACTGGTTGTTGCTTTGTGTATCTACATTAGAAGTGCATGGGAGTGTGCATTTATCTATGTGGGATGTCTGTGTATATTTCCTGTAGGTTGCTGGAAAGGTGAGAGTGGGTGTGAGAGGTGGTGGTAGGGAGTGTATGTGTGCAAGAGCATGTGTATGCATTATATCTCAGTGGCTTATTATTTCAGCTCCATTATCGCTAATGGATAAACAGCTGAATGGAAAGCAGGGGAGGGGAAAGATGAGGTTTTACTTCTGCTAGGGAGAACATGGGGTCCTCAGCTAGTTTAGATGAGAAAGCTAATTAAATGTACTTCCTTTATCCCTTTTTCCCCCTGCCGTCTGTTCCCTTTTCTTTCCTTTTTCAATGCTCTCCTCACCTATATACACCACAGACTTCAAGTATAGATGTAATATTCACATGTGCCTGCAAATGAATTTCTAGTGCCTCAGCTACTGGCTGATAGTAATTTAAGAACTTTGGGAAGCTGTGTTAACCACCAGGTAATTAGGGTTTGCTGAAGGAGTAATACATAGAAATAAAGCTAGGTAGCCTGAAATGCCAAAGAAACTTAGATTCAGGGAATCAGACTTTTCAAGGTAGAATATTATTTAGGGGTCATTCAATTCAAAGTCTTCCATTTACAAATGAGGAAAGTAAGGCTGATAGTTAAGTCAGCAAGCATTTATCAGGTACCCACTATGTTCCAGGCATGGTGACAGTCCAAAGATACACTTGGTGTCCTTCCAGGGAGGTATCCTTTGGAAGCAGTAGACAACAGTTCTCTTCCAAACAAACAAACAAAAACCTCCTTAAAGTTCTTTAAAAATATTCTCCAAGTGTATTGTAGCCATATAGAATTTAGTTATTTCTAAGGAAGGCATTACATTCAATTTTGACATTAAAGAGAAATAAATGAGAAAAAAATAAACAGAAAACAATAGCCCAGAGGAACTTGCACCCTTGAGGCTACATGTGGCCCTCTAGGTCCTTAAGGGCAACCCTTTGACTGAATCCAAACTTCACAGAAACTGGTTCTCCCAGGTTCCCCATAGCTTCAATAGCTTGTTTTTTCCCCACCTTGAATAATCCTTTGCCTTTTGCAAAATAGAAATAGAAAAATATGACTTTCTTGCTTGCTATGTTTGTAGTTCACTTTAGGAGGGTTTCACTTGTAAGCTCTTTACTATAACAAGGATTGAAGAACTCCAAGATATATAAATGGAAGACTACTGTGATCCTAGAATTTTACAGTCTGCCCATCATCTGTCTTACAAACATACACACACACACACTCTCTCTCTCTCTCTCTCTCTCTCATACACTATTTCATACATCAGTTATTATCTAATCTTAAAAACAATATACATTAAAAGTAAGGTTTCCAAAATCATTAGTTCTAGGCTGATAAACCTTAACATGTCAATTATTTCATATTTTTGAACTTTTTTGAGCTAGGTCACTGGATCTTCAATGCCAGAGATCAATTGTTTAATAATTATATAATATATAATAATATATATTATACATGTAACATGTATAATATATAATAATTGTTTAATAATTATAGCAATAATTAATGGCAAAACACTACTATTTACATAGCATTTCAAGATTTGCAAAGCCCTTTACATGTCATCTCATTTGATCTTTTATTTCTTTTCTATCATAATAGTAATGCTTTTATATAACACAATAAAGATTAAGTGAAATTTCTTTATATCCTCATTTAACAGATGAGGTAAATAAGGTACAGATATTTAAATGATTTACTGAAGGTCAGCCAGGTCATATGTTGCAAAGAAATCTTATACCAAGACTATTTTTTTCCATAATGCAATGTTGGCAAGTTTAGTGTGGCCTATATAATATGAGAATGAAAAAAAATACTAAATGCTATTAAAAGTTTTTTCAATTCTGAGATTAACATCCAAATGCGGTTCAAATTAGGAAAGATGGACAAGAAAACTCACTGATATTTAGTGCTAACTTTTCTGGGTTCTGCCTCCTAATCTAAGATATCACCAATTTGTCTTCTATCTTACACATAGTTATTTACATGGTACCTGCCCAATAGATTTTGAACTACTTGAGATGTTTTTGTCTTTCCTTATATCCCTAGCACTTAGCACAGTGTCTAGCACATAGGAGATTCTATAAGTCTTTGCTGATTTGACTTGATGAATAGCTGGTCCATGTCAATGTAATGAAATGACAATACTACAGAAATTAATTTACAGACTTACATTACATTATGTTAATCAAATCAACACAGGGACACTGTGCAAAGCTAGTCAAAATAATAGCAAACTTTACATAATAAGAGAACTAGAATAGCAATGGTAATAATAAAAAGTAGGAATAAAAGGGAAGTATCACTTTCAAACTTCAAACTATTAGAAAGCAATAATCTTTAAAAACCATTTGCTACTGACCAAAAAATAGAAATGCAGATTAATGGAATAAACTAGACAAGGAATAATAAGAAATAGTTGAACTCAGTGTTCAATGAACCCTCAGACATAAATTAAGTAAGAGCTCTTTATTTGCTAAGAACTACTAGGAAAACTTGAAAGTAAATCTGGAAGAAATCAAGCTTAGACTAATATCTATCCCATATTCCACAAAAAACAATTGAAATGCACATATGCCCAGAATATTCAAGTTCTTAGCATAAAAATGGAAAAGGCAGAGACAATATATTTCACATCTGCAGGGGTAGGGGAATAATTTTTAAACCAAATATGTGATAGGGGAAATTACAAAAAGATAAAAAAAAGATTATTTTGATTACATGAAATTAGAAGATACAAATAATATGAACATATCTAGGATGAGAAGGGAAACCGTAAACTGTGTCAAATTGTATCAAGTATCTCTGAAAAGTGTTTTATCTACAAGATATATTAACAAATAACAAAAATGCATCAGATGAAATGACATTTCCTAAAGGAAAACTGGTCAAAGGATATGAACAAACAATTCTCAAAAGAATTACTATTAGCAAACGTATGAAAGAATGCTTCAGATAACTAATAATGAAAAAGTCCAAATCAAAACCATAGTAGATGGAGATAAAGTTTACTTTGCACCAAGTAATTTGGCATGGATCTCCAGAAAAGGACACAAGTCAGTGTTGGACAGGCTATGGAAAAATTGGTACACTAATTCGTTGTTGGAAGAGTTGTGAATTGGGACAACCATTCTGGAAAGCAATAAAAAGTTATTAAAATGTCTAAACTTTTTCACCCAGAGATTCCACTGTTAAACATATACCACAAAGGATCACTAACTAAAAGGGAAGATCCATGCACAACGAAATAGTGATAGCAATAGTATTTGTGGTGGCAAAGAGCTAGAATCAAATAGAGATGTCCATCAATTTTGGATTGGCTAAAAAGCTATGGTATACAATTTAATGTGATATGATAGTGCTGTTAAGACAGGATGAAGATTGAATACATAAAAGTATGGATAAACTTAGATGAAATGATGCAAAATGAAATAGGCAGATCCAAGGAAACAATGTGCACAATGACTTCAATAATGTAAATGGAAACAGCAACTACTGAAAAATAATCAAAATTGAATTTATCAAAATTTTACATAACAAGATTGACTCTAAAGATGAGACATGCAAAAACACTTCCTTCTACTCCTTTGTAGAGGAACACTGTATAAAATATCAGATTTTTTCCCTGTGTGCTAGTAATTTTTTCTCTTACATTTGTGAATTTTAACATTACTGAATTTTTTTCTCTTATGTTATCTTTTTAAAATTCTTTAATATAGGGGATAGCTCTTTTGCAGGAATGAAAGGGAGAGTTACAGAACAAAATATAGAAGGTAAAAATTTATCAAAAAGCAACTAATTGAACTTTTATTTATACAAGTAATTCAGGCAATGTGGTGTAAAGGACAGAGCATTGGACTTGGAAGAGAGATTTAGATACAAATCTTGCCCCTGACCTCACTAGCTATGTGAACACAGGCAAGTTATTTAATTTAGCTGAGCCTCAAGCAGCACTATTAAGACTATAAATTATACAGTGTATGTGACATGCCTTAGTGGATAGAATTCCCACACCAATAGAATCACAGGCCCATAAGTATTAATTTATTTATACAAATAAAATTAAAGCAAACTGATCCATCTCTTAGTCAATTATATTCTTGGAAAACGGCAATCATGATAGTAGAGTAGGAGGCACAAAAGACACACCAAGAGACTCCAGATAATTATACCAACTTTGTCCCCTTCATGTTCTCCAGCATTTCCTGTTAATTTTTATTTTGAAGCTTGGCCATGCCATGTTCTGCTTCATGTTCATTATCTTTTTCCTAAAGACTCCACACTTCTTAACTTCTGTACTACTGTAGAGGGCAATACAATCCACATTGCATAGGCTCTCAACCTAGCAGTCATCCTGGACTCCTCACTATCTCTTACCCACTCCTATCCAATCTATTGCTAAGGCCTGTTGATTTCACCTTTGCAACACCTCTTAAATATTTCTCAGTCTCTAATTTGACACTGCTGCCCTCCTGTACCTTCTCCAGTCATCCTGATAAATATCTGGTCACTGGATAGCCTATGGCTCAGGAGGAGAAAATGAGGCTGCTGATCTTGCACAGTCCTCCCTCACTCAAAACAAAGTCAAGTGCAAGTCATTTCTTCGTTTCTCTAATGTCATGGTTCTTAGAAAATGAAGGACGAATGCAACCTGTGAGTAGACGAGCTGCCTAAATGGGGATCCAGCTAGCTGGGTAACTCCCCTCCCCTCCCCTCCCCTCCTTTCCCCTCACCTCGCCTAGCTTCTCCTCTCCTCTCCTCTCCTTTCCTTTTCTTTCCTTTCCTTTCCTTTTTTCCTTTCCTTCCCTCCTCTTCCCTTCCTTCTTTCTTTCTTATCTCCTCTAAAGTCTTGGTCCCCCTGCACTCTGAAACCCACAAATTGAACAACCTCCACTCAATGGCTGGTTTTGGAACCTCTTGGCTTACAGTGAATGTCAATAGTATCACTTTCTCTTCAAAACAACAACCTGAGGCTCCTGCCCTTCCCAGAGTGTTTTATCTACTTATTATTTCTTTTCTAGTAAAGGGGCCATTCCCTTGACTAACTTTGAAAGAGACTTATTCACTGGATGGGCATTACCTCACTTTAAGTGAGTACCTGAAAAGGTCTTAACCCAAAAACCTAAGGTCTTCCATTACATTCTGGACCATCTCCAGCCATCCTTTTCACTATCTGGTCACTGGATCCAGATGGCTCAGGAAGAGAAAGTGAGACTGGTGACTTTGCACAGCTCTCCTTCACTCAAAACAAAGTCAACTGCAAATCATGGCATCATTTCTCTGATGTCATGGTCCTCTTCAAAATGAAGGATGGACACAACTTGTGAATAGATGGGCTGCCTAAATGAGGATCCAGCTAGTTGGGTAACTTGTCTCCTCTCCTCTCTTCTCTTCTCCCCTCCCCTCCCCTCCTCTCCCCTTCCTTCCCCTCTCCTCTCCTCTCTTCTCCTCTCCTCTCCTCTCCTCTCCTTTCCTTTCCTTTCCCTTCCTTTCCCTTCCTTCTTTCTTTCTTGTCTCCTCTAAAGGCTTAGTCCCAGTGCATTCTGAAGCCCAAACATTGAATAGCGAAGTGTCCATGCCCAACCTCCACTCAATGACTGGTTTTAGACCCTCCTGGCTTAGAGCGAATAGCAATAGGAACAGTTTCTTCTCAGAACAACAACCCTAAGGCTCCTACCCCTCCCAGAGTGATTCATCTATTTATTATTTCTTTTCTACTAAAGGGGCTATCCCCCCACTACTTTTTAAAGAGGCTTATTCACTGAAAGGGCGTTACCTCACTTTAAGTGAGTACCTGAAAAGGCCTTAACCCAAAAGCCCAAGGTTTCCCATTACATCCTGGGCCATCTCCAGTCAACCTGATGAATATCTGGTGACTGAATCTAGATGGCTCAGGGGGAGAGCATGAGGCTGGTGACCTTGCACAGCCTTCCCTCACTCAAAACAAGTCAAGTATAAGTCATGTCATCATTTCTCTGATGTCATGGTCCTCTTTGAAAATGAAAAACAAACACAACAACCCTCTACTACAGGCCCTTATTACTTCATGCCTGAACTATTGCAATAGCCTATTGAGAGGTTGTCTACTTCAAGTCTCTCCCCATTCCAATACATCCTCTATTCAGCCATCAAATATTTTTTTTTTAAATCAGAGATCTGACCACATCATCCTTTCATAAACTAGCTCTCTCCTACATTTTCAATCTTCTCACATTAGTTCCAACTACATATACTTTAACTCAGTGATACTGGCCACTTGACTGTTCAGAGAAAGATATTTCATCTCTTGGCTTTATTTTCTCTGTCTAACCTTCCTCCTCTTTACATATTAATCTCCCTGGCTTCCTTTAAGTCCCAACTAAAGTCTTTTCTTTCACTGGACGTCTTTTCCAATCCCTTTTAATTCCAGTGCCTTTCCTTTGTTAATTATTTCCTCCTTATACTATATATAACTTGCTGAATTACATTTGGCTCCTTCATTATATTATAAACTCTTGGTTGGCAGGGGTTGTCTTTTGTCTCCTTTTTGCATCCCCAGCATCTAGCATAGTGCCTGGCACATAGTAAGTGCTTTGGTTGGTTGATCACAGTGCATATTTCATCCCAATTTTAGCCTCTCAGTGTCATATGATCATCAGAGTTGGAAGGTATCTTATCTAATACAACCACATCAGGTGAGGAAACTGAGCTTAGAGGGGTTAGGTGACTTACCCAAGGTCACATAGGAAATAAGCACGAAAATCTGTATTTGAGCCCAGGTCCTTAAATGGTTAAGCATAATGTGAGTTTCAGTGTAAAAAAAAGGCAACATAATTAATGTAGGAAACAGCATTATGAAAAACTAGCAAGTACAGGAAGGGAAGTTTGTACTTAATGGGGAGAGTTATTAGAAATTTTGAAGAGAAGTGGGATGGTTGAAGTAGTCAGTCCATCAGACAATAAGCATTTATCTATATGTAATATCTGTATATAATATACATTATATAATATAATAACAACATCTATAATTAATATATTAATATACATTCACTACTATTAATATATTATTATTATATTAATATAATAACAATATAATATGATATCTGTATATAATATAAATTGTTTATTTATTGTGCTTCAGGCACTTGTGCTAAGTGTTACAGATACAAAAAGAGGTAAATGACAGTCCTTAACCTCAAGGAATTCAAAATCTAATGGAACAGACAACAAACATGTACAAATAAGCTATATGAAGGATAAAGAGAAAATAATTAAAGGACTGAAGGCACTGGAATTAAGAGAGGGTAGGAAATACTTCCTGAAGAAGATGGGCTGTGTGTTGGGACTTCCAGGAGGTAGAGATGAGAAAGGAAAATATTTCTGGCAGGGGAGGGGGAACAGCCAGAGAAAATGTCACACTACTTCATCTTCCACAGATCACTCACACTAACTTATACCTCACATATACACAAAGACAATTAAACATGATTTTAAATCTGTAGCCTGAGGCCATTCCCCTCTAACAGAGTTTGCTTAATAGGAAATAAGTTTTACTTGTGGGTGGTTGTATGGCTTTGTGTAGATAGAGCACTGGACCTGGAGTTAGGAAGTCTGGATTTATAATTGGTGTATTTTTTATTTACTGTGTGACCTTGGACAAGTCACTTTTGTCTCAGTTTTCTCATCAGCAAAATGGGAATAATAATAGCACCTATCTCCCAGGGTCATTGTGAAGATAAAAATGCAATAATACTTGTAAAGTGCTTCACTGATCTTGAGGTACTAGCTATCATTATAGCTGTTATTGTTGCTGTTATTATGATTATTTATTGTTGTTGTTGGCATCCAATGCCTCTCTATAACCTCCAGAAAATTTTCCTTCCTGTCCTCACTCCCTTATCTTGTTCTCTCCTCAAGTGGTAAGTAAAAAGGAAAAATAAGGAAGAGTTTCTAACCATGAACCAGCTTTATCCATGAGAAGATATGCTGTAAGTTTTGAAGCAAAAGTAGATACAACAGGGCCAGGTCACCTCTGAGCCCCTGAACATGCCCATGTACTTCATATTTGTTAATTAAGAGTCTTCAAAGACAATTACGTAAAAGATGTTAAAAAAAAGAAAAAGAAAAACTAACAGAAACATTTATCTCATGCACATAACCGAAGGATCTCAGAACTGGAAGGAACCTCGGGACCATCTAGTCCAATGTATACTTGAACAATAATCCAGTCTACAGCAGCTTCAGTAAGTAACCACCTTTACTTTACGTTGAGGACCTCCAGTAAGGAAGAGTTTGCTACCTCTAGGGATAGCTATTTCCATTTTTTCAACAGCTATAATTGTTCAACTTTTTATTTTTTTGGTTAGGAAACAGGAAATATAGGGAAATAACCATTGTATTAGCAGCTTGAAGTGGTTTATCTCCTGCATTAACTAGTTATCAATGCACCAAATTTACCAGGGCTCCATTTTGCTTAAGATTCAGAAGACCTAACAGGTCCACCAGCAAAGCAGCAATATCAGTAGAATTCTGTATGCAGCTCAGGGTATAGTAAACACTAGAAGTGTCTGTCCACAGCTGAATACAGAGGCTTTGTAATTCTGCTGCAGCTGTTGAATCATCTTTCAATTCTGTCCTCCTGTGACCCCATTTGGTACTTCCTTGGCAAAGATACTGAATTGTTTGGCCATTTCCTTTACTAGCTCATTTTACAGATGAGGAAACTGAGACAAACAGGGAGAAGTGACTTGCCCAGGATCATACAGTTAGTAAGTATCTGAGGCAAGATTTGAACTTAGAAACATAAGTCTTTGTGACTCCAGGTCGGGTGTTCTATCCACTACACCACCTAGCTGCCCTGTCTTGCTTCAATGAATTACTCTATATTACTCTATGTGTCAATCCCTTCATGGCAGGACTGTTGCTCATAGGAAAAGTAATGCACCAATTTGAATAAATTCTCAGTACTTCTTCCCATATGCCCCCTAATGCCCATGTGGTTTCTCATTTTCTCAAGTCCAAAGAATTTTGCTGCCAACTCCACCCTACCCTCGGGTGAAAAGACCACATTGCACTGAGAATCTGAATGTTAGCTCGGCTGTCACAAAGAAATTGGTTTTTGTTGCTGGGTAAAAATAGCAATACTCAAAGGATAGCTTATGCATATGCAACTAATGCAGTACAAGTCTGTTCCTTTTATGTATGTCTTTTTTCTGTGATCAGATTGAAAATCCTTGAGGTAGAGACCAACAGAGGCCTTACAAGTTTGTGTGCCTCTCCACATCTAGACAGAAGTACACCTAGCTTCAATACTTAAGAGACCTCCTCTAGATCACAACCCATCTCTACCTTACTAGACTAGAAGTCATGTTTTTTGTTGCTCAGTTGTTTCTGTCACAGTTGACTCTGTGGGATGCCATTTGGGGTTTTGTTGGCAAAGATACTAACATGCTTTGCTGTTTCCTTCTACTGATCATTTTACAGATGAGGAAACTGAAACAAATATGTTTAATTGACTTGCCCACGGTCATAGAGCTAAGAAGTGTCTTGAGACCAGATTTTAACTGTGAAAGCTGAGTCTTCCTGACTGCAGGCTTGTCACTCTATCCGTTGCGCCATCTAGTTGTCCCTGTAATCACATTTAGTACTTCCCAATCTAGTGTTCCTTCACTATAATGTATTTATCCTTCATTTTCTCATCAATTATGTATTATGTTAATAGTATAATTTTAGATATTTTACTTTCAGGATATTGTCATATATTTATATGGACTCATAAATATTAAACAAGCTAAGTTTAAAGCATGAACATTTAATGATGTTAGCAGTCAGTTACTCTCAAGTAGTAACTAAAGTACAGGAGATGTGTCACAAGATTTAGACTTAGCAAAGATCATGGAGGTCATTTAATCCAAATATCCTATTTCAAGTGCCAGGAAAGTGAGGTCTAAGGATGTGGAGTGACTATCCCAAGTTCACATGGTCAATAAGTAGCATAGTCAGGATTTTAAAATTCTTCCTCTGACTCTTAAGCAATATTTTTCCCACTACCTCACCTATGTTAAGAACCAGGATTAATATACAGGTAAAGAATGAATAGAGAAGGAGAACTCTTAATCAAATAGACACTAATTATATTTGTGAGATTTCCTAAGCTTATAGATTTGTGGGGAAAAAACAGTTAATGGGATTAGAATTTCTTAGAAATGACTAGAGTATTTGGCCTTAGGAAGACAAAGTGTGTGTTTGTGCAAGAGAGAGAGGGAGAGAGAGAGAGAGAGAGAGAGAGAGAGAGAGAGAGAGAGAGAGAAAGAGAGGAGAGAGAAAGAAAGAGATAGAGAGAAAGAGAGAGAAAGAGAGAGACAGAGAGAAATAGAGAGGAAAGAGAGAGAAAGAGAGATAGAAGATGAAAGGAGAGAGGAGAAAAAGAAAGAGAGACAAAAAGAGAGATAGAGAGAGATAGAGATAAAGAGAAAGTGAGAGACAGAAAGAGAGAGAGAAGGAGAGAGAGAAAGAGAGAGAGACAGAGAGAGGAGAGAGAGAGAAAGAGAGAGAGGAGAGAGAAAGAGAGAGATAGAGAGAGAGATAAAGAAAGAGAAAGTGAGAGACATAGAGAAGAGAAAGGAGAGAGAGAGACAGAGACGGAGAGACAGAGAGAGGAGAGAGAGAAAAAGAGAGAGATAGAAAGAGAGAAGAGAGAGGAGAGAGAGAAAGAGAGAGATAGAGATAAAGAAAGGAAAGTGAGAGATAGAGAGAGAGGAGAAAAGAGAGAGAGAGAGAAGACAAATAGTAGTTTGTTTCTTCGCTTCCCTTTTTTGTTCTCTCGCTCCAGCTTATTCATTCAGCAGAGCTATGAAGGAGTATGAAGAGCTTCACTAGACCTGCCAGAGCATGGTTTACTTTTGAGGGTTCCTACATATCTCATGAATCTTCACACATATCATCTGTGTCTCTCTGATGCCAAAACATGGGGATAACAATTTTTTTAAGTCCACTGTATCCTTATTTTATCTACACAGTGCCAACTATTCAGATAGTATTACATACTACAATGTCCAATAGAGGTCAACTAATCCAACCCTTTCATTTTTTGAGGGAGGACACTGAGAGTCAGAGAAGTAATGTGTCTTTCCCAAGGTCAAATACAGAGTTGGAATTCAAACCAAGATCTTCTGATTCCAAATCCAGCATGTTTTCCACTACATCATGCTGCCTCTCTATAAATATTGTGTCTAATATCAACAAGTGAAGTATGCTATATAAAAAAATTATCTTTGTTGGCTGCTTTGCTTTTTTTTCTTCTTTTTTCTCATGAAAAAGACTTGGAGTCATGCAAGGAAGTTTAATTGAGTTAATTCAAATACCAAGAAAAGCAAAAATTGGTAGACTTTATTCATTACTTGAAAAAATCGCCACAGATACATTTTCAAATGAATGATTCCTTGCCAAGCCATGACACATGCACCAGCCATATGTTAGCATTTAGACAAAGAATTATCACTAAAATACAGCATATTTCCCTATTTTAGCTAGAACTGAGTAGACCTGAAGTTCAGGAATTAATCCATTTCATCTCAGGAGTAAACATGAAGATTTTTTTTTCTTTTTCTATCTTTCCTTTTCTTTTTTTTTTTTTTGAAAGTACTCTGCATAAACTGTCACTGCCAGAATTTGTTCTCATAGTTACATGTTACATGTAATATCTAAGCATAGAAAGGAGGAGTTGTAAACTATTTCTTTTCTACCACTCCATTAGCGCTACCCTATGTATGTGGCAATTACATGCTTAGGGTTTAATTATCATTTTATTCCATCTACAGGAATATATCTCTACCCCACTGAGTCACTTCAACGTTACTGTTTCTTCTTTAATAAAATTCCTCATTTCTATCAGTTCTATAGAAATACTGAGGGTAATTTGAATTTGTCTCTTGGTTATGAGAAAGCTAGAAGAAAGGAATTGTTTGTCCTTGTATTTTCTTTTTTAAATTTCAGTTACTTATCATCAATTTCTGCTATCCAGTCACTATTAGGTGAACAAGGAATATGTTTCAGGGGCTTAAGTTTTTATCTCCAAGTGTGATCTTTTTTTTATTCCCCAGGAAATTCTCCTTAGCTCTTGAAAAATAATTTCTAAATTCTGCTAAGACTCAGTCTTAGTGATTTACTTTCTCTGTATGCCATACACCTGTCATGACCAAAGACTAAATATTGATAATATCAACAGTGGGAAAGGATGAATAACAGATTCATTGAAAAGGAACCTGGGTAAACTTTTGTTTGTCAGCTCTAATCTGTTTATTTAGATGGTCTTCTGCCTTCATTAGAGTCATTAGTGCATGCTAACAAGTGAAAAAGTACTTAAATTTTCACAAATGTATAAATGTCATGTTTTGAAGGTTGACTAAGGCTTAGTCAATAATTTCATATAATGAACGTTGCAATGAAGGCACAAGGTTTTGGTTAAATTAACAAATGACTGCCTTTCCCAATAAAGGTGCAAATAAGGCCCTGCTTCATGAATTTATTTTTCATTCTTATGTGATATGGATTCTGTTGTGCAATATATCTACTTAGCATCATTGACTGCCTTACACTAATTATACTACCAATTATCTGAAGGCAGAGACTGGCTTTCTATCCTTTGCTCTTATACAAAGAGATAGTATGTAAAGCCAGCATGGTACAGTGATAAAAGTCTTTAGATGGAAATCAGAGGCTCTAGATCCAAATCCCAGCTCCACTACTTATATCTATGTGACCCTAAGCAATTCACTTAATCATTGTGGGTCTCAAGTTCTTTAATGTAAAATGAAGTGTTTGTATTAGATGACCTTTGAGGATCTGCTCAACTCTATGGAAAAAAATTAGCCTAACCCTTACTACAGAGGTAGAGTGTGATAAAGGGAAAATGCGTAGGCGTTGGCCCTATCACAGACAAGTATAACTAAAGAACTATGTCTCTAGATAGTAGATCATGTGAAAAAGACTGAGGTTCAGTAGTTTGCAAGATCAATATGATTCAAAGGTATAAGGTGGCAACCCCAATAGCTAATATGATTTAAAGTTTCATTCAAAGAGATAGAGTGTCTAGATCAAGGAAGATGATCATCCCACTATATTATGCCCTGACCAAAACACGTCTGCTTTATTATGTTTAGTCCTCAGTGCCATATTTTAGGAAGGACTGTGGTTTGCAGGTACATATACATAAGCACATATACATAGTGAGGAAATCTGCAACTATTCCAGTGTCATACAAAGACACGGCAAGGCAACTGGGGATGCTCAACTTAGAAATAAGAAGATTTGAAAAGAAGGTGTGAAATTCCTTTGGATTTAATTAAGTAGATTAAGAGAACATTGCTAATTACTAATTTATATACCTATTCTCCCATGTATACACAAAGGCATGTATACACAAACCAAGGGCATGCCCAATAAGGACATTAAGAAAAACATGCAAGCTTTCTCAAGTAATATTTGACAATGAATCATATTCTTACTGTCTTGTAATTAACAGGAAGATGCAAAGAATTGTAAAGTCTGATTTTTCTTATTTAGAGTTAGGGAAAGGGAACAACCATTTATCAAATAACCTACTATGTATCCAAGCACTATGTTAAGTGCTTCACAAATAGTATCTCATTTGATCCTCATAACAACCCTGGGAAAGAAATGTTATTATTATCTCCTTTTCACAGTCAAGTAAACTGACCCTGAGAGAGGTTAAATGATATGCCAGGATCACACAGCTAGGGAGTATCTAAGACTAGATTTAAACTTAAGTCTTCCTGACATCAAGCACAGTACTGTATCCACTGCATCCACCTACCTGCCTCTAGCATATTAGGTGGCCTTTCTGCGATGAACTTTTGGAAGGATATAGACAAGAATCCCACACAATAGGCAGGCAGGCATGAACTAATACGAGGATCATTGGAGGGAAATCTCAAATCAATGAGTTCAAAGTCATCATAGTATTCAGATATTAAGTGGATAAGGAGCTAGATTTGCTTTGGCCATTACAGAACAAGAACCAAAGGGTAGGAGTTACAGAAATCAATTCCAGCAAAATATTAAGAAAACTTTCCTTAGAATTAAAACTGTCAGAAAGTAAAAAGTGTTATTTCAATGGGCCATTTCCTTCTCACTGGAGATCTGTGATTAAGTGCCATTAAGGACAAACAACAACATGTCACATATGCACACATGACTCCTTGTTCTAATATAAATTGGATGAGACTAGATAGCTTTCATACAAATCTTAGATTCTGAGATCTACAAGACCAAAAAACTCTCTTTTCTTCTGCCTCAAAAATCAGTAGAAATCACCCAATATCCTCAAACATTGATTCCTACTTTGGTTATTTCAAATGTATAGGAACCAAAATGAAAAGAAGCACATTCATACATTCAAGAAATCTTTTCTAAGTAGCCACTTTAAGGCATAGGGAAAGACAAATAAGATAAGAAAGCCTCAGTCCTTCACAGAGTTAAAACCATATCAAGGTAAATAACAATGTCAGGCTTGTTTTTGAGATGGCCTTATCCTGGCTTTTCGCCACTGAGTAGGATATTGGGGAAAAAGAACAAAAACAAAGACAACAAAACACAATGAAAGAAGCTTCAGAACACCCAGATTCTAGTGCTGGTTGTCCTAATAATAATTTGTGTGCTATTGGACACAATAACCTTAACCAGAGCAATATCCACCTAAAATGTAAGAAAGCTATCCCAGAGGCTTGATTGGTCCATACTCCTAAAGCTTACCTAAGCCTTTGTTGTGGTTTCCCAGAAGTTGAAGCGCATAAAAAAAGCCAGCACACAAGAAGTCAGTGACCTTCCAATTTGATAAATGTACCACTGCCTTGTGAGTCACAACCTCACCCTACTGACCAGATCAATTTCTGCGTGGAGATCGGGGTAGCTGTGTCCCTAAAGCAGTGTGGCATCCTTTCCATGTTATGGCTAAGAAAAGATCCTTTTGTTAAATGTTATACAGTCTACAAGTGTCTCCCTTTATTCCAATATCCAACTTGACCTACCAGACTGGACTCAGTCAAGGGTGGCCTACAACAATTCCTGAACTTCAGTTTCCCAGTGCATCAAATAATGGAAGTGGACTAGATGATCTGAAAATTCTCCTTCAGTTACAAAATTCTATGAAATAATATTTTTCTTTCCTTGCCTCTTTGCTAGTGCTAATGTAAACACAGCAGAGTAAAGTTTGTGGTTATCTTCTCAATTTTTTTTGGTACCCCAGTTCCCATAAGATTTTTTGGACTTCATTCTAACCCCTTCCCTTATTTATTTTAAAAGTCAATATTTGCAATCTTCCATTTAAAACATCATGAAAGAAAAAATATAACTCTCCACTACAAATGAACTAATAACATGGAAAAACATCCACCCTTTGCTTTGAGCAGTAGACACTGAGGGGCTGACAAGCAGTTTCCTGGAAAAGTTGAGCTCTGAAAGGTTGAGCACATATCAAATAAAAAT
Source organism: Notamacropus eugenii (assembly GCF_028372415.1). Taxonomy (NCBI): domain Eukaryota; kingdom Metazoa; phylum Chordata; class Mammalia; order Diprotodontia; family Macropodidae; genus Notamacropus; species Notamacropus eugenii. Next base: position 163,287,779 of record NC_092877.1, on the reverse strand, counting down.
GAGAATAATATCTGGATGGTGGCAGAGAACAACTACACACAGAATTAGAGTAAGTGGATGCATTAGTTACATTCAATGGAAATTTCAGAAAATAGGCCTATGCTTTTAGCAAATGTCTGTTCTCTAATTCTACCCAGAGCAAAAATGGGAAAAGCTTGACTTTTGCAGGACAATTATAAAATCAAATTTTAAGAATATGCTTTTAAACAGAGAATTGTAAGGTCAACATCAAGTTTGGATTAATTTTTGATTTCCTTGACTTTCCTCAAAACCTATGTGATAGAATTCAAACAGAAAGCCTGAGATTTGAAGATTCAAGAGTTTTTCTTTTTTGCTGGGATAAGAAAGATCATTTAGAAAAAAAGTATGAAAAATACTCATTTACAAAGATACATATTACACAAAGACAATTTATTTTTATGTCCCAATATGCAATTATTTAATTCAAAAAATAATCTAAATAGAGTGAAAAGGGTTTTGGGTTGGACAACCAGGAGATGAATTCCCACAGAAGTTAAGTGACTTTGGACAAGTAATTTCACCTCACTATGATTGTTTTCCATCTGTATAATGTACTTAATCATCTCCAAACTTTCTTCTACCTATAAGATTCCATGATTTGACAAAAGGAATTCATCATTGGTTTTCCTATTGATTCAGATAATATCCTCAATGATAACCTTGGTATTTAGATGTACTGGAGTTTATCTGCAACATGAAATGGGCAGTACCTTGAACCACTCAAAATGTGTTTGTGGACCTACTCTCATGCTTTCCAATCTAGTTTTCCAAAGAAAGATTATAATCACATGCTCTCTCAAGTTTCTAGGCACTGATATTGCGCAAGAACATACTCTCCCTACTCACCATCCTAAATCTAAGTTCCCTAGTGATGGGCTTTCATTTCATTTGGGGAGCAATTATTTCTTTCAGAAAGCAACTAGTAGACTATTTTCATTTTGCCTTCTGTGTCTAAGAAATTTTAGCAATTTTCATTCATGATTATTTGAAATACAGCAACTAAAGTTTTTTTTTTTCCTGTCATGATTTTCAAGTAGTCTAACAATTCTTAGATTATCTCTCCTTGAACTGTTTTCTAGGTAATTTGTTTTCCATATTATATACCTTGTCATTTTTTTCATTTTAAAAAAATCTTTTGATTTTGTTTCAATTTTTCATGCAGTTTCAGGGAGAATGTTTCCTGTTTAATCTGTTCTAATTTTAAGAGTTCAATTCTTAAATAACATTTATCTATTATTTACTTATTCCAAGATATTAATCATGCTTGTCATTCATTTTCTCCCTCCGCATCCTATATTGCATTTTCCGTTCCATGTATTTTGGGTATTTGTACAGTTCTGATGGCCAGGTCATTTTTTTCTTTAGACTTTACTTGGATTATTGTAGATTAATTCCCTTCTTATTGATTTATCCCTTGGGCATCTTTCATTGTAAGGTATTTCTTCATTTTGTTTAAAATTTTTTTGTTTGCTTGTTTACTCACATCTCCAGCCTCAATTTCTGGATCAGGAATTTGTGCCTAGATCAGACACCACTCATCCCTACTTAATACCCACTTCAATTGCTAAAACCAGGGCCTTGTCTTCTGCAGGAATTATGTGGTCTTGACTCATGCTGTGGTTTAAGCTAAGGCTTCTCAGATTCTATAGTGGGCATGGGCTTCCTGTTTCCTTGGTTGAGCACAGGCTTCCTAGATGTTCTTCTAGCCCCATATCCTGCCTCCTATGGGGAAGAGATCATTGGTTTGTCCCTTGTAGCGTTGGCCTCCGATCTAGGCTTTCTTACCTGCTGTGGATTGTATTTCACTCCATCTTCCACCTGTCCTAGTTCATCTCTGTTCTTTACTTCTACAGGACTCTGGCAATCTCTTTGCATAGTCCTAGACTACTGATTCTCCTTCCTTTTTTCTTATAATTATCCTTTTGGGAAAGTTTTCATTTCTTTAGTGGGTTTTACGTAGAAGTAGGGGCAGGGAGAGTAATGACACAGAGCTGAACTCTACTAGGTCCTCTACTAGGGCCATCTTTCCACAATCCAGTATGCTTCTGTTTATGTAAATGATATTTTTACATCTTAAACACAACTATTTGCTTGACAATAAGGAAAAAGAAGTAATATCATGGATACTCATGTATTAAAACAAGTGCAGGAATTATAAAATCCATCAATATTTACACATGAGCTTGGGGCACACTTTCCCACCAATGTACTTATTATCTGTGAGAAAGAGTGAACACATTTACACAAACCTTCCCGTAAAAGAGAGGCAACTTGAATAAGGGAAATTTATGTGCTCAGGATAACACAAAGCTCTGGACTACAGGTTTTGATGTCATTTCTGTCTAAGGAATTGTCTGTTAAAGTTCCTGGATGAATGTAGCATCTGTGTTGAACAGGTGCTTTCATTGCTAAGCTGAATTGATCCATGCTGTGCTTGACTAATACCTCATTGGACTGATGTTTTAGCCAAACTAGTCAAACCACTGGGTGACTTCTCTGATTCTCTGCTTGCAAGCTGTTCCTCTGTTCAGTTCAACTTCTAGTTTCCACTCACCAACCACTGCAATACTCATCAATTCTAGCTTCAAGCTTAGCTGATTTAGTTCTGAAATCTTTCCTTTCAACTCTACGACTCTGGTTCCCCTTCGCAATCAACCCCTTAGCTTATGGCTAGTAACAAAATTCCCATCTTCTGCCTATTATCAGAAGAATGACATTTGCCCCATAGGGTACAATAGTTCTGATATTTCTATTGTTCTGGAATTCTATAATTATTCACATTCCAAAAATGATCAGCAGCTATTTCAGAATCTTCTGAGTAACTTTCTCTCAAAACTCCGAACAGATAACTCAGCAACAAACTTTTTTTCATATGAAAGAGTAGCAAAATAGAAGAACAGTTGTATGTGTTGTTCAATCATGTCTGACTCTTTGTGCTCCCATTTAAGGTTTCTTGGCAAAGACTAGAGTGGTTTGCCATTCCCTCTTCCAGATCACTTTATAGATGAGAAAACTGAGGCAAACAGAATTAAGTGACTTGCCCAGGGTCATACAACTGAGTCAATGTCTGAGGTCATATGTGAACTCAGCAAGGTGATTCTTCCTGACTCCAGGTTTTGCACTCTATCTTTCATTCCACTTAGCTGCCCAAGGGAATAGTACACTACATTTAACTGCCAAGTATAGTCTAAAGTTTCTATTCTTCCTCAAAAGGGCACTCCTTCCTGCAATGCTATAGTATAACTGGCTCAAGCTGTAATCTTGATGCCGAGATACTAAGTCCCTTTAAAGAAAATCATTTTAACAGTGCAAGCAACAGATGTTTGCAAATGAGATTTGTTTTTTCTTTGTTTTCTCATTGGAGAAAGATAGTGAGAAGAAGAGAAGGCAGATCTTATTGAAAATAAAATTTAGTTATTTTGTGTGGTCATTTAAATTTCTGGTTTATTAAAGAAGTATAAATTTATATATTTTCAAAATCACTGATCTCTAAATGGTCACAACATGTTAGGATCACAGATTTATAGATCAATGGCACCTCAGAAGCTATCTAGTTCTACCCTTTCATTTTACAAACAAGGAAATTGAGACTACGCAGAGATTAAGTGACTTGTCAAATGCACTACATGTCAGAGACAAGTCTGAACCTAGATTCTTCAACTTTAAAGTCAGAGTTCTTTAATGATATTCATAGAGAGAGAGTAGAAGGCTTGTTTTCATGCTCCCAGATTTTTTTCCCTTAAAAGTATCTCTGAAAGCATAAAATCCCAGTGAAGAAAAAAAAAAATGGGTTTTAAAATAGTATGTGAAAGTACATTAATTCCCAGAAGGAAAATGTTCATAAGAAACAAAGAACTCTCCCATAATCAAATGGAGTTTTTTGAAATTACAGCAAATATACAATTTGTCTCCAGTTATGATACTTACGAAAAAAATGTATAAGTAAAGCGCTTTGTGAACTTTAAAGAACTGGGAAACATTTGCTGATTTCCATCAGATTGGTACAACTCTTGGTAGACACTGAGATTCTTTATATGTCAAAAACTAATACACATTAATCACTCTGGGTTACTGTCACATGCTTCATAAAAATGTAGATTTTGAAGCTATTATGGTGAAGATTCTTGATTATAAATTCTTTTTATCAAGTTGTTCAAAACTTGAAGGGAATGTAGAACTCCACATCATAGAACATCATTGAAATCCTCTAACATTTTGTGCAGGATGGAAGTTTCTGTTAATAATTGTTAACAGAAAAGTTAATTTCACCCATGCCAATTATTAATAAGTTAATCGAATTTTTAGACTCTGGAAACTGTAGCAAGAAACTAATAAAGAAAATGGAAATATTCTGGAATTTGTTTCTAGGAAGAATGTCATTTTACTCTGGTTTAAAAAAATTAGATATTCTACTAAAAGTCAGAAGTGTCACATTGGCTGCTTATCTCCAAATGGCTGCAGATTAGATTCTCGTATTCAACAGTCCAATGCTGGGATTTGGGAACTGGTCACTCAACTTCTGCACATTTCACATCTGTAGCTATTCCACAAGGGAACTATCCTTTGTATGCACAAGTAGCTATCTGGCAATAACTATGAAACTTGCACAAAAAGCCTGCTATAGAACATGATTTCTGTCTAGTTTGTTAGGTTATTGACAGAGCCATGATTGATGAAAATGTGCTAAGGATTTCATTTTTGGATACCTTCTAACCTAGGACTCAGTCCTTGAATAATCTGATAACTGGGTCCTATTTTCCTAGTTTTGTGACAGTGTCCTGAACACTAGTAGAAGGAAAATGAGTATAGCTTTTTAAGCCTCTAAGAAGGGTAAAATTCTTTTTGTAGGGCTCTACTTGTCATTGTGTATGTTTGTTAAGGGCAAAGATTTCAGTTGGGTTCTCAGCGGGGCAAGATACTGGGATTGGAGGTCACAGATGACAGTTCACTTCAGGCTAATCTATAGATTCATGTCTGAGAGCATATTACTAAAACCCCACAAAAGCAGCAGTAGCCAGATCAACTAGGGAAGACACAATACCATAAGGACATATTTTTTATAGGGAAGTAGAAGCTAATGTACAATTCTCAAATGATGCTTTCCTTACACAAGTGTTTCAATTACTTTGTTGCATATTTGATGCCATCTGGAACACTACACTGGGGAATAAGCTCAGGACTGAGAAGCAGGAACTTTATAAGAAAGATTCTCTAAGTTGAAATGATAAACTGAAGATTGTTTACCACTAAAAGTTGTACTTTACATTGGTCTTTGTCAACATGAAGCATAATTAATTTAAGTCTTGGGGGTCTGTTCTCTCTGAGCTTTTAGTTTGCACAAAAAGGTGATGACACCTATATATCTTTCAAATTTCAGCTTATTTTAAACACACACACAGACATATATATATGTATATATATATATATATATATATATATATATATATATATATGTGTGTGTGTGTGTGTATGTATGTATGTATGTATGTATACTTGTTCACCTCTTTGACCATAAAATAATCAAAGATAACATTACGAGATACATTAAAAGAGGAAGTGGAAAAAAAGGATATCAGTTATACTCAGGAAGACAAGAATTTATATTCTACTTCTGATACAAACTATGTCCAGGAGGAAATCCTATCTTCTCTATAAAAGTCTGTCTGTCCTCTTTCCTCATCTGTAGAGTAGAGATGATACCTAAAATATTTACCTCACATGGTTGTTGTGAAGATCAAAAACATAATAAAGTGCTTTTCAAATCTTAAATTATATATAAATGTTCATTATTATTTATGACAAAACTCTTATTTGTCTTTTATTCTCCTTTCATTATGTGGGACCTCACATTTTTTGTTAGCACCATATATGTCCTCCAATTCTCTTTTTCCACAAGGATATACTTTCTGAGGAATCATATTCCCCAGAAATTCTTTCATCAAGCCAAGTAAAAAACAGTCTAGAAAAGAGAAAGTTAGAATTGTTTATTAACAATTAGAGATAATCCAAATGGATTAAATGTGCTACTTCCTGGGGAGGCAAGTAGTTTTTCCTTGCACTGGAGATCTTCAAGCAAAAGCTAAAAGACCACTTCTTAGGTAGATAGTAGTGTGAGGGATTCTTTTCTAAGAATAAGGTGGACCAAATGGCTGCTGAGGCATCATCCAATTCTAAAATTCTGTCCTTTCAGAAATTCTCTGATTCTATACACTCACCAAGACCCACAAGCTAGTTTCTACACAGGTAAAATATGTCTCCACTAAAAGAGATGCAAGACATTTGCCTTTACAATGGCAGCCTGCAAGAGTAAGTCCAACTAGACTAAGTTTTAGGAGGGTAGAAACTCCACACCTCTTTCAATTTCCCTACAGCATCTATCCTTAAAGGGAAAATAAATGTTTGTGGATGTGATATTGATGTTGCTACTGCAAGACACACAGTCAGAATTGTTTCTCATGCGTCCTTGCTTCGTAGACACCATCACAATTTTCTCTATTTTTTTCTCTATGATGGCTAGGGCTTCAGACATTTTACTTTCAGTTGCAACTAAAACACACATATACACATTAAGTTTATTAATTCATTTATTCTCAAACTGCATAATATTTCTCTTTTAAAATGTACTGAGTCTTACCTATTACTGAGCATATTATCTAACAGCATTCTCAGAAGTTCTGGGAGTTGTATTAAACATGTATATTTAACCTCCATAAAGATAGAAAGCTCCATTTGCATTCTGCTGCCAGAATCAATAGGTGACCATATAGATATAATGTCAGCCCAGGAGCAGCATCCCTAGCTTGACGTCAAAAGCATTTTTCGAAATTGCCCCAAATGAGCTTTGGGGACTCTAAGTTCAGAAGCACTTCTACGTGTATGCTTACTTAAAATGAAAAGCAATTTTGCCTGTGCAGCGAAAGTCATTCACTTCTCTCTCAAATTTTCTCCCTTAACTCTGGCAAATTATATCCATAGAACAAAGGGGCACTGAGGGCTTAGAAGGACCTCATCCACAGAGTTGCTCTGTATTTGCAGACCCATCAATGTCTATATCAGCAGTCATTTTCTTTCTTCTTCTATATCTTCTTTAAACTTTTGAGTTTAACAGGCTCCTGTTGAGTATAAAAGCCCTTAAGCACCCACAGTGAAGTTCCATGCTGGAAATCCTTTGAAAGACTCAGCAGCCTTCTGGAGGATTCAGATGCATTAGAACTTCCCAAATCACTTAGTCCCAAAAACTTTGGTGAGGAAGGACCTGCTGAAATTAATTTCACACCTAGAGTTTTCTGTACTCTCCATTTGGAAGGGAAGACCTGGTCTATAGAAGATATTCATTCATCTTTTTCTCCTAACTTTTCATCCCAACTTCACTGAGAAGAAGGAAGAAAAATATCATAGAGAGAGAAAATGGGTACTTGAGGTGGGGGAACAATTCTTCTCACTATTCCTATCTCTTACAGTACTATCAAGAGAGGTAATTAGTTGGACTGCTCAAGTCATCAAAGAGAGGTCAGCAATCTGGGAGTCCTACCTGCCAGGTAGAACATTTCCCCTGCCATAGAAAAATGATCTTTAGGAGGTTGTAGGGAGACTAGAGAAGATACCATAAGAGAATCTAGACTTCTGTTTTTACTTACAGATCACAGGTTAAAATGTATCATTTAGATACCTTATATCCTTTAGACATTAGACCCAAACTTTTTTTTAATAGACCTTAGCTATACTCCTGTTAATTGAATTTCAGAAAAAAAAAAAGACCTGAATATAGGTGTCTGAAAAAAATGAAATGTCTATTTCCTCTTTGGTTATTGAAGAAAATTTCCCCAGGTTTTCCTGGTAGCAAAACCAATAAACAGCAAGAATAAAATAACATCTTTTGGTTGTTGAAATTATTAAAGATTTACAATTGCAATACTAAGGGAACCTGGAATTTATAGGACATTGTGAAGAATATGATAGCACACTTCTACTTCTATATTATATATCTTGATGGGAACTGAATATTCATTAACTGGGTGAAGACACTTAAAATTGGAATTTGGCTCAGTGAATAAGAGGTCTGGGCCCATTTATACCATGCTGCAAGCCAGTCTAGAATCTCATTCCAGCAGCAGGCCAGAATCATGGTACAGTAGCTCTAGCCACAGCCCTCAGAGGAGATGGCTTGAAGGGTAGAAAAGAACTTATCTTTCCCTCTCTCCCATCCTTTCTATCTCACCAGGGAACAATGTGATTATCAGTGATACATCAGTTTTCAGAGGTCCCACCAACAGATGATTAGAGGTTCACAGCAGAGTCCCCAGAGTATCAGTGGCCAATGGAAGAGTCTGCAACTGTCCTTGCTATACTTGTTTAATATTAACTCTGGTTGATAATCAATGGAGAATGCACCATATGGGAACTTGTGAATAACAGTATTAGTAAAAAATAACCCCTCAGAGTTACATTTAGAATAATGAAGGGAGAAGCAGTATTCGTCCATCTGGGAACCCAATTTGCTGTGCAAAGATTTGGAAAAGAAGTCCCAGAAGGGGTGTGTGTGTGTGTGTGTGTGTGTGTGTGTATGTGTGTGTGTGTGTGTGTGTGTGTTCATCATTCGTTGCCAAAGAAGACAATGCCATCAGAGAAATAATGACATGACTTTCACTTGACTTTGTTTTGAGTGAGGGAGGGTTGTGCAGGTCACCAGCCTCACTTCTCCTCCAGAGCCATCTGAATCCAGGGACCAGATATTCATCAGGATGACTGGAGATGACCCAAGATGAGGCAATTGGGGTTAAGTGACTTGCCCAGGGTCACACAGCTAGTGAGTGTCAAGTGTCTGAGGTGAGATTTGAACTCAGTTCCTCCTGACTCCTGTGCTGGTGCTCTATCCACTGCACCACCTAGCTTCCCCATGCAGAAGAGGTACTACAATAACAACAACCTGAGTTTTCTACAATTAAACTGGCCTTTTCCTTTTAGTCTATTCACTTTCCTTCCTTCTGAATCTACCTTCTTGGAGTCGAGATGAAAGAATTGCTATCTCATAATTCATTGTCATCATTGTCTTCCTCCTGCCTCTCAGCAGAGGATCTTCCCTCATACTATACTGAAAAAAGCAAAGGTGTCCTTCTAGCTTCCTCTCCTGATTTCTACACTTCAGTTACTCAGAATCATTCCCTATCCCATTTTTGCTCTCATCTCTGAGGATTATGTGGTTTTTTTTCTGACCAGTGCCAACACCTCTAGTTGTGCTCTTGATCACATCCTCTCTTATTTCCTCCATCATTGGCCACTCTTTACCTATTGTCAGTCTTTCCTCACCAACTGGCTCTTTTCTTGCTATCTACAAACGTACCCAGAACTCTTTTATCCTTTTCAAAAAAATCCTATCGTTCTTCAAATTATTGCCCTATATCTCTCCTTTTTTGTGGTCCAAATCTTATTAAAAAAGTTGTCTCTACTTGTTGCTTCCACTTTCTCATTCCTCTGTTTGGCAATGGATCCCCTTTCTGCCTTTCCAGACTTATTATATATTATTCCCCATAATGCATAGACTCCATAGTCAAGCCAAAGTAGCTTACTGTGTATTGCATCTCTCATATTCTTGCTTTTGCTTTGGTTGTCCTTAAGGACTAGAATGTTTTCCCTTCACATGTTTCCTTAAAGAGTCAGGTCAAGCATCTCTTTCAGCATGAAGACTTTCCTTATACCCACGCTGTTAGGGCCTCTTCCCCAATCCAAAGGTATCTTGTGTCTGTCTTGCATATACTTGGAGAATGAATGCATGCACATGCTGTCTTTCTCATGATGGTAGAAACAATATGATGTAAACACCTGGGGGACAAGCATTGTTTCACTTTTGTCCTTATATCCTCAGCACTCAGCATGGAGTACATATTTAATAAATACTTGTTGATTGATTTATTGATGCTTTTTTGCCCTTAAGTCTTGAATGGATAACAACAGACACAGGCCAAATTTGAATGTTTCTGGAAGAAATTTTTGTTGTGGGCATAGGTCATATGCTTCTTAATGAGAAGCATACAAGACTGGAGCCAGATCCTGTAAGTCCAGAGCTTTGGTAATGGGCACAGTTTACAAATTCTATTCTCAAAAGTGAAATAACTTCATTAATATAGTTTGCCAAAGCTCATTTAATTTTCACGTATTTTAATGCATAATTATGCCTGCATCACGAAAGCCTGTAAGCACATTTGCAGAGTAAAAATCCTTTAAATGTAAAATTACAGAATCATCCCTGGTGATACTAATGTTTTCTTTTTGTGTCATTCTTCAATAAAATTGGCAGGTTTTTTTTCTTTCTTTGTCTCATAGAACATGAGATTTGCACTGTTCTTTTAAAAAAATAGCATTTAAGAGATAGGAAAAGCAAAACAAAGGAATACTTACTAAGTCAAAGATGATCCACTGAAGTTATGCTATTATCAAGTTTGAACAGAAAACAAAGTTTAAAAATTTCAAGAGATGATATATGAGGTGAAAATTTTTTAGCACAACAAATTTCTGAGCCCAAACCCAAATTAGAATAGCTTCCAAAAAGCATGCTATCATCCATGGAAAAATCATCTAAACCAGAGAGCTTTCCATGTATGCAGCTAGGTAGGCTACATTGTAGTGCATTGCCAAGGATGACTTGCGTGCAAAAAGGGACATAAAAGATGTCATCTGGGAAAAGTATGACTGATAAAGGGGGTCAACAAATCATGAAATGAGTGTAGAAAATAAGAGAGAAACTGTCCAGGTACTAGTTCCTAAGGAATGTTAGAAGCCCAAAAAAAAACACCTCTGGGATGTTGCAGAGAGCCACTACAGAGGATTTATGGAGGGACATGGACAAAAATTGTACAGGATGTAAAGGTATGGTTTTAATATCATTAGAAAGAACACCTAATCACCGATCCATTGAATTACTGAAACACCTAATTAGGTATTTATATTAAAGTATTCAATCCACAATAAACACTTAGATTGAAGTTTGACAATAGGTTGATAAAATCAGAGGGAAGTTTAGAGGCAATCTAAGCCAATCCCTACCTGAAACACAAAGTCCATCTACAGTACAACTGACAAATGGTTTGTCAGGCTTAAGTGAAAAGTTATTTTTAAGCCCAGCTCAAGATAACACATTTCATCTACACCCTGAGAAGATAAAGATTATCATTTGAGAAAGTGGGTTTCTGTTTTACCATTCCATAGTAACAAAGAGGGAAAAATGAGTAGATGTCTACCTGTGTTTAACATATGATATAGAAATACCATGGTAGGTTGAAACATTAAACTTATTGTCCCTTAATGTGTTCTTCTTCATGCTCAAACTCCCTAATTCCTTCAACTGACTTTGTAAATTATGGTTTAAAAATTCTAGTTACCCGTCCATGCTCTGTCCTGTTAATGTCTTTCTAAGAATGCAGCACCTGGAACTGAACACAGTACTTCAGGAGTGACATGCCTGTTGAAAACAAATACCTCCTTCCCCCTGAACAACATGTTTTTCTACTCATGGAACTCAAATTTACTACAGCTTTTAGATGTCACAAAATAAATCCTCAGGTCTTTTGAGCATGAACTTTGTCTAACTACATGATCTCTCTCATCCTGTCCTTTTGTAGTTGAAAGCATCTGGATCCAAGAGCATTATTTTACTTCAGTCCTTGTTAAATTTCATCTTATTAGATTTGTTAAGGTCTTAAGCACAAAGAGGACAGGAAGAGTAGGCAATGATAATTTGATGTCACAAGGGTATTTATAAATAGCTGCAACTTTGAAAATAAAGTCTGAACCCTTCTCTATTTTCACAGGACACTTGAGATCGATGACTGTAGGACATTGATTCCAGGGTACAGAACTTTTCTCTCACTTTTTCCAGCCACTCGTCCAATAAGTGAAGTACCCCTCTAATGTTATCTATCTTTTCCATACCTGACATCTTCTCTATCGGAGCATGATCTTCTTCAGGGTCTATATTTTTAATTGTTGTAATTGTATCTCCAGGGCCTATCATAGTGTCTGCTAAATGGTGTTTAATAAATGCTTATTGACTGATTGATTTTTCATTGATTGCTTTATTTGCTCCATCATGTTTAGATTCTGCCGTAATCTCATTCCCCTAAATAAAAGATTCAATACCAAAATAATAATCTTGAAACAAAATATGCAGATCTGGAAATAACAAAACAACTGACACATTGCACCTAAAAGTGCCAACCATTTTAATGTATTATTTTTTGGGGGTCTCACAACTCCTTAGAGTTGAACTGATCTCAAAGAAATTAAGTGATCCATGGTTACAGAGCAAGTGTCATAGAAGGATTCAAAACCAGATTTTCTTTACTATAAATCCAGCATTGATATCCATTTTTCCAAGCTGTTTCTAGAATACACACTATTATATAGAGAGATTATAGCTTATGCAACCTTTGTATCTTTCCCAATTCTACAGTATAGTAAGGCTTAATAAATCTTTAGTAAATCAGAGAATGGGTGATGATAAAACTAAAGTTTCCTTGAGTACCTACAAGATTTTGTTTTAATTTATCATTGGAGCCAAATGAATTTAAAAGTTTCTCCCTGTCCCCAAAACCAGAAGAAAATGGTGGACATCAGCCCCACTCTATAACCTCTGAAGCTGACCTTGCTCCTCACCCTCTCAGAGGTAAAATTATTGTATTTATTACAGCAAATCCATATGAGTTTAACAAAACTTCTAGTAAGCATACTTGTTATTTTCATCCTTCATTCTTGAAGAGGACCATGACATCACAGAAATGATGACATGACTTTCACTTGACTTTGTTTTGAGTGAGGGAGGGTTGTGCAGCTCACCAGCCTCACTTCTCCTCCAGAGCCATCTAAAACCAGTGACCAGATGTTCATCAAGATTACTGGAGACCACCCAGGATACAGTGGGAGCCCTCGGCCTTTCAGGCTAAGGTCTTTTCAGGTACTCAGTTAAAGTGAAGCAATGTCTATTTAGTGAATAGGCCTTTTTATAAAGTAGTCAGGGGATAGCTCCTTTAAATAGAAAAGAAAAATAAATAAATAAATCAAGCTAGGGGGGTGCGTTCTGAGTGCACTGCCTCTAAGGTTTTAGGGAAGACAAGAAAGAAAGAAGGAAAGAAAGAAAGAGAGAGAGAGAGAGAGAGAGAGAGAGAGAGAGAGAGAGAGAGAGAAAGAGAGAGAGAGAGAAGGAGGGAGAGAGGGAAAGAAGGAGGGAAGGAAGGAAAGAAGGAAGGAAGGAAGGAAGGAAGGAAGGAAGGAAGGAAAGAAGAGAAAGAAAGACAAGAAAGTAATATAGCCACGAAATAAGCATCAGAGAGGATATCAAAACAGGGATGCCTTTTTGACTGATTTCACCTGAGTACTTGAACTTCTAAAAGATTGGAACCAATTCAGATTTGGACTATTTTCTATCCTTTGAGATAATCTCTCCATTAGACCTATTCACCCATCTAGACAATAATCTGTTGCTCCCTAAAGTCGGGGGCTGACTATGAACCCTCATTCTACTATCTGCCAGCCCAGTCTATAAGTTCCTGATATAAAAGAAGCCCCTATTCATATGCCAAACCATTTGAGTGATTGACAGTATGCAAACCAACGGGAAGAATAGGGATGATGAATAGAACTGGCATCTCCAGTGCTATGAATCATAAATAAGTTTTCGGAATTAATATCCAACATCATATAAAAGAAGCTTTTCAAGTTCACAGTTATGAGCTGATCACTGATATGAGGTCCCAGCTATCCAATTTATTTGTGAAAGTTTTCTCTCAACTATGCAGAAAGGAAAAAAATAAGAGAAATGCCTTCTAAGAGTCATGTTTCACCTGGAAAATATCAAAGGAAGGGAATATAAAGATGCACTTTTAGAAATGATGGATTGGGAGGCTAATCCATTATTGACTATGAAAGGATTGTAGGTGTCATCTTTGGGCACTGTTTTATTAAGCTGTTGTTCCTAGTCATAAAGAATGAGAACAGACACTTCTTCAGATAGCTGATAATTGTCTGTTGGGCTCTGCCTCTACAGACACCATTCATCAGAGCCACTTATTCAGAGGATTGAATCAAAGTGCAAAGCACATAATAAAAGTTGAGGTGGAAGAAAAGTACAAACTTCAGGGACAAAACTTAGATCAAATTAATTTTTGCTAGACTCTGAGCTCCTTGAGGTCAGATACTATCATGTTTCTTTGAATCCTTCAATTCAGTTTAATGCAACAAATACTTAAGTGTCTATTACGTATTTGGGATTTAAAGAAGACAAGAAAAACAGCCCCTATCCTCAAGAATCTACGATACTACCAAGTGCCCAGTATAATGATTTGCACAATACAACAGTTCAAGAAATATTTGTTGAACAAAACAAATAGCAAAAATAAAACATATTACTAAAAAACTTAATGATGAGAAGGATCACTGGGGAATAAAGTTTGCATGTGGGTACGCACACACACACACACACACCTGTCCTGTGTCCATGTTATATGCTATTTCAATTCAATTCAACAAACCTTTGTGAAAGGAATGGTGCTGCCTGCTAAGAACTTAAAAAACAGAAGAAGATTCTGTCTTTAGTTTGTTTAATTTCTATGGGAGGGGATGTAACATTGATGGATGTAAATAAATGTATAATATGTGTAAAGTAATTTGGAGAGACGTAAAGTAATTTGGAAAGACAAAGAGAGAGAAAAGGTGAGAGACAGGAGGGAAAGCCAGGGAGCTGGAAAGAGAAAGAGAGAAAAAGGCAAGAGAGAGAGAAAAGGAGAGAAAAAGAGAGAGATGGAAAGAGAAAAAGGGAGATGGAGAGAAAGAAAAGGTGAGAGAGAGGGGACAGACAGCCAAACAGTAACAGAGAATAGAAGGGGAGGGGGGGAGAGAGAGAGAGAATGCTACAAAGAAAGGAGCCAGGGAAAGAAAGAGTTGATCCTAGAGTTATGTTTGAAGGAATTTAGGGATTCTAAAAGTTTAACATGAGACAGGACAATCTTTGGACCCACACTTTCACAACAAAAAACACCTTTGCTAAGATTTGTTGATTTCAAGTTTGTCAGTCTTATCTACCTTCTTAAATTTTAAGTTTCTTGAGGGGGCAATGGAGGGAATTATGTCAATTGCTTTATCTATGTTTGTGTTTTTCTTCATCCCAAATGTCAAATACATTGCTAACCATTCTATAATATGGCTAGCAATTATACACCATATGACTAACAATTTTTAGTTTTAAGAATTGTTTAAATGATTGATAAAATAGCTTAAGACAAATAATTATGAAATAATAAATATGCAAAAAAAAAATCCAAACAAAAACTGACCAACAACTACAGAGGCAGCTAAGTGTTACAGTGGATAGAGCTCTGGGTCCGAAGTCAGGAAGAAATGAGTTCAGATTCAGCTCCAGACACTTACTAACTGCATAATTCTAGGCAACTCACTTGACCTCTGCTGCCTCAATTTCCTCAACTGTAAATGAGGATAACAGTTCCTACCTTCCAATGTTGTTGTGAAGATCAAATGACATTATATAGATTGCTCAGAACAATGCTTGGCACAAGGGAGCTTAATAAATTCTCACTTTCTAACCATTCTTTCCTTCTCATAATTAAGTATATATAATATTAGGTTACTACTAAGTGACATGCACTGAGTCGGATGTTGGGAGGAAGGGGGATAATAATATACCAAGACACTTCATCTCCAAACTCCAGTCACTTTCATTGATTATCTACCATACCTAGAATTCTCTCTCTTCTCATCAACACCTCCTAGCTTCCCTGAATTCTTTCATGTCCCACCTAAACATCTTTCCTTCCAAAGGAATCCTTTCCCTATCCCCCTTAAAGCTACAACACTCACTTCATTGATTATCTCTAATTCATCCTGTACATATCTTATTTATACATAATTGCTTGCAGTGGCCTCCCATATTAGACTGGGAGCTTCCTAAAAGCCAAGATTGACTGTATTTTGCCTATTTTGGTATCTCGTAAGGTTAGCACAGTGCCTGGGATGTAACAGGTGTTTAATAAATATATTGGTTGATTGACAGACTATTTGTGCCCTTGGGGAACTTAAAATTCTAAAGAAAAAACACAAGAAGGATCCAGAAGACATACGTATTAGTAAAGGGACTGGGCCTGTGTATGGAAATCTTAAATGAGGAAACTCCCTCTATTAATACTGTACAACACCTCTTTGGTTTCTGATTTTAGAAAGTTACCTAGAGTATTAAGATATTAAATGACTTAGCCAGGGTCACAGAGTCAATATGTATCATTAGCAAGTCCTGGACCCAGGCTGTTTCTCACATACAAATATAATGCAGATTAAGATTAGAATTAGAATACAGTAATAGTATAGAAAAGTACATAAATTGCAAAGAGGTGGTATGCTGGATTGCCAAGAACATCAAATCTCACATCAGGAGCCTTGGGTTTAGTCCTAGCTCTGATAGTAGCTCAGAGCCTGTGGGTAAATCACAATCTTTTTGGTGCCCAGTTCCTTCAGTGGAAAGGTGAGGCTAATAATTCTTTCACTACTTACTTTCCAGAGCCATAGCACTAGATGGGAATGAAACATGGGAATCCACTGAAAGAAATGAAGGGGATTATCTTGGGAAAGAGAAGACTTAAAGACAGCAACATAACTGTTCTCAAGTATTTGAAGACTGTCATGCCGGCTAAGTGGTGCTCTACTTAGCTCCCGAAGGCAAAATGGGATGCTTGAGTTTTATTTGTTTGTTTATACATGACCAGTGATTTCATTGGTGCAAGTAGTTCCCAGTCTGAGGGAGCTCTCTGAAGCACAGAAGTTGTGACTTGCCCAAACTCACAAAGATGGTGTGGTCAGAGATTGTAAACCAGTTCTTCCTAGTAGTAAGAGTAGAAATGGCAGAGAAACAGATTCAATGTGTCAGGGTGGGGTGAGATTTGAGAGCTTTTCCAAAGAGGAATAATTTGACTGCCAATGTAGGGAAAATTCAAAGAATGGAAGAATTTGAGACTTGGAAGAGATATCAGTAGCTATCTATCCCAACTCACACGCAAAAGGATGCCCCCTTTTAATATGCTTGACAAGTAGTTACCCAGTCTCTTCTAAAGACTTATGGTGAGAGGGAACATACTCAAGTTTCAACTTTGAAAGGTTTGTGCGAAGTGAGTAGATCCAGGAGAACAATGTATAAAATAATAAGAACATTGTAAAGACAAACCATGATTTATGATCACTGATCAATGCAAAGACCATCCATAATTCTGAAGATGATTCTTCCTACCCATCTCCTAATAGATGATGGATTCAAGAAAAAGAATGAAACATACATTTTCAGACATTACCAGTCTAGAAATGGGTTTTTCTTGACAATGTGTATGTGTTACAAGGGTTTTATTTTGTTTTTTTCAGTTGGAGGAGTGGTGCATAGGAGAGAGGAACTATGGATAGGAAGGAAGGAAGAAGAAGAAGAAGAAATGAAGAGGGAAGAAGAAAGAAGGAAAAAGAGAGAAAAAAGAAAGGAAAAGTAAAAAAGAAAATTTATTCCATAAATTAAAAATAAAATAAACAAATAAAGGGGGAAAATAAATTTTAAAAAGAGTAATTACAGCATCCTTTCAAAATGCAAATTAGAGGAAAAGAAAGCAAGGAAGAATCACAGATAAGCAGGACAGCTTTGAAAGCTAAGTTAATTTATTTTACATATGTACAAAGAAAAGCAAGCTGTATATAATAGAATAGACACTAGAAATTCTATGTATAATCTTCTTTTTCTGTTTTACTATGCTTATGGATATATTTATTTTATTTTATTTGTTATTCAGAATAATAAAAAGTTAAAAAAATTAAAAAGAGAGGAAAGCTACCACTTCTCCAGGCAACCTATTATACTTCTAGACAGCTTTCATGGTTAGAATTCTTTATTCTTACATCAAGCTCAAATCTGCTTCTTTAAAACTTCTACCCATTACTCCTAGTATAGTTCTCTGATACCAATAAGAATACATCTAATCCATCTTCCATATAACACTCTTCAGACAGTTGGGTTCATCATCACTACCTATTATCCAATACTTGGTCAACATTCCACCCCTGGTCTCCTTAGTTACTTCCTTGCTTCCCACTCCACTGAGACAAAGTGGAGTGTTCTTCTGCAAGAGTGAAAAGCTGCCACTACCATAGTCTCATCTCTACTGTTCTGTTAATTATGTCCAAAGCAAAAAGTTTATGGCAGCTGGAGAAGATGAACAAGAAAGAAATAATTATATTTAAGGGGACAGTAATAAAAATATGGATTGAAGTCTGCTATAGATAAGATGTTATACAGATATCACCTGTCCCACAGCAAGAGCTAAAAAGAATCTCAAAAGCCATCTATTCCAACCTTTAAATAAATTGAAATTATAATTGTAACATCATTACTTAATTCATTTATTCAAAAAGCATTTATAAGCATTTGTGCAAGGCACAGGGCTAGGTAGTGGGGATATGAGGTCAAACAAACACAAATATCCTTGAACTCAAGATAATTAATTACATTTTTTCCAGCAGGATTCTTAGCCTTGGAAAATGTGAACTTAAAAAATACATATTTTGATAACTGAGTTTCAATATTCCTTTTGGTTCCTTTTGTAAACCTATATATTTTATTTTATGCACTCATATTAGATTAGAGGTCTATCCAAAGGCTTCACTAGATTGCTGAAGGATTCCATTACACAAAGAAGATTAAGAACCCCTGTATGTATAAAGGGAGAATAATATGTGAATAGATAGATAGTAACCTAATTCTATGAGGAAGAGTTGGAGGACACTTAGAATTAGAGGGATAAGGAAGGACTTCCAAAAGAAAATGGTGCCTGAGTTGAGCCCTGAATAAGGCTAAAAAGCTTAAGAGATGAAGAGGAAGTTAGTTCATTCTAAGCAGCCAAAACAACTTGTAAAAAAGGAAGCAGGATACAGAATATCAAGTTTGGGGAAAAGTGAGTAGACCAGTTATGCTAAAATACTGATTGGAAAGGAATGACTTGAAATCACCCTGGAGCAAGAAGGTTAAAGGTTCTACATGACAATCTAATGCATTTGTATTTTATCCTACAGTTAAAACTAGGAAGCCCTTGAAGATTCTTCAAGTGAGAGGTAACAATCAGCCTGGAGCTTCAGAAAGATTATTTTGGTGGCTAGGCTGAGGATGGATTAGAAAAGGGAAAAACTAAAACTAGGGAATCCAATTAGCAGGGTAGTCAAATGAGTAGAGAGAAGGTCACTGATCCAAACATGACATAGTGTAATGGCAGGACGAACATGACTTGATCATTGATAGTTGCTTTGCTACGAAAGAGGAATAAGAACAGGCAGGGTAGAACTGAAAAAGGAATGAAGATTTCACTAGGACTTCAAGATTTTGAACCAGACACAAGAACAATAGAAGTGCCCTCAACATCCCTAACAAGTGGCCATGCTGCAGCCATTTAAAAACCACCTTCTGAAATAGCTGGTCTCTTGGTTCTAATTATTAATGTGTTTTCCTTATGTCAAACCAAAATCATTTCCTTCTATCCTTACTACATTTTTCCTAGTTATGTAAGAGGGACAAAAAGATATGGAAAATGAAGAATGGGGAACCCATAGAGAAAACTCACATTAAATACAGAGAGGAAAGAGGATGAGTAAATTTTAAAGCCTTCAAGATAGAGGTGACATGTGGACCTGAATTACAGTTCTGGTTGTGTGAGTGAAGAGAAGGGGACGTATCTCAGAGAAGTTGTGAGAAGAGGACAAGATTTGTCAACTTGATGGATATGTGGGATAAGTGAAAGTGAGGAGTTGAGGACAATATCACAGTTATAAACATAACTAACCTGAAGAATGGTAGTGTCCTTAGATGTAATAAGATGATAGAGCTGAGGAATTCATTTGGAGACAAATACAGTGACTTCTGTTTCTGACATGTTGATTTTGGGATGCCTACAAGACATCCTGTTTAAAATATAGGTAATTTATCATAAGATACTGGTTTCCTGGAGAGAAAATAGGTCTACTACCACTAGATGGATTCTTTCCTTTTCAATTGGGCTACCTGAATACTCACTCAGTTTATATTAGGTAGGAACAAACAACTCTGTTCCTTCTGATAAGATGGAGGACCATCAGGCCATCTACCCTGCCATATCCTCCTAAGGTCCCCTGGACCTTGACATCTGCCCTGCCTCTGGGCATTACAGCCCCATAGGTCTTAGGTCTTGTCATCCACCCCACCTCTGTACCATTAGGACTTCCAGGCCTTTCTATCTTCCTTGCATATAATTTCTTCTATGCCTTATCTCCCTTAATTGGACTAACTTTTCTTTGTTTGCTTTGTTTTCTTGTGTTGTTTTCTATTAATGTCCATAGTGTTTAGAACAGAACTAGGCACACAGTAAAAGTTTAATGTTCTTTTTTTTATTAATTAAACCATAATTAAACGAGGACTAGAATCTTGTACATATAAGAGTAATGGGAAAGCTTTAAGGAGAATGATATGATTGAAGTAAAACACAGATAGGACACTTGTACGTATTAGGCTGATGTCAATTTTGAGTTCAACTCCACAAATATTAAGTGACTAGCAACATTAGGAAGTCATAGGATCAAAAATTTATAACCTTGACTTAAAATTATTTAATTGACTTTAGTAATTATTTAACTCAATCAAAATTAAGGTCCAAGGTCAAAGGTAAGTTGTTATTTGCTCCCAGAATCTTGGCTCTAAATTCAGTGTTCTTTCCACTGCCTTATTTAGCAAAAGAGCAATCCAGTTTTGCCCCTGGTAGGAAAGGCAAGGGGACCAACACTTGATATGTGAGATGAAGATAAGTGATGAATTTAGGATGACACCATGTTTGTAACTAGACCTCCGGCTTGCTCCCTGGTGCTTGTTGTTCATTGATGAAAGCTCATCATATCTGGAGAGCCAGAAAGAACTATGCTTCATCAACATCTTCTGGTCATGACCCTGTGACCTCACACACCTGGCACTACTCCACCCCTCCCATCCTTTGCACCTCTTGCTCCTTGAGCAGTATTCTGATCAATATTAGCATTGTTCCTGAAAAGAGATGTCTAGATGCATTGTCTCCATGACTTGCCACACCAAATTTCCTTCTCACTTTGTTAGAAGGCATGAATTGTCTTTCTTTTGTATTTATATCCTCAGAAATGAGCACAGTGCTTTGCAAATAGCAAACACTTAAAAAATGCTGTTTTCATTCATTCATACTCCAAGTTCCATATATTGTGTATGGAAGGGGGAAAATTGCTCCCAGGTTCTCTGATTACACATCTAGTATTCTTTCAGCTACCCCATACTACCTCATTGTCCCCAAGTTTGACCTCTTTATCCTATAGCTACACATATAACAACTAACACTGACCTTTATATATAAAGAACCAGTTACATACTCTTCTCCCTCTTCCTACTCTGGAGTCGCTGTCTTCTAACACATTTGTTCTAGCTTAATTTGAGATAGCAACACCATGGTCCATGTGAGTATTGTTTAAGTAAACATCATTTTCCCACCACATTTTCCCTCTCAGTGACATAATGTACATTCTTTCCTTTCTCTTTTTGCTTTGTCTTTCATAACTGGGTTAATTGTAGCTTCAGTAATCTTTCTTACACTACAAAAATCTGTAATCATTCTTTTCTTCCTCTCTTTATTCCAACTCCTCATCAGTTACCTTCTTCCCCAAACCTACATATCTGCCTCCCAATTTTTCAATCTGTCAATAAAGAAGCCCTTAATAAAGCACTAGGGACAGAAGTTTTAAAAAAGTGGGACCATTCTTGCCCTACAGGACCTTAGATTCTACTGTATATTGGGGATGAAGGGGGAATTACATGATGTTTTCATGAAAGTAAATATAGCATAAGTACCAAATTATTATATGATGGCACTAGCCATTGGAAGAACAACAGTAACAAAATGTGATCCAAATCTGGAATGCTAAGCCCAATTAGAGCAATTTACCAAGGACACTGCAGACCATAAATTCTGAGGTGAAATTTTACGTGACAATGTGTTAAAGCCAATGAAAGTGCCCATCAGTGGTTTCCTAACTCCTTCATCTTCATCTGCCTTTCGCTATCTATTAATTTCAAGAGGTTTTTCTGGAAGTTCAGGCCTTTATGAGACAATTAAAACAATTTAAAAAAATAAGGTATGAAACTTTATTTTATACACTGTGTCACACACTCTCAGATTCTCAGGATTTGGAAGGACCCTTCTTATTTGAACCATATGGGAACACAAATCCTTTCTACAACATTCCCAACAACACAACGTGCTCTTCAAGGCTTTGTAAGGGAGACACTACTATTACCCAAGGTAATTCAAGGGAAATTTTATTTTTCCTTAAATGAAGCATAAAGAAGCCTCACTACAGCTTTTACCCATTGTTTCTGGTTCTGTCCATGGGGAACAACCAAAACAGGTCTAATTGCTGACCCTTCACATCATTCTGACATCTTCAGACAGTTTATGATCTTCCAGTTAATCAATACCCCTTGCCTAGAATAACAGCACCCTTCCTCTATTCCCCATAAGTATAACTTCCTATTAAAATGTTTCTTATCCTTCAAGTTCTACTTCAAATGCTGCTGGCAATAATCCATTCAGCTTTCAAAATCTCAGAGCAGTCAGTCTGACTTCTACTAGGTTTGTAATCAGTTTCTCTCTTATGTTGTAGAAGGGCTATTCTGTAATTCTTTCAATGACATCTACTAAACTGCAACCTCCTTGGGGCTATGGGGCTTTCCTTTAACCTCTTCCCCTCCCCCTCATCTCTTAACCTCCTAATCACTGGGCACTTAATTAATGTTTAATGGCAGTAGTGAAAATGGTTCTACAGAATGAGGGTCTCTGGACCCAAAAGGGAAAGAAAAGAGGCTTGCTTTGTGTACCAGATGCCCCCAGACTGATATTCCATTTGAGTTCTTATTTCTAAATTAATAATTTTTTTCTGACTCTACCTTCCATATCAATCCAGAGATGTTATTTCTTGCTATATGCCTGCCACTAGTACAATCTCTAATTTGCTGATTCTAATCTATTGTGAAAATTTATTGGAAAAAAAAAGATACCCAGTATATTGTTTGATCTATATTTAAAATCAGAGTAAAGAGACTATGAGAGGAGTAATCAACTTCTCCACTATGATGCAGAATCTTTATTTTATCTACCTGGGGTGGTCAAAATTCATTACCTCTTTAATCTTCTGTGTTCTGGATGGTAGAGATTTTTCGAGTAGGGAAAAAAAAACCTATGGGAAAAATAAACCACACATATAACTTTTTTGTTGTTGTTGTTAAAAACTGCATGAGGAGAGACCTCTGAGGCTGACCAGAAAAATATCAATTTCCACAAGAATCCCCCTTATATCATTCCCAAATAATGCAAATTTAACTGGAAGCAATAGAAATAACACAATTTGTAAAGCCTTTGTGAACAGCTCTGGACAAGAATCTAGTATTTTTTAAGAACTACAGGAAGCTCAGAAAAGACATGGTTGAAACAACACAAATAGAGAAAAAATCAGTGAATTAGTTTGATTTGAATATTTAGAATTAAATTCAGTAAATATTTATTAAATGACTGTAAAGACTTCAAAAGTTTCCCAAAGTTCCCTTCAAAAGCTTCTTATACTTTAGTCTTTATACTTTGTTCCTTGAATTGAGTTTTTCTTCAAGTGACAGTATTTAAGAGAATTAAAAAAAAAAAACTTTTAAAAAAATTCACAGTATCACACAGTTGAATGATACCTTTGAGGAGACCCAGTCTAATGACCACTGGCTTTCACTTTTATACAAAAACAATCAGACACATTGCTTCAATCTCTTCACCCTGAGGTCATTCTACTCTAAAGCAACTCCCGAAGGTTGCTCGGGACATGGAATTAGTAGAAAGAACTCAGGCTGTGGAGTCAGAGGACCTGCTGATGCATATTACCCATATGACCTTAGGCAAGTCATTTCATTTCTTAAGCTTCAGCTTTCCTCATTTATAAAATAAAACGGTAGAACTACATTTTTTTTTTTTTAGGATATTCAGTTGTGATTTTGTGGGTCTTTCTAACTCTAGATCAGTAATATGAAGAAACGAAGTTTTTAAGTCACTCTCCCTATCACACTACTTTCCTTTTCCCTTTAGAACATTGTAGATATAACACCCTTTTCATTTTTGAAAAAGAATGACAAGCTGAAACAGAGTACAAAAAAAGTAGATGCTCTCTTGATGAATTCATCTGAAATTACTATTAAGAGCTAAATTCAGCATGCACATTTACTGAATGTTTTCCATGGGGACAGCATAAATGGATCAAACATGTGGAATTGGAAGGGATTTTAAAAAGCATTTTGTTTCAAGCCCTGATTTTTAAAATATGCAAACCGATCATCAAAATAGTTACATAACTTCTCAGAGGTCTCACAGCTTTTAAGTGGTAGAGCAGAGAATTCAACTTAGAACCTCTAGCTCTTCCCAATTTACAATGCTACCCCGTAAATCTACAAATTGAACTCACCACCCAGGAACATTCCTTCATATAGAGAGAGTCCATCTCCACCCCAGAAGACTTGTTGGTCAGTCCTGTCCAATTTTTCATGATTCCATTTGGGGTTTTTCTTGGCAAAGATACCAGAGTGGTTTGCCATTTCCCTCTCCAGCTCATTTCACAGATAAGGAAACTGAGGCAAACAGGGTGAAGTGACCTGCCTAGAGACACATAGCTAGTAAGTGTCTGAGGCCAGATTTGAACCCAATTCTTCCTAACTTCAGGCCTGGTTCTCTATTCACTGCCACGTCCCAAAAGACTATTTCTACTCAAAAGTCCCACATAATTAGGAAAAATTATCCATATGAAGAATTATCTCAGGCGCTTTCCCCCCATATCTGCTTTTCCTCTTAGGGACAAAATCTTCATGTAGCCCTTTCCCTTTGTTTCAAAAATCAACTAATTCTACTTTCAGCAACCTTTGTGTCATTGGCTCTTTATCCATTTTATTTTTATTTATTTTTAATTTTTTTCTTCCAACTCTTCCATAGATACTTTTAGAAAAACAAATCCCCATCCAACTCCCTTTCTTCTCTCTTTTAATGTGTTACATTTGAAAAGAAAATATGTGATTCTAATTAACTTTGCTTAACCAAGTAAGATAGATGTAACTTCATCAAGGAGATGATATACTTTATGTTCATGAATGAAATTAGACTTGATCAACTTCTAAAACCCTTGAAAGTGCCCAGTAGTTGTTTTGAGAAGTTCTCCAGGTCTCCATCTACCTCTTCACGTCTGCTGATTAAAAGAGCTTCTCTTAAAGAATATGTAATCAAGGCAAACTTTTTTTTAATGAACAAGTTTTTCTCCTTCATAATGAATTCAACTGAAAAGCCATCTAGTCCAACCAACATCTACCTGAAAAAGAGTCCCTTCTATAATATCCATGAAAAGAGTAATGCGAGGAGCAGAGGCAAAAATAGTAATAGATTGAACACCCCATGTAGAGTATTGAAGGTTAGAACAAGAATCTTGTAAGTAATTAGAAAGTCTGAAGGAGAATTATTGAAACAACTTAAAATGAAGATATAGAATTAGCATTAATAATTTTTATTATAAGCTATTACATGGCACTTTAAGTTTTGCAGAAAGCTTTACATACGTTAACAAATAACTTCATGAAGTACTATTATTGTGCCCATTTTACAGATGAGAAAGCTGAGGCACAGGGAACTTAACTGATTTCTATAGTCACACAGATAGGAGCCTGAGGTAGAATCTGAACTCAGATCTTTTTGACTCCCAGCTTCTATACTTACATCACATAGCTGCCTAAAATGTAGAAGTCATCTTGAGAAATTAATCTGATTTCAGCATTGAGTTCAGTTTACCGAATGTCTTCTTTGTGACTAGCATGAATAGAGAAATTGGGTCAAAAGTTTAGAGCTGGAATGGGATTTTAGAGTAAATTAGTCTAAGTTCTATCTTTTAGTCTTATTTTTGGATATAAACACTAAAGAACAAAGATGTTAACTGAGTTCCTCACATTTCAACAAATTGAAATGAAAGAACAGGGAACTGAATTCATTATTTCTGACAGTAGACTCAACTCTTTAAAAACTATACATTATGCTCCCTCATGATCTAGAGCTTGAATTCACCAAATATACAAATATGCATTTATATATCTACATATATACACATACATGCATGTAGACATCTAAGTATGTGAGGCTAATATTCAGTGCCTCCAACCCCACTCCTCAAGTGCCAATATTCAAGAAATTATATTTTTAAATGAACAATTTTTTGTTCACAGATTCACCATGTCAGTAGGGCCCTCAGAAGCTATCTAGAGCAATGCCTGTCTGAACAAGGAAACTTTAAAACAGAGATATCAAACTCAGCCAGTGCAACCCAACTAGATTAAAATGTAATTGGAAAATGTATTTAAAATAAATTAAAAATACAATTCAACATAGATAATGATAATTTCTGATTTTAGGTCAAATTTTTAAGAAACCTTTTTTTTTTTGATTTTGGTACCAGTCATTTAAAACATCACTGAAATGTGTCATTCATTTAAGGGCAGGCAACAAAATAAGACAAGGAATACTCTCAGAGTTTTGAAGAATGGGTTAAGAATTTGGTACTTGATAAAGAGAGTGAATGGAAGTTTTGAAGGACAAGGACATGCCAATACTAAAGACACAGATGATGTAAAAAATATATATATTAACCAGACAGGCATTAACAGCTAAATTCAACAAGTTTCTCCTGAATGTTTCCTATATGAATGGCAGCAAGAGTAATCAAAAGATCATAAATTTAAAACTGGAAGAGACCATATAAATAATGTAATACAGAAACTTTATTATTTAGATACTCAAAGCAAAGACCAAAGATGCTGTGACTTCCCAAGGTCCCAGAAGTTACAAGTGGCAGAGATTAGACTTGAACACAGTGTCCCTGACTGTATATCTATATACCATGTTATATCATAATCTACCAGTTATACTCATAAAACCATAGTCTTCTCATATATTGGCATTATCCAGCTGTATACTGACACCCATCCTCTATAGTATACTATGAAGAGATTCTCCTCCATTCCAATCTCACCAATATCAGCAAGAGTTCCTTGTCCCAAATCTATCTTTCCCTTCAAGAGTGATATGTTCTTGACTAAGGTGAAAACGTGATTAATAAAAATGTATGTATGGAATCCATATATGATTGAAAGCCATCTTGGGGAGGGATGGAAAAGGGGGAAGGAGAAAAATTTAAGACTCATGGAAGTGATTGTTGAAAACTGAAAACAAATAAATTAATTAAATTCTTTAAAAAAAGAATGATATGTTCAAGCTACTCTTTCACCTTTATCTCCTCAGCTTTCAAAACTCAATTGATTGCACCTTCATCAACCACTTTCTCACATGAAATATAATTGAATATGTTTAATCCATCACCATCTTTTTACTTTTCTCTCTTTAAACTCTTCCAGACATAACTTTTTATTTTTCAAATTTTTATTCTATTTTTCAAATTATATTTTATTTTTAATTGACAAAAATTCACTTTTTCTACCTTCTACTTCCCTTGACCCAGCAGGGGAAAAGAACCTTACAATAAGTATATATTGTTAAGTAAAACATATTTTCACATTAGCTAATCCAAGCAACATATGCAATATATGTAATCTGAATCTACCACCTCTCAGAAAGTGAGTAGTATTCTTCACCCTGAGTCCTTGCAATTATGGTTGGTCATTGAGTTGATCAATTCTTAAATCTTTCAAAGTTGTACATCTGTGCAACTTTGATACTATTGTATAAATTATTCTTTTGGTTGTATTCATTTTACTCCATGCCAGTTCATAAAAATATCCCTAGGCTTCTCTGAAACCAACCCCTTCATCATTTCTTACAACACGGTAACAATTATATCATATTCATATATACTAATTTGTTCATGCATTCCCAAATTTATGGGCACTCTCATAGTTTCCAATTCTTTGCCACCAATGGAGCTACTACGAAGATTTTGTACATATAGCTACATTTCTTCTTTCTTAGATTTTTTAAAGTATAAATCTAGCAATGCCATCACTGGAACAAAGAATAAGCACACTATATTTGGTACATAGATCCAAATTGCTTTCGAGAATCACTGAACTAGTTATCCAAAATAGCTGAATCAACTAATAGTGTACTAATATACCTTTTCCATAGCCCTTTCAGCATTGATAATTTTTCTTTGTCAACTGTGCCATTACGGTAGGTATGAAATAGAACTCAACTGCTTTAATTGCATTTTGTTACTTATCAGTAATTTTTTAGTATGTTTAAAATATGACTCTTGATAGGTTGGATTTCTCCCTCTGAAAACTGCTTATTCATATCCTTTGACTATCTATCGGAAAAGTACAGTAATTTACAAAATAAAAACCTTTCTTCCCTCTCACTCTTTTTTTCTCTGATTTAATTTTTTTTAATTTTTTTAACATTTGTAAGGCAAATAATTGGTCCTGATCAGAACTTCTAAAACAAATGTTAGGGATGCATTATCAAAGAGAAGAAAAAAATCTAAGTTCTCAAATGAAATTATACCCTTAAAGAGACAAGGCCATCCACTTATAAAGAAAGCCCCAGAAATTTCCCAGAAGTTCCCATCAGAAGCTGCATAAAGTCTTGAACAACTTATTCATGTCAGCTAAATCAAAGGTTTTTTTTTTTCAATTACATGCATTCAAAACAACTTTTAAAAAAATGTGAACTTTTTATCTTCACAAACACAGTTAGGATGAACCTAAGATTGAGGGCTAAGAATTTGTGAAATTAGCTTGTCCAAAGCCCAAATTTTCTAGAACTTCTCAGTGATAAACAAAAATAAAGGTAAGTGAAATCACGATGGCCTCATTGATCTCAAAGCTGTAGAAATAGCAAATGATTTCAGGGCCCCTCAGAGAAGATACAACTCTCCTCCTGCTACATCAAGGAATCTGAAACTTCATGTCATGGACTTCTTTGGCAATCTGTTAACACTTATGGATCCCTCCTAATAATAATAGTTTTAATGCATAAAATGAAATACATAAGATTAAAAAGGAAAGTAATTATAATGAAATATAATTATTAAATTAAAAAAAAATAAAGTCCCATGACCTGGGCTACAAATTTGTAACTTTATACCATGCTTCTTCAAGTTACACATATCAAGCAATAACCTTTCCATGCAGATAATGAAATGCATGAAATGAAATGTCTGTTATCTCCAAATCCATAATTTAGAACTTTCTTCTTTAATTTATGTCCTACAGCTTATTCATGAAGGCAACAAAGATATGGTCTGTGAGGAAATTTTTCCTATCCCAAATCACTTCCCTACCACCATTTTTTCTCATTATGGTGTCAGAGGCAATGCTACATTTTCACCTTTTCACTTCTCTTGTATGATTTATTTTGAATTTCGGAAAACTTATTTTATAAAGCATACATGGATCCACTTTATTTGGCTTCCTTCTTTTTTCCTCTCTTTCCAAATCTTTAATAAATACCTTTGAAACAAAAGTATTTTCCCTTTTCAGGTCTATTTCTCTCATTTCTAATTTCTTCCATTTGCAAAACAAATTACTAGTCTTAATCAGGACTGTCACACTGAGTGGTAAAGATAAAACTTTATCAAGAAAATTATGCACCAAAATTTCTTAAGTGAAATTAAACATGACAAAGGGCCAGGTCCATCTACTTCTAAAGCTCTTGAAAGTTCCCCAAAGTCCCCTTCAGAAGTTTCTTAAAGTCTTTATCTACCTTTCATGCCTGTTAATTAAAATATCATGTCCTCAAGGGCTACTATTCAACAAAATTTTAAAATATGATGAACATTTTTTTTTTCTTTACAGACTTCCACAGAATAAGAAGATACCTTGGAGGCCACCTAATGGTGAAGTTCTTAACTTGATGTCCCCAAAGTTGATCTTTTTGTTTTGTATTTTGAAAAGCATATTTTACATAAATGACTTCCTCTGTAATTATATGCATTTTATTGTATAAACTTTAAGACACTATTTGTCTTAGACTTCATCAGAATACCAAAGGGGTCCAAAATACAATTAAACTTAAGAACCCCTCCCTGTTCTTGTGTAATGAATGCTCAATTGAACTAGGAAATGCTCTGAAACATTTCTTGAAAGTGTCATTTAAGATTAGACAAACATACCAAAATCTTGACATCTACATATAGTTAATAAAAGATAACTGCATAAAGAACTATCACATGCAGAATTTTGTAGGATGGGGCAAGAATTCTGTTTTTTTAAACAGAAGAATTATTGTACATTTTGAAGAAAGATGACATGACAGTCATAGGTATAGAAAACTCAAATATATCTTAATGGATTGAATATAATAGTTTTAGTCAGCAAATATGAATACTTCCAATCTGTACAGCACTGAAAAACATCATAGAATCAGAGATTTAGTGCTTAAAAGTATTCTAGAAATTATCTAATAAAAAAACTCTTCATGTTAAACATGAGAATTGTGAACACCAAAGGGGTTAATGACCATACCTAACAAATTATCACTGAAATAACCAGGAAATAAAATTCGAACTTCTGACAAACTGTCCAATAATTGCTTCATCAAGGTCCACAAGCTGTACTCACGAAGTGATAACTTTCCTAAACAAACAACTGACCAGTGATTCACTGATTCCAAATCTATGCTTTTAGAATTTGCCCCTCTAACCCATTCTCTACAGCATGTTCAGGAAAGCAACAAAGTTGTGCCTGTGAGGAACTTCTGATATCCTAAACTGCTTCTTCAACACCATATCCTTTCTCAATAGGACATAAAATGCAGCTTCACCTTTTCATTTCACTTTCAAATTCAATTCCACTTTCAGAAAACAATGCATACTAGAGAAACACAGATATATTTTATTCACTTTCTTTTTCTATCCTTTTCAATTTTTCCATAGATACCTTTGGAATAAAAGTATTTCCCCCCCTTCAACTCCACTTCTCTCCTTTTTAATTTATTCCATTTGCAAAGCAAATCAGTAGTCCTAATCAGGACTCTGACACCAAGTGGTAGAGACGAAAGAAAAAACCTGCCATAATTTCTTAAGAGAAATTAGACATGACAAAGAGCCAGGGTCATCAACCTCTAAAGCCCTTGAAAGTTCCCAGAAGTCCCCTTCAGAAGTTTCCTAATGTCTTCACCTACCAATTCATATCTGCTAATTAACAGCTTCTTTTCAAGTACAAGCATTCAAGGGAATTTTAAAAAAAAAAAAACATGCCTAACTTTTCCTTCTTCAAACATGCATAGAGCTGAAACTGCCCTCAAAGTTCATCTAATTCAGCTTCTGCTTACCTAATAATCCCTGCTAACACAATCCCAATAAATACATTTAAGAAGAGCTAACAAGCAAAGTGGGGAACATCCTTAAGGATAGTTTGATGGATAAAGTGAAACAAACAAAAAACCTGTATTCAAAGGGACTGGATGTTTGATAAGAGAGTTGCAGAAGTTAAGTAGAAGACTCAAAATATATCTTGGTAAATAAGTCTGATTTCAGTATTAAAGTTTCATTCTAGCAATTATTGAATAATTCTAATGTAGATGGCACTAATAAGAAATTAAAATATTAGAGATTCAGAAGAAATTAAGAAATTATCTAGTCCAAAGCCCTCATTTTCCAGAACTGCATCGTGAAGCCCAGGTAGGATAAATAATTTCCTCATAGTCCCATAGCTTTCAAATTATAGAGCTAGCAAAAAAAATTAGGGCCTCTGATCAAAGGTAGAATTCTGCTCTAACTACACTAAGAAGTCTGAAACTTCTTTGTGTCATGGATCCCTTAGGCACTCTGGTGAAACTAAGAATTCTTTCTCAGAATAGCAGTTTTTAATTCATAAAATAAACACAGGAATACACAGAAAAGCAATTATACTGAGCTAGAGTTATCAACATATATAGGGACAGATAAATACATAGACTGATAGATAAAAATCCCCAGACACCAGGTTTACAACCTTTCCATTATATCACATTTCACCTAATTTTATTTACTAACTAATAATTGTCCTGTGCAGACAATGAACTCAATGAACATTAACTCCACATCTGTATCCTCAGACCATGTCACTCAACCCTCCTCTTGCAGCTTGCTCAGAAAAATGATAAAATAGCCTGTGAGGAAATTTTCATATCAAATATTTCCCACCATCATTTTTCTGATGAGGACATCAGGGACAATGCCCACTTTCACCTTTTCACTTCTCTTGTACATAATTTCATTCCACTTTCAGAAAATTTTCTATCAAGAACACATGAATATATCCTATTCATGCTCCTTCTTTTCTCTCCTTTCCAACTCTTCCATAGATACCTTTGAAACAAAAGTATTTGCCTCTTTAATTCCATTTTTTCTCATTTTTAATTTGTTCTATTTGCAAAGCAAATTAGTGGTCCTAATCAGAACTGTGACACCAAGTGGTAGAGATGAAACTTTATCAAGAAAGAAACAAACCATAATTTCTTAAGTGATATTAGACATGACAAAGAGCCAGGTCCATCAACCGCTAAAGCCCTTGAAAGTGCCCACAAGTCCACTTCAGAAGTTTCCTGAAGTCTTCATCTCCCCTCTTCATGTCTGCTAATTAAAAGAGCATCTGCTCAAGTGCTACGATTCAAGAGAATTTAAAAAAATA
Organism: Notamacropus eugenii; assembly: GCF_028372415.1. Classification (NCBI taxonomy): domain Eukaryota; kingdom Metazoa; phylum Chordata; class Mammalia; order Diprotodontia; family Macropodidae; genus Notamacropus; species Notamacropus eugenii. Next base: position 163,255,012 of record NC_092877.1, on the reverse strand, counting down.
ATTACAAAGTATTTTTTCACAGACTCATAGTTAGGAGATACCTCGGGGGCCACATAATTCTGGGAATTTTCACCAGGGGTTCATAAATTTGCTATGTTTTTCATGTTTGACAATACTATTTCAATTTATTTGCTTTCCTTTACAATCACGTATATTTAGGTATTTAAAAATATGATATTCTGAAAAGGGGGGCATGGGCTTTACCAAACATCCAAAGGAGTATATAAAACAAAAAGATTAAAAACATTTGAGCTAGTATAATTCCATTTGAACAAGAAAAATTTCTAAAACATTCCCTAAAAATGTCATCTTAGATATTGTTACTATAGAAAATAGAAAATGATCTCATACAGAGCTTTGTATTATGGGGCAAAAAATATGTTTTTATTTAGGAGAGTTCTAGGAGAGTTGTTGAAAATTGTGAAGTAGAATAAGCAAAGAAACATCAGTAGAAGTCTCAAAAATATTATGATATTTCAGTATTTATATTTCTATTCAGGAAGCATGAAATGCAGAGAGTCATTGTGTATAATTTGAAGAAGGTAACACAGAATGAAAGATTTTAGTGTTTGAAAGGACTTCAGTAATTGGCTAATTCAAAGCCCTTATTTTAAAAATATGGATAGTATAAACAAAAGAGGAGAATGGCTGTGGTCTAATTGATTAACAAAGAGGAAATAAAATCATAATCTCTGACAAAATATCCCACATTTGCTCCTTCATGGTAAATTGTGCTCACCATCTAACAACTTTCTCATACAATTAACCAGTTGCTCACAGATGCCAAATCCATACCCTCAAAACTTGCATTTCTAACCTATCCTCTAAAACTTGCTCAGAAAAGCAGTTTGTTCAGAAAAGCCAACAGGCCTGTGAGGAACTTCTGACATATCAAACTTCTCCCTCACAATGTTCTTTTGTCACGGGAACATCAAGTTCCTGCCACAACTTCAACTTTTCTCTTCGCTTTCATAATTCAATTCCACTTTTGAAGAACTACTTCTATGAAGGATACATGAATATACTTTATTCACTTTGTTTCTTTTACTATTCTCTCCAATTCATCTATAGATGCCTTTGGAACAAAAGTATTTTCCCCCTTCAACTCTGCTTCTTCTCTCCCTTTTTTAATTTATTCCTTTTACAAAGCAAATTAGTAGTCCTAATCAGAACTCTGACACCAAGTGGTAGAGATGAAACTTTACCAAAGAGATGACACACCATAATTGCTAAAGTGAAATTAGACATGACAAAGAGCCAGGGTCATCAACCTCTAAAGCCCTTGAAAGTTCCCAGAAGACCCCTTCAGAAGTTTCCTAAAGTCTTCATATACCTCTTCATGTCTGCTAATTAACAGCTTCTTTTCAAATACGAGCATTCAAGGCATTTTTTTAAAATGTGCATACTGTTTTCTTCTTCACATACTTATGGAGTTGAAAATGACCTCAAAGTTCACTTAATCCAACCTCTAGCTGCATAATAATCCCTTCTAACACAGTTCCAATAAGTACAATTTAAGAAGAGGCAACAAACAAGGTAGAGAACATCCTTGAAAATAGCTTTGAGCGTAAAAACTTGCACTCAGTGATACTGGGTGTTTAGCAGGAGAACTGCATGATTGAAGCAAGACATGTAGATGAACCAAAAATGTATCTTATTGAATAATTCTGATTTCAGTATTAAAGGTTCTATTCAGCAATTACTTACTGTATGATTTATTCTTATGGTGATAACACCAATAAGAAGTTGGAAGATTAAAAATTTAAAACTGAGCAGAAATTGGAAGATTAGTCCAAAGCCTTCATTTTCCAGAACTGCATAGTGAAGACCAAAGAGAATAAGTGATTTCCCCTTCATCCCATAGTTTTCAAATTGTAGAGCTAACAAAAGAAATCAGGGCCTCTGATCAAAGATACAATTTTGATCCTACTACACCAAGGATTCTGAAATTTCTTTGTGTCATGGGTCCCTTTGGCACTCTGGTGAAACCAAGGACTGTTTCTCAGAATAACAATTTTTCATTCATAAAATAAACATATGGAAATACAAAGGAAAGCAATTATACTGAATTAGAGTTATCAAAAGGAGTCCCTAGGTGTTGCAATGAATAGAGAGCCAGGGCTGGAGTTCCAGAGTCCAGCTTCTGACACTTACTAGCTGTGTGACCCCGGACAAGTTGCTTAGCCCTGTGTGCCTTAGTTATATCCTTTTGAAATGAGCTAGAGAAGGAAATGGCAAGTCTCTCAAGTGTCTTTGACAAGAAAATCCCAAAGGGGAATACAAAGAGTGGAACACAACTGAAAAGACTGAATAACAACAAAAGTTATCAACATATATAGGTACAGACTGATAGAAAGATAGACAGACTAAAGATCCCACACTCCAGGTTAAGAACCCTTGCATTACATCACATTTCTTCTAATTTTATTCAGTAACTAATAACTCTCCCATGCAAACAATGAACTCTTTGCACACTAACTCCACACCCATATCCTCAGAAGTTGCCACTCAACACATCTCTTACAGCTTGCTCAGAAAAATGATAAAGTGGCCTGTGAGGAACTTTTTCAAACTAAATCTCTTTCCCACCATCATCTTTCTCATTAGGACATCAGAGACAATGATGTGATCACTTCTCTTTCATATAATTTCATTCCATTTTCAGAAAGCTTTCTATTAAGAACACATGAATAGGCCCTATTCACTTTCCTTCTTTTCTCTCCTTTCCAACTCTTCCATAGATACCTTTGAAACAAAAGTATCTGCCCCTTTAACTTCACTTTTTCTCTCATTTATAATTTGCTCCATTTGCAAAGCAAATTAGTGGTCTAATCAGAACTGTGACACCAAGTGGCAGAGATGAAACTTTATCAAGGAAAACACAGACATAATTTCTTAAGTGAAATTAGACATAACAAAGAGCCAGGTCCATCAACCACTAAAGCCCTTGAAAGTGTCCAGAAGTCCACTTCAGAAGTTTCCTAAAGTCTTCATCTACCCTCTTCATGTCTGCTAATTAAAAGAACATCTCCTCAAGTGCTACTATTCAAGAGAATTTTTTTAAATGAATAATTTTTTCCTTTCTCCTTTGTTCGAAGACTCACAGTCAGAAGATACCTCGGAGGCCACCTAATGTTGAAATTCTTATCCTGAAGTCTACACATTTTTTTTCATATTTTGATAACTATATTTTGATATAATTATTTTCCTTTGAAATCCTACATATCTTACATTATGCACTTAAAACAGTATTCAGAGAAGGGGTGCATGGGCTTACACTGCCAAAGGGATTTATAAAACAAAGAAGGTTTTGAAACCCCTATATAATGAAATGCCTGCCCCCACAAGAAAAACTTCTAAAATATTCCCTAAAACTGTCATTAAAGATGAAGCAACCATATTAACATAGAGAATGGTCTTGTACAGAGAATTACAGGTTGGAAATGAGGAATGCTTCATTAAGTTAGGAGAGTTATCGGAAAATTTGAAGGAGAATGATATGACTGAAACAACACCTAGAGACTCAAAAACTATCTTGATGGACAGGTCTGATTTCAATATCAATAGTTCTATTCAGAAAGTATTTAATGCATGTCTCAAATTCAGATAGCATCAAGAAGACATCAAAAAATCAAAGATTTAGTGCTGGAAATGGCTTGAAGAAATTGTCTAATAAAAAACTATCATTTAAAAAATATGAACAGTAAAGACAAAAGGGGTGAATGGCCACGTTCTAATAGATTATCAGTGATATAGAGAGAAAATGAAATCATTATCTCTGACAAAATATCCAACATTTGCTTCTTCATAGTCCACCAGTTGTACTCATCAAGGAATAACATTCTCAAACAATTAAACAGTGAAACAAACTTTAAATCCATACTTTTGGAACTTCTCTCTCTAACCAAGGGGAACATTGAACACCAATGGAGTTAATGGTCATAGACTAATAAAATATCAGGAAACAACAAAACTGTGCTCATGAGAAACTTTGGATATCCCCAGCTCTTTCTGAGTACAACCCTTTCTTATAAGCTCATCAAGCACACACTATACCTTCATCTCTTTTCTTAACTTTCATAATTCATGATTCCTTTTTTAGCAAACTCCAGTTCTCTCCTTTTTTAATTTATTCCACTTCCAAAGTAAATTAGTGGTCCTAATCAGGACTCTGACACCAAGTGATAGAGATGAGAGAAAAGACATGCCATTTCTTAAGTGAAATTAGACATGACAAAAAGCCAGGGTGATCCATCTCTAAAGCCCTAGAATCTTCCCAGAAACCCCCTTTAGAAGTTTTCTAAACTCTTCATCTACCTACCTCTTTATGTCTTCTAATTAACAGCCTCTCTTCAAGTACAAGAATTCATGTGACTTTTATTTTAATGATGCATAACTTTTTCTTCCTCACAGACTCATGGAGTTGTAAGTAACCTCAGAGTCCATTCCTTGCAATCCCTACCTGAACAAGAGTCCTCTCTATAATATTCTCCAACAATGTATTTTAAGAGAAAACATGTAAAGGAAGGTAGAAAAAAATATTCTCCTTATGATCATTTAAGCTTTGGACAACAGCACATCAAGGAGCTGGAATTTAAGAACATTTTGAAGTACCAAGTAAAGTTTTGTGTCCATTGAGGGGCCTGATGTTTCTAATGTAAATCAAAAGTTATTTGAAGTTTAGAAGGAGAATTATATTTTGAAACCAAACAGATAGGATGTTGATGATACTTTGCTAGAAAATGTTGCTGATTTAACCATTAAGAACTAAAATCAGCTAGTCTCTACTGAATGTTTTCAAACAAGGATCAAAAGAAATATAAATTTACATTTCAAAGTGATTTCTGAAATCAGTTACTCCAAAATCTCCAAATGTCTGTACTGGCAGAGACCTCAGTGGTCATGTGGGCTAATTCATATACTTAAAAGAATTTTCACTAGTGCATGCTAGACAAGCAGTCTTCAGGAATCTTGAAGACTTTTAATAAGAAGGAAACCACTGCACTCTTAGGCAGCTTATTCCACATTTAGGTAGTATATATGTTAGGAAATATTCCCTTTTATCAAGTCTAAATCGGCCTTTTGGTAACTTTAACTTAAAGTACTTAATTTTGCTTTCTGGAGCCAAACAGATTCCTTCTTCCCTCTCACAGTCTTTCATGCATCCACTGTCATGTTATACTGTTGATTCACAATAAGCTTTACAGTTATGTTTTGAAAAGTCTACATTTTATTATGCAAACTGACAACTAAAGATATTAATCAGCTTTCTAAAATTCACAAAGGTCACTGAGTGAATTGTATGGAAAGCAACCAAACTGTCCTTGTGATCTGTTTCACTAAGGTCTCTACAAATTTCCTTCCGCCTCAGGGACGATGAGTATATACACACCTTTACCTTTTGTTCTTCACTTTCAGAATTCAGTCAATTTCATTTTCAACAACCTCTTAATCACAATCTTTATTTACCACCTTCACATTCATATTCTTCTTTCTATCAATTCTTTCATACTTTTACCAAAAAAGTTTCTTTCTTCTACTCTCTCCCCTTCTTAATTAGTCCAATTTGCGAGACAAATAAGTGGATATAATCATTACTGATTAGTATTTAAATGAAATTAAATGGGACAAAGAGCCAGGGTTATCTATATCTAAAGGAAATGAAAGGAATTGGAAGTCTCCTTCACAGTTTTTTTTAAAGTCTCAAGTCTTCAAGAGAAAGAAACTCTTCCCTCCTTTCCATTTATCTTCCTCTACTCCTTTGAAGAGATAGGAGATTCACAGGTTTGGATCATTGTAAATATTGTCAGAATTTTTTTGATGCATTGATTAATTTTACTGACTTTTTTTGTCATTATTTGATCTTTCTTTTTACTTAAAAAAACTACTTTGTTATATTGTATGGGTCTGGAAGAAAGATACATGGGAAAATATAGGGAATGTAAAAGTGAATGATGTAAATAACTCAAATAGCTCTTTAAGCTCTTGCATTTGAGAAAATCTGAGAAACAAAGTTAAGCAGAACTTTTTTTTTTGACAGACTCAGAGTTGGAAGAAGTTTTATAGGTCATCTGCTGCAACTGTCTGCCAGTCGAACAAGAATTCTCTATACATCATTAACATTAAGTGTAATATAAGAAAATGCTACAGTAGCTATATAGGGGGCCCCTTTCTGAAGAGCTTTAAAGGATAGGTCAAGAATCTTGTCCCTAATCTAGAGGTGGCCAGCACAATTTGTAGCCAGGCCCTTGGGCTGATTGGATTATGCAAAAGAATTTCCTTTACATACAAATGATGTTTTCCTCTACCTTTTTTTTTTTTGTTTGTTTGCTGTTGGGTCCAAAATGCTTCTGCAAGACTCTCAGGCCACAAGTTGTGCAGGCTTGATCTAGAGAGTTACTAAAAAAAATTTGAAAGACAATACCATGATTGAAACAATAAAAATTGAAGCGGTTATTAATTAGGCTGATCGTAATCTTACAAATTAAATATAAGTTTTCAATTTAAGGAGTTCAACTTTACAATTTTAATCTATGCTTCCTAGATGAATACTACCAATAAGGAGTCATAAGATAGAGAGATTTAAAGCTGGAAAGGATCTGAGACATCTTCTACTCCATAGCCTGTCATTTTTAACCTATACATGGTGAAGAACAAAGGTAGTGATTCCTCCATTATCAACTGGTTGAAAATGGAAGAGTTGGGAATAGAACTCTGGGGTTCTAGTTGAAAATTCAGCTCTTTTTCAACTATACCAATAGCCTTCACTTGCCAAACTTTCTCATACATAAAAATCCAGTTGTATACTGAACCCAACACCAAACGCTGAGAGCAATCTCCTCTAATCTACTCCTTTCATCTTGCTTGGAATATGGACCAAAACAGTCTACATAAGATGCTGTCTCACACAATTTTTCCTACCCCCACATTTTTTCCCTTCAGGGACATCCTATGCTTGACCCCCTTTGCCCTTTTTTAACTTGTCTTCCATAGATTAGTTAATTCTTCTTTCAACAATCTTTTTCTTAAAGACTATATAAATGCAGTTTATTAAGCTTCCAATATATTATTTTTCAACTTATCATGGTTGGTTTTAGGGGAAAAAAGTTTCTTCTTCCTTCACATTTCTCTGGCTCTTTGCAAACTTATTCCTTTTCTAAGGGAAGATTTAAAAAAAATTATCTTAATCAGGGTTGTGACATTAAGTGGTGAAGAAGGAATTTATAAAGGAAAATGACCACAATAATTTCTTCAGTGAAATTAGATGTGATAAAGAGCCAGGTCCATCAACCACTAAAGTTTTTGAGAGTGTCCACAAGTCCACTTCAGAAATTTCTTAAAATCTTCATCTGCCTCTTCATATCTGTTAATTAAAAGAGTATCTCCTCAAATGCTGTTACAATTTAAGAGAATTTTTTTTAAATAATGAACTTTTTCCCCCTTTCTTTACAGACTCACAGAATCATAGGTACCTCAAAAGTTAGCTAATGCTGGGGTCTTAACCTAAGGTTCACAGATCTTTTGGGGGGAAATTATATTTTTCTAACTATTTTAATATAATTGGTTTTCTTTGTAATCTAGTATGTTTTGTTTTGTGCATTTTGAAAACATTATTCTCAGAAAAAACTTTATAGGCTTAACCAGATAGCCAAAGGGGTCTAAGACATAAAAAATCATAAGAATCTGTCATATAGTACAATGCCCTCCTGAACAAAAATATCTTCTACAACATAGCCTAAATTTGCCATGGAAAATGAAAAGAAAACAAAAATAGAGAATGATCTTGTATGCAGCTTTGAAGGATGGGGTAAAAATTAATTCTATGTAAAATCAGGAGAGTAATTAGAAGTTCTGAAAAAGAATGATATGTTGAAGCAACCACATAATGTAAAGAAGATCACTTATGTTTCATTATTGAGAGCTAAATCCAAAAAGTTATTTACCTAACATTCAATTCCCTTGTAGATAAGATGAATAGGGATCAAAGCATAGTAAGTTTATAACTGAAATGAGAAAAATCACATAATCTGAAATCTCTTTTCTTAGAAATGCAAAATAAAGATCAAAGATGACAGTTCACTTTCCAAAACTGCAACAAGTTGTTGAGTTGGGAACTGAACCCATTGTCTTGGATTGTAATAGCTAACATTTATATAGCAATTACTATGTGTCAGGGACTATGCTAAGTACCTTAAAATTACTATTTAACTTTTTTCTCACAACAGCCTTGGATGTAGGTATTACTAACATCCCCATCCTCATACAGATGAGGAAACTGAGGCAGTCAGAGTCACTTTTCTAGGGTCACACAGCTAATAAGGGTCTGAGGTTAGATATGAACTCAGGTCTCCCTGACTCCAGGACCATCATTCTAAGCCACTGTACTGCTTAACTGTCCCAAAACTATAGCTCCAAAGCTCTATCCACTGTGCCATGCTGTCACATGCATGGTATTCAAGTTGAACTCATCAACTTATAATCTCTCATAGGTCAAAAACCAATTGTATATTGTCTTCAACCTCACACCTTGAGCCCATTCCTTTGAAATCTACCGCACTCTAGCTTGGTTTGGAAAGGAAATGAAAAAAAAAAAAAACTTTTAGAAGATGTCCCAGCAAATGTTTCTTCCCCATTGTGTCCTGATTTTTCCTTTAGGAAAATATGTCTAGACAGCCTTTTCCCCTAGTCTAGGTTACTTTCAGAACTCTGTCAATTTTACCATCCACTTTTTTATCATATGGACAATGGGATGTTCCGAATCTACCATTTTCCTTCTACTCTCCCTTCCATCTCTTTCACAGATACTTTAAAAGGCAAATAGAAAAAGCCTTCCTCAATTTCCCTCCCTTAATTTCTTTAATTGTAAAGGAAGCAAGTTTTCTGTACCATGACTTCAAAAAGAAATATTAAAGATGAACCTTTATCAACAAGAAGATATACTAAAAGTTCTTAAATTAGATAAAGAACCTGGATGATCAATCTCTAAAGTCCTTGAAAGTACCCAAGAATATCCTTCAGAAGTTTTCTAAATTCTTCCATCTAACTATTCTTGTTCGGTACTTGAAAGAACTTTTCGAGCACAAGCCTTAAATTGAATTTAAATTTTTAAAAAGAACAGTTTTATGTTCTTCAAATACATTGAATTGGAGTGGATCTCAGAGGCTAATAGTGCAATTTGCCACGTGAAAAAAAAAAAAAAAACAACTCTGTCCAACATCTACAGCAAGTGTACTGCAAGAAAAAGCAGCAAAAACAATTTAGGAAACTCCCTTGTGAGGATATTTGAAAGACAGTACAAGAGATCTTTGTTTTAAATAAGGAGGATAATCAGAAGTTTTGAAGGAGATCTGGCATGACTGAAGCAACACCTGCAGAATACTCAAAAGATACCTTGATGGATAAGTCTGATTTCAATATTAATAGCTCTATTCAACCAGTACTTAAGGAAGGCTTCCAACGAGTATAGCACCAGTATGACAACAAAGAATCAGAAATTTATTCTTGAAAATACTTCAGAAATTGGCTAATTCAAAATCCTCATTTTAAAAAAATGTAAACATTTAAAACCATAATAAGGACCATCGTCTAATAGACTATCAATGCTACAGCTAGGAAATGAAACCAAAGGGTCTTTTAAAAAATCTACCATTTGTTTCTTCATGATCTATTACTTGAACTTATCCACACTTTCATACTGACAATTATCAGCTACACACTGATTCCAGACCCATATTCTCAGAACTTACTCCTCTATCCTATGTCCTATAATTTAACTTTTGACATCCAAAAACTATTCTCCAACATAATCCTTTCTCATTAAATCAGTAGGCACATCATCCACATTTACATTTTCCTTTCATTTTCATAATCTGAATCCACTTTCAGAAAATTCTTCCTATGAAGGATACACAGATATACTTTATTTTATTTCAATCTTTTTTTCTACCCTTTCCAACTCTTCCAATTATCATTCCAATTATCATTGGAACATGGAACATTGGTACCTTGGGAACAAAAGCATTGTCCTTCTTCAACTCCACTTCTCTCCTCTGTAATTTATTCCATTTGCAAAGCAAATTAGTAGTCCTTAATCAGAACTCTGACACCAAGTGGTAGAGATGAAACGTTATCAAAGAGAAGGCTCACCATAATTTCTTAAGTGAAATTAGACATGACAAAGAGCTAGTGTCATCAACTGCTAAAGCCCTTGAAAGTTCCCACATAGTCTCTTCAGAAGTTTCCTGAATTTTTCATCTACTTCTTTGTGTCTGTCATAAAGAGCTTCTCCCCACCCCCAAAAACAAGCATGAAAGGTAATTAAAAAAATAAAAACATGCACAACTTTTCTTACTCAAACTCATGGCTTGAGAAGTGAACTGAGAGTGCAAAATAGTGCAACTCCTACCTGGAAAAAATCTTTTCCACATCTCCTCAAAAATTAAAATCTAAAAGAAGACAACTAAAATAAGAGATCAATATCTTAATGAAGTTTTAAGCATGGAGTTGGAATTTTGTACCTAATCAGGAGAGTTAAAAAAATATTTTGAAAATGACATATTAAAGATAAATTATATAAGATGTACACCTTGGAAGATTACTGTGATTTCCCCATTTAAAACCAAACTATGTGTACTTAACAAATGCTTCTTGTGTCTAGTAACAATAATGAACAAAAGAGTAATAAATTTATATTTGGAATGGATTTTTAAAATCATTTAATTTCTCATATTTAAACTGAAAACCAAAAAAGACAAGTGATTTTCCATTCTTTCACTAGCATAGATTATATATTAAGTAGCAGAGTTCAGAATTGAAATCAGGCTCTCCAATTCCATATCCAATAATATTTCCAATACATTGCTACATGTGCTAGTAGTTGCACTCACTAAGCGATAATCTTTTACATACAAGGAGTCAGTTGCACACTGCATTCACTCCTATGTCCCCCAAGAGGCCATTCCCCTTAAATCCACTGCCCACCATCTTGCTCTGTAAATCAACTTTCCCAGTAAGGCACTATTTCATTCCATTTCCTTAGCAACATGCACATCTTCTCATTGCCCTTTTGACTTTCTATATTTCATCTATACCACAGTGAGCAAGCCCTTTCTCATATGGACAATTGCTCTTTATTCTCCAACACCTCCCCTCCTCATTTTCTCCTCTTTCTATCAATTATTCCATAGACACTTTTAGGGAAAAACAACTACTTCTTACCCCCAACCCACCTTCTCTTAGTCTTCTTTTGTTTCATTTGCAAGGAAAATAAGTGTTTCTAATTGGGACTGATAAATCACTTGCTAGAAATTCAACATTATCAAAGAGAAGGCACACCACAAATCCTTGAGTGAAATCATACCTGACAAACAAACTGAATTATCAACTTCTAAAGCCCTAGAAATTGTCCAAATTTCTCCTTTCCCAATTCTCTAACTCTTCAGATATGCTGATTCAAAAAGAGTTTTTATTCAAGTGCAAATATTCAAGAGGAATTTTAAAAACAAAAAAGTAACAGCAAGCAATATAGAATTTTTATTTTCATAGAATCACAGAGGTGACAGGGACCATACCACACTCACCACCTTAATAAGATTCATTTCTATAAAGCCCCCTAAAAACATAAAGTGTGAGGGGGTAAAAGAATTAATGGAGGCTCCACCAAGATGAAAAGCTTTGAATGATGTGGCAAGAACTATTTAGTAATAAGGTTGTTGTTTATTGTGAAGGAGAGAGACCTGTGACTGAAGCACCACACACTGAATGTTCAGAAACTAACTTAATGTATTAACATGATTTCAACATTAGCAATTCAATTCAACATCTATTTTCTAAATGTTATTTGGAGGCTATTCAATTGGGAGTCATATGATCACTGTTGTAAAGCTGAAAAAAGATTTTACAAATCTTTAATTTCGAAGTTCTCATATAAACTCAGGACCAAAAAGGGTAAAAGATTTCCTGAAGATCAAGTTGATGGATGATGAAGTGGTGAAACTAGGGACTGAATTCATTTCTTCTGGCTACAGATGCAATATTCTTTCCATTTTACCAAGCTTCCTGATGTTTCATAATTTCTTTTGCACTGAATTGCATGCAAGTACTCATATAAACTCTGCCCTTAACCCCACACATATTCATCCCTAACCCATTTCCTTTAGTCAACTTTGGACACAATTTTTAAAAAATTCCTTTAAAGGATATATCTTTATCAGTGTCTCTTCCTAATCACTTTCTCTTCAGAGATTATCAAAACATTAATTACTTAACCATTTTTCTTGTCTCTAATAACTCAGTTAATTCCATTATCAACAATGTCTTTTTCAAATGTATACATGGTAACTCATTTTTCACTCCCTCTTATTTTACTCCTTTCCAACTTTTATTATTTTTACCCTTAGGAAAAAAAAAATTTCTACCCCTACCACAAAACATTCCTTTCTATAGAAAGAAATGGTCCTAATCAAAACTATTAATCTTAGGGGGTAGAGATGAAACTACTAAAGAGAAGAAACAGTATAATTTCTAAATTGAAATCAGACATGACAAAAAAAACAAAACAAAACAATCATCAACCTCAAAAGCCCTCTTCAGAAGTTTTCTAAAATCCTCATCTACCTCTTTATGTTTGTTAATTATCACCTTAGTACAGACACATACGGGACTTTTCAAAATTAGTGCACAACTTTCTATTCTGCACAGACTCAAAGTTCCCTGAAGCACTTGAGAAACTATCTAATCTAAACTCTTTCTGAACAAGAAATCCATATTCAATATCCCCAAAAAAATGTCAAGCAAGAATAGACAACAAAAGTAAAATACAGAATGTTCTATGCAGAGTTCTGAAGGATTGGACAAGAATGATGTACTTAATCAGGAGAGTTAGTGGAAGTTTTAAAGGATAATGACATGTTGAAGCAAAACATGTTCCTTTGACAGATTTGGTTAAATTTCACCATTAACCACTAAATTCAGCTAGTATTTATTGAATGTTTCTCATGTGCATAACATCAGTAGGAACCACAGGCTCATAAATTCAGAGTTACAAGGACCTTTAGCAATAATTTAATAAGATCTTTTCTTTCTTGACTTTTGTTTTGTTTTTGTTTTTTGAGAGAGGTGAGGTCGGTTCCTTTTTATTTTATATAAGCAAAGTGAAGACCAATGGTGCATTGTGATTTCCCATATGTTCCACAGGTTTAATAATGGAAGAGCTGGGAATTGAACATAATATCACTGACTCCTGATGCAATGCTCTGTTTACTTATACATGTCATTTATCACCATCCCCTTTCTCTTGAATTCCAAAACTCAGTCAATTACACCATGGTGTACAAGTTACACTTATCAACAAATAACTTTCCAAAAAACACACAAAAGAGACATTTGTACACTGTTTCTATGTCCACATTATTAGGAGAAAATTATCAAACTATTTTTGTGGTACCATGTTTTACCCTGATGCCATCGTCTCTTCCTCATCTCCTTTACTTCTTCCCAGGGACCTCATATAAATATCTACTTTTACACTTTCCATATGATTTTTATAAATCAGTTAATTGAAATTGAAGCAATCTCTCACTTGAACCCATGAAAACACTTCATTTATCCCTGTTTTCTTTCTTTTTCAATTTTTCTATAATCACTGCTTTCTTTCCTTCCACTATTCCATCTACTTTTCAATTTATTTCATTTGTAAGGCAAATAAGTAGACATGTTCAGGACCACTGAATCAAGAGCTAAAGATACAACTTTATCAAGGGTAAGATACTTTAGAAATGTTGAAATGAAATTGGTCATGATAAAAAATCAGGACCACTCACATATAAAGCCCTTAAAAGTGGGTTTAAGTCCTTTTCATGAGATCCCTATGTCTTCATTAACCTCTTCAAGTCTGATACTTTAAAAGCCCTTCTTGAGATGTAAATATCCAGTAGTAATTTTTAAAAATGCAAATATAAATATACAACTTGAAAGACCAGATATGAATATTGAACCTAAGAAAGTTACTGGAAATTTTAAGGAGAACTTCATAAATTAATCAAAATGTACAATAGATGTTAGATAGCTTGAAGGATTAGCCTGATTTCAACACTGTGAGCTCAATTTATCAAATATTTACTGTATATCTCCCATATGATCAACTCCTATAATATAGAGTTGGATGATCATTGATTTAGAAGTGAAAAGGACTTTAGAAACCATTTACTTCAAAGTTTTTTGGGAAAGTTATGGGAAATAAAGACCAAAAGGTTTAAGTGATATAGTTATAAGAGGGATTTTTAACCTGGGGTCCAAGAACTAGGGTTTTTTTTCATTTTTTTGTTTTTATATTTGATAATTATATTTCAATGTAATTGTTTTTATTTGTAATCCCATGTTTTTGGTTTTTTGCATTTAAAAAACATTTTGAGAAGAGGTTCATAGGCTTTAACAGAATGCCAAAAGGACCAATGACATCAAAAAGGTTAAGAATTCCAGCTTTACAACCTACCTTTTCCAGACTCCTCAGGACATGAAACCAACTATAGCTAAAAAGCTCCACAGCCCATTATCTCTTCCCCACTTCCCTTTCTTCCTTTTCCTTATAGAACGACATTTAGCACATGTTTTTCTAAAAATAATTCCTTTAATTTAATATACATCAATCACATTTTCATAAGTCCTTCTTTCTCTTCTGCCTCTCTCCTAGTTACCTAAAAAACAAAGGAAAACCTCCTTTCTCTTCTTCTCTCCCTCTAAAATATTCCCCACCATTTTAAAATCAGATAAGTGGTGCAAATTAGTACTGATAAACCATGTCCAAGAGATGCAATTTTATCATGAAAAAGACATACTATAAATTCTTAAGTGAAATCACGTATGATAAAGAACCTGAGCTTAGGTTCTTTACCTCTAAATCCATTGAAAGTGCCTGAAAGTTCCTTTCAGAAGTGTCTTAATTTTTATCTCCCTCTTGTTGTCTAATTAAAAGAGTTTCTCTTTGAATAGTTGAAGTATTTAAGAACGTTTTAAAAAATTACACATAACTACTTCTTATTCACAGAAACAGGGAGTTGAAATGGACCTCAGAGGTTATCTGGGGCAGAGGTACCAAACTCACAGCAGATTAAAATGTAAATTGGAAATATTTAACAAAATAAATAACATACATTACAACATATATAATATTGATTAGTGACTTTCTATGTCAACATATGCTTCAGAGGTTCATTTCTACTTGAGTATGACACCACTGAACTAGCATAAAGCCAAATTAAAAAATAATTTACTTTTTATAACATCCTAATCACATGACATATGGAGAGGTACTCATATCATAGACAACTCACTTGTAAATAGCTTTGAAATATGAAGAAGAAATATTAGAGGTAGCTATATATAGTGTGAAGCATGAAGTGCTGAACCTGGAGTTATGATGTACTTGAATTCAAATCCTCTTTCAGAAACTTACTAGCTGTGCATCCCTGAACAAGTCATTGAACTTCTATGGACCTCAGTTTCTTCATTTATTAAAATGGCTATAATAACAGTACTTACCTTGATGAATTTTGTGAGGATTAAATGAGATTAGAATGTCAAATGTTTGGTAAATCTTAAGTACATTATATAAATGCTTGCTAAATTAAATAATGTAAGAATTCCATACTTAATCAAGAGTATTACTAGAACTTTGAAAAAGAATGATTATCTTGGAACAAACTCATAAAAGACACAGAAAATATTTTGATAAACTGATCTGCTTTCACGGGTTCAAGTCAACAATTATCTATTAAATGTCTCCAGTGAGGACAGTGCCAATAGCGAGTCAAAGGATTATAGATTAAGTGCTGGAAGGAATTTTAAAAATCCTCTGATATGAATTCCTTATTTTTTTTTAGATATGCAAATTGAAGAAATAAAAGGTTAAGTGACTTCTCCAAAGGAGAATATATAATTTATAATTGCTAGAACTGGGTATTTAACAAAGGTCTTCTAATTCCCATTGCAATGCTTTTTCTCTATACAACTAAGCTGCATCACAGTCCACACATAAGCTAAACCAGTTAGTAACCTTCTCTTGGAAAAAATGATCATTTACATATTGCCTCCCCTCCTTTACTTCTGAGACAATTTTCCTGGAATATATCCTTTGAACATGAGTCATGCTATACCTCCAAGGAACTGTATCATCCTCTACCACCTTCCTTTCTTCTTAGCTTCATTATATATATGTATGTATATATATATATATATAAGCCTCTCCCTTTTTCTCTTGACTTTCATAACACATTTTCATCTTCAACAACTCCTTTCTAACATGGACATATGAAAACTAATTTTTCAATCTTTCCTCCAATTTTTCTCTTGTCTTCCAACTATTCCATAGTTAACTTTCACCTCCCTCTTATTATCTCATGTTGTCTCCTCTCCACCTCCAAAAAATGGTCTTAATATTAAGACTCTTAGGCCAAGTGTTCCAGATGCAACTTTATCAGTGATAAGAAACACCATAAACTGAGAACCAAAATTAGACATCATAAAGAGCTAGCTCCATCTGTCTACAAAACACATGAAAATGAAAGGAAGATCCCCACAGAAATTCCTCCATTTATCTTTTCCTGACTGCTAATTAAAATGGTATTCTTCAAGTGTAAGCTTTAAAAGAATTATTTTTTTAATGCATTGCATTAAAAAAGGAGCAGCTGGGGGGAGCACAATGGATAGAGCACTAGCCCTGGAATTAGGAGGATTGAATTTAAATCTGACCTCTAACACTGAATATCTGTATTACCCTGGGCAAGTCACTTAATGCCTAACTACCTCCCAAAAATAATACATTGCCTTATTGTTTGCTTCATAAATTTAGAAATTTGGAAAGCACTTCAGAGGTAATTTAGTGCAATCCCACAACTGAAGAAGCCCTTGTAAAATGTCCTCTAATGGTGACCACTTCAAGACTTTGCTTAAAGACCTATGGAGATAGAAATCCCAGGATCTGATTAACCAACCAATCTGTTTTGGATAACTATGACTCACAGGACATTTTTTCCCTTACATGAAGCCTCAGTTGGCTATTCTTCACCTTCAGTTCCACTGCTTCTGGCTGTGACCTCAAAAAAAAATCATTCTACTTTCAAATTTTGTGGGAGAAAGTTCTGAGAGAAGGAATGTGAGAAGACCTAAGTTTATGAGCCTAATTAAAAAAGAAAATCATATGAAGGGGTTTACACGAGTGAATAGGTCAGAAGTTGAATTCAAGGAGTAGAAATCTTGGAGAAATAAAGGGAAATTTGAGAAAGAACAGGATCTTAAATAATGATTTGGATTCTATTTCAGGGTAGAAAAGAGGAACAAATGAAGAAATATTACAGAGATTATTATAGGTTTAAAAAGAACAGTAGACCCTGACAAGGGAGACTTACTGAGAAAAATTAGATTTTTAGTTAGCAAAATTAAACAAACAAAGGAATGGAAAGTGAAACAATTAGAAAGAAAATAAAATGATAGATTGGGTTGGTGAGAGGGGCCAACTGGTGAAACAGATTCAAGTACAAGTTAAAGGGAAGGGGTTTGGGTAGAGTTGTAGTTGAGACCAATGAAAGGAAGCTTAGTGGGGCTTTCAAGTTATTAAAAGGTGATAATTGGTTCTAAAAGTTTTAACTTTGCTCTTAGGATTGAGATGTAAATACCCACATGTAATTAAAAAAATTTTTTTTGAAGTCTGGAAATCTCAAACCATTAAGAATAGGAGGGAAAAATTAAGTAGTGATTTATTTCTAGTCAATAATTGTTTGATTTCTTCCATAGCTAAATGATTATTTTCTGTGTTCTGAGTTCATCTCTCTCTCAGAAAAGAAGGTGAATGGCCTTGAAGAACACTTCTTCATACATGTCATTTTGCTAAGGACATTGAAATACTCCTAAAGAAACAGAAAGGAGCCATTCAAAATGGGGAAAAGGCTTTGAGGTGATTAAGGGGATATTACCCTTATAAAGATGCTGGAGAGGGAAAACTCATACAGAAGAGAAAGGAAAGGAAAAGAATAGCTGTAAAATTAGAGCTTTAAACTAGGTTTGAGATTTTTTCTGGAGAAAAGGTAGCTGTATAGAAGTTGCTTGTCTTCCAAAGAATGATATAGTAGAGCCACAGAAGTTATCAGGTGAGAGATCATTCAGTAATGGTCAGAGAGAGAAGAAAAGTGTAGTAGTAGTTGGTGATTCACTGCTTAGGGATACTGAGACAGCTATTTCTCAACATGATAACAAGAATAGAGAGCTCTGTTGTTTTTTTTTCAGGGTATATATCCAAGACATAATGAAGAACCTCCCAGGACTTATCAAAGTGGATGACAACTACTCACTTATTGTGATTCATATGAGCATAAATGATCTGACCAGAAGAAATCTCAAAGGTACTGCCAATGATTATGAAGTCTTGGGAAAGAAACTGGAGTGTTACAAGTTGGGTTCTTTTACTGTTGTCCACTGAAGGCAAGGGATGTAGAAGACAAAAATTAATTCTGGAAGTGAACAGCTGGCTAAAAAGCCCCTCTCTGAGAATGGGATTTGGACTTCTGAAGCATGATTCAAAAATACAGGGATGACAGATTCCTGGCCATAGATAGAGTCCACACAATAAATAATGTATTTGCTAGGTATCTTGCAAATCTAATCAAAATGACTTTAAACTAATAAGGACAAAGGAGAGAGAAGACTACCCATGTATGCTCCTCAAGTTAGATTATCAGAGATTAGCTACAGAGCAGAAAGGAAAATAGCAGCTGAGATGTCTGAAAGTCCACAGGAGAAAAATTCCAACCCTGTGAAGTCAAATTTTTATGAATAAATGCTCAATATTCAAGCAAAAGAAAAAGAAATAGATATTCTCATTAACAGGGAAAAGGGGGGCTTCTGGGTTTGAAATAGTAGGGGAAAGTGGCCATTCTCTCCTAGAGTTTTTGAGGGAAAAGGAGAAGAAATCTGGAAATAGTATGACATAGAAATAAATATGTACTAAAATGTTCCTGGATAAGTCAACAAAGGAGGAATAGAATAGGAGATGTTCCAGAATGAAAATTTAAGACCCAAAGGGGAAAAAAAATCCAATGGGATTTATGTCTGAAATAAACCAATATAGACGCATAGAAAAATTACCAATCAAGATCCAAAGATGAAATGAGAAATGCAGATGATGAATAGGATAATACATACACAAATATACTACATATTATACATATGTGTCTATGCACACATACATATACAAAAAAAGGGTTCAATTCCTTGCTTGCTATTTTTTATCATTATTATGCAAAGGTCATTCTCCTTGGCAGCAAATATAGAAGCAAAAGAACAATTGGTTAGCTCTGCTTACTTTCTATTGTCAGTTATTACTGTCTCATTTACTCTAAGTTTTGGTCATATTTCTACTTAATTCTTCTTCCAATATAGCTTTTTTTAAAAGAAAACCTCATTTTTTGTTGTATTTGGTTTTTATTCTTACACTATATGTAAAAATATATGTATGTATGTATATATAGAGAGAGAGATGAAGTTTAAGACATATATACCTATATATATAAATTCTATATCCATATATCTTTATCACTATACATTACTGTATATCTAGGTATTTTATACTATATATTTCTCTATAACTATATACAATATAAGATAAGAAGTGTATAGTACAAGAATAGAAGCTAAGTACAACAAAAATGAGAGGGTTTATATATATATATATATATATATATACACATAAGTATATGTATGTATGTATGTATATACAAGGTAAAGATCTGGTCAACTGTTATTTTGCTTTTATTTTTTTCTGCCAAGAAAATTATCTTTGCACTGAAAGAGATAAAAATAAATGACTAACAAGGAATTGATAAATAAGATAAGTAAGGACATAAGAACATACCTAGCTGCCCTTGATGAATTAAATTCTCTAAGTCCGGATGAACTATACATTAGTGTACTAAAAACACTGGTAGATATGATGTTGAGTTACTGTCAGGAATATCTAAATAATCATGGAAAACACGAAGGATACCATAAAATTGGAGAAGTATGTTACCAAAAGTGTTAAGTGTGTTACCAATTTTCAAAAAAGGAAAAAGAACAATCTACAAAATAAAGGCCAAGCTAGACTTCATTCCTGAGGAAAAGTCTAGAAAATCATTAAATAGATGATGGGTGAATATCTGGAAAGGGAAATGATTATTACAAAGGTCCAGCATGACTCTGTCAAGAGGTCATGTCAGACCAATCTCATTCCTTTTTTGACAAGATTACTAAACTAAATAGATGAAGGGAATATCTAGATTTTATCTTTTAAAAAGTAGCTTATACTGTTATTGTGGTAATGACAGAAATACAAATTAGATGCTAATACAATTAAATGGATTCCAATCTTGTCAAATGGCCAGACTCAAGGAGTAAATGTAAATAGTTAGTGTCAATGCAATAAGAAGTCTCTACTGGGGTACTTTAGGAATCTGTGTTTGACCTGCTGTGTTTAACAATTTTATCAGTGACTTGGATAAATTAATAGATGGGATACTCATCAATTTAGAAGATGGCACAAAGCTGTGAGGATTAGCTAACGTATAGAGATACAAGATGAGAATGTAAGGATCTTAGCAGAGAAGGGAAATGGGCTGCATCTAAGAAATGAAATTCAATGGGAATGAATACAAACCCTCGCATCTGGGTACAAAAAGAACAACTTCAGCAGCATAAGATGAAGGTGCAATGTTATACAGTAATTGTTCTGAAAAAAAAAAAGGTTTAGAATTTTAATGGACTACAAGTTCAATATCAGTCAGCAGTGAGATGGGGCAGCCAAAAAGTTAATGCGCTATTGGGCTGCATTAATGGAAGTAAAACTTCCAGCAATAAGGAGGCTATAGCTCCATTGTACTATGCTCTGGTCAGATTTCTTCTGTAGTATTGGACTTTGTGACACAATTTAAGAAAGATGTTGATAAGCTTGAAAGAGAACCATGAAAGGCAACCAGAATGATGAAGGGTCTTGAGTTCATGTTGTGAGGCTTGATTGAAGTAACTGGAAATATTCAACAAACAAAAGAGGAGATGTGATAATTGTCATAAGGTATATGAAAAGGTATTATTTGGAAGAGGAATTGACTTGTTCTGTTTGGACCTAGAATGCAGAATTAGGAGCAATGGGTGGAAGGTACAAAGAGTCACAATAAGGTTTGATGTGAAGAAAAATTGCTAAAAGATAGCATTGTTTTTTTAAAAAAAAAAAGGTGGAATAATTGTCTTAAGAAATGATGAGTTCTTCCTCCCTGCACATCTTCAGCAAGAAGATGGATAAAGTGTTTTGCAAGCCTAAATAATGTTAACTCTTAGACATAGTAGTATGATAATACTGGAGATTTATTTCATATATGAATTTGATTAGATGGCTACTAAGGTCTCTTGCAATTTTCAAACTCTATCATTGTATGACTTGTAATTCCTGATTTTTTATATATAATTTTGATCTTTCCAGAATATACCCTTTCTGCAGACCTTCCCTTTAATTAGAACTTCTCTTATTACTTCCTACTGATATCTCTCTTTTCTTTCAAAGTCCAATTCAATTGAAACCTTTCCTGATTTGCCCAAATAGAAATGACTCAATTGTCTCTTGAAAGTCTCCAAGCACTCTGAACTCCCCTAGTGCTTAATCATTTTCTAATTGTAATTGTTATTATTATTTAATCATTATTACTGTTCTCAGTCCCTACTATTCAACTGTAAGCCTCTTGGAGGTAAGGGACTCCCTCCCCACCAAATATTTCATGCATGTTTGTTAAAATGAATTGTATTGAATTGTCCAGTATAGAAAGGCAGTAATGCCCTCAGGGGCACTAGAGTTGTGAAAGGTTGCTTGCCCCATACACTAACTGGCTAGCCCCCAATCTGTTTTTTCTTTTGAGCTCATGCTTCTGAATTTACAGTTTTCAGCCTCTTCCTATCATGTCAAACTGAGACGTTACTTCTTGCTGTATGCCTTCCTCTAGTCCCCTTCTCATTGGCTGTTCTTAATATATCATGTATCAAAAAAACACATGCTGAAGCTTGTTAGATGTATATTTTAAATAAGACTAAAATGATTATAACAGAGGGACTCTGAGACTCTCCTTATGAATAAGGTAAATGAACTCTATTTCATTTGTTTTGGATGGTCAGAAGTCTTTTTCTTGTTTACTTTCCTATGTTCTGGATAATAGAAATTATTGAAAAAGTAATCTTCAGATAAAGCAAAGTGTTGTTTCTTCAAACCTACTCTCTAATGTTTTACAATTTATGAATTTCTATTTCAAATATATATATATTATATATGTGTGCACACACATACACATATATAGCACAAAATTAAATTAAAATATCACATGAAAGTCAAAGTTAAGCATGTTTTGGGAGTGGACAGTTAAGGTAATTAGGTTAAGTAATTCTGGGAACTTGGGTTTCTTTGATAAGGTAAAGAGGAAGCTTTTGGTTCTTTAATTTACCTGAGAAGTTTTCTTAGATGATGTGTGACTCTGGTGCTTTAAAACATGGCTTTTTTAATCTTTTTTGGTGTCACAGATCCCTTTGGCAGTCAAGTGAAGCCTATGTACTTGTCAGAATAATGTTTGTAAATACATTAAAAATATGAAATACAAATAAAATAAATAATATTGAACTATAGTTATCAATTTTAAAAGTGTTCAAGGACTCCAGATGAAGAATTTTTGATTTAAAATATGGAAAGCAAATTACATGTCAGGTTAAATATGGGGAAATGGCATTTTTAACATTTTTTTGGAGAAAATTTAAAAGCAAAAATATATAAAAAAAGTAAAATCGCAGGATCACAAATTTAAAGCTAGATGAGAGCTTAGAAATAATCCACTCCAAACACAATTTACAAATAAGGAAACTTCAAATTAAAGATGGTAAATGATTTGATCCAAGATCCAGTAGGGAGTACAGTGATAGAACTGAGAACTGACCTCAAGCACCTCTGAGTTCAGCTCCTATGCTCTTTTGCAGTAGACCACGAGATATGTCCACAAGTTACACACAGCCTCAGAGTTCTCCGATGTATTCAGAGAGCTTAGATGCCTACTGCTCCCCATCCAAAGGGTGAGGCCATTTTCTTCTACTCTTCCCTTTCAAGCCACCAAAGAGCTATCTTAGCAACATCTTTTTCCTACCATCTTGTTCCCCAGGACAACATGCACATGTCATTCTCTCCCCTCTTGTTTTGTGCTTCATAACTTAGTTGATTTCACCTTCTGCAATTTCTTTCTCATATAAACACATGTAGAATCTGTTTCTAGCTTTCTCCCCCTTTCTTTCCCAATTAAATCTGTGCCGGTTACCTCCAGACAACATTTCATCTTTCCTTCCCAATTTGTTCCATTTGTAATTCAAAAGCAGAAGCAAAAACATACATACATACATATACATACATATAGGGATGTGCACATGTACACATACAGCCCTAATCATAAATGTTAAATCAATTCATAAAGATACTTTATTTTTTTAAGAAAAGAAAAACTATTAAGTTCTGAAGTGAAAGTAGATATGATAAAAAGTCATCAACTTCTAAAGCCCTTAAAAGTGTGCATTATTAGTCCTCTGCAGAAGATCCATAAAAATTTCATTTGTTTCTCATATTTACTTGTTAAAAAGCTTTTAAGCACAAGTCTGCAATACAAAATTTGAAAATCCCCAAAACTCTTATTCAACTTTTCTGATTAGCTTAATTATTAGAATGGCAAGAGTATCATAGAATGACAATATAGTATTACATACATATATGTTTATATATAATATACATATATATCCCATATCTACATTGCATCATGGACTAAAGGGGCTTTTTTTGATTAGCTCTCAGATATGAACTTATCATTTAAAATTTTTTCCCATGGAAAAATCTATGCCCTCTCCTTTTTTTTTTTTCTTTTTTGCAAATACTTGATTTATAACTGAATATTTTAAAACACAACTTGTTTGGACCCTGTAATTGTTTTTTTTTTTTTTTATGACCTATTCCCTGCCCTCAATAAGTTTTTAATCTAGATATAGCTATTATTTTCTATCCATCATGAAATGAATTTTTTCTTCACATTTTTTTTTTGTCCCTACTCAGATCCTGGCTTGAATCAAAGTTCCCTTGCCTTCACACAAATCAATAATCCAAGATCCAGGAGGACACAATATGTGTAAATGGAGTGTTCTATGGAAAAATCACCCATGTACTCACTTTTCCAGAAAGTACCAAAGTTCTTGGACATTTTGGAGAGAACTAATCCTTTAAAATCTGCTGGAAACAATAAAATAGCACATACCCTGTTCAGTCAGTGTGTTCTGGCCATTTTAGTGATCCCTTCTGAGCTATTAGAAATGTCATGTAGAAGCATTGATTTTCATGTCTGTGAAACAAATGAAGGGTATACTTTTAAAAACAAATAAAACCTCACAGACTAATTCTAAAGATTAATGTTTGATGAATAGCACGAAGTGCTAAACACAGTAATAACACAATAATGTAAGGTTCAAGACTAGCAATTGACTCCCCTGAGGTTAGTCAGGCTTTGGTGAGTCATCATTACATTGGGCACGAAGTGAAGATTTTTTTTTTTAACTTCTAGGAAGTTTTTACTTCTAGACTTGGCTAAGTTTCTTACAGAGGTGTTATATACAAGCATACTGGCTAATTCAAAGATAGATGCAAATGAACTGAAACACTATTCTACAGGAGATCTTTGAAAAATATCTTATAGCTTGGGAGATAATATAAAGTCCTGATTCTGACATATACTGCCTCAGTGATTGGCAAGGAACTTAATCTCTCAAAGAGAAGACCCTAAATTGCATAGGAATTACAGGTAGAGGGAGTTTCCACACTGAGAGTTCCTCACACAAATAAAATCAGTAGTCTAAAAACTTAATTTTCATCCCCACCTCCAAAACACACACACACACACACACACACACACACACACACACATACACACACACACACACACACACACACACACACACACACACACTTTAAATTAATATCTAAGTGTAGATCAAGTGGACTCCAAGGTCCCTTCACTGGCAATCTTTCCATCTAGACAGTCTCTCATTGCCTATGTTAAATCCCCAGTAATTTCAACTTGGCCTTCTCCATTCCCTGACATATTTGGTGCTAGAGTAAAATAGTTTTAAAACAACAATTATAATGATCAGTTTTCATCTGTGGGGTGTTCACATAGCTACAGAAAATCAAAAGTGAGATTTTGAAAAGAAAAATAACATGCATTGTGGGATTTACAGAATATGAAAAAATGACAAAACAGGTTGTTGCATGTGCCCGCTCTTTTTTAAGACAATAAGTCAACTTCCAAGAATTATTAAGCTCCCCACAGTTTAAAAACTGGAGCTCAGTGTGCTACCATAGCACAAAGATTCCTTGGGTTTTATCTCCAGGGTTACAAAACCAAACTCCATGTCACCATTCCGGGATATTTTATATTCCAATTATGTATGTATGTATGTGTACATATATATTCCCACGTGTGTAAATGACGAATTTAAAAGGATATGAGCATTTGTGAAATGTGAATGTATGTTCACTTGTTCATTCCAAAGGTTCTCCAAGTATTCTTTAGACTCAGAAACTTTTGTAAGAGAGACAGAACAGAGCCGTCGGTGTGGAAATGGAAGTTTCAGGACAGAATGACTCATGGAAACAGTGAATGTTTACCGAGCAACATTAAACAATTACAGTGCAGTGTCCATCCTCTTTGGGGGGGATGATACATTTGCTAAAACACAAAGGAAATGGCTCAAAAAAAAAAGAGCCTCCTGTACTCACCTCTGGAGGTAGGGCAGTGCTTAGCATGGGGACTGCAGCAGTAGGCAATAGGGCATTGTCCTGGTGGTCTGTGGGGTAATCTGCATTTCTT
This sequence comes from Notamacropus eugenii, assembly GCF_028372415.1. Lineage (NCBI taxonomy): Eukaryota > Metazoa > Chordata > Mammalia > Diprotodontia > Macropodidae > Notamacropus > Notamacropus eugenii. The sequence goes on along the minus strand of NC_092877.1, from coordinate 163,229,066 downwards.
TGCACTTTCTCAGAGGGGGAGAAGGGGGCAACTCGAAAGTCTGCCCCGGTGCACTTGGGATCCTGAAAATTTATCCCCTTTATTTTGGGGAGCCGTCGGACCCCCCACTGATCACACGTTCGCCTTGTTTTCTGTCTCCCTCTAACTCGTGCAAATGCTGGGGGAGCCGGAGGGACTCATAGAAAGGTCTAGAGTATTGTTGCTGCGGTCCGGGGGTCTTATACCTATCTACAGGGAACCGTGTATAGGTTAGGCGCTCCTCAGGGTAGGTCTGATTCAACTACGGAAGGCGGCCAGGCCCGGACCGGGTCAGCGGCCGGACCCAAACACTCACGGCCCACCCTCTTTTCACCTAGGCGCCCCCAGCCTCACTTGAAGACAGAGCCAAGGAGAGCGCGCGGGAAAGTGAGTCCCCAGCCTTCGGACACGCTCAGACACACACAGAGGAAGCCAACAAAAGCAAGGAGACCCTAGCCTTGCACGCTCGGGGAGAGACAGAAGTGACAACAAGAGAGAGACCCCCTCTCTCACTGACAGAGAAAGACCCCAGACTCAGGCGCGCGCACTCACGCACACACGCACACGCGCACGCTCATAGGCGACAATCGGGGCAAGAGACTCCCAGTGTCACAAAGAAAAAGCCGGGCAGAGCCCCCAGCCTCACGGGAGAGAGTCCCCCTTCATAAACACACGGGGAGAAAACCCCCAGCCTCCCCAGCACAGACAAAAAACGCGCGCCAGCGAGAGAGCCCCCTCCTCACATAAAAAGAGCCCCTCTCTCACAAGCTAATCATTAAAAACAAACAAACAACAAAAACCGGCGAGATCAAGGGAGAAACCCCGGCCTCACAAACACAGGAGAAAAATAATAGGGGGAACAGTAGAGATCCCAGGAGACGAGCGCAAGCAGGAGACCCCCCCTAACCTTAGAAGCTAATAAAAAGAGCGAGAAAGCACAGAAGAAAAAAAAAATAGGGAGAGTAGAGACCCCAGACCCACAAACAGAAGAGCGCAAGCACAAGAGATATCTCAACCTCATACACAGAAAAAAGGGGGGGGAAGAAAATAAGAAGGACCTCAGTCTCACACGCTCAGAAAAAGCGAGAACAGAAAACAGACCCTGGCCAGGAAAAAAAAATAAACAGGAGAGACCCCAGCTTTACACACAGAGAAAAAAATTAATAAGAACAGGGAGCGACCCTAGCTTCACACAGGGGGAAAAACAGAACAAGAGAGACGCTAGCCTCATACAAAAAGAAAAAAAAAAGAAACAGAACAGGAAAGACCCCTGCCTCTCACCCCCGGATAAAGAGCGAGAGCAGGAGAGAGACCCCAGACTCACACACACACGCACAAAAATCAAGAGACCCCCAGCTTCACGTTCATGGGGAAAAAATAGGGAGAACAAGAGAGACCCCAGTTTCCCACGCTACCAAAAAAAAATAAAATAAAGCTCGAGAACAAGCAGAAAGACCCCGTCTCCTACACACAGATAAAGAACAAAAGCAGGAGAGAGACCCCAGCCTCACGCTCATAGAGGGCGAAAGCCCCCCACCACATAAACCTACGGGGAAAGAGCCCCCAGCCTCACAAGTGCAGAAAGCGAGCGCCAAAAACGCGCGCCCGGGAAAACCCCCAGCATTGGGCGCATAGAATTTTCAGGAGAAAGACCCCAATCTCACATGCCCAGAAAAAGAAAGAGAACAGAGACCCCAGTCTCACTTTCAGAGAAAGAAGGGGAGCAGGAGAAAGACAAAGAACGGGAGAGACCCTAGTCCCACACTCCCAGAAAAAAAAAAAGAGAGTCGGGGAGACACCCTAGCCCCACACGCCCAGAAAAACGGAGCAGGAGAGACCCCAGCCCCACACGCACGGATAACAAGAGAGAGACCCCAGACTCAAACGAACAAAGCGCGAAAGAGAGAAAAAGCAGAAAAGACCCCAATTTCCCACGCACGAAGAAACAACGAAAGCAGAAGAGCTACCCTAACCTCACTCGGAGAGACCCCAGCCTCACACGAACAAAGAGCCAAAGCGAGAGCACAGGAAAGACCCCAGTCTCCCACACAAAGAGCGAGAGCGAGATAGCAGGAGAGACCCTAGCTTCACGCACAAAAAGCGACGGCTAAACAGCAAGAGAAAGAGACCCCAGACTCACGCACAGAGCCAAAGCAGGAGACCCCAGCCTCACAAGCACAAGCAGCGAGAGCGGGAGCGCTAAAGAGGGTGAAGAGAGCGAGAAAGAGACCCCAGCCTCACACGGAGAAAGAGGAAAAGCGAGAAGGCAAGCGAAGGAGACCCCGGCCTCACCCGCACAATGAAAAACCCAAATCAGGAGACCCCAACCTCACACGCACAAAGAGCGAGAGCAGGAGAAAGACCCCGGCCTCACTCGCACAAATCCCGAGAACAGGAGAGAGACCCCAGACTCATACGCACAGAGAAATAACGAGAGACCCCAGCCTTACAAGCACCAAGATCTAAATAGCGAGAAGGCAGAGACCCCAGCATCACAGGCACAGAGAATAAGGCTCAGAGATCAAGGAGAGACCCCAGCCTCATATCCCCAGAGAAAGAAAGAGAGAGCAGGTGAAAGACCCTAGTCTCAGTTACAACGGAGCAGGGGAGAGACCCCAGTCTCACTATCAGAGAGGGAGAGAGGTGCAAACATGCATTACTTAGTAGAAAACATGAAGGCTAATTTTATCAGAACGACAGTAGAGGAAAACCGACAAAAATTAAAAAGTGAGAAGACCGGACAAACGATAAAGACAGATTACAAATAGTTAAGTGTTGATAGTGGCAGGTGGGGCACAGGAGATATGTAAGTGAGGACACTGTAAAGAGCAGGGGGCTTGAGTGAGAGATATGGCCAGGAAAACCTTCCTAAATCCCGCTATTGAAAAGACAGAGCCAAGAGTTAGGCAAAGAACCAAGTAGAAGTTGAGAAGCTAGAAGCTGTTAAAAGTTTGTTGGGAAAAAAAAAGAGAGAGAGAGAGAGAAAAGAAAAGAAAACTAAATCCCCTAGTTTGTAACCTCAGTTGAACTTGAGTTCTGGCATTATTTGTAAGTCAGATCGAAGATAAGCGATTGAAACTCTACAGGGACACGATGTTTCACTCTCTAAACTTTTCCCGCCTCGCCTGAGGACACAAATGGAAAAGTTTCACTGACGGATGATGGCTCCTGTTTCGGTCTCAGTCTCTGCTGCTCCCCTGCGGCTGCCTAAGAGAACAACAGGAAAAGTTTGACTTTTCTCCCTTTTTTTTCTCTTTTGCATTGACGTAGGTTTTGTTTTTTGTTTTTTCAAACCTTGGGCGTCAAACCCTTTTCGTGCGTAATGCTTTCTGGGTTGAAATAAATTAGACACAATTTTTTTCTTTTCTTTTTGGTTCATATGTCAAACAATAATGATTGGTAAGTAATTACGAATGCTGTTCTTTTCCACAAACCCGTGTGTGCGTGTTTGTCTCTCTGTCTGTGTGGATGTGAATACTAATACAGTTCTCTATGTACAAGTATATGTGCTTCCCATTTTTCAAACCAATGGATAGAAAGGGGGGCAGGAATTTATGCAGAGGAGCATCCTCACAGTGCATTCAAGGTCATAGACTAGTCACTTTTCTTCTGCACCATTTACAATAGCTTTCTAATTGGTTTCTCTTCCAGTCCTACCACCTGCCCACCACTCCGTACACAATCCAATTCATCTTTCTCATAATTATCATCTTTAAGGCATGTATCTTGACTATGCTACTGGCTCCCTATTTCCTGTAGGTTAAAACACAAACTCTTTAATCTGGCATTTTAAAGCTCCTATACAATGGTTTCATCTTGTTGTTTCACACTTCTCACCTTAATTCACCCTAAGTTTCAATCAAAATTTGCAGTTTTCTAATCTCCACATGCCTTTTCTCACCTCCATGTATTTGCACAGGCCATCCTCCACACCTGGAACTTACACTATCCTCATCTCTATCAGAATTTTTGGCCTCCTTTAAGGATCAATTCAGGGGACACTTCATACGCGAAATTCAATGAACCCACCAGCCACAAATGTTCTAATAGAGTTACAGTTTAATGTGAAAACAACACAATTTAACAACAACAAAAAAAAAATGGTACAATCTCTTACATGCTTTTTTCACTCATAGGAAACCTGACCATTTTTTACCCAGTTATCACAGAGAAGTAGATTTATCTAGAAATGCAGGCATACATACTACCTGGATTGGGGGGGGGGGGGGTGGGGATAAAGGTCTTGGAAAATCTAGTTTTTGTAAGGGTTCTCACAGCAAAAACATCAGGATGGTGGAAACAGGCACATTAAAAAAAGGCAAAGCCATCTAGAGAGTAACACCTCCACTGGTTTGACTGTAAGCTTTCTTGAACATTGCCTTAATATACCTAAAGATCTCCTTAATGTCCCATTTTGATTCTCTCTTTGTTGACTTTGAGCTTGATTGCCCTCTACATACTTCCACTCCAAAGATTTGGAGTTGTGACTTTAATTCCTTCTGATCCTCTTATCTCTCACTCAATTACCTTTGAGAGTTTGAGTAAGGTTTACCCTGAACAGCTGAAAGAGTTTTAAAAATTTGTACTATAAGGTAATGGCAAACTTCGTGTGAATTATCCCCACTTTATCTGTGTTCAGGTTTTTACTGATTATAGTCACCCACTTTTTTAATTTATCACAGTCATTTCTCACTTCTATCAAGTCCATTCTGATGCTAGACATCCCATGAGATGTGGTATCATCAACAAATTTAATGAGCATATTTTCCATTCCATTATCCAAATTATTAAAAGTGTCTACATTCTATCCAGTAAACCCTTGTCAAGGTGACACTGACCCCTGAAAGCTACCCTTTGAGAAGGTCCCTCTATTCAGAGGAGCATCAAGTGATGGATGATGGATAAGACCTCTGCTGATCATTTTTGACTAGGGAGAGTAACTGATTCAAATGCAATGGCTGTATCTTGTGTTCATTTCCTCTCTAACCCATTCGGTTTCCATTGCCTAGATGAATTCATTCTGATCCCATCACCTCAGTTACTGGGATCCTCTCTCAGTTGCTTTGTAAACAAGAATCAAAGGAATTATTTGACTCCATTCAGAGCTACTATGCCAGGGAGTACAAATGTTCTTGGCCACATCTCTGCAAATAAACATTTTAGGAGGGAATTAACTGACACATACATGTTCTTGTTATAGTCAATCAATACTGGTTGATCAATGGTTCGCAAAAGGTTGCTTTCAGCACTATTCAGTGGCAGTTTCCTCATCAAGGCTGTGGAACCAAGCCTGTTACATGAAGCTATTTGGTAAACAGCAGTGAAAAGTGAATCATTTTGTAAAATTAACTCAGCTTCTTATTAAAAGTTAATGTATGTGGTTCTGAGACAGCATATTATTAATGTCATCTAAAATGACAATGAATGAATATGACCTTTTAATTCTGAAATGTTTGTTTCTTTTCAAGTATGTGAATGATTTTTATGCCAAAAATCCTTCAGGAAATAAAGGCAGACAGTAGGAACAGACTGACTGTCAATAACATACATTGTGCCTTATCCTGAGCATACAGAATAAGAGGTGATTGAGGAGAGGGACTCAGAAAGGTCTTAATTATCTGTGTCTATTAAGGATTAGAGTTAGCCACCAGAGCCTTGAACATCTAGCAAGCTAATTAGTGAAAAATGCCATTGTTGCTGAAGAAAGTGCTTGGCCCATCTTAAAGCATTGTGCAAATGTGAGTTCTGATCGTAAATTATTTTTGCTGTGTCACCCTATGAGATATTTGTATGCTACTGTATGTCAGTGATAGGTCTTCAGAATATCTGCTGCCTGGGTAGAGAAATTCATCCCTGAGAGGAAAATAGAGCTTATTTTCTGTGGAGACCCTGTATGTGTCATCTTTATCTCTTAGAAAGATCTGTCTTCAGTCCCTTTGTGTCTAGTTGAGAAAACAGGATTCAGAATATAAAGGAGAGGGTGGAGGAGCCTACCATATTTCTGGAAGGAAATTCTACCTTGCTCAAATTTGGAAACTTTTTCTTCATTGTATAAAAGACATTCATGAAGATTCAGATCCTATATTACATTCATCTGTTTGATAAAATGGTTGAAAGTGAATTATCTTGTAAAATTAGCTGTTTTTTTATTAAAAAATAATGAATATGGTATTGAGCCTTTGTCGTTTGAAAGAGCTATGAATAAAATGCCATTTTACGTTCTGAAATATGTGCTCCTTTTAAAGTATATAAACAAGGTTTATGCTAAAATTCTACAGGGAAAAAAAAAGACAGCCATTTCTTTCCCATCACAGATTTTTCCTTTCCATATTTCCAGGCATTTCAACAATAGCTAACTAAAAGTTTTGTAAGAGTGTTGGTAGAAAGGAGGAGGGAGGAGTAGTGTGGGGGTGGAGAGTTGGTAACTTTCCTCTCTGTGCTCTCACCCCCTCCCAATTCTATCTCTGTGGATTGAAGATACAGACCTGCTGCCCCCAAATATTGTTTTAATGCCTCAGGAGAGAGCTCTGTGTACTTTCATCCAATCAGTTGCAGTCTGGAGGCTAGCAGCGTGACTCTCCAGTGAGTTCGATGAGTCATCCATAGTGTTCAGTCTAAGACTAATTTCCTCGGTGCCTCACACAATCCTCTTTCGCCACCAAGAGGCCAAACAGTCTGATTGAGCAGCCAACATCAGATCTGAAACGCAAAGGCAATTTAAGTGGAGTTTGTATTTGGTTTTAAAATACCATTATTGTGATTTGTATTTGTTCTAGGAAATTTATTTATTTCCAGAGTCCAACCTAATTACACAGTAGCTTGACTTGCAACACCTGTCTGCCCATGTCTTGTCTTGGATGCAGAAATACAATGCTTTTAATCTAACCATTGATGACTCCCATCCCCACACCCCCCCGCTCCTGCAGTGAAAGGATGAAAAAAAAAATAATGAAGCAGACATTTTAAAAGAACGATTTCACACTCTGGTCTGAAAAAGAACCACCAATTTTCTCAACACTTCAAGGGATTTTATTTTTCTGTGTGTCAGGGTTTTGTTTTGTTTTTCCCCTCCTTTTAAATCACAATTTAAATTGATATAATTCCTTTTATCTTCTGACACCTGTGTATAAATCCAGTGAGACTTCTGATGTACCAGAGGGAAAACTTACATGGAGAAATTCGTGCTTGAGAGAACACTGGTTAGTCTGGGTTTGTCACGACAAAACAGACCCTTGAAGCTTTCCTGCTGCGGCGAAGATATAATCCAATTAGGAGGAAAAGAATCTTCGGTAGCTATTTTGTCTTCATAAGCAATAACGTAGAACAATATAAGCCTGACCGGGGTAATTTTCTAAGATGTTTTTTCTTTTCCAGGGCATTACAATTGTTTGATCATATATACATATTTTTTAACAATTCATGGCCATTTTCTTCTCGTGGATAAAAACACAAACTGGTGCAAACTGAGCATGTAGAAAATCAGGAATAAGTATATAAACAGCACGTCAGTTGCTGAAAAATGATGGTTTTCTTACTTAGCCAAAGGGCTTCAGATCTGAGGGTGTTCAAATATGGAAGAAAAATCTTTTGCTTCTGACTGAAAGGGGTTCAAATTTTTCTCAGTCGTATTTTTTAAAATGTCTCTCCTCTACAAAAAAAAAGGGGAGAATGAAGACCATGATTATAATACATAGTATTTGAAATTCATTGTAATATTCCCTTATTAATTTTTTTTGCATGTAACAAACACTTCATTCCCTGATTTAAAAAAAAAATGACAACCAGATATCTGCAGTGAATTTACTTACAGCACAAGCAGACACCCTGGCACCGTTATAGATAAATTCTAGGATGAGGCTGATGGGGCTATCTGACTTTTCACTGAATATGGTCAGGTTGCTCTCATTTTGCTCCTTTTCTTATCAATTCTTATTAAATTCAGAATATAAAGACAGGAGTTACCGGGAACAAGGGAGGATACCACGGTGGTAGATTCATACTGATTTTTAATAGCTCCATTAGGATGCTATTTAAAAAAGATATTTCCCTACCTCTGTAAAATCAAAAGAGAAAGCTTCTTCCTTCTTCTTCACTCGTTAAACAGATAGACAAAGGCTAACAAGAACAACGGCTCAGGAAGCCCCAACAGAGAGTGACAATGCAAGGGAGCTGGTGGGAGAATTTCCTACCTTCTCAAAGGTTCCGCTGAGGCCACGGAGGACATTAATGGGGCATTATCAGAAGCCCTGAGGCTACCACAACTCTCGGCATTTACATGAAATGCTTAATTCTAGGTAAACCTTTACACTTGCCAAAGTTTGAGCAATGTAGTTTAAAAATCCTTGGACTCAAAATCAAGAAAACTGAGATCTAGTTCTGTCACTGACTGTTACTAACAAAGCCCCGTGGCTTTGCCCAAATGTTATGACCTCTCTGGTCATTGTAAAAAGAGGGAACTGGGCTTTTTTTCAAAGCTCATTGTAGGAAGGACTTTTCAGTTGCCACATATGCATACCAAAGGCAGGAATGTGTCTAAATTGGATGAAAGAGATGACCTTTCTCACCCCTGGGCTTAGCTTTTGTTCCAGTGCCTTTTTCCCTCTCATTCATTTGCCTAGCAGACCAAAATGATTTGTAGGCTGAAAAACTGTGGGGACCAGAATCCAGGGAACCTAAGATATTTTTTTGGAAGAACAACCTCTTAGTTGATCCTGACTCAGTTTACTAAATCAGCAAGCAATTATTAAGTGCCTACTATGTTCCAGACAGTATGTTAAGTGCTGTATGCGCACGCACGCACGCGCGCACACACACACACTGTGTTTTTGTCTCTTCTCTCAAGGAGTTCACAGTCTAATGGAGGAGACGATGCACTAGCAACTCTATACAAACAAGCTGTGTGCAGGATAAATTAGAGATAATATAATGGGGAAGGTATTAGCATTAAGGGGGAATCAGGAAACCATATTTTGCAGAGAGTAGGACTTCAGCTAAGAATTGGAGGAAATCATGAAAGTCAGAAAGGAAAAGAGAAGAGGAGAGAAGAAAGGAGAGGGGAATGAAGGAAAGGTGAGTAAAGGAGAGGAGAGGGGAATGGAAGAAAGGGGAATAGAAGAGAGAAAGGGACTGAAGACAGGAAAGGAGAGAGGTGAGGAATGGAGAAGAGGGGAATGGATAAGTAAGAGGGAAGGAGAGGAGAGGAGAATGGAAGAAAGGGGAATAGAAGAGAGAAAAGGGAAGGAAAGAGAAAGAAGAGAGGAGGAAAGGAGATGAGAAGAAAAGAGAGGGGAGAAGAGGAGAGGGAAATGGAGGAAAAAGGAATGGAGGAGAGGGGAAGAGAGAGAAATAGAGGAGAGAGGAGGAGAATAGAAAGTAGGGAAGGAGGAGAGGAGAGATGAATGGAAGATAGAAGAGAAAAGGGGAATGAGGGAGATGGGAGGGGAGAAGAGAGGAGAGTGGAATAGAGGAGAGGGAAGGGAAGGAAATGAGAAGAGAGAAAGAGAGATGAGTGAAGGAAAGAATAATGGAGGAGAGGGGAAGAGAGAAGAAAAGAAGAGAGGGGAGCAGATTGGAGGGGAGAGGAGGAGAGAGGATAGGAGGAGAGGGAAGAATTTAGAAGAAGTCCAGTGCAAATACACATAGCTGGGGGATGGAGTATTTTAAGAGAACGATAAAGAAGTCAATATCACAAGATGGAAGAGTATGAGAAGTGGAGTGGGAGGTAGGGTTGTGGGCAGGGCTGTAAAGTATAAGAAGATTGGAAAGGTAGGAAGGGATCAGGTTATGAATGATTGAAAAACCAAACCAAGGATTTTCTTTTAGATTCTAGAGGCAATTGTCACTGGAATTAATTGAAAGGAGGTGGGGTGGGGTTTGATGTGGTAAAACCTGTGTTTTAGAAAGATAAATTTGACAGCTGAGTGGAGGACAAACTGGTAGGAGGAGGAAGCAGGGAGAAAGCAAAAGGTTATTGTGGTAGTACAGCTATGTGGTGAAGGGTATCTGTATCAGGCTGATGACAGTTTGAGAGGAGAGAAAGAAGAGTATGAAAGACATTGAAAAGATAGAAGTGATGACACTTGTCAACAGATTGGATTTGAGGGATGAGAGAAAGAAATAGAGGATGATACCTGGGTTGTGAGCCTGGGTGATCAGGAGGATGACGTTATGCTCAACATTAACAGGGAAGTTAGGAAGAAAGACAGTGATTTCAAGTTAGTTGTCAGACATTAGACATGGTGCCTCAAAGAATTTTTAATCTTAAATCAGAGTGAGGTTTCTTATAGACCAGAAGTTTAGAAAGCAGGAAGAGTATTAGGTTTAAAAAATACATTTACAAGTCTGGGGACCAGCTGAAGGAGACTGATCCATGTTCTAAAGAACTTGGCACTGAAAATGAGTAATCTCTTTTTGGAAAATATTCCGCCAAAGCTCTGAGAACACGAAAAAAAAACAAAAAACTTGTCTTACAAGGAAGAAACCTACTAATGGTTTTTCCTTATTCCAGAGATTAGGTGTGCTTGACTTTTACCTTTCAGAAAGATCTGAAGCTTAAGTCCTGGGCTTTAAGCTAAAAGAGAGGTGGAAAAATCCACTCTTCCTTTTCTGGGGAAGAAGAAGCCCTTCAGTTGAGAGATGCTCAAAACAGAAAATGAGACTATACACAAGCTTATGGTCATAGGATCCATGTCTGATGGCAATAAATCAGTAAAGTACAACTAAAAAAATAGCTATGTGAGACTAGCAGGGATCAGCATAGAGCAAGGACAATGAAACTCATCTACACTCAAAGAAAAGAGTGTATAAAACGATATGTCCAGTAGAAACTGTACACTGGACAGAGACTGCAAGCTACCTAAGACCAGCAAGCTAAGAGGGCTGAATGGTATCACCAAAAATCTGAGACATTTTCATGTATGTACGTATATATATATATGTACATACATGTATGTATATGTATATATATATATATTAAGTGATACACATGTATGTATATGTGTGTATTTTTCAGTTGTGTCCAACCCTTCATGACCCCTTTAAGGGTTTTCTTGGCAAAGATATTGGGATGGTTTCTTGTTTCCTTCTCTAGTTCATTTTACAGATGATGAAACAAAGGCAAACAGGTCGAAGAGACTTGGCCCAGGGTCACACAGCTAGTAAATGTCTGAGGAGGGATTTGAATTCAGGAAGAGAAGTCTTTCTTACCCTATGCTCAACTCTGTATCCACTGAGCCATTTAGATGTGTGTGTGTGTGTGTGTGTGTGTGTGTGTGTGTGTGACAGGATTTATCAACTGATTCAGTATGAAAGGTGGAGGAAGCTTCAGTGATTCTCATGTTACAAATATGAGTGCGTGGAAGCATGCTTCTCTTTTTGCAAGTAAAGTGTTCATTAGTTTTCTTGGCTACAATATCACACTGTTGATTCATATTAAATTTATATTTCACTAATATCTCCAGAACTTTTTCAGATGAACTGTTATTTAGTTATACCACCCTAAATTCATATTTGTGAAATTGATATTTTGAACCCAAGTGTAAGAGTTTACATTTATCTCTATCAGTTACAATCTTTTTCAGTTTGGCCTAGTGTTCTATCTTTTCAAGCATTTTCTGAATGCTGATTTGTAATTTTATATGTTTAACCCTCCTAGCTTTGTGTTAGCAGAAACTTTCATAAGCAGGCTATTGATTTCCTGTTGTTATTCAACTAAGAAAGTGTTTAAGAAAGTGTTAAGTAGCACAAAGTCAAACACAGATCCCTGGAGCTGTCTATGGAAGATTGCCTTCCAATTTGACTGTTAGTGTGAATTATTTTTTAGCATAGCCATTCAAAGAATGTCATTAATAGTATAGAAGGTAACAAAGCTTTATGACAGGCCAGAGATTTGTTTCAGGCTGGCAATTTTCTCAGAGTAGATAAATTTCAAATAGTGATTTTCCTCTTAATATCAACTGCTCTGTCTTAGAAAAGAAAGCAGACGTTTAGTTCAAGCAAGTCTGAGAAAAAAACAAAAGGGAACACCAAATTTTCTCTCAGTCAGAGCCTTAGGGAATCCTCAGGAGAAATAGGGTGCCCTCTCAGCTGAGCAGGGACATTTCAGGGCCTCACGGATCCTGTGATAGACACAAACTAGACTACCTTGTTGAAGAGACATGGAAAGAGTGAAACTTTGAGTGAACTTGGGCCCAGGATGTGCTTTGAAGGACTAAGGTACTCCTCTACAATTTCAGCTTATTGTCCTGAATCATAAATCCAGAGGCTACTTCTTGAGAAAACCAACAAGCCCTGAGTGGATAGAAACATATAGCAATGACTTACCTAAAATTTTATTGTAGTGGGAAAAGAGATCTTGATTTTAGTCCCTGCTCTGACAATAACTCTAGACCTCCACTTTCTCCTCTGTAGAATAAAAGGCTAATACAAGATAGTCACTAAGGTCCTTCCATACCCTAATAATGGGTGAGATTTTCTTCAGACTTACTTTCATTAAGACCCGAATGAAACTTCCTCTTTAACCTTGCGACAATCATTTCCTTTCCCTAGAGACTGTTTTCTATAAAATGGAGTTGGACTGCATGATCCCTAATACAAAAGTTTTAACATTATACTTTAAAGGTCTTGGGGGTGTAGTGGTGGCTTCAGTTTTCCTTTCAGCCCTCTCCCATAAAGGATTCATCCATTTGCTGTAATAGTTGCCATTCAATTGCCTCAGTAGTCAGGCTTCTTAGATGTGGACCATGAGGGGGAAAAGAGCTTAGCACTAAGTTCTCCGGAATAATTAATTAGAATAAGAAACTAACAGAGAGCCTACATGGGATAGTGGGGAATGGAACTGGGGGATAAGTGGGTTGAGCATCCTCCCTGTAGCCATGTGGTATTCTGGAGTCTCCAACTTTAAGGGTCAATACCTAAAAGTTTCTCTCCCCAAGAGCCTACATTCACTATCACTACTGCCCCCAACTGAATGTACTATATCCAAAGGCACCATTTATGGTTACTGCTCCAAGAGCAAAAATTTTAATTATAACCCTATATTCAACCAGTTTCAAATCCATCTAATCTCCCCATCTTTTCAACAATACTAGAATGAAACTATTTGACTAAATCAAGGGTAAATTTTGGAATGGCTGAAAATAAAAGTAACTATGGTATTTGAATGTGATAGAATCTTATTTATATTAAAAAATGACAAATATGAGTAATTCAGAGAAATATGGGAAGGGATGCATTAATCTCCCCTATGGTATCTCTGTGGTCCAGCCACAAACTGGTCCTTTTCTCTTGTATGTTCTCTGTTCCTCAGACATGGCACCCTATCTCCTTGCTCCTTGTCTTTCTACTGAAAGTTCCCAACATCTGGAATATATTCCTTTCTTACCTCTATCTCTTAAAACACATAGTTTTCTGCAGGGTTTTTCTCATCTTCCCCTCCAGGGGAATCTTCTAACCTCTCAACTGCTAGCAGTTATTTCCCAAAATCAATTTGAATCTATTTTGTAGAAAATTTTCACAATATCCATATGTGTTCATATTATCCTTTCAATGGAATAGAAGCTCCTTAAAGATAGAGACTCCTTTTTTTTCACTTTTGAAAAAATCTACACCTAGCAAAAAGGAGGCATTTAATAAATGCTTACTAATTGATTAATTGATTGATTATGATTGGCTTGAGCTACTTGCTACATGTGCTTGTAGTAAGGAACAAATGATTTAGTATATGTGAAAATGGTAATAATAGTTAACATTGATATAGGACTTTAAGGTTTGCAAAGTACTTTGAAAATGTTGTCTCTCATTTTATTCTCACAGCAACCCTAAGAGGGTATGGATTATCATTATCCTCATTTGCAGATGAGGAAAGAGAGGCTAAGAGAGCTTAAGTGACTTGCTCAAAATTATAGCTATTAAGTCTTTAAGGCAGAATTTGAACTCTATCCATTATAACACCTACTACCTATGGAAATTCTTTATACATCAAAAATGATAAAGAAACATAAGTTGGCATAATAAAAAAAAATGTTGGGTTTGATGTTAGTAGGGACCTGGTTCCTAATCTCTTTTCTGTGTTAGCTACGTGACTTCTCTGAGCCTGTTCTGCCCCTGCCATCTGTTAAAGGAGGATAATAATATTTTAGAAAACACTTTAATATGCTTTAGAATTCCATATAGATGTGAGTTGTCTTTACTGGTACTCCAGTGAATCTTTGATTTCATCACTGAGAGTTCTTTGTCCACTGGTAGGAAAAGCAACCCATCCATGCTTTTGTCTGTCTAATGGATGGCTAGTATCAAAAATGTCATTTCCTTTTAGCCAACCTGGGGATGATCTTGTTATTATGACAGTATAATCCTCTTAGTCATTAAAAGGTTCAGCATGATGTAGTAGATAATCCATAGACAGCTTGACCTGGAGTTAAGAAAACATAGGTCCCAGTCCAATCCATATTAGTTATGTGGTCATGAACAAGCCAGTTAATCTTTCAATGCCCAGTGTAACTTTCTTAAACTATCAAGGTCCTGAAGAAATGCAGAGCTGCATTGATAGAAGGGATTTCTATACGGAGAGTTCCCTACAGTGATGAAATCATAGATCTGGATGAAACACACATGCACACATGTATATACACAAACACATAAATATACATACATTTAAAAAAAAAGAAACAAACAAACCAGATATGACTGTAGGGATGTAGTGGAATGGGGTGAGGGAATGCCAAAAATTTCAGCTACTCAGTGTAAAAAAAGGAAGAAGAATCAATGGGTGTTTTAATATTCCTTGTTTCTCTTACATTGGCACACAGATGAGGCAACATCAAGAGCATGAAGGACAACTCTAAGTGTACACCAGGGGAACAAATATGTTTATGTACCATATGTACATATGAACAGTCAACCAACAGAGACAGCATCAACCACGTCACCCTCAAACACGAAGGACGACTGTAAGTACACACAAGGGGGACAGTGATATCTTTGCACCATATGTGCCATCTGAGCAGTGAATTCATGAAAACGGAGGCATATTAAGTTTTCCATTTTAAAAACTTGTTACTTGTTCCATTTCCTGTTTATTTTTCTTTTCCTTTTTTCCCCGCTCCTATAACCTGTGGCTCACATTTCATTATACTGCAACTGCAGTATCATGAGGAATTCAATAGGCTTATGGATTGGGACCTCTAGTGGAGATCTGAAGGCTCTAATCCTTTTTTGTATGGTTGAAAATAGTGTTACTGAGGAAAGAATTTGAAATACATTTGGGAAGGGCTGGGGCCAAGTTGTATAAGTCAAAGTTATTTTCTTGTGATATGAAAAATCAAAGAATGATTTATTTGCTAGTCTTTTAGGCCTATGTATTGATTTGGTCAGATTATCTCCCTTAGATGATCGAGATGTGCTATTGAAAATCAACTTTCGTAAGATCCTCTTTTAGATTTATCCACAAAAGAGGCACATGTATTTTACCAGCATTTCTGAGGATGCTTTTGAAAATATGAGGTGGCAATAAAGCTGAACTTATAAGGTCTCATGATTAAGAGATCCCTCAGTATTTGACTTGCTAAATATACTCTTGCTTTGAGTTATCAAGGCTAAGATTTTGGCTTCTCTATGAATTAATGAAGACAATCTGATTGATTATTTTCCTGCTTATCATATTCTTCTTCAAGTACTGCTTATTAGAAACCCTGTTTTTTGTTCCCTTTGATGTCTAAGTGTGCTTTTCTTTATTAATTACAACAGGCAAGGGAAATTAATTTTCCCCATAATCCTTCATCAACAAATTGTCTGGAGAATTGACCTATGTGGTATGGAATGAAATATGATATTCCTTGTATCTAGATAAGGCAAAGAGATTATAGTTTAATGTAAAAGACAGTTCAGTGAAATACAATACACATTTATTGAATAATTATAATGTGCAAGGCACTGTGGCAGATGCTTCGAATCACAAATACCCTTTGAAGTAGGACCATTTTAAAGTTGAGGAAACTGAGGCAAACAGAGATTTAAGTGACTTGCTCAGAGTCACTCAACTAGCAAAATGTCTGAGGTCAGATTTGAACTCAGGTCTTTGTGACTATAGGTCCACCAATTTATTCACTCTGCTAACTAGAAGCTTTGAGATACAAAGACAAGACAAAACAGAACAAAACATAGTTCCCTACTCTTGAGAACTATGCATTCTATTGGGAGAATATGACACATGTAAGCAAATGCAAAGTAAATGTAAAGTAGGATAAAGTAATTTTAAGAGGGAATGTAGAATTACGAGAGTGTTAGTAAATGGGAAAAAATAAGAAAAGATTCATCTAGAAGATGGTAACAACTATCCTTTGAAGTTAGTGGAGGGAAAAAGTGCCACTGGGAGACAAATTTTAGAGCCAAGTTTGTCAAGAGAGATTTTTCTCCCTCTTCTTCAAGAGATAATATGCAGCATTTGATGGTTCTTCTTGATGACAGAAAAATGATAAAAACTTCTAAATATGAATCAAGGAAAACCAGGTGTTTAGGGGTAGAAAGAAAAAAAAAAGAGGAAGGAGCCTAGAGAGTGAATGTCTTGCTCATAGAATAGAATATTCATAGAATAGCCAGAAAGTCAGTATCAAAGAATACATAATGGGGAGTAAGTTTCCAGTAAACTGGAAAAATAGGAGGGGACTAGGTTATGATGCATTTTGAATGCCAAACAGAGCATTTTGTATTTGTTCTTGGAGGCAATAGGGAGCTATTAGAGTTTACTGAGTGGGGAAGTGAGAGTTGAAACTGCTGTTATAGAATGGGTTTAAAAATTGAACCATCACTATCACCACCACCACTCCCTTACTCTTGACCAGGCACTGTAGCACATATAGGGAAACTTAGGCTTCTTGGACAAAATCAGAATAATAAAGATGAAAATATGGATTAGAAAGATAGATATTACTGATCTTGCCTCTCTGGATTATATTTAGTCTTGGTTTAGACCCATTTGTAACTGAGCCAGAGAGAATTTTGGGAATATGTATTTTCTGAGTTACCTGTCACAGAAAATTGTATTCTCTGGCCCAGACAGGGATCAACTTCTCTCTTCTCTGCCAAAAACAAAAACAAACAAACAAACAAAAAAGAAACAGAACTAATCTTCTTTTGAGATGAGTCTGACTGGTTTTTATCAGTAATATGTGATAGAAATGCTGAAATAACTTTTAGTCTTCTCTAATCATGCAAGGTTTTAGCCACTATACCCTAGCAGACTAAAAATCAAGCAGGGCAGAAGCTAAGGGTTATCAGAGACATCTTCATGTATCCAAGGAAGATCCAGACTAAGCACAACCTAATAACATTCTCAGAACACATCCTCTTACAGGACTGTGAGTTTGAATTATCCTTCCAGAGGGATGCTTTATGAATGGGCTTCTTATGGTCCCAACTCTCCCAACTGATTATTTATTGTGAGATAGTATGCCTTATGTTGTGAACTTAGATGACACAATGAAGAGAGAGCTGGGCTTGGAGTCAGGAAGATCTGAATTCAAAACTGACCTCAGACACTATGGAGAATATTTTCTAGAAAATGAAATAATCATGCTTTTTAATTAAATGACTTTGCTTTGACCTTGAGCAAGTTACATCTTTAGGCCTAGGTTTTCTTATTTATTCAATGAGAGGGTTGGACTGGATGACTTCTAGGGTCCCTTCCTACTCCTATTCCATGATCCTATTTGATTCATCTTCCTGCCAACTTATCCCACACCACTATAGTTTTTCAAAGTGCCCTTCTTAGAGAATGTGTCCACACCACTTCAAATACCATTAGGCTAGATGACAGCATAATGTGATGGATTCAGAACTGGTTACGTAGCTGAACTAAAAAAAAAAAAAAACAGCTCATTAATGATTCCAGTGAAAGAGATGTCTAGTTGAATATCATGGTAGATTTATGCTTGTTTCGATGATATTTAGCACTTTTATCAGTGATCTAGAATAAAGAAAAAGAGGTTATGCATATTAACATATACGTTAATATGGTTTATATGTGTTATAAAATGTATGCTATATGTGCAATATGTACTAATATGTTTGTTATATAAAAGAAGTGTTATACTTATTAAATTTGTCAATGATGCAAAATGATGGGAAGGATAACCAATGTCCTAGATGAAAGAGTCAAAATGCAAAGATTTATAGATGCATTTAAATGATGGGCTTAATCTAAATGAGTACTGTTTAATATGGGAAAATGTAAAGATTAAAAACATATCAGCTTCACAAGTACAAGATGGGACAGTCAGGGTTAGACAAAAGTTTGTCTGAAAGAGATCTGGGGGTGTTCCTGAACCACTAACCTCATAAGTTGATGACATTATATGGCATCCTAAAAAACTACTAGTTCCCCTGAATTGTACCCTGGACAGATCACATCCAGCGTTGGACATACAGTGTTAAGAGTACTGGCAAGCATGAGAATTTCCAGAGGAAGGTTACCAGGTTAGTGCAGTACCTTATAGTCTATTCCATAGAAGGATTGGTAGATGGAACAGGAACTGGCAGTGTTTTGCCTAGAGAAGATTCTGAGGGAAGTTATAGCTATCTTCAATTACTTGGAAGATTGTCATGTGGAAATGAGCTTACATATATTCTTAACTGGTTCTAGGAGGTAAAACTAAGTAGGAATAATGGATAAACATCAAAGAGACAGATTTAGGTAAAGGAAAAACTTCCTTGGCATTGTAGCTGTGCTCAACTGGAATGACAGCTATCTAAAATTTGAATATGCTGCCTTATGAGGTAGTGAGTTCCCCATCACTGGAAATATTCAAGAAACAAAGGCTAGATGAACACTTCTTCCATGAGTTGTTGTGTAGATACATTTGGGGTCACGTTAAGCTCCAAAATTCTGTGATTCTGGTTCGGAGACTTGGAATCCGGAAATCTGGATTTTATTCCAAGTTCTGATACTTACTAGCTGTACAATATTGGCAAAGTCAATTTTTTTCCTTCCAACATTATTTCTTCTATATAATTCATAGGTTTATTGTGAAAAGTACTTTGTAAAACAAACTATATGCTATAGAAATGTGAGTAATTATCATTACTACCCTACCACTTCTACAATTATTATTAATACTAATTATAGGCTACCTGCCTAGTGAGTCAGAGAATTCCAGGTTTTCTTTATTTTTTTTTCTTTTTCTTTTTTCTTTTTTTGTGGGAGATAGGAAGGAGTTGTGAAGTAGGGAGATAAATAATGGTTGAACCTACTGTTGGGGTTTAAATAATAATTGGAAAAGTTAGAAAGACACAGAAATCAAATAGGTTCTTCTACTCACCCACCTCTCTGTTGTTTCTGGAACCTGTGGAGTCCCATTCCAAGGGACTGGAGGAGAGAGGGCCCTAGAGAGGGAATTCTTTTTTACAAAGGTGCCATTCAGAATGAGATTTCCTAGGAAAAGAATGTTAGAAATGCCAGGAAAGCGCTACACACTGTAAGTACTATGGTTCAGCTATATAACAGCTAAAGTAGACCTCTTGAGCAATGCTGGGAACCCGCCCAATGTTTATAACAGTGTTTCTGCACAAAAATGAATTCCCAGTTCCAAACAACGAATTTACAAAGTTTTAGATCCCAACCTGTTTGTAATTGTGAATGCTTGAAATTAGTGTTCTCACTGTTTTTAGTTAAGTAGTGACTGTTATCATCTTACAGTTTGTGACACTGGCATAATGACAAGGAAATCATCACACTAGTAAGGGTGATTGTGTTGGGGGTGCTGAGGGAATTCAACTACAGGAGACTGTACCAAGTCTTGTAGTACAAGTAGGCAGTCATGGAGCTAACAACAACACAAACCAATCACACATATATCATATATTTTTTCTTCTGACGTGTGTGTGATCCACATATAAGAAACTATACAGATTTTTTACTTCAACTGAATAAATCAATATGCTCCCTTTTGGGAAAAGTTGCTAGTAAGTACCTGGATTTCCATTATTTCAACTATTTAGGAATCTGATACTAGGTACTTTATGGAAGTGTGGGTGAGAGATAGTCCATGAGGGTTGGGAATATAAGATATTGTTCCTTTCATTAAGGAGGCTGCAATTATAAAACATATAATAATAGTAGATAATCATATCCTTTGCTAGAAATTATTGACAATATTGTTAAGCTTGTGATAGAACTGATCTGAAAATATGATTTAAAAAGAAAAAATCAGGATGTTAGGTTGTATTAATGGTGACTTTTCTCAAATTCACTTTTAAAAGCTTAAAGGCTTTTGAAAAAAATACTGCAAAATTTCAATTAAAGATTTTTTTTTAAGGTGAAGAATCTGACTTTGGGCAAAATGGAAGAATTGAAGAGTGTCTTCCAAAAAACAGATAAAGAATACACCAAACAAAGTGACTGAAGAGGTAAAAAGGAGTGCTCAAGGCCAATGGAGCAAGCAAGATGCAGGATGTGAAATCAGAGATAAGATGCAGGTGTGACCAGCCAGAAAAGTCATTAAAGAAGACTATGCATCAAAGGCCCTACCATGGACTTACTTGGATGCTTTCACAGAGCATCCCCAACTCCAGAACAACTTTTCCCCTCCCCTTTCCTATTCTCTTTGATGATAAAGGTACCTCAGACAACCTGATATTCTAGGCATTTTGGAGTCATACTTGCTCCTTCCATTCTCTTGTCATCTTCTCTCATTACATAAAATTGTATTTAAACCATACCTTTATCCTGGCTAACAGCCTTTTCCTCCTATGGGAACTGGGACCTGTGGTCTATGCTCTCATTCCCACATGGAATAGATTCCATTGAGGCTCTGCCTCATGGGAAGCACACATGGTTGGGTGCATCATCCCAGTAAATACTTTTCTTTAACTTGGAGAATGTCCACATGAATTCTTTAAAGACAATAAGACCCACACATCTATTCCTCATCATTTCAGATAGCACTCTAACATTATTGGGGTTCACCCTGAACTCATCATTTCTGCCCACTGGCTGCAGAGAACATCTATGTGAATTCTTTCACACCCAAACCACTCTCTCAACTCTGATCTCAACAGTAACCAAACAATTAAAAGAAGAGAAATGAGATTAAGTGACTATAGGAGAAATGCTACAAAAAAAGAAAAATAAAGAAGTAAATCAGAATTTTGCTATCACCTTGCCACAGCATTTGGTGCTATGGAAATCCTCACCCTTTCCCACTCATGATCTGAACTGTGAGATGCATATGGTTTCAATGGCTCCAGAGACATGGGGAGGTTAAGACTAAAAGTAACACTGAGCTGAAGATAGGACTAGAACAGGGGTAGGGAACTTGTAGCCTTGAAGGCTCTGAATTCAAACTTCACAGAAGAAATTGGATTTGAAGTTTGGATTTAGTCAAAGGGCCTCACTTGAGGAACTAGAGTGCCACAGATGGTCTGGAGTCCCTGCCCCTGGACTAGACCCTAACCTTGTACTTTCACCAGCTATCTTAAAGTTTATTGTAATCTAGTAGAATATTCCTTCTGCAGCAATTCAAACAGAACCTTCTACTTTTCCATAAGAAAGGAGTTTAGCTCTTTGAAGAGGGGATGGGGGAAAGCAGATTTAAAAATAAATGTTTTAAAAAGCAGAGAAAAAGAAATAAGTATTTTAAAAAAAACACTCCCAGAACAGTAGAAAAATGTGATGGAAAATGAGGGGAGGATCCAGGGAGGACCTTAGAACAAACTCTAGAAGAAGAGAAAAATTCAGAAGAAACACAGAAAAGAGAAAAATAGCTATAAAACTCTACAAAGTGATTGGCTTAATAAAAGAAGTAGGAATATATAAGCAGTGGGATGGAGCATTTAAAAGAGAAATTGAGAAACTTTAGCAAAACTATGAAAAAGTAATTTTTTATATCATGAAGGAAATGAAAATAAAATAATCAATTTTGTTAAAAAGAACTATTATTGCAAAGTCAATAACTGCAAAATTGAGTAGGGGAAAGAATCTAGCATCAAAAACATCTGTCCAGAAAACAGAGAGAATTTAAGAAGTGACTGATGATACAAACAAAAACTCCACACAATTGAACATATTTTTAGATAGCATAAAATAAAAGCACCCATATATATTAGAAGTGGACCATAGACTGCAACTAGAACCCATAGTTCATCATAAGGGAAAAAACTCAAATACTAAATACTGAAAAATGTCACCAGATTCCAAACTTCCAAGTCAAACAGTTAATGTTACATGGAACAAACAGTTAAAAAAAGATTGTACAACCATCCAGGAACCCAAGTCAGAATCATCAATCCCACAAAAGGAAAGAAAAATTTGACATATAATTAAAATCAAAGGAAAATGATTTTTATACAAGAATAGTTTATGCTGTGTTAAGCCTAATCTTTCAGGAAACAAGAAAGGCATATAACAAAATTATTAATTTCTGAACTTTACTGTTGAGGTAGCTAGAGCCTTTTAATGACAAGTACAGTGGTCAAAAAAACTTAATAGAGGTAAACAAGTTTGAAGTTCTTAAATGAGCTTAATTATAATTGTTTACATTTAAAATGGGGAAAAGAGAGCTTTTTCTTTAGAGTTTCATCATTTCTAATGGGTAATGAAGAAACAAAGAGAGAAAAGTTTGAATATTCACAAAGAAAAACCAAGGAAGGCTAGGGAAAGATAGAGGATAAATTTGTATGTGTGTGTGTGTGTGTGTGTTTGTGTGTGCGTGTGAGTGCATTATATATGTATATAATATAATTGGTTTACTAAACAAGAAAATTATTCAACTATAGAATTGAGAGTTGGAGAGACCTTATGAATATCAGCCTTATCTAAACTTGACTATGGCAATTTAAAAAAAAATCAGAATAGAAGAACTACATAAAGCAAGCCTAGAACTGGATTGGGACAGGTTGGAGGAGGTATGAATTTGAGAGGGAGAGTAGATAAGGAGATAATTATCTCAAGCAAAGTTACAGACTGCCAATTACCAAATGAAAAGGAAAAAAAAAACCCAATGATTTGGGGCTGGGTTAGAAAGATTGTAAGGGAAAAGACTTTGATCAAGTTAATATCATGTCAATATTAGCTTATGTTTATATAAAACTTTAAATTCTGCAAAGCATATTCTTTATGTCATTTGATCCTCACAACCACATATTATAAGTATAGTCTATATTTAATGGCTGAGGAAATTGAAGCTCATACAGATAAGATGTAACATAGGCAGTAAAGGTCAATGATAGTATTCAAAACTGGCTCTTGCTAACTCCAGGTTCAATACTCTTGTCTGTTATACTCCCTGGTCTGAAGATGGTTATAGGCTGGTGGAAGCACCACCCCCCTCCACCTGAGTGCATTAATATTTACTGCCTTTTTTCCCAATTCTAACAGCTTTTTAAGGTTCTATTTGGTATGCTCTGTAAGTTTGTTAATAAAGCACTGTCAGTGGTATGACCTAAGACCAGAACTTCAGTAGTGTATTTTCTTTCTATCTATCTCTTGTCTGTAACGACACCAATGTGACTACTCACAAAAGGGGAAGTTAACAAGAGAAAGGCAGTTGGCACTCTGAGACATAGAAAAAGCTTTGCAGTTACCACTCTGAAGAGTTTTCTCTGATGTGAGCTGGTGCACACAGCATGTGGGAATGAGGTTTGGATAGAGAATGGCAAAGTAACAAGTGAACTTGCACTTACAAATTCTCTGCTACGTTCTAGGCACCGTGCTAAATGTTTTTTATAAATATTATCTTTTTTGATCTTCACAACAACCCTGTGATGCTATTATGATCCACAGTTGAGAAATTTGAGACAAATAGATTAAGGGACTTTCCCAGGATCAAACAGCTAGTAAATGTGTGATGTTGCATTTGAATACAGATCTTCCTGAATCCAAGCCCAGCTGTTTGTGCAATGGCACCACCTATCTGCCTCCAAGAACAGTAAGGTACTTACTATTGAATAGAATCCAGCTATGCCCACAGCATCTTCTAGTGTCTACAATGAAGCATTGTCAGACACAATTGTTTTAAGTGTGTATTTGTGGTTGATTTTTGAAAAAAAAATTGTTCTTGCTATTTTAATGTTTTGTTTTAAATCCTACTGGGCATCCTCTTTAACTAGACTTGTTATGTTTCATTATGCTTTTAATTTTTACAATAAAACCATGAAGTCTTTCTTCTTACCTTGCATAATAGTATTCTTAAGTACTCAATTTAGCATAAGAAAAAGTGGTGTATCACAGTGGGAAAAACGTGGACTTAACAGTTGGAAACCCTAGGTTTGAATCTTAGCTTTTCTACTTTTTACCTATGGGACCTTGGGTAATACACTCACTCTCTATGGGTCTCTTATTTATAAAATAAGTTCACTTATTTGTAAAATAACAGAGTTGGTATTGATGACCTCTGTGGTACCTTGGAACTCTCTCTACTTGTATGATTATGCCTCTAATTTCATGCTAATGCTGTGTAGTCTTGCTTATTAGTTTGCATAGCTGTGTGCTTAAGTATTGATATCTCTTTTCATTTCAATGCACACTGTGCAAATGATTTATGCTAAAATAAGCAAAATGGATATTAAGTCTTTAGAGCATTGACAGGAGGTTTTAGAATTGAATTCCCATGAAGGACTTTTGATATTTTTCACCTCAGAAAAAAAGGTTCAATAGACAAAAGTTCAGTGGAGATGAGCCAAGAGTACAGCCTGGAAAGGAATACTGTTGCTATTCCTTAGTCCCAATAGAAATCTGGGTGGTGAGATGATGGGTAAGTGCTGCTATGAGCACAACTGGATCCAGATGGCTCAGAAGAAGAAAGTGAGGTTGGTGCCCTTGCACAGCCCTCCCTCACTCAAATCAAAGTCAACTGCAAGTCATGTCATGATCCTCTTCGAGAACGAAGGACAAACACAACCTGTGAGTGAATAGCAATTTTCCTCCTCCTCCTCCTAGTGTTCCACCCCTTAAATGCTGCCTTTTCCCCTCTGAGGTTACTGGCTATATTTCTTGCTCAAAGATCAAACTTCAAAACCAATTCACTCTGGAGCTCATAGGCTAGACAACAAATCCCAATCCAACTAGCACAGAGTGGATTTAAATACTAAATAGTAATTTTTTTTCTTTCACCCAGGAACCCTGAGGGTCTTCTCCCAATTTGATTTTTTTTTTTTTTGATTAAAGAGGACATCCCTTGAGCCACTACTTAAAGAAGCCTATTCATTGAAAGGGTGTATCTCACTCAAAATGAGAATGCTATAGGACCTTAGTCTGAAAAGACCAGGGTCTCCCATTGCATCCTGGACCATCTCCAGCCATGCTGATGAATATCAGGCCACTGAACCCAGATGGCTCAGGAGAAGAAAGTGAGGTTGGTGACCTTGCACAGCCCTCCCTTGCTCAAATCAAAGTCAACTGCAAGTCGTGTTTTCTTTGAGAACAAAGGACAAACACAACAACAACAACAACAAAAATCTGGGTGGTGAAATAATAGGTAGATGCTGCTTTGAGGGCACCTAATTAAACTTGAAAGATTCCAAATAGTGGATTAGATATGATGTACTATTTAATACAATTAAATTATTTGGGGAAAAGACATGACTCTACAAATGACAAAATTGCTATGCCAAACACCTTTGTATATATAGACTTCAGAAACAAAGCAAGAGATCACTGCAGAACTGCTTTTCCCAGAAGGAGCAAAGATTTCATTAGGTTGTCATCTCCTGGAGGGCAGGGATTGCCTTTTTACCTTTTTTTGTATCCCCAGTGCTTCAGATAGTCCCTGACACACAGTGCATAATAAATGTTTATTGATTGACCAGAGTTCACAGTAGGTTGATATAAGGATGCCACAGAGACAGGAACCCTTTCTATCAAACCTGTGAGCCAAATGATTTATTGCCAAGGCAATATTTGCAGCACCAACATCGACTATGAATATGCCAGCATAGTTCTGAATCATAAAGTATAATAGACTTTCCATATAGATGGCAGAAGAAAAATATTTATTCAGACACCAGAAAGCCAAATCCATCATAGTAACCAAGAAGTCAATACACATTATCACCGCAGGGGACAAAACCATTCTCAAGTCATCTTCTCCTCCTCCCCACCTCCTGCAACTCTCCCTCCCCCAGGGACTTTCCACAAACAAACACTCACAAGGTTAGCTGTGCCTAACTGTGTCCTCTCTTTTCTCTGCCCCTAACTGTTGTCACCAGCTTCCTCCCAGCTCTGCTCCACCCTGCTGTAATGGTAAATTAAATGGGAAGATCTTTCCCATTCATTAATAGACCTGTGTGACCTGCCTGGGTCACACAGAAGCCTGAATCACATGAGTCTGAGTCACATGGAGCCTGTGGTGGGAGAAGCATGCCAAAAGGGTTGAACAGGAAGAGGTGGAGCTAGAGCAGAGGTGAGAGGAAATTGGTCATTAGAGCAGTCAGAGCTAGGAAGAATGCAAGCAAGTAGGCTGCTGCCTAGTGTGAGTGAAAGAGCTTGTTTGTGATTTTCTTTAAGAGAGCCTGGTTGTGAATTGTTTAATGGAGCTGGTTTATGGGGAGCCTAGCAGGGGGAAGGCTTGGGTATGGTGTTGTCCTTGTCATTGTTATTGTGTGTAGATTTTTGTTACTATGATGGATTTGGCTTTCTGTTGTCTTAACAAGTGTTTTGGTTCTGTCTTCCATGTGGAAAGTCTGTTGTATTTCATGATTCAGAATTTTGCTGAGATATTCATGGCTGCTGTAGGTGCTGTGAATATTGCACTTGCACTACACCTTCCTGTTCCGACCATTCAGCAAACTCGTCCCAACACATGTGACTTAGCAGGTCACCCAGACCTGTTAATGGGTGGGAAAGATCTTTGAATTAAGCAAAAATACATTAAAAATAGAAGTGGTCACAGCTATACTGCATGTACTTCAAACAGGAATGTGGAATTAGTGTGTCCACATCTAAATTAGACTGGACCAAATTTGGAAAACAAGAATGGGGTTAGGAATAGAATTCTCAGATTCAGAAGGGACAAAAAAAGCTTAACCTATGCTCTGTCAGTGTCCTTTTCACTTGGACTTATAGGACTTTCTGGCCAGGTGTCCATGAAGACTAAAGACATAGATTTTAGAATGTGCATCTCAAGTGGTAATTGTTTTCAAATCATTTTATGAAAGACCTTTTTCAAAGATACTTTACAGCAGAGCTCAGGCCACAGTACAGGCAGAATAATGACTATCCATAGTTAGACTTAAACAACTGTGCGATTAAAGTTCCCTAAGAAAGACATAAGTGTCCACTTATTGCCAGAGGACTGTGATAGTCCAGACCTAAGGAAAATCCTTGTGTGATTGAATCTAGTTTGTTCATAGTATTGGTAGAAATGTGCAGTCAGCAAACAGAGGGATTCAATACTTGGATTACCTGACAGTTTGTGCCTTCTCAGTGGATGCTTAGAAGATCAAGATTAATGGTCACAGAGCATCAGATATGCATTGACATTGGGTGAAAATACATTAGGCTTAATGTAATGTTAATAGAAGAGAAAGATCTTCCCCAAACATTAATGGGCCTTACACATGGAGCCTGTGATCACATGGAGCCTGGGTCACATGGAGCTCAGACTGGGAGGAGCTTGCCCAAGGAGGAGAGAGAGCATGAGCAGAGAGTGAGAGCTGGCAGAACAGAGAGAAGCAAACTTTGAGTGGGAGCTATTGGCCCAAGAAGCAGAGCGAGAGAGAAGCAAGCTGTAAGTGGGTGGAGGAAGGAATTTGTCTAGGGGGGCTTATTTTTGTATAAAGGTCTGACAGAAATAAGATTTAAGATGTTGGTGTTCCCTGGATTAGTGATAAGCCCTGTTAAATCTTTCCTCCTGGTAGTATAATGATATCTCAAATAAATATTTTGGTTTTGCTTTGAGGAAGAGAATTTATTATATTTTATGAATTTGTCATGGAAATATGCATGCATATTTATAGAAGATGCTATGGGTATCATATTGGCATTACATTTGATCCTCTTCGAGAATGAAGGACAACAACCAATTAACCAACACTTAAGTAAATATTTCTTTAGAACCTGAAGAAAGGAAAGATCATTTGAGAAAGAAATTCATTGCAAGGAATTGTGTCCTAACTGCATGTCAAGACATGACTCAATGAAATTCTCTTTCTAAAAAGAAAAATCTCAGAAACCCTCTGAAGAATCTGTTGATCAACAGCATCCTTCATAGACTGCCAGTCTCTATAGCCTGCCCATAATGATGGTACAGAAGAAAAAGAAGGATATTTGCATGTTCTTAGGCCACTTCAATAAGTAAGCCATGCCACAATGATGTCCCGGATTATTTTATAGGAAGCCAGTAGTTTCTATTCTTAGACCAACATAGTTAATTCTATCCAATCTTCATGACAGAGGAAGACAAGGAATGGACAACCTTCGTATTTCTAGCTGTATTCTTCCAGTTTGAATATATACCCCAAAGAATCTTTGCGAGTACCTTCCACTGTTAACAACTTATAGGGAAAGTTGTTAAAAAACTCTCAGTGGTATTGGTATAATTGAATGACATAGTATTTCATAAATTGTTGAAAGAGCACGAGGGAAGACTAATGGAATTCTTAGATCTCTAAGTTCTGTAGCGCTTCTGACAAGTATGTGAGTGAGGGCGAATCTGAAAAGATATAAATACTCAGTAGCTCATTAGATCTAAGGATTTTTTTAAACTTGAAGACTTTTCTAAGATTTGATAGTATAAAACATTTGTGAATAATTGAGAAGCAATTTTGTAGAGTGGATGGGGAGCCATCCTTAAAACAAGGAAACTCTGAAATCAAGTTCTTCCTTTTAGATACATTGACATTGGCCATGAGAAAGCAACTTAAACTCTCAGTGTTCCAGGTGACTCCCTTAACATAGTAAGTTTCACAGAATGTGCTGAACTGCATTGATAGAGGGATTGCCAACATCTGGGAGTTGTCTATGTGAATTAAACCATGTGTCTAGTCCCTATCTCTCTTATTGCTAGGACACACAATGAAATGACTCTTTGGTATATGACTTTGAAAACAAAACAGAACTCCCAGAAAAGAGAACAAGAAAACTTAATCTAACCCAATCTCTTTGACATCATTTGGAGATTATTGGAATAAGAAATCCGAACTTTTAAGGACCTGTCAACATACTTATGCAAACTCAGCAAAACTCATTTTGCTACATAGTAATGCTAGCCAGGAAGGTTTAGAAAAAAAAAAAGAAATAGTCACCAGAAACATAGTGAGTCTTACAGTAGAAAACTTATTTACAGTGAGCCTTATCTTTCCATACACAAATTGGATTTTTTTTACTTTGAAGCTGGTCATCACTGACGAATTCTGAGACTATGTGTATGAAACTCAGTTTTGATTATAGGCCACAACAATTCACTGACATATTAACCAGTGCTAAATTGAACACTACCCATCAAACATGGGCAGCAGAACTATCCAGCTATGATTTTAGAGTGGGAAGAGAAAATTAATAGGGATGAAGTTACCCTGTCTTTTTGGTCATATAAGTTATATAATTTGGTATTATGTAATATGCTATTACATGGTATTATATATGATAAGTTATGGTAATAGCCATAGATGGATGGAAATAATCAGTGGAATGTTAAGACCCAGATGTTTGTCATAAAAAAGACATCTGAGAGTCTGGGACATTCACCAGAGAATAGGCCATTGTTGTTTGTGACAGCTATAGCATTAAACTAATTCTTTTTCAATCAGTTGTCTTTGGGTGACTAGGAAAGTCAACAGAGAAGTGGTATACACTAAGAAATAGAGGATGACTCTCTAGACTTCAAGCTTTGTTCCTCAGAGGGCCTCTTACTGTTGGGGCAATGATAGAAGTCAGAGATATTCAATGAGAATTCTATTTTGGACATATAGAACTAGGAAAGAGGTGGTGTTACCTGAGGCTTTTTGCTTTGTGACCACTAAAGTACTACACAATAACTTTGGACATCTGGTTCAAGAAACATTTTTACTGGCCCCAAAATAGTGGCACTTCTCAATAAGCGTGAGACCTATGGCTAATGAGTTCCGAGGACAATGCTACCAATTCATGCTAAGTATTCAGAGACTATAAATTATCAGCAAGTTTTTTTGAGCTTTATTGTGCATACATACATACATACATACATACATATATATATATTCTTTGAAAGAAGATAGCAAAAACAAATAAAAAAACAGAACCCCCAAACCCCAAATCAAATCAAAACAAACATAGGCAGCAATATCCTAGCAATGTCAAATCATTCAATCTGGTACACAAAAGCATAATAATCAAAGAACCAAAAAGCTTCCTCATTTGCTAAGGTGTTGTGGGAAAAAACGTATTTCTCAGTATATGGTTCCCAAGTCAGGATGTACTTTGACTAAGGTGGAGACTAGGAGAGGAAACTATTTAAGGAAGTGTTGGCCTTGGCAGAGATCAAGGAAGCTAGAACCACATCTCACCACTTTCAAAAACAGCCACAGCCAGAGTGCTGAACAGAAGAAACATTGTATTCCACATTCCCAGGCATTTCCATATCATGCCTCCTGCAATCTGGCCATCATCCCTATATTTCTGTCACTATAACCTTGTATTCTGCTACTGAAACATTGGGCTGTGATATGTGAACATTTACCTCATTTTACACTGAACCAGAACTCCAAACCACTTTCTGACAATGTTACCAGCGTATACCCTCTCCTATTTCCAACTCTTCTTTATGTATTGTATTCCCTCCATTAGAATTACAGTTTTTGAAGGGAGGGACTGTCTTGCCTGTTTGTCTGTCTTTTTATCTCCATCATTTAGCATAGTGCTTGGCACATAGTAACTAATATGGTGCTCCCTCCTCCTCCTCCTCCCCCTTTTTCTCCTTGTCCTTCTTCTTCCTCCTATTTCTCTTCCTCCTTCTCCACCTCCTTTTTCTTCTTTTCTTCTATTTCTTCTATTCTATTTCTATTTTACTCTCTTTCTTCTTCTATTTCTTTTCTTCTCCATTTCTCTCTCTCTCTTATACCCTCCCCCCCAGTGAAAAAGCATGATGGAGTTGGGAAATAGAGTCTTGCTACTGGGAGAATAGTGGTGCAATCACAGTATTAAAGCATTTAAGAAAATGGGAGGGGGGTGAAGCCAAGATGGCCAAGATGGCAGAGAAAAGGCAGGGACTTGCCTGAGCTCTCCCCCAAACCCTTCCAAACCCCTTTAACTAATACCATAGAAACAATTCCTGGAGTGGCATAACCCACAAAAGGACAGAGTGAAATAATTTTCTAGCCAAAGACAATTTAGAAGGTCAGCAGGAATGGTTGGTCATACTGGGGCAAGAGTTGAGCATAGTCCAGTGCAGTTGCACCAGTGCAGACCAGGCCCTAGCAGACCAGGAGCAGGCCTTGGGATCCACTGAATCAGTTGCAAGAGTGACCACTTGCAGAGCTCTCAGCCCACAGACATTAATGGGATTGAACAACTGATCAGAGGGAGATCATAGGGGTCTCTTTGCTGGTGCTGAGAGCAGAACTCTATTCTTTTGCTCATATCTAGATCTAGGTTGTAGTTCTGGGTGACAATCCCAGAGTAAGAAGGAGAACTAATTCACCAGAGCTTGCAGCCTCAATGGAACATGGCCTTTTGTTACTGTTCCAGGGCAGAAAAGAGAGCTTTGGGTCACTCAAAGAACAGAGCACAGGCCAGAAGAATAGTAAATGCATATTTCCTTAGGTCATACTCCCTTGGAGGAACTGAAAACTTACAGGTCCCTAAAGCTATCTCCAAAAACACCTATGCCAAATCCTTGAAACTTGGAACAATGCACCCTCCATCCTGGAAGCAAATTGCCACTTTAACAAAGAATTAACAGTCAAGAAATAGATTGGATAAATGAGCAGACAAAAGGAAAAAAATCCGACCATAGAAAGTTACTATGGTGACAAGGAAGATCAAAACACACACTCAGAAGAAAACAACAAAGTCAAAATTCCAACATCCAAAGCCTCCAAGAAAATATGAATTTGCCTCAGGCCATAGAAGAGGTCAAAAAGAATTTTGAAAATCAAGTAAGAGAGGTAGAAGAAAAATTGGGAAGAGAAACGAGAGTGATGCAAGGAAATCATGAAAAAAAGAGTCAATAGCTTGGTAAAGGAGACACAGAAAAATACTGAAGAAAATAACACTCTAAAAAGCAAATAGGTCAAGTGGTAAAAGAGGTACAAAAAGTCAATGGGGAGAAGAATACTTTGAAAAGCAGAATTACCCAAATGGAAAGAGATGTTTAAAAATTCACTGGAGACAAAAACTCCATAAAAAGCCATATGTGTAGAGGCCACATAAGATTGCATGCCATCTTGGAGAGGGAGGGATGAAGGAGAAGGAGAAAATTTAGAACTTATGAAAGTGATTGTTGAAAACTTAAAACAATAAATTAATAAATTTTGGGGGAAAATAAAAAAATAAAGTAAGCATCAAGAAAAAAATGGAACTAGCCAAATGGAAAAGGAAGTAAAAAATTCACTTTAGAAAATAATTCCTTAAAAATTAATGCTGAGCAAATGGAAGGTAAAAGCTTTAAGAGAAATCAAGAAACAATAAAATAAAACCAAAAGAATGGAAAAAATTGAAGACAATGTGAAATATCTCACTGGGAGAAAAAAAACTGACCTGGAAAATAGATCCAGGAGAGATAATTTTAAAATCATTGAACATCTGAAAGGCATTATTAAAAAAGAGCCTAAACATCAGTTTTCAAGAAATTATCAAGAAAAACTGCCTTGATATTCTAGAACCAAAGGGTAAAATCAAAATTGGAAGAATCCACCAGTCACCCTCTGAAAGAGATCCCAAAATGAAAATTGCCAGCAATATTATACCACAATTCCAGAGCAAACACCCAGAAAGATTCAAGCATGGTGGATTCACAGTCACATAATTTAAAAGTCTGTACATTAAAGGGTTTGGAATATAATATTCCAGAGGGCAAAGGAGCTAGGATTACAACTAAAAATCACCTACCCAGCAAAACTGAG
Source organism: Notamacropus eugenii (assembly GCF_028372415.1). Lineage (NCBI taxonomy): Eukaryota > Metazoa > Chordata > Mammalia > Diprotodontia > Macropodidae > Notamacropus > Notamacropus eugenii. Next base: position 163,196,021 of record NC_092877.1, on the reverse strand, counting down.
AATAACCTTTCAGAGGAAAAAAACATATTCAATAAAAGAGAGGACCCCCAAGCATTCTTGTTGAAAAAACAGAGCTGAAGAGAAGTACAAGCACAAGTACAAGAGTTTCAAGTACTTTCAAGTGCAAGACTCAAGAGAAGCATAAAAAGGTAAACAGGAAAGGGAAATCATAAGGGCTTAATAAGGTTAAACTGTTTACATTCCTATTTGAGAAAATGATACTTGTAACTCAAGAAATTTCTCATTATCAGGGCAATTAGAAGGACTATATATAGAAAGAGGACACAGGTGCAAGTTGAATATGAAGGAATGATATACAAAATAAAATTATGGGGTGAGAAAGGAATACACTTGTAGAAAGGGAAAGAGAAGGATAGAATGAGGTAAATTTTTTTCATGTGAAAGAGGCAAAAAAAAGCTTTTACAGTGGAGGGGAAGATGAGGGAGTTGGGGGGAGTAAATGAACCTTTACTTTCACCAAAATTGGTTCAAAGAGGAAATAACACACACTCAATTGGAAAATAGGAGGGCAAAGGGAAAAGAGAATGAAAGGGGAGTGTAGCAGAAGGGAAGATAGATTGGGGGAGGCAATAGTCAGAAGCAAAATAATTTTGAGGAGGGCCAGGGTGAAAGAAGTGGGAGAATAGAATGAATGGAGTGGGCTATAGAGTGGAGGGATATACATTTAGCAATTGTAACTGTGGAAAATATATTGAAGCAAGTTTCCCTGATAAAGGCCTCACTTCTCAAATATATAAAGAACTGAGTCAAATTTATAAAAAAAATAAGAACCATTTCCAAATTGATAGATGATCAAAGGATATGAACTTTTTTTCGATGAAGTAATCAAAGCTATCTATAGCCATATTGGAAAAAAAATCTCTAACTCACTGTTTAGAGAGATGCAAATGAAAACAATTCTGAGATACTACCTCATATGTATTAAGACAGAATAGGGCAAAAAAGAAAAATGACAAATGTTGAGAGGGATGTGGGAAAAATAAGACATTCATGATCTGTTGGTGGAGTTTTAAACTGATTCAGCCATTCTTTAGACCAATTGGGAACTATGGTCAAAGGGTTATAAAACCCAATCACCTAGCAATACCACTACTAGGTCTTTATCCAAAAAGAGATAAAAAAAACAAAAAAGGAAAAGGATATATATGTAAAAAAAAATACATCTTTTATATCAGCTATTTTTTGGTGGCAAAGAATTGGAAATTGAGGGGATGCCCATCAATTGGGGAACAGCTGAACAAACTGTGCTATGTGATTGTGATGAAATACTATTATGCTATAAAATAATGAGACTTACTTGAAGTGACTCAAGGAGAAATGTACAGTGTACAATGTAACAGCAATACTGTAAGATGATCAGCTATTGACTTAGTTATTCTCAGTAATATAGTGATCCAAGACATAAATCAGAAGGACTTATGATAAAAAATGCTAAACATTCTCAGACAAAGAACTGGTGGTGTACAAACACAGACTGAGATGTACTTTTTTACTTTCTTTACTTTTCTTGAAGGTTTCTTTAGTCTTTATTTTTAGTTTTCTTCTACAACATGACTAATATGGAACTATGTTTTACATGGCTACACATGTATCACCTGTATTGAATTTCTTGCTTTCTCAATTAGGATTGTGGGGAGGGAGGAAGGGAGAGAATTCAGATCTCAGGGTTTTAGAAACAAATGTAAAATATTGTTTTTAGATGTAATTAGAGAAAAAGAAAACACTAAACAAAAAAAGAAAAGAAAAGGAAAGGACTGGAGGAAGTAAATATGAACAAATATTTTATTATCCCAAAATTACAGAAAAGGAAGATGAGGTTTGAATAATTTAAGGACTCACACGCTTCTCAAATACCAATATGGTGTAACCTATTAAAAAAATAAGGATTTCCTAGTAACCCAGAAGCAACAATGGGCAGTTAACTAAGTAAACTGTGAGGAAAAAAATTGAAACAAGTAGTTGCAGAGAGACTAACGCAGTTCTATAATAGCTCAGAAGTCAATGGTTCAGAAGAGAAGGAAACAGCTTGGGATTGGGAAGTCTATCTCAGTACCAAAGAATTTCTGTTCAGACAAGTGGTAAAGGTCAAATCCAGAGTTTGCCCCCTTTCAAGCCTAATGGTTATGGGGACACCGAGGGAGCAAATCTCACCTAGAAAGTCTAGAAACAATGATAGATGAGGCCTTTCATAAGCTTAGGAAGTCCCAGTAAAGGTCAGGGACCTATTAGACAAAGTAAGCCAAATTTACTTATTCTCTGAAAAATTAAAAAGCTATTGCTTACTTAGTCAGATGATGTCTCTGGTCAGAAAGCATGTGTTGTATGTTTTTATGTAAAATAGAAGCATACATTATTTTGCGTTAAATATATTTCCTGTACTTTTCCTTGTTTTATATACATATGCCAATATGTCATGCTATGCACATTCTATTTCTATATACTGTGTTTTATCTATTATCTATTTGTTTTTCACTGTATATAACTGTAATATAAGGTTATGTGTTTTGTAACTTGTATCCTTAGAATTTGTAATATGTATTGTCACATATGCTGTTGACCACATGAATACAAGCAATTATCGTATGAATGCCTTGTTAGGTAACTACAGGTATACTGCACTACCACCATTATCTTCGGCTTCATTATTTGTCAATTTGTCAATTTATGTTCCTTATTATGTACATGTGTTGACTATTAAAAAAATCATTTGATTCAAAAGAACGAAGTATTGCCATATAAGACCACCTCCAACAAAGTATCTCCTCATGAATATTTTAAAATTATTCAATATACCTTGAAAAATGTAACAAGAGAAGGTTCAAAGGCACTGTGATCACTACTATCAAATGAAACATAAAGCAAAGAGATGAGCTCACCAGAGGTAATTACAAATGTCCTGGAGGAGAATCAGGGGCAATATGGGAGGATTCTCTGTGGATGGTAAGGTCCACAGAACCCCATGTTTAAAGAAGTCATTATGCCATTTGTAGTAAGTCAGAAATCATTACAGAATTTCCCAAAAGAGAAGCAGTTACTCAAAAGAACTTTTCCCCCACAGGATAAATCAAGAGAATGAAATCCCATCTTCTAATCTATCAATGGTATGGCATGCAGTTGAGCTGTCTATCCTATATCTCTCTATAGAAAACAGACACGTTGATACATGGCAAAGTGCTTCAGAGGCCATCCATTAGTGTGCAGCTTTAGTGGAGATAGAACTAACTTTGAAAGCAGTAAGATCTGGCTTCAAGTCTGTTTGTCCTTGGACAGGTGTATTGATAATGCATTTTTACTTATTGTTAATATAATTTTGCTTCTTGATGGGAAGATCTTTCCCATCCATTAATAGGTCCATGTGACCTGCTTAAGTCACATGGAAGCCTAAGTCACATGAGTCAAGTCACATGGAGCAGGAAGGGGTGGAAGAGGAAGAGGCGAAGCTAGAACAGAGCTGAGAGAAAGTCAGAGATCAATTAGAGCTGGGAAAGACGGCAACTAGCAAGACTGAGAGAGCTTGTTTGTGATTTGTTTAAGGGAGCTGGTTTGTGGGAAGCCTAGCAGGGGGAAGGCTTGGGGAGGGTGTTGCCCCCTGCATTGTTATTGTGTATGGATTTCTTTGTTGCTGTGATGGATTTGGTTTTCTGATGTTGGGATCTGGCTCTCTTATTTTTGAATAAATGTTTTGGTTCTGTCTTCACTGTGAAAAATCTCTTGTATTTTGTGATTCAGAATGGCACTGCCATATTCACAGCTGCCATAGGCACTGTGAATATTGCGTTTGTGCTACAACAGGTTACTTATGATCCAAGGAACTGTCTAAGACTCTCAGTTGCAGAAAAGGTACTATTTCTGCACTTGAGAGTTTCCAGTACCAATGAAATCAGACATGGAGGAAATCAGCTCCAATATTTTAGTTAGCTGGCTCACCACATGAATATGTGCAGGATATTCTAAAAGACATAATGCAGTTTTAAGCTTCAATAGATCAAAACCAAAGGAACTGTTTCTCTAATTATTTTATCCACATTTTGTATTGACTTATCTTTGAATATATTCTTCAAGTCATAATATAATATAATATAAGCTTAAAACCACACCAAGACTTTTGGGACTAAGTAGATGGATGAATTCTATTCTGTCCTCAATTTTAATTTTTTAGAGGCTGTAGTGTCCCATGACTCACAGTTATACAATAACCCCTGATAAAAAAAAATAGCATTAAAAGGATGAACTTTTGTTTCAGGTAGAAGGTTGGGGTCATTAAAATAATTTTTATAATTTTCCAAAGGCAATTCAGCCTGCTTTCTTCTATGTATTCAGTTTAGGACTCAATTCATTATCCATTTGAAGTTTCTGTCCTATATCTGTCTATAGAAAGCAGACACTTCAACACATGGTGAGGTGCTTCAGATGTTCCCATTTGCTAGTTATGTTTTTCTGATTGCATCAAACTGCTGGAACACTGAAGTGTCTCCTAAATTAGATTCATAGTGACTCAAGAAAAGTTTTCCACACAGGAATAAGCAAGTAAGTGAAGAACTAATGTGCTAGCCTATAGACTGTCCAGCTCAGAGGAGCAATTCCTTTCCACCAGACCCCTTATTGCCCCATCCTTATCAAACCCTGAGGAGCAGGTCATTACCAAGGTCCAGCTCATAGAGACTAAGCATAACAGTTCATCTCCCCTTCACTACTAGTCCTACATATAGCAAGCTCCCACTACCTGTTACTCTTTGTGACCCTAGAATTAAACTATTCCCAATTCCCATTTCCTGTTCTCTAAATTCTACTTGAAGAGTTGGATGAAATTAAGGTTCATACTGAGGCCTGTAAGCTCAGGGAGAGCTGAGATATGGTTAATTTCACTGGTATGATGAAACTTGTAAAAACTGATAGTTGTAATTCTACAAAATTATTTGCTCTTGAAATCTTTGTTTTATGCATTTAAGAAAAATTATTCTGAGGTCACCAGACTGCAGAGGGGTCCATGATATAAAAAAGGCTATGAACTCCAGCTAATCTGTGATTCTAGGAAACCTTCCAAAACTGACTTTATTAAATACCCCAGGAGTGGGTTGTTGAGGTTTGGAGAAGAGTTTGGGAGTTTCATGAAGATCAGGTGTATCATAAGTCCCAGTGATGAAGTTCAGGTGGTGTCAGGGTTGATGGTAAGAGTCATTCCAAGTTGGTTTGGTGTTGTTCCTCATCAGAGTGGTTGTATGCTGGATTGCTGGATTGGACAAGGTAGAAATCTGAGAACTGGCTCCCACTTCAGGACAGTACTGCCCAAGGGCCTAATGCTGAGTTAACTCCCCCAGGGTAAGAATTCAGATCCTACTGATAATCTTGAGGATCACTGAGCTTGGGCTGAGGTTTGATTAGTGGTTGGGCAGAAAGTAAGAAGCCCTCGCTGGCTATGTCCTACAATTTGTACTGGAGATTTGGAGAGTGGATGGATAGCTGATATGCAGTAGCCTCAGTCTGGGGCTTTACAGCCAATGCATCTCATTCCCAAGGCAAACTTTAATGTTCTGGTAATTATTTCTCCTGCATTCCTTACTCCTATCTCCACCCCAAGTCTAATAAGTATCTCTAGATTATCAGAAAAGCCACTGGCTCTGATTATAAGGGTTGAATTAGGTAGGGCACATGACCAGATCACCAAATCAAAAGGCCTTTATTAAACACCTACTATGTGCTAAGCATTGTGCTAGACTCTCAGGATACAAAAGGGGGATGGGGATGGGGGAGAAGGGAATAAGTACCTATAAGCCTGCCTCATGCCAGACACTGTATTAAGCACTCTACAAATATTCTCTCTTTTGATCTCACAAAAATCCTGCCAAACTAGAGGCTGTTACTATCCCCATTTTATACTTGAAGAAACTGAGGAAAAAAGAAGTTAAGAGGCTTATCCAGGGTCTCAAGCTACTATTTGAGACTGGACTTGAACTGGTCTTATTAAAACTTATCTTTAAGTCTTATTAAGCTTATTAAAAACAGTGGAAGTGTAGAGAACCACTCTTCATCACATCAACATCCAGGGTTATCCTTCTCCTTTGCAAACCTGAGTTAATTAAATCATCTAAAGTGGGCAGAGGTTCACGTGGATGATGTCGGGGAAGATACAAGTTGTTCACACTCTTTAGATCTTGGTCCTGATCTCAGTATTGGAGAGCTGACTAAAATTAGGGTTCAATCTGGGGACCAGTCTTTATTAATTGCCAGGATATCTCTTCTTCATGGCCTATTTCAAAGATCACTCAATTACCTCTCTCAGACTAGGATTTGGATCTCTGGAGGTTTTGAAGAATAATTGGTCCTGGTGGTACCCACTACAAGACAGCCAAGCTGGCTAGATTCTTATTCTGTTCAGCAGCTGGAGTATGCGTTGTTGGATGGACTGACCTTGAAATCTGCATCTAGTGAAAATGAAACAGTATTTCCTTTGTCAAATATTCTCCTGGTCCCATATTTTGCATTCCAGATATGTTATTGTATCTCTTAGCGACTACTTCTTGGGACAGATTCTCCATAGCATATTCAATATTTTTTTCTACCCTACTGCTTATCTTTTAAAAATTATGCATCGAGAGCTCTGATTGCTCACCTAATTTTAATACTATTATTATTATTATTAATCCTATTGCTATTTAATAATATTATTATTAATCCTATGCTATTTTAACAGTTTTATTTCTCTTTTAAAGCGTTCTGCAATTTGTGGCTACTATTACATAATCTCTGGGGAGTCTGCAGGATTCTTTTTTTTCCATTGGGGAATATTAGTTTATTTCCCTTCATAGTATTTATTATACTTGTTTATTGCTCTCAGTTCTCTTTTTGCATATTTACTTACTTTCTTCTTGCCCGTATGAGCTTTTCTGTTAGTTTTTCTGCTTGTGGTCAAAGTTTTTATTCAGACTTTTTCCCTTGGTCTTTGGATTATTTCAGCCTTTCCTTTGTATTCCCAGGCTCTTGTCCCTGGTTTCTTTTCCCAGTCCTTGATTCCTCCTTTTTCTAAATATTTCACAACCAATAAAATTATGTGTTCCAATGTGAACCTTGGTCTTGCCCTAAAATAAGCCTACCCTTGTCTTATCTGAGCCTACGTCTTTCTGCAGAGTAAATTCCATAGGAGAGATCTGGTCCTACCTGAATTTCCATTATTCCTTTTGTACTATGCTTCTTTCTCCACTAAACATTCTGTAATATTGTTTTCCTCACGTTTCCCACTGTACTCTTTCTTTGCTTTGCACACTTGGTGGTAAGTGATGGTGGAGCAACAAGTGGTCTGGTTGGAAAGATTTTGGTTCTGTTTCTCTTTAGTCCTGTGAACTATATCAATCAGGTTTTCTTCACTCACTTGCTTTTTCATGTGTGGAAAACTCTTTTGGAATCACTATGGATCTCTTAGAAGACACTTCAGTGTTCCATGGGTTTGTCATAATCAGAAAAATTTATCCTATAAATGAGAAGAGAAAGGTTGAAGCACTTTGCCCTGCATTAAACTTTCTCTCTCTCTCTCTCTCTCTCTCTCTCTCTCTGTGCCTCTTTTCCTCTGGGTCTCTCCCTCTGTCTCTTTCTGCATACACACACACATACATACACACACACACACTTACATGATATGTATATATGTCATTGATCCTCTTTGAGAATTAAGGATGAACAACCACATATGCATATATGATAGGTAATAAACAGATAGCTATCTATAGGACTTGCACTTCAGATGGATGACAAATTGAGCCCAGAATTAAATTAGAATACCAAAATGAACTGTGTTGTCTTTATGAATTATAAACTTGTTTTTAGAGGCCCCCGATCTTTTCCCTGCAATGAAGATCCATCTTTTTAATGACAATAGTTAAACAATGTTGCATGACAGGGAGTCATAGTACACTACAGCCCCAGAAAAAAATTAAAATTGAGGATAGAATAGAACTCATTATATATATATATATATATATATATATATATACACACACACATATGTGTGTTTGTGTACATATGTATACACACATAGACATGTATGTGCATTCTATTCTAAATTTTAGTCCTCTAGTCATGTCTGTACATATGCATAGAGCTACATATATAGTTACATGTATACACACATGTAGTATGTGTTATAGAAGACTGGAATAGGACATGGACCTATGATTTTACTGGTATTGAAAATTCCAAGGGGGATTAACTCCCATCAATAATCCAGATCAGCATCTTTGCTGCATCTTGTGGTATTACAGAGTGGTTAGAGAGTGGGGGGTTCCAACTCAGATAGAAACAGGGGTCATTGAACCATACATAAGGATCCTTGGGGATGCATATTGACTTAATAAAACACATATTAATGTTATCTATGTTTCATTGCCTTTTTTATTTTGCTAAATGCATTTTAATTTTACATTTTAATTTCTTGTGGTTCAGAATGTTGCAACCTCAGGCCCCTCATGGGCATTTTACCCTTTTGGCCTGGGTAACTGCAAGGTTAAAGGATTTGTACAGAGTCCCACAGCCCCCAAAGTGCCAGGGGCAGGACTTGAATCTTTATCTTCCATGCTTCAAGACTGACTCATTATTCACTAAGCTTTGCTACCCTGCCCTGTGAGCCCTCCTCCTCCCCTCCATGCTACCCCCTGATAGATGAGTTCTATAGATTGTAAATTCAATTGCATATCAGAGTTTGGACAATAAACATTCTTCATCCACTTGATTTTTCCTGAGGGAGAAAGCATTCTTTGGAGTGACTATGCATCTCTTTTAGGAGTCTCTGCAATGTTCTCTGGCTTGATGTAATCAGCACAATGTCATCTATAAACATAAGCCTCTGGAGGACCTCAAAACCCATAGAGAATCCTCCCTCAATTTAGATTTTCTACTGAATCTCCTCCATGACAGTAGCAAATACCTCTGGCTAGCTTGTCTCTGTTTTATGCTTCACTTGATATTAGTGATTAGAGTGGCTTTGAAACTTCTTTTGTTGCATTTTTCATGGAATCTTGTATAATTTTGAAATATTCATGAGATACTTTGTTGAAAGAGAACCTTTAAGTTAGTGCTTTGCTCTTTTAAATCAGGTGCTTTTTTAGTGAACAAGTAAACGTAATAAAATAAATTAACAAACAACACAGTTAAAGGTAATTTTCCAAATTTCCTTGTACAGTTCACCTACCACATACTATTAACATTAGAATCATATTCATAATAAGATCAAATGCACAGGTAACAGCATATAAAAACATGTGAATATAGGTGTATATATGCATATGCACTTATGTAGTGACCTGGCATATTAAGTGTCTTCTACCTTTTGTGGGGATATGCATGCTATAAGTTGAGTCACTGTTGTGGTAAGATTGGACAAGGACTGGGGAAAGATCCTAAAACACAAGTCTGTGAGATTTCCCAGTGTTCAGTGAGTTGGAGAGTAAGGTCTCCAAGTGGGAAGTCGATGTATTGATTTTACACTGGAGAGGTTTGTGGAAAATAATTACTTCGACATCTTACTGATCACACTCACTAGCACAACAACGTTAAAAGAATATGCGTATTCCTTTTAAGCCCAAGAAGCTGACCTTGAAGAAAGGATATACTGTGATAACTTAAGGCTCTTGGATCTCTCAGAAAAGAAGGATAAATTAAAAAAAAAAACACATACTTTAATACCATACTGCAGGAAATAACACAAGAAAACTGCCCAGAGAAGAAAATGTTGGAAAAAACTAGAAACCAATTGGGCAGAAATTAGCTTTTGACCATGGAAACAATATACACAGTGAATATAACAATGAAAATGGGAAGACCAATGACAACAAACAATCTTTTTTATGTCACAAAGTGCTGGTAATTACAATAATCAAGCTTAGACTCCAAGAAAAAAGGAGAATATACATTTTCCTTCTTATTTGTAAAAGTGGGCACTAAGGATGTGAAACATTATATGTGGTGTCAGACTTATTTGATGTACTGGTTAGTTATTATAAATAAAAGAACATAAAACATGTGGGGAAGAACTCTCTCCTTGACAAGGGTTTGTTGGGAAAGCTAGAAAGCAATTTGATAGCAATTAGGCTTAGAACATCTTCCATCATATACCACAGAAAAGTTAGCAACAAAAATAAAACTGAAGAGGTAGTTTCCATAACTATGGCTAAATAGAGAATTCTTAATAAAACAAGAGATTGAGAAGATCACAACAAGAAAGAATAAAATAGATAATTCTGATTGATACTAATAACTGACTTTTATATAGTACTTCCTATGTGCCAAGAATTTTTTTCTAAGTGTTTAATAATTATTATCTCATTTGATCCTCACAAAGGTCAACTCCTCTACATGTGCCCTTGATCCCATCCACTCCTATCTTCTTCAACAGATTGCACTCTCAGTTATTCCTTGATCTCATAATCAATCTCTCTCTACTACTTCCTTTCCTACTACCTTCAAACATTCCCAATTTTCCCTATTCTTAAATAACTCTTATAAAACTCTACCATCCCTTCATATATCTTCTCCTATATCTCTTCTCTTTTTATCAGTCAAACTTAGAAAAGCTATCCACACTTTCTGCTTCCATTTTCCTTGTCACTCACTAAAATCTTTGTAATCTGTTTCCAACTTCATCACTCAGTTGAAAATGTTCTCTAGTCAGTGATTATTTAATTGTCTTATCTGATGGTCTTTTCTTGATCCTCATTCATGTAGCTCTCTCTGAAGCATTTGATAGTGTTGAACAAATAAGACAATATTTGTAAAGAGCCTGGCGTAGTAACGTTGGGATTGGAAGCTCAATTCCGTGTGGACGGTCTCGGGCGGGTAAAAGTGGGACTTCTAAATCTTAGAGTCTTACGAGGCCCTCCATGAACAGTGGGGGTTCGAGAAGGTCAGACTGAGCTAGCTTGGCTAGCTTGGGTATTTCCGCCTCTCCCCTGGAGATACGTGATGGGTGGAGTCTCCCTGCCCTCGAGGTCGTCCCGGATTGGAGCACACCTAGTTACCTAACAGCACGGTATTGAGATGCAAACTGTGTGGCTGAAGATTAAGTAGGATTGAGGAAGCCAGAAAGCTCTCTCTTAGCACGTGTGGAGCCAAAGAGGATAGTAGGGCTCCGCTTCTTTTCTTTCCTCTCTCCCCTTCCCCTCTCTCCCTGCTTGTACTTCTACTTCTAATCCCTTAAGCTTAGCCTCCTTAGGAGATCTCCCCCTCTTCCTCCTAAGGAAGATCTCCCTGCATTTGTAACCCAAACCCTGTAATAAAGCTCAACCCCTGTTCGACTCTGGAACGACCTTTCTCTCATACGTGCATCCGGCGTGGCCAGCCGAAGACCTCGGAGGTGAGGTAGGAAAGACTCGGGTAGCCCAATACAGGCCTCTAGGCTTGGCATAGTAAGTGCTTAATATTTGTTTTCTCTTACTTTAAAATGCAACTCAAAGGTTAACCAAGATGGGGGGATATTAGGAAGAAGTATAGCTGTGCTTTACTCTCCCTTCTCAAAAAAGGGGAGGGGACCCTCTTCCAAAAAAAAGATCTAAAAAAATCAACCAAGGGAAATCTAATGGTGATCCGAGAAAAAAATCACAGTGAGTCATTTTTCCAGACTTGACTGGTATAGGGAACTAGAGAGTTCTGAAGATATCGGAGACAGATCTGGCCAGGAGTACACTGTATATAGCGAGCATTGAAGCATAGTGAGAACCTATGCACTAGGGCAAGAGTGGGTCCTAGACCCAAAAACGAGACACTATGACCTTGCAAGGAAGTGGGAGGAACAAGTGCAAACTGGCAACTCTTTTGCTTACTACCTAGTTCCAAGTTTCTAGATCCAGTACAGGTTGTGGAGGGGCCTTGAATTACAGGTTGTCATACTGGGTTAAGGAAGTGTCTGGATCTCTATGCTGTGAGCTCCCTGAAAATCATAAATCAAATTGTAGCCAATGACTCCATGAAAGAATATTAAATATTTTCTAAAAAGTCAAAAGGTTGAAAAAATATGAACAATTTAAGTTAAGTTTAAGAAACAACTAGCCTGGAAAATGGATTACAGAGAAAAACAATAATAGAAATCACTGGACTACCTTAAAACAAAGACCAAAAAAAAGCTTAGATATCATTTTTCAAGAAATACTAAAAGAAAAATGTTCAGATGTTTTAAAACCCGTGGGTAAAGTGGCAATAGAAAGAATGTACTCATCATCTCCTGAACAAAATTCTAAAATGACTTCCAAGAATGTTATAGTCAAAAATCAGAAAAAGAAAAAAAAAACTATGATGCAAGCAGTGGGAAAAAGAATCAAGTACAAAGAAGTCACCCCCAATAAGGGTAACTCATTATTTGACAGCCACCACTCTGAAGGGGTAGATAGCTTGAAATATGATATTCCAGAAAGCAAAGAATATAGGTTTACCACCAAGAATAACTTTGAAAAACTGAACATAACTCAATTGGGGAAAAATAGACCTTTAATGAAATAGAGGATTTTCTATTATTCCTAATGAAAAGACCAGAGCAGAATAGAAAATTGGAAGTTCAAATATAGGCACTAAAAGAAAAAGAAAAATGTAAACATGGGCAATCATAAGAAACTAAGAGGTAATACATGTGTCCCCTCTGAACTCTATAATCATCAAGGGTTGTAGAGTTAGTCTAATCACTAATCAAATACACACACACACACACACACACACACACATGCTTGTTTGTATATATTAGATAAATAAGCCTTCTCAGAGAAATTTGAGGCAAAGTTTCTTTTTCTTATTTGACCACATCCCTTCTTAATCTGAATGCCTTAATTTTATCTTGCAGAAGTTTTTTTCAGTTTCAAGTAATCAAAGTTATCTATTTTATCTTTTGTAGTTGCTTCTGTCTCTTGTTTTATTAATAATACATCTCCTACCCACAGCTCTGAGAGGTGTAGGATATTTACCTTCCAATTTTTCATTTGTTTTTGTTGTCTGGTCATTTCTCAGTTGTATCTAACTCTCTGCAACCCCATTAGGTGTTTTCTTCACAAAGATACTGGTTCCTATTTCCTTCTCTGGTTCATTTTACAGATGAGGAAACTGAAGCAAACAGAGTTGAGTGACATTCTCTGGGTAACACAACTAGTAAGTGTCTGAGGTCAGATTTGAACTCAGGAAAGAGGGGTCTACCAACTCCAGGCCTAGCACTCTATTCATTGTGCTACCTAGGTGCCCAGGATGATATTTTAATGTTAAAGTTGTGTATTAGAATGCACTGTCAAATATGGCATAATTTATAGCTCTTTTCAAGCCAGCAAAGAGTGGAATTCTGTGGAGGTTCTTATCAGCTGGAGAATAGTATAAGTTATGGTACAGAAATGTTATAGAATAGTATTCTGCTGTAAGAATTATGGAGATGGTTTTGGACATGTGGGAAGGTTTATATGAACTAACGCAGAGTGAAGTGAGTAGAATTAGAACAGTTCATACAACAACAAAAATATTATATAGACAAACATCCTCAAAAGACGTAGGAATTGATTGACATACTGACCAGTCTTGATTAGAGAGGACTAAAGATGAAATATGCTGCTTACGTCCTTATAGAGAGGAAAAAAAGACTCAGGGTGGGGGGGATGATGGAAGGGAGGGCAATGGGAGGAGGGAGCAATTCAAAGCCAACACTCTTGGGGAGGGTGAGCATCAAAAGAGAGAATAGAAGCAATGGGGGGCAGGATAGGATGGAGGGAAATATAGTTAGTCTTACACAGCACGACTATTATGGAAGTCATTTGCAAAACTACACAGATATGGCCTGTATTGAATTGCTTGCTTTCCAAAAGGGAATGGGTGGGGAGGGAGGGATGAAGAGAAGTTGGAATTTAAAGTTTTAGGAACAACTGTCGAATACTGTTCTTGCTACTAGGAAATAAATACAGGTAATGGGGTATAGAAAGTTATCTGGCCCGATAGGACAAAAGAAAAGATGGGGACAAGGGAAGGGAGGGATGATATAAGAGAGAGCAGATTGGTAATAGGGGCAATTAGAATGCTCAGTGTTTTGGGGTGGGGGGAGGGTAAAAATGGGGAGAAAATTTGGAACTCAAAATTTTGTGAAAATGAATGTTAAAAGTTAAATAAATTAATTTAAAAAAAGACTCAGAGATGAGTCATGTGTTTGAGACATGTATTTCTATCTCTGTCTCTGTATTGGTCTCATTCTCTCTGACTGTCTTTGTTACCTTCTTCATCTATCTCAATCACTGCTAATCTATCTCTGTTGATCTGTATATACATATGTGTGTAGACATATATGCACAAATACGTCTATATATCTGTCTTTATTTTTGCACTGAGAGAAACTTTCAATTTTTCTTCCAACCTGCCTGACTACCCTACTCAGTCTTCTTTGCTGGATTATGATTCATATCATGTTCCCTAATTTAAGTGTTATCCATGGCTCTGTACTGGGTCTTTTCTCTTCTTTATGTGTTCTCATTGCAATCTCACCAGCTTTGGTGGGCTTAATCATTAACTCTATGCATGTCACTCAAAGATGACATATCATAGAATATTACAATACTGTTATATTAAATTAATCAAACTCATGATTAATCTAATAAAAAACATTGAATAACAAGTTTTTTGCTTTTTTCTTTTTTATCACTATATTTATATAGCTTTGATTTCTTCTTGTTATTTTTTCCTCTTTTTAAATTTAATATATATATATTTTTAATTTTCGGTATTCAACGTTCACTTCCACAAGATATTGAATTCCAAACATTCTCCCCATCTCTCCCTTCCCCTGACCCCAGGACAGTGTGCACCTCATCCATCCCTTCCTCAATCTGCACTCCCTTCTATCATTCCCCCCTTCTCCCATACCCTTCCTCTATATTTTCCTGTAGGGCAAGATAGATTCCTATACTTCATTGCCTATACAACTTATTTCCCAATTGCATGCAAAAACACTTTTTGCATCCATTTTTAAAGATTTGAGTTCCACATTCTCTCCCTTCCTCCCTCCCCACCCACCTTCATTGAGAAAGCAAATGATTCGATATAGGTCATACATGTGTAGCCATGCAAAACACTTCCATAACAGTCATGTTATGAAAGACTAACCACATTTTCCTCTATCCTGTCCTGCCCTCCATTTATTTCATTCTCTCCCTTCACCTGTCCCCTCACAATAGTGTTTGCTTCTCATTACCCTTTCCCCCAGTTTGCTATCCTTTCTATAATCCTCTTTCTCCTATCCCCTTCCCCCTGCCTTCCTGTAAGGTAAGATAGATTTCCATAACCTATTGAATGTGTGTTATTCCCTCCTTAAGCCAAATCTAATGAAAGTGAGGCTCACTTATTCCCTCTCACCTCCTCCCTCATCACCTCTATACTAAAAGCTCTTTCTTGACTCTTTTATGTGAGGTGCTTTATTACATTTTGCCTCTCCCTTTCTCTTTCTCCCATTACATTCCTCTCAACACTTAATTTTATTTTTTAGATATCCTCCCCTAATATTCAGCTTACCCTGCTCTCTCTCTCTCTCTCTCTCTCTCTCTCTCTCTCTCTCTGTCTCTCTTCCTCTTTGTCTCTCTCTCCACACAAACATACATATACACACATATATATGTACATATACATGTATAATATACACATACACACACATACATATGTGTATAGTATTCATATTTATATTCCTTCTAATTAATCTAATACCGAGAAAGGTCTCATGAGTTACAAATATCATCTTTCCATGTAGGAATGTAAATAGTTCAACTTTAAAGAGTTCCTTATGGCTTCTCTTCTCTGTTTACCTTTTCATGCTTCTGTTGATTCTTGCATTTAAAAATCAAATTTTCTATTCAGCTCTGGTATTTTCAATAAGGATGTTTGGAAGTCCTCTATTTCACTGAAATTCCATTTTTTCCCCTGAAGTATTATACTTAGTTTTGCTGGATAGGTGATTCTTGGTTTAATCCTAACTCCTTTGACCTGGACTATCATATTTTAAGCCCTGCAATCCCTTAGTGTAGAAGCTGCTAAATCCTGTGTTATCCTGACTGGACTGTGTTTCCACAATACTTGAATTCTTTCTTTCTGGCTGCTTGTAATATTTTCTCCTTGACATAGAACTCTGGAATTTGGCTGTAATATTTCTAGGAGTTTTCCTTTTTTGATCTCGTTTAGGAGGTGATCAGTGGATTCTTTCCATTTGTATTTTACCCTCTGGTTCTAGAATATCAGGGCAGTTTTCCTTGATAATTTCTTGAAAGATGATGTCTAGGGTCTTTTTTTGATCATAGTTTTCAGGTAGATCAAAAATTTTTAAATGATATCTCCTGGATCTGTTTTCTGGGTCAGTTCTTTTGCCAATGAGATATTTCACATTGTCTTCTATTTTTTTCATTCTTTCGTTTGTTTATTTTTTAATAATTACTTGATTTCTCATAAGGTCATTAACTTCCTTTTGCTCCATTCTAATTTTGAAGGAATTATTTTCTTCACTGAGTTTTGGACGTACTTTTTCATTTGGTCAATTCTGCTTTTTAAGGCATTCTTCTCCTTTTTGGCTTTTTGGACCTCTTTTGCCATTTGGGTTAGTCTATTTTTAAATGTGTTATTTTGTTCAGCATTTTTTTTTGGTTTCCTTTAGCAAGCTATTGACTCATTTTTCATTATTTTCTTGCATCATTCTCATTTCTCTTCCCAATTTTTCTTCTATTTCCCTTGATTTTCAAAATACTTCTTGAGCTCTTCAGTTGTGTGAGATTACTTTATATTTTTCTTGGAGTCTTTGGGTGTATGATATATGAGCCTTGACCTTGCTGTATCACTTTGGTTGTATGCTTTCATCTTTTTTGTCAAAAGAAAATGCCTTTTCACCAAGAAAGTAGCCTTTTATAGTTTTATTTTCCCCCTTTTAATCATTCTCCCAGCTAATTACTTGACCTCTAAACTCCTTGTTAAGTTCAGGGTGCACTTACCCAAGTTTTGTGGGCTTTGGGAAGATACTTTCAGAGATATCTCCAGGGACTGTAAATTCTCAGATCCTCCAAAGTGGTATGATGAAAGGAAAGGTGGTCCGGGAGCAACCACAAGCATGCTTTTCTGCCTTTGATCTGGGAGTAGGATTCCCTCTCCATAGCCACCACCAGCTCCGCATTGCCAGCTCTCCTCCTCACCCCAGGACCACCATCCAAGACTGTGACCCAGATCAGTTACTTGATTCCCCCACCATCTGTAGGCTGAGAGTTCCAGAAGCAGCAGCTGCCCTGTGACTGAGCCTGGGGCTGGGGTTAGGGTCAGATCAAATTCCTCTCTCACCCAGGTGAGAGAGCTTTCCCATTGACCTTTGGAGCAGTCTTTGGTGTTTCTGGAAACTGTGGTGCAGTGATTCAGTGGCCTGAGGTCCACTCCAGTCCCATCAGTGCCAGTGCAGCCCATGCTGGGCTGCACTCTGCTCCTGAGCCTAGTGCAATAGACCCCTTCTGCTGGCCTTCCAGATTATCTTGGGTTGGAAATGTTTCACTGTGTCATTTTGTGGTTTCTGCTGTTCTAGAATTTGTTCAAAGTCATTTTTTGCAGGTATTTTGAGGGGTTTGGATGCAGAGCTCAGGTAGGTCATTGCTTCTACTCTGCCATCTTGGCTCTATTCCCAACAAGTTTTTCTGTTTTTTTTTTTAAATTTATTTATTTTAAGTTTTTAACATTCATTTCCACAAAATTTTGAGTTCCAAATTTTCTCCTCATCTCTCCCCTCCCCCCACCCCAAAATGCTAAGCATTCTAATTACCCCTACTGCCAATCTGCCCTCCCTTCTAACATCCCTCCCTTCCCTTATCCCATATTCTTTTTTCCTGTAGGACAAGATAAATTTCTATACCCCATTACTTATATTTCTTGTTTCCCAGTTGTATGCAAGAACAATACTCAACAACTGTTCCTAAAACTTTAAGTTCCAACTTCTCCTCCTTCCTCCCTCCCCACTTATCCCCATTAGGAAGGCAAGCAATTCAATATAGGCTATATATGTGTAGTTTTGCAAATGATTTCCATAATAGTCATCCAACAAGTTTTCTCTAAAAATTTCTCTTGAATGCTTTTTTAGCTAAAGATATTAAGAAGGTAGAAGAAGATTTCAGAGAACTTCTAAAAGGAATACTGGGTTTATTCAAGAGTCTTACATGTTGATGACCCAGGCTCTTTATTTTGCTTAATTTCAATGCAAATCTTTTAATATTTGTCTTTTTCTTAAAGTTGCATCTCTTAGTATAACAGATCTGTTTAGGTCTACTTGTGTTTATAAGTGCAAATATGTATACACATAGTACATATATATGCATATATAAATGCATACACACATATTGTGTGTGTATGTGTGTGTGTGTGTATGTGTGTGTGTGTGTGTGTGTGTGTGTGTGTGTGTGTGTGTGTATGCCTGTGTTTTCTTCTAGGTATGTAGATAGTACAGTGAATTAAGAATTGTACCTGGATTCGGGAAGGCTTGTGTTCAAATTCAGTCTCAGACATTTGTTAGCAGTGTGACCCTGATCAAATCACAACATCTCTTGGTTTCCTTATTTGTAAAATAGAGATTCTAATGGCACCTACCTCCCACTGTTGTAGGGATCAAATGAGATTACATTTGTCAAATTCTTTGTATACCTTAAAAAGCACTATATAAATGCTAGCTATCGTTATTATTATTTGATTTAAAATGTAAGAAATTTAGAGAGAAACAACAAAGGAACACTGAAAGAGGAAGGAGACTTTTCTGAAAATAACTGGGGAAGAGTTGGAAAAGAAAGTAGGAGGGGGTTGCACACAGAGTATATAGGTGTCTGTGAGAATGAGATTGCTGAGGATGATTCAATCAAGGATGTGTATGTTGTCCTGAGAAAAATCCTAGTGAGAAAGAGATTCCGCATGAGATATCACCTCTGAGGCACAGCTTGGTTGCTGTCCAGTGCAAGCTTGTAGGGGATGAGGTGGTGGATTAGAGGAAAATAGCTCAGGATATAGGGGTGGAGGAAATGAGTAACTGGCTATTGTATCTATAAGTTAGTTATAATTTGCTATGTCAGGGATGTGTAGATCATGATTATCACAATGTTAATAAAAAAAAGAAAGTAAGAAACAAACTGAATACTCTAATTATAATGATCAAGCTTTGCCTCAGAGAAACAAGGAAGAAATGAAGTCATTTTTCATCATTGCAAAGGTAATGTACCATCAAACACATTCAGTGTGTTGATTAGTTTTATGACTATACTCTTTTTATTTAGTGTTTTTCACATTTCTTTAATTTTTTTTATTATAAGACATGACTCCCTGGGTAGCAAAGTAGAAATGGATATATTCAGAAAAGAATCTAATATAAAAACAAGACATCAATAATACTAAGATATTTTTTAATAGAGAAAGTAGGATTGTAGTGTGTGGCCAACCTGATCATGGAATGTTAAGGTGTGGCTGATTTTACTGCCCTAAAGAAAAGTCAGGATGGCCCTCTTCCATGACTAGATTGAGTTAACCAACTCCTCAAGTGGGAGCACATATGTTTCCTTAAGACTTTAGTTTCACTTGTCCTGGTGATGAATTACCATTGGAAGTAGGGATGATGACAAAATTCTTCTGTTAGCTAAGCACTTAAAGTCATCAGCTGGAGGCTGGTTGGCTGTATGTGATGAGGACTTCTGAATACATGATCCAGTGAAAATAAGGCAGCAGATTGTGGTTGGATTGCTTACATATAAATGGCTCATAGAGTCATTAGATCATAGATTTACAGCTGAAAGGGAACTGAGAAACAATACAGTCCACAATCCTCATTTTTCTTTTTTCTCTTTTTTCTGAAGGTTTGAAGTCACTTATACCAAAATAAACTTAACTATTGGTATTTTAACTGAGAGGTCCTTTTATAAAGATCAGTGAATTGCCACAGTACATAACCCTGAATCATATCAATATTCATACTCTTTTTTAATTTTATTTGTTTTCAGTGTTCTACAGTCACTTCCATATATCTTAGATTTTCCCCCTCCCTTGCCCCCTTCCCCCTACCTCCCCACTCTCTCCCTGAGACAGCATACAGTTTTATATAGGTTCTACACATCCATACCTATTAAGTGCATTTTCACCTTAGTCATGTTGCATAGAAGAATTAAAATGAATGGGAGAAATCATAAAACAAACCAAAACATAATATAAAAGAAAATGATCTGCTTCATTCTGTGATCGAATTGCATAGTTCTTTCCCTGGATGTGGAAGGCATTTTGCCTTAAGGGACCACTGGGAATTATTTAAGTCCTTGCACTGCAATGAAGTACTTAGTCTAACAGAAAAAATCCTTGCATACTGTGGTTGTTGCTATGTACAAAATTCTCCTGGTTCTGCTCCTTTCACTCAGCATCAGTTCATATCAGTCTTTCCAGGCCTCTTTGAAGTCCTCCTATTCATCATTTCTTATAGCACAATAGTATTCCATTACATTCATATACCACAATTTATTCAGCCATACCTCAGTTGATGGCCATCCCCTTGATTTCTAGTTTTTTGCCACCACAAAGAGAGCTGCTATAAATATTTTTGTGCATGTGGGGTCTTTTCCCATTTTTATGATCTCTTGGTGATGTAGTCCTAGAAGCTGTATTGCTGGGTCAAAGTGTATGCACATTTTTGGAGCACTTTGGGCATAGTTTCAAATTGTTCTCCAGAATGGTTGGATCGGCTCACAGCTCCAACAACAATGAATTAGTGTTTCACCTCTCCCATATCTTCTCCAACATTTATTATCTTCCTGCTTTGTCATGTTAGCCAATCGCACAGGTGTGATGTGGTACCTCATAATTGTTTTGATTTGCTTCTCTCTAATCAATAGTGATCTAGAACATTTTTTCATATGACTAAAGATAGCTTTAATTTCTTCCTCTGATAACTGTCTGTTTATATCCTTTGACCATTTATCAATTGGGGAATGACTTGGATTCTCATATATTTCACTCAGTTCTCTGTATGTTTTAGAAATGAGACCTTTATCACAGATACTAGGTGCAAAAATTCTTTCCCAGTTTTCTGCTTCCCTCCTAGGTTTGGTTGCATTGGGTTTGGTTATGCAAAACCTCTTCAGCTTAATATGATCAAAATTATACATTTTGCACTTCATAGTGCTTTCTGTCTCTTATTTAGTAAAAAAATTCTTCCCTTCTCCATAAATCTGATAAATACCTTATTCCTTGCTCCACTAATTTGTTTATAGTATCAATCTTTATACCTAGATCATGTACCCATTTGAATTTTATTCTTGTGTATGTTGTTAGGCATTGGTCTATTCCTAGTTTCTGCCACACTGTTATCCAGTTTTCCCAGCAATTTTTGTTGATCAGTGAGTTCTTATCCCAGAAACTGGGGTCCTTACGTTTATCAAACAGTAGATTGCTATATTCATTGACTACTGTATCTTGAGTACCTAAGCTATTCCACTGGTCTATGCTTCTGTTTTTTAACCAGTACCAAGTGGTTTTGATAATTTCTGCTTTATAATAGAATTTGAGATCTGGCAGAGGTATGCTTCCTTCCCTAGCATTTCTTTTCATTAGTTTCCTTGATATTCTTGACCTTTTGTTCTTCCAGATGAATTTTGATATTATTTTTTTCTAGTTCTAGAAAATAATTATCTGATAGTTTGATTGGTATGGCACTGAATAAGTAAACTAATTTAGGTAGAATTGTCATTTTTATTATAATTGTTTGGCCCACCCATGAGCAACTGTTGATTTTCCACTTCTTTAGATCTGACTTTATTTGTGCAGAAACTGTTTTGTAATTGTGTTCATATAGTGCCGGATTTTTTTGCCAGGTAGACTCCCAAATGTTTTATAGTGTCTACCCTAGCTTTAAATAGGATTTCTCTTTCTATCTCTTGTTGTTAAGCTTTGTTAATAATAGAAATGCAGAAGATTTGTGTGGGTTTATTTTGTAACCTGCAACTCTGCCAAAGTTGTTTATTATTACAAGAAGTTCTCTACTTTAACCTCTGAGATTGTCTAAGTATATCATATCATCTTCAAAGAGTGATAACCTAGTTTCTTCTTTGCCTTTCTAATTCCTTCAATTTATTTTCTTCTCTTATTGCTGCAGCTACCATTTCTAGTACCATATTGAAAAATAGTGGTATTAATGGACATGCTTGTTTCACCCCTGATCTTATTGGAAAAGCATCTGGCTTGTCTCCATTGTAAATAATGCTTGCTGAAGGTTTTAGGCAGATACTGCTTATTTTATGGAGAGTTCTATTGATTAGTATGCTTTCCAGTGTTTTCTACAGGAATGGGTGTTGTATTTTGTCAAAAGGTTGCTCTGCATCTATTGAGATAATCATGTGGTTTCTGTTAGTTTTGTTGCTGATATGATCAATAATTCTAATAGTTCTCCTAATATTCAACCAGCCCTACATTTCTGGCATAAATCCTACCTGATCATAATGTATTATTCTCTTGATAAGTTGCTGTATTCTTTTTGCTAAAATCTTATTTAAAGTTTTGGCGTCTGTATTCATTAGGTAAATTGACCTATAATTTTCTTTCTCTATTTTGGCTCTTCGTGGTTTAGGTATCAAAACCATATTTGTATCATAAAAAGAATTTGGGAGGACTCTTTCTTTGGCAGTTTTACCAAATAGTCTATACAGTATTGGAATTGTTCTTTAAATGTTTGATAGAATTCACTAGTGAATCTATCTGGCCCTAGAGATTTTTTCCTAGGGAGTTCATTGATGGCTTGTTCAATTTCTTTTTCTGAGATGGGGTTATTTAAGTATTCAACTTCCTCTTCTGTTAATCTGGGCAATTTTTATCTTTTAAAACTATCATCCATCTCATTTGGATTGTTGAATGTATGGGCATACAGTTGGGCAAAGTAATTTCTTATTATTATGTTAATTTCCTCCTCATGGGAGGTGAGTTCACCCTTTTCACTTTTGATATTTGCAATTTGGTTTTCTGCTTTTTTTAATCAAATTGACCAAAGGTTTATCAATTTTATTAGTTTTTTCATAAAATCAACTACTAATTTTATTTATTAGTTCAATAGTTTTCTTAATTTCAATTTTATTAATCTCCCGTTTGGTTTTCAATATTTCTAATTTGGTATTCACTTGGGAATTTTCAATTTCCTCTTTTTCTGGCTTATTCAGCTGCATGCCCAATTCATTGATCTCCTCTTTCTCTATTTTATTCATGTAGGCACTCAAAGATATAAATCTTCCCCTAAGAACTGCTTTTGTAGTATCCCATAAGTTGTGGTAGATTGTCTCATTATTGTCTTTCTCTTGAATGAAGTTGTTGATTGTTTCTCTGATTTGTTGTTTAACCCACTCATTCTTTAGGATTAGATCATTTAGTTTCCAATTAATTTTTGGTCTATCTTTCCATGGCCTTTTATTACATATAATTTTTATTGCATTATGATGTGAGAAGGATGCATTGACTATATCCGCCTTTCTGCAGTGGATTGTGAGATTTTTGTGCCCTAGTATATGGTCAATTTTTTGTATATGTGCCATGTATTGCTAAGAAAAGTGTATATTCCTTTCTATCCCCATTCAAGTTTCTCCAGAGATCTATCATATCTACCTTGTCCAGGGTTTTATTCACCTCCTTAACTTCTTTCTTATTTATTCTGAGGTTAGATTGATCAAGTTCAGAGAAGGGAAGATTGAGGTCCCTCAGTAGTATAGTTTTGCTGTCTACTTCTTCCTATAATTCCTTTAACTTATCCTCTAAGAATTTAGATGCTATACCCCTTGGATCATATATGTTTAGTAATGATATTGTTTCATTGTCTATGATGGCTTTTAGCAGAATATACTTTCCTTCCTTATCTCTTTTGATTAGATCTATTTCTTCTTTTACTTTGTCTGAGATTAGGATTGTTGTCTCTGCTTTTCTTACATCAGCTGAAGCACAATATATTCTGCTCCAAACTTTTACTTTTACCCTGTATGTATTCCCTTGTTTCTTGTAAACAACGTATTGTTGGATGATGGTTTTTAATCCATTCTGCTATCCATCTCCGTTTTATGGAAAAGTTCATCCCATTCACATACACAGTTGTGATTACTATCTGTGTCTTTCCCTCCTTCCTCTTTCCCACCATTTGTGCTTTTAGTTCTCCCTTCTCCCTTCCCCTCCACAACAGAGTTTTAATTTTTTGATCATCACCTTCTGTTCCTTCTTTCAGCCCCCCTCCTTTTTTCTGTACTTTACCCTTACTACTTCTTCCCTCCCTTTTAGCTTCCTCTCCCCTTTCTTTCCCCCTTCCTCTCCTCCTGCCTATAGAGCTAGTTAGATTTATATACTTAATTTTGTTGTTCCCTCCTTGAATCAGATGAGAGTACCTCTCAAACAATGCCCATCTCCCTCCCTCTTCCTCTCTTCTGTAATATAATTTTATGTCCCTTCCTGTGATGTATTTTACCATTTTATTCCTATTCCTTTTCACATGTCCTGTTACAATTCTTTTTCACCCTTAAATCACATTTTTATTATCACATCATTTACTTTATACCTGCTCCCTCTATGTATAATATATATATATATATCCCTTTTATATTTCATAATAAATATACAATTCTCAAGATTAATAAGTGTCATCATCCCTTATAGGGATGTAAACAGTTTGCCCGTATTGAGTAGCAAGTTTTTTTTTCCCTGTTTACCTTTTTATGCCACTCTTGATACCTACCTTTGAAGGTCGAATTTTCTATTGGGTTCTGGCCTCTTTATCAGAAAAGTCTGGAAATTCCTTATTTCACTGAAGGTTCATCTCCTTGCTTGAAATATTATGATCAACTTTGCTGGGGAATTGATCCTTGGTTGTATTCCCATCTCCTTTACCTTACAGAATATCATATTCCAATTCATTAGATCTTTTAATGTAGAAGCTTCAAGATCCTGTGTGATCCTGACTGTAGCTCCTTGATATTTGAATGGTTTCTTTCTGGCTGCTGGTAGTATTTTCTCCTTCACTTGATACTTCTGGAATTTGGCAATGGTATTCCTTCGTGTTTTTAGTTTGGGATCCCTTTTGGGAGGTGAATGGTGGATTCTTTTGATAACTATTTTGCCCTCTGGATCTAGGACTTTGGGGCAGTTTTCCTTGATGATTTCTTGGAAGATATTGTCCAGGCTCTTTTCTCCATCATGGATTTCTCCTAGGGCAATAATTCTTAGATTTTCTCTCCTGCATCTATTTTCCAGGTCAGTTGTTTTTCCAATGAGATCTTTTCCATTTTCTTCTACCATTTCATTCTTTAGATTTTGTTTGATTGATTCTTGATGTCTCATAGTGTCATTAGCTTCTACTTGTCCAATTCTAATTTCTATCAAATTGTTTTCATTCAGTTAACTTTTGCATCTCCTTTTCCATCTGTCCAATTATTCCTTTTAAGGAATTATTTTCTTCAGTTAGTTTTTATACTTCCTTTTCCATTTGTCCAATTTTCCCAGTTAGGTTTTGTGTTTCCTTTTCCATTTATTCAATTTTCTCAATTTGGTTTTGTGGTTCCTTTTCCATTTGCTCAATTTCCTTTTTGAAGGGCTGTTCTTTTCAGTGAGTTCTTTTTTTATACTTTTAAAATTATTGGCCAGTTTTTCTTCTGTTTCTCTAATTTGACTTATAAAATTCTTATTCACCTCTTCCAAGAGTGCTCTTTGGGCATGTTACCAGTTCATAGTCCTTTCTGAAATTTCAGATGGTAGTGCAGTCTCAAAGCTGATGTCTTTGGTATTTGTGTTTTGGTCCTTGTTCCCTTAGAAACATTCTATGATTTTTTCTTTCCTGCTTTGCTTCTTACTCTTGATGATGAGGCTTTGTGTGTTGTGGCCTCTGGTCCTTTCAGCTAGAAGCTAAAGAAACTGGTACTGAGCTGGCTGATATGAGAAAGCAGAGGCCAGGTGAAGTCTTTTTTTGTTTCCCTGAAATTGCTCTGGAGCTAGTTTGTTAAGTGTGGGAGAGGAGAGGTCTGGTCTGGGGTCCTAGTGTTAATAGTAGCAAGGTTTCACCCCTCTGGGGCTCTGGATCTCCTCCTAGTTCACTGAGGTGAGGCTATCTGGGACAGCTCTGGTCCTCTGCCACAGCAAGAGGAATTTTCCTTAGCGATTTTCCAAGCCTCAAGTGCTACGAGACTGTTTGCCCCTTCTGCTGATCCCACTGATCCAGAATTCTTCTGGGAAAAATTTTTTTTGGTTCTTTCAAGGTCAACAAGGGGAGGGGAAGAGAACATTTACTGATTACTCCACCATTTTGGCTCCTAGGAGTTCAAGTAGGTGACTCACAGACATTTAATCTGTGGGCTGATAGTCTCAGAAGCAGCTGCTGCTGATACCTGGGGCTCTATGGCTTTTACTCATTCAATTCTGCTGGATTCCTGTCCTGGGCTAATTTGCCAAGGATCCTGCAATGCAGTCACTGCCTCAGATAGGCAGGGCTTCCTGCTGCACCCTACTTAGGGGGACACACTGTGCTGTACATTGTATGCTCCTCTACTCTTGTGGAACAGAACCTTCCTGTTGACTTTCCAGTCTGTCCTGGGTTGTGAATCTGCCACAGTCTGTCTCCTATTGGATTCTGCCCCTCCAAAAATTTGGTCAGTTTCTCTTTTTAGAGGTATCTGAAGGAGTTTGTCTAAGAGTTTAGGTGAGTAGTTGCTCTTACTCTGCCATCTTGGCTCTGCTCCCTTCCATCCTCATTTTTCAAATGAGGAAACTGAATCTGAGAAAGGTTATGTGACTTGTGCAGGTTCATGTGGCTAGTTAAATATTTGAAGCAGAATTTGAATTCAGTGTTCATGATTCTAGACCTCGAAGTTTGTAAGTCAACAAGCATTTATTACATGCTTAATATGTATCAGGCACTGTGTTAAGTGATGGGGCAAAAAAAGAAAGGAAAGCCTGAATCCCTGCTTTCTTGGCACTCACATTCTAATGTGGGAAAAGAAGGGGGAAGCATTCAAATAACTAGGTACATACAAGTGTAGTTCTTCGGATTTCTTTACCTTAGTTCCTTCCCACTCTCACTGGCAAGTGGGGTTCTCCAAAGGGCTACAAACTATCATATATATATATATATGTATGTGTGCGCGCATGTGTGTGTATGTGTGTATACATACATATATGCATGTATACACATACAAAAACATAGGTGTATATATACATATATATGTTTATATATGCATATGGTATAAAATGTATAATAGACTATAACAATATATAGTCCTCTAGGTTTACCCTTGAGTGGCAGTGGATTTCTTTTCTAACAGCGTTGACTGGAGCTCCCATTTCAGCTAGTTTCTCCAATATTAATTTTTATTCATTAGTACCCTAGTGTCATTTAATCAGCTTTTACAAAGTGATATTTACCAAAAAGATAAAGAACAGAATTAAAAATCATTCCCTTCAGCATCTATGGGGAACATTCTTTCCTATGCTATCTTTGCCCTTGGGGAGAGTAGGTTCAAATGGAATTACTGAAAACCATTCATCTCACCAAATTGACTTTTTAATTTGTCGTATGAGGACAAATACGTGGCACAGTAGAAAGAGCCCTGGGCCTGGGATCAGGAGACTCATCTTCTTAACTTGAAATCTGGCCTTAGACACTTACCAGCTGTCTGACTCTGGGCAGGTGAATTAACCCTATTTGCCCCAGTTTCCTCATCTGTAAAATCAGCTGGAGAAGGAAATGGCAAACCCCCACAATATCTTTGCCAAGAAAACCCAAATTGGGACATATAAAGTCAGACAGGATTGAAAAATGAACAAGCAATGTTGCTGTATAAAGTTGTTTCCCTTGCTTATACAATTGTTATTTTGTTTGTGAGGTAAATCTACTAATGCACTAGTCCTGCTGATGGTTGGTTGATATTCTTGAAGATTACAAACTTTGGTATAGACTCCAACTCCTGAATTTCTGGAGGCTCAAATTCCTGACTTTTCAAAACTCACATTTCAAACGCGCCTTTACTTATGAGCATGAAAGAACAAATGTAAAGAAACATTTTATTACAAGCCATGTATTGACCTGGAATACCTGAGTCTTATCCCTACACAGAGGCTTGCAGTATGTCTTGCTTACTCAAATCAGCTAGGTAGAAAAGAGGGATGAGTTACTCCTATCACTGACAATAAATTGGATATGAAAGGGTGGGATGTGGATGATGAATTGAGGATAATACTGATGTTGTGAGCCTGGTTAACAGCTATGATGACAGCACCTTTCATAGGAAAAGGAACTTTTGGAAGAGGGGAATGTTTTGGGGAAAAGATAATTAATTCTGTTTTGTACATGTTGATTTTGCTATGCTTATAGGACATCCAGTTCTAGATATCCAAAAGACAATCCATGGAGCTCAAAAAAGAGATTAAGGTTGAATATGTAATTCTGGGAATCAAGTATAGAGTTTATAATTGCAAAGAAAGTGTTCTCTAAATGATCAAATGAATCAAAACATCCCTGAGGTTTTATCTTGACATACTGAAAATTGACAAAAATAACAAAAGGTGGAGTAATGTTGTTTTCTCTAGTCTCACTGACTGACAGCCAAGCCAGTTACATGAAAGCCCCTTTCTCTGGCACCTGGGGAATATGAGGAGTCCCTTTTCTCTGCCATTGGTTGGAGAAAACATCGATAGTTTGTGTTTTATTTCCCCCACCCCCATTAAGCCACTAGCATCCTGTTCCTTTTAGTCACTTAACATTAAGTTAGCTTTTACACAAAAAGTTATTTTGAAGACACAAGAAGAAACATACAGACATTTTCTCTAACACTTCAGATACATAAACTACCCAGTAAGGCACTTTGATTTCTAGGATCAAGATTGGAATTAGTCTAAGATTAGGTCAATTTCAAAGCCTTTATGACGTAGCATATCTTTTTGCATCTTGCCTCCTCAGGGTTTTGCTGCTAGGCTGGCTACAACTCATACACTTCAGTCCTGTACCCTCACATCCTTGTGGCTCGTGCAACTAAGTTAGAGACTCCACTCTCTTTACCCAGAATGGAAAACAATGAAGAAAGAATCTCAAACTTCAAGTCCATTTCTCTGGCCACTTAGAGTTATTGAGGGTGGGGAAAGGTAGGCCTCAGGTCCTCTTCCTTTACCATCTGGTATTACTGGTTAAGAATAAACAAGTCCTTCATTCTCACAGGAGAATCCAGGAAATGCTCAAGCAATTTTAAAGATACAACCAGTTCTGACTATATAGCCAATGGGAAAAGCCTGCTTCCAATCATTTGGCTGATCAGCTACTGAATGTCTATGCATTCATATATATATATATGTATATATATATATACATATATATATATTCAGTGGCACCATATTTAGTAGTCAAGGCATAAGCCAAAAACCCATTATAATATGAATAGTAAACATTGGGGTGAGAGGAATTTGTAGGAAAATAAGCTCTCTAATGCATTGTCAGTGGAGCTGTGAATCAGAACTGTTTTGTAAAACAATTTGAAATTATGCAAACAAAATAAATAAAATGTCAAATATAGATATAAACCATTTTTATATCTATGTATAGAAAGTACTTATATTTATTTATCTCTCTCTGTGTATATAAAATAACAAAGAACAGAAAATTAAGCGTATGTACATTTTTAGGAAATAGCTAAGAAGATTGTAGTATTTGAATGTAGTGAAATATTACTCTACTGTGAGAAATGACAAATAAGAATAAAGAGAAACATGGAAATATTTACATGATCTGATTCAGTGAAGGAGTAAATCCAAGAAAATAAGGTTCATAATGATTTAACAATGTAAACAGGAAGAAAAGCCCCCAAACAATCAAAAGTAAGTGCTATAAAATTATAAAGAAAAAGCATGACTCTAAAGAAGACACCACACCCTACTCCTTTGTGAGGAGGTTCATGGATGTGATACATTGCATATATTTTCAGGTTTTTTTGAAGTATTGATCCATTTTGCTAATTTTTTTCTCTCTTTTTCCCTCTAAAATATTATTTGTTAATGCTTTCCATGTTAATGTAAAGCTAGGTGGCCGAATGAATGGGAGTGCTGAATTTGAAGTCCAGAAGTCATGATTTTGAATCCTACCTCAGACACTTACTAGCTCTGTGAATCTGTCCAAGTCACTTAACATATCTTGGCCTTATTTTCCCTCTAAAAGGATAATAATAGCACCTATCTCATGGGGTTGTTGTGAGGATTAAATGAAATAAAATTTGTAAAATACTTTGCAAACCTCATAATGAAATATAAATGTTAGTTTTGATTGTTAATAAAGTTTCTGGTGAGCTTTCTCATTGTGCGGGTGGTGAAGCCCAAGTTTTCTGTCCAAGATTTGATCCTTTTTCCCACCAAGTAACAGTTCTACAATGAATACCGATAGCAAAATAGGAGCAGTGAGGTAGTGCAGTAGGTAAAGTGCTGGACCAGAATTCGTATGCCTATAACTTGTTTTGATTTCTTCATTGTAAAACTGTCTATTTATATCCTTTGACCATCTATCAATTGGGGAATGACTTGTATTTTTATAGATTTGAGAAAATTCTTTATATATTTGAAATATGAGAACTGTATCTGAGAAACTGCCTATAATTCCCCCATTTTTATGCTTTTTTCCTGATTTTAGCTATGTTTGCTTTATTTGTACAAAATTAAATTTAAAAAGCATAATTAATTAAAATTAATGTAATCAGAATTATCCATTTTATAGCATTTTCACATTGCTCTCTCATTTATTCATAATTTTTTTTGCCCATCCATAAATCTGATAAGCTACTGTCTTCCATGGGCATCAAATTTTCTTGTAATATCTCTCTGTGTAGGTCATATATCCATTTTGATTTTATCTTGATAAATACAGTAAGATATTGGTCTATGCCCAATTTCTGCTGGAATTCTTTCCAGTTTTCTCAATAATTTTTATCAAGTAATGAATTTTTATCCCCAAAGTTAAATATTTATACTTGACAAACACAAGGTTGCCATATTTATTTGCTGCTGTAAATTGTATGTAGATTTTGTTCCATCATCCACCCTTCTATATCTTTGCCAGTACCAGATAGTTTTGAAAACTGCCTTATAAGATAGTCTAAGATCTAGTACTGCTAACATCCTTCCCTTACATTTTTAAAAAATTAGTCCTTTTCATATTCTTGACTTTTTGTTCTTTCAAGTGAATTTTGCTTTTTTTTCTAATTCAGCAAAATGAATTTTTATTAATTTAATTGAGAAAGTGTTGAGTATATAAATTAGCTTAGGTAAAATTATCATTTTACTATATTGGTCCTGTCTACCCATGAGCAATAAGTATTTCTCCAATTATTTAAATCTGATTTTATTTGTATAAAAAGATTTCTTATAATTTTGTTTATATAGTCCTGGGTTCATTTTTGCAGGTATACTCCCAGGTATTTTAAGCTGTCTAGAATTATTTTAAATGAGGTATCTCTTTCTATCTATTCTTGCAGGGTTTGTTTGTGACATATAGGAATACTGATGATTTATGTGATTTCTTTATAAGTATTATATATTTTTGATTTATTTGTTTATAAATCAAGACAATTTATAGTTATATGAAAAATGTAAATTTAAACAACCTTGAGTTATAATTTTACATCTATCAGATTGGCTAAAATGATTGAAGAAGAAAAAAATAAGTGTTTGAGGGGATGTGGAAAAATTTGGGTACTAATTCACTGTTGGTGGAACTGTGAACTGATCCAATCATTCTGGAGAGCAATTTAGAATTATGTGCAAAGACTTATTAAACTGCCTACATCTATTGACCTAGCAATACCACTACTAGCTCTGTTTCCCAAGATGATTAAGAATAAAGGAAAAGAACTCATGTGTTCTCAGATATTTATAGAATCTCTCTTTGTGGTGACAAACAACTGGAGATTGCTGAAATGTCCATCAGTTGGGGAATGGCTGAACAAGTTGTGGCATATGACTGTGCTATAAGAAATGATGAGTTTGATGATCTTAGACAAACATAGATAGACTTGCATAAAATGATGAAGAGCCAAACAAGCAGAACTAAGAGAACATTGTATACAGTAACAGGAATATTTTTTAATGAACAACTTTGAGTGACCAAGTCATTTTCACTATTATAAATACCCTAATTAGCTGCAAAGAACACATGAAAGAAGGCTCTGTCTTCATCCAAAAGAAGAACTGATAAACAGAAGTATGTATAGAATAATTTTTCATGTATGTGTGTGTATATCACACAGAGACACACATATTTGCTTCTAATATTTGGAGTTAGAAGGAAAGAAAAACATAAAAAAGTTTCGTGATAACCTTATTATTATATATTTGAAAGGAATAGCAAGCTGTACATAATAGATTTGCAGTTTCATGTGCAAACATCTTTTTTCCCCTCTTCTACTCTGTTGTAGACTTTATTTTTTAAGTTGTTTAAGTTTAATTGTTAAATAATTTTAGCAATTATCTAATTGTTTTATTGCCTAAGTTTAGAATAAAATAAAGAACATTTTAAAAAATACCAAAGTTCCAATCTGGCATCAGACACTTACTAGCTGTGTGACCCTGTTCAATACACTTAACCTCTGCCTGCCACAGTTTACTCATCTGTCAAAAAATGGTGACAGTAATAGCATCTATTTTCCAGAGTTGTTGTGAAGATCAAATAGGATGATAATTGTAAAGTGCTTAGCACAGTCCATGGCGCATAGTAGGTATAAAAGTTATTATTATCATCATAGAAACTCATTTATCCAAATCACACTGAAACAGAAATCAGAGAAAGTATACATAGGATAATACTTACTAGACAATGTGGAATGAAGGAGTTTCCCAAGGGAGTGAAATAACTCAGCTCAACCAAGGGAGAGAATCCTGGACTCTGCCAAGCAGAATTTCCCTGAAGTCTCTACTGTAGCTAGCTGAGAATAGGAACAGGATGGAGACTCCTGGCTCCTTTCATGTTTTCCTTGAGTCTTTTCTTTAAGCAATTTGAAATGGGGTTGGCTTCTTCCATTTTTCTCTCGAGCTGAAGAGACAACACTTGAAGAGTCCTGAGGAAGACTTGAAATTCTATGAGCCCCCCAAAGACTCAAAGGGGGACTGTCAAAGGCTATTCAGGGCAGGACATTCATCCCCCACCAGTAAAGAGAGAATTCTGTACCAAAGCTCTTTGGGACAGATGTTATATTCCCTTAACAACATAATTCTTGGAGAAGAAGACTGTCCTGTGGCTGTGGTGTTGGAGATAGTTAGTAGTAAGGGAGGTTTTATTTTTTAATTAAAAATAAAGTGATATGCTCCATCATTGCAAAAACTTTGAGTCACTAGTTCAGACAATAAGTGCTCTGGACAGTAAAGAATGAGTGAGATTATTACTGTGAAAAATTACTGGAGAAGGGGTAGTAGAAAATGCATCTGGAAAGATGATAAAGCTTTAGATAGAATGAAGGGAGGTAGCCATCCCAGGCAGGAGAGACAGTGTGGATAAGCATGGAAAAATAATTATAAAATATTTCGTAGGCAGGAGATCCAGTTTCAGATGAAACAGATCTTATGTCAATGAGGCCAATTCTTAAAATTTCTAGATGAAGAATCATAGGCCTTGAAAAGTTATTTGTGCAACATCACTTAGGATAATAAGTGGCAGGTGTGGTGAGATTTTAAACACAAGTCTTCTGACTCCAAATCAAACTATTTCCACAAAGCCATATATTCTTTCCATGTATCCTGTGGAAATTCTTTATGTCAGCATTGCCTCTCTCTCTCTAAAATCTCTCGGCCATCTATAAATCATGTAGTCACAAAGGCGTGTGCCCTTCAGAGGCCACTGAAATTTCTGATTTACTCATAAATTTTACTTGGGTCTTACTGACAGGCTTCACTTGACTCTGTAGGCAGCCTCAGTATCTAGCCTTTGTAAATTGATCTGCATCTATATGGAACACTGATTTGACCATTTTCTGATGGAATCTATTATTTCTAACTATTGTGACAAATGCTTAGTACTTACTGGTTCATATATTCAGTAGTGTTAACAACTAAATCACATTAATCTTTTGTAATCGGATGCATAGCATGGTGATTGACCTTCAAACATTTGGGCCAATTGAGTAAATAACTATGGTTTCAACTTCTATTTGAGTTAAAAAATGTTTTTAAAAGGATCAACAAATTTTAAAAAAATGGAAAACAGAGAAAGTAATTTCATTCTACCCTTACTACAGGTGCATATGAAATAAATACTAGGTAGTTGTATAGAGGGGTGAGAGGCACTAGCAGGTGGTAGTGGTGTTATATGAAAAGTTTCCTGTAGGAATTGGCTAGTAATTTGAAGAAGGAAAGCAATGTGTCTAAGAATCAGAGTTGAGGAAAAAGTGCAT
This sequence comes from Notamacropus eugenii, assembly GCF_028372415.1. NCBI lineage: Eukaryota > Metazoa > Chordata > Mammalia > Diprotodontia > Macropodidae > Notamacropus > Notamacropus eugenii. The sequence continues at coordinate 163,161,615 of NC_092877.1, read as the reverse complement.
TCCAGGTATGGAAAACAACCTATTCAAAGACTGGAGGTGGGATAGGGTTTGGAATATTGTGTGTCAGAAACAGCAAGGAATTAGTTTGGTTGAACTTTGGGTTCATGAAGGCAAGTAACATAGAATATTCCCATAAAATATGTGGTAGTCAAGTTGGAATGTAACAGAGAAGTTTGTACTTATTCCTAAGGCAATAGAGAACTACTGAGATTTTCTCAGGAGAGAAATGATATCTTCATACCTGTACCTTAGAAAGAAATGTCACATTGGAAGCTCTATAGAGGGCAGATCATAGAAGTAGCACATGAGATGGAGGACCAGTTATATTGCTGTATTACCAGTTGTTTTACACAAGTGAAAGATGATGAAGGCCAACTAAGGTAGTGGTCATGTGGGTAGAAAGAAAGGAATGGATGGAAAAGATGTTATGGAGTTAGAAGTAACAAGACCTGGAAGCTGACTCAACAACTTGTTTTTTGCATTCATTCCTTTATTTCTACCCACATGACCACCACTCTAGTTGGCCTTCTTCATCTCTCACTTTTATAACAGTCTTATAATTGTTCCTCCACCTCCAAGTCCTCCCCCCATAATCTATCCTCTATACAGTTACCAAAGTAGTATTTCACTGAGGGAAGGAGAGGGAAGAGTCGAAGATGACTCCATGGCAATGAATCTGGGTGACCGAAGTAGAAGAATGTTGCTGGCTTTGACAGAAATAGTGAAGTCTGGGAAAGGGCTGATTGCGAGAGAAAGAGCATGATTTAGTGTCTGGTATTGTATTAGTTTAAATGAGGACTCACTGTATGCATTTGAGAAGTTAAAGTTGATTTGACCACTTTGCCCTACCCATTCCAATTCATACATTTGGCAGCAAAGGTCTCTATAAACTAATGATTTTATGGCAATTCAGAGAAAGGATAAAAATTCACTCACAGAGCTTATGTTCCAAAATGAGTTTTATTATCTATATACATAAATGTATGTATGTATACATGTATAGATTATGAACATATTTATATACATATGTATATATACACATCTATATAGCTATTTACATACATATGTGTAGGGATGCATGTGGGGAGGGAGAGAGATAAATAAAGAGAAGAGGAAGAGAGTGAGGAGGAAGGAGAAAAAGAGAGAGGAGAGAGAGAGAGAGAATAGTTATCTGTGTGGACATAAGTAAATCCATGTTTTCTGATTAATGGCCAAGAGAAGGTGTAGAGAAAAGAGAAGTCCTGGAACAAAGCCTTGTGTTGCTACCACAACTAGGGGGCATGATGGTCTAATGAAAAAGACTAAGGAGGAATGGTCAGAAAGGTAGGAGAACCATGGAAGAGTAATGTCACAAATACCCAGTGAAGGGAGTACACAGAAAGAAAAGGTAGTCAGTAGCGTCAATGAGAGAGGTCAAGGAGTATGAAGATGGAGAGAAAACATCAGGTTTGTCATTTTAGGGAAAGATCTTTGATAACTTTTGAAAGAGTAGTTTCAGTTGAGTCCTGAGGGCAGAAGCCAAATTGCAAAGTGTTGAGGAGTGTGGGGGAAGAGATGAAATGGAAATAAATAATGGAGACAGCGTTATGCTGAGAGTTCAACTGTGAAAAAGGCAGGGAAGAAGACACATACATGTACACACACGTAGACAGAGAGAAAGAGAGAGACAGAGAGAAAATGATTGTAGTGGAAAACTGCTAGGAGGAGACAAAAGGGGATGGGATCAAGGGCATATATACAGTACCTTGGTTGGTTTTGGAGTCCCAAAGACTAAAGCTGCAGAATAATAAAATATTTCAGAATACACGTAGATTAAACCTTACCAGACAAAGAATTTCCTCTACAACATCCCTGCCAACTGGTCATCCAGCCTATGCCAGACAAATTTAAAGCAAAAGAGAAGCCCTGTATGTCATAAACTAGTCCACTTGTACATTTGGAAAACTATAATTGTTTGAGCCTAAAGAAAGATTCATATTCTCAAGTTCAGATCTGTACTAGCTGTATAGTCCTGGGCCATCCCTTAACCCTACTTGCTTCAGTTTTCTCATCTGTAAAAATGACCTGGAGAAGAAAATGGCAAATCATTCCAGTACCTTTGTCAAGAAAATCCCAAATATGATCACCAAGAGTCAGACACAACTGTAAAATGACTCAACAACAACAAATGTTCAGAAGATTTTCTTTACCTGAAACTTCTTTGCAACTTTTTTTCTGAGATCCTTAGGTCTTCCCTCTGCAACCAGATAGAAAGTCTAGAGACCAGGGTTCACAACTAGGCTTTGCTAGTATTTAATAATAGAAGTAATAATAGTTAGCATTTATGTAGAACTTCAAGCTTTGCAAAGCTCTTTACAAATATCATCTCATTTTATCCACATAGCCACCCTGGGAGTCAGCTAATGTTCTAAGATCCAGATAGAACTTTGCAATTGCCTTGGAGTCCTTTTCGGTCTGGGCCAGAACATAAAGCATTGGAGGGATGAGGTTTGGATGGGGGAATTGAGGGGGATGATTAAGGGAACAAACATTAATAAGTACCTAATATGCATTTAAGTGCTTTACAAATATCTCATCTGATTCTTAAAACAACCCTATAAGGTAAGAGCTATTATGATCCTCAATTTGCAGGTGAAGAAACTGAAGCAGACAGGATTTAAATGACTTACCCTGAATCACATAACCAATAAGTATCTGAGGCTGAATTTGAGTTCAGATCCTCCTTACTCCAGGAAGGTTCAGCTATCTATTGTTCCACCTACCTGTAATGTAAGGTGAATGTGTTAAATCAATTTACCTTCATGAATACTGTCTAGTTCAACAGAAACACTAAATTAGATTTACATTCACCAGTGCATGCAATCAAACTTTATAAATCTATACCATGCAATTATCTATTTGACTATATATATAATCAGCACCCTTGCTGCCCCCACTCATCTCCACCCTCTCCCCTGGAAAAAAAAAAACACCAGCAATATTTCTAGAAGTCCCAGTAAGCTTATTTCATACTGATGCTTAAAACAAGGTTCCCTTTCTACCCAGACAGGCTGGATACCTCCTTCCACAGTGATTGTCTGGAAAATCTCCATGAAGCAGCACTGCCCTCAAGTGAACACAGGAGTGTGTCCTGGTTGAGAGCCAGGAGCAGGCTAATGACTGAGACCTCTGACTGTCTTGATGCTTTTATCTGAAGGCATCACAGTTATACTTGAGTTCTGATTGTTGTTTGGGTCAATTATCTGATTTGTTTTAATCAATTGTCTATTAATTTGTAAGATTCCCATTGGTGGTCTATACTATCTGGTAGTTCACATAATTTATCAGTTGGTTTTGGAACACAGTTTATCAAACTCTATCACAAAATCATAATTTTATTTTTGAAAACCAAGATCCTGAACAGTAAAAAAACAACTCCATCAGAACATTCCAAGCACAATGTAGAGGCTTAAATCAAAATAGGGTTGGTTATGTAGGTAAGTTAACATACTTCTCCCTATACTATAATATTTGACTGTGTTATCTCCAATTAATCAGGTCTCTACTTTGGGTTTTAGTTCACTTTGTCTATATATTTGAACTATCATTAATTCTGAACTGCTTCATCTCTCTGAAACATATTAAAAATTTTCAGTTAAAATATATATGCTAATAAATTTTCCATTGTCTAAAAGTTTGCCTGCTTTAGTTTCCCCTTTAGAAAAGAATGTAAAAGGTGAAGAAAAAAGTAAAAACCCTGATGAAAATGGATTGAGAATGATAACCAAACTTAGACAAAAATTGCCTCTTGTGTATTTAGGATCATAACCTTTCCCCATCCCCTTAATGGATGAGAGTTATTAACTACATAAGGGCGGTACTGTTAAAGGATATCTTTCCCCATTTACTGAAGGAATTAGGGTATTGATCAGTGAGCAGGTCCTTTGGATTACTCCATGGAAATCCTTGAGAGAATGATCAAAGAAAGAAGTAAATATATTTAGGAGAAGATTAAATTGCTATTTTCCTATTAGATAGTATATCCTATCTAATTGGGAAAAAGGTATGAAATAAAAAGACTGCAAACCCCAAACTATATTTTAACATATTACCACCTTTTCCTTGTTCAAAATTCCTATAAATTCGACTGCAAATTTTCTTGGGTTAGAACATCCAAGGTCATGAAAGGACTCTGCCAATTTGGATCTATCTCCCTCTCCCTTTCCCTGTCTCTCTTCTTTTTCCTTTCCTTCTCCCTTTCCCTCTCCCCATCTTCCCCCTCCCTCCTCCTTTTTCCTCCCTCTCTCTCTCCCTTTCCCTCTTCATCTCCCACTCCCTACCCCTCTCCCCCTCAATTTTCCTCTCCTTTTTCTTTCCCTCTTCATCTTTTTCTCTCTCCATAGCATGTAAAGAGCATGTTTTGGTTAAATGAACCTTAAGGTCCCTTCCAGCCCAGATGATTCATTATATATTATAGACATCTTACAATAGAGATGCAGACTAACAGGGTAATGCCAAGAATGAGCTATACTTTCATTGCTGTCATGTGGTTCCTGATAGCTGTTGGATAGTACTGAATAAAGCAATTATCTTCATAGTTCACAAACACAAATTAAGCAGGTCATTATGGTTCCCTGAAAACATTTGCTAAACAAAGTCAAAATTAATTATAAACAGGAAACATGGTGTTCCCTTTGTGGATGGTTTCCTACAGCATGTCACACTTATAAAAGAGCCATAAAAAAACTGCTTATTAATTGTCAATTAGGAAGCATTCCCTAAAGTGTCTGATAACTTCTTTTTGTCAGTCTTCAGTCTGAATTCCCCTGAAATGGGGTGGGGGAAAGGAACAGTAAGTTATGAAGCAAATGTGATTCAGAAAACCATGTACTTGTCAATTTGCCCTCCATCAACACTTTCTTATGGGATTTTCAGCAACCTCAATCCATTTTCTGCACTATTGGCACGAAAAGAAATGGACTGAGTTACATTTCAAGCTTGGATCATAATTCTCATTTACAGACTCACTTCATTTGCATAGAAGAAGGGACAAATGATTAAAATCTTAGAAAATATTTGAATGAGATCTCTTAATGAATAGCTGATGTAATATTAGAGGACTTTTTTCCTCAAGATTATGTAAGTGACAAAATATTCCATAAACAACATTTTAATTAGTGGTCTAGTACATAGAAGCTGACTTCAGAGTCAGAAAGATGTGAATTAAAGTCCTGTCTCTGATGTATACAGGCTATTTGGTTCTTGACAAATTCCTTCACCTTTCAGTGTTGCAGGCAACTCTCTTGTGCTCTAAATTGTGTAGTACATGTGTATTTGCATTGGTGGAGCTCCCTCCATGGATGATATAAGAGAGAAAAAGAAATAAGCACAAAGCACTACTATAGGCTTAGGAATAACCCACTAACTAGCTATTCATAAAGATTGACCACTAGGACAGAAATAATACCATAGGGCAGGGCGAAAATTCATATAGGAATCTTCTGGTACCAAACAGAAGTAAATACTATTGCTAGCCTTCTAATCTTTGAAAAATGTAGTATTTTTTCATATATGTTTCTATTGCAGAATTATATTCTGCTTGGTTCTTTGCATGGCTGCTCATCATCATAGTTATCGAAGCCTATCACTTCTTCACATCGGGAGAAGGAAGTCAGAATAAAGGAATGTAGGGGGAATAGTTGAGCACAGCCAGAAAAACTAACCATTGTGTGTTCCTTGGAATTTTGAATGTTTGAGGAAAGTCATCATAGTGTTCCTCCTTGGAGAGGGCAGACTTTTTCTGTTATTTTGTTTTTCTTTTGCACAATGGAGTCAGTAAGCTCAAAGTAAACAGGAAATTTTGGTTAAAATGAAAAGAAAACATGATCATGGAAGCATGAAAGGGACAGAGAGTTTTCTCTTCATCTTAATTAAGAAATGAATATTTACTGAAAAAGAGAGAGAATTTACCTCAGCCATAATACTTTGGAAAGGGTTTTGGATCTGGAGGTATCAAGAGAAATGGGTTCAAATTCTATTGCCTGCCCATTATCAGTTTTGTAATTATAGACAAATGATTTAAGAGAAAAAAATTATATGGTCAGAAGCAGCATGGAATTCTGGGTCTGGAGTCTGGAAGACCTGAGCTCAAACCAGTTTCTGACACTTACTAGCTGCATGACATTGGGCAAGTCATTTAATATCTGCTTGTCTCAGATTCCTCTAATGTAAAAGGAGGATTGTAACCCCGCCTCACAGGGTTGTGTGACAATCAAAAGAGGTAATATTTGAAGTGTTTAGCATACCTGGCACGTAGAAGGTACTATAAATGGTAGCTATTATTGTCATTAGACAGTAAGATTCTTGAGGGCAGGGACTGAGTTTTTGGCTCTTTTTATATCTCCAATGCTTAGTATATAGTAGGTGCTTAATAATTTTTTATTGATCAATTGATTGTCAGAATTTCCATTTTCTCATCTACAAAATGATACTTTTAGTAATCACTTCACAGGCTTATAATAAAGATCAAATGGGATATAGGATATAAACGGCATTGGAAACTTTAAAGCATTATATAAACATCGGCTATTATTATTATAGTAGGGTTTGAATGGTCTATAAGGGTCATTTCGGGAGATCATGTGCATGGAGCTTGCCTGGAAACTTCCAGGGATTTTAGGGAAATGTTCAGTGAGTCCATAAACATTTTTAAGCACCTACTATGTGTCAGGCACTTTGCTAAGAATTGGGGATATAAAGAAAGATAAGAGACTGTCCCTGTTCTCAAGGAATTCACAGTCTATTTAGGAAGGCTTTATGCAAATATCTTTGTAGAAATAAGGTTTATGAACTATGAAAAATGAAATAATTAACAAAGAGAAGACAGTAAAATTAAAAGAGATTGGGAAAGGCCCATAGAAGGTGGAATTTTAGTTAGACCTTGAAGGAAGCCTGGAAAGCCAGGAGATAGAAATGAGAAGTGAGAGCATTCCATACATAGGAGACAGCAAGTAAAATGCCTAGAATTAGGAGAGAGAGTCTTGTTCAAGGAACAGAAAGAAGATCAATGTCACCTGATCACAGATTTCAGAGGGAGAGAGGAAGTGGGGTGAGTACATGAAGACTGGAAGGTAGGGGGAACATGGTACGAAGAGCTCTGAAAGCCAAATGGAGGATTTTATATTTGCTCCTAGAGATGATAGGAGGCCACTGGGGTTTACTGAGTAGAGGGGTAGGGGGACAGGCTCAGACTTGTGCTTTAGGAAAATCACTTTGAGAATTGAGAGGAAGATGTGCTGGAGTGGGGACAGATTTGTGGCAGCAGACAAACCAGCAGCTTGTTGCAGTCCTGCAGGTAGGGAGGTGAAGGGGTCTGAACCAGAAGAAGTGACACTATCAGAGGAAAGAAAGGTGTGCGCATGAGAGATATTAAAAAGGCAAAACTGACAGATCTTGGCAACAACTTGGATAGGAGGGGTGAGAGATAGTGAAGAATCCTGGATAGTTTTGAGCCTTGTGATTCTTTTCAGCAATATATGAAGCAAAGTTCTCTGCTGAGGAGACAATAGGAGGGGGAACCAAAGGAGGTTGGATGAGGGATGAAAAGAAGGGATATTGAGGTGAGTGGGAAGGTGAGTTAATTAGGGAGGTGGCAATGAGGGCCTAGTTCATTTTATGTAACAAACTTGTAGCAGATCTAGTCAGCACAGTTTTGTGATTTTCTCCGGTTTTATTTAGCAGCACATGCATAGGAGTGAATGAGTGATCATGGGAGAGAGCCATGACTGAGAATTGTCAGGGTAAGATCAGTGGTATTAATAAGGAGTTGTTGTTGAGGTGTTTCAGATATGTCCAACTCTTCATGACCGCATTTGGGGTCTAGTTCTCCAGCTCACTTTACAGATGAGGAAACTGAGGCAAACAGGGTTAAATGACTTGCTCAGGATAACATAGCTAATAAGTATCTGAGGCTGGATTTGAACTCTGATGCTTCTCACTCCAGGACTGGTGCTCTATCCCCTGTACCACTTAACTGACCCTAACAACAGAGACTGCTGACCTGGAGAGAAAGGTCCATAAACAGCCCTTTTTTTGGTATTGTTCAATTCTATTGGACTCTTCATGATCTATGTCCCCAGGTCCACAAGGACCAGCACACTAATACTGTCTCTCAGTTTTTCTTGGTAATGATACTAGAATGGTTTGCCATTTCCTTCTCCAATGGATTTAAGGCAAACAGGGTTAAGTGACTTGACCAGGGTCACACAGCTAATAAGTATCTGAGACTGGATTTTAAGTCAGGTCTTCCTGACTCCAGGCCTAATGCTCTATCCACTGAGCCATCTAACTGTCCCTAATAATAAGGATGCAAATAAGGACTAATGAGAAGAGGACAGTGTAGAGTTGAACTGCTTCACCAAGGAGTTGAGATAGGGAAAGGAAAAGAGTGTAGTTAGTACAGGAGTAATGACCTGAGAGAAATGGAAAAGTAGAAGTATTTGAGGTCATGATGAGGAGGAAGGATTGGAAGCAGATGGAAGAGAAGAATGACAATAGATTATGGTCACATAGTGGAATTTCAAAATACATGAATATGGAAGTGATGCATTAGTGGTTAATCACATGATCAAGGATATGACCATCTGTGTGTGTAGCTAAGAAGGGATGGAGGAATTGGAAATGAATACATTGAAGAATGGGAATTTAGTGTGTTTGAGAAAGTATCAATATGTTTGAAAGCACAAGTTGGAGAGGAAAGAAAGGCTGTGAGCCAAGCAGTGAAGTAGGTAGGGAAAGGAAAGTTTCCTGGATATAGGTACACAACTGCTACCAGAATTTTGATAGTGTGGTAGATGTGCACTGAGTGAATCTCAAAGAAGGAGAGGTTACTGAATGAAGGAGTTAGATGGAAAATCTGGAAATAGGAATGTTGAATAAGAATTATTCCAATTCCCCCACACCTCAACCAATGAATTCAGAAGAATGATTGAATGTATAGCTATTTCTAGGACGGACAGCCAGGAAATCTGTGTCATCTTGAAGGATCTCATTGAGAGTCAATAGAAGAAAGGAGAGAGAAAGGGAAATTTTTAATGATGAAAGCAAATTTGCTGCTTGTGGAACAGGCTTTCCAGAGAACACACTGGAAAGGGGAGGTAGTTTTGTTGGGGAAGGTGTTGAAGTGAGTGGGGATAAGAGATTAGTCAAAGAAGGATGAGTAATGGAGTTTGAATGATGACTGCTGGAGGTTCAGAATCACTGAGGTGGAGAGGGTGGGAGGGGGGCAGTTTGTAAATCATCAAGGGGAGATTTTAGATAAATTTCAGTGTCCATAGAGTTTTGGCCGACAGACACATGACTAGATGTGGAGCATTCAGGTAAGAAGAATGTCTTAGCTGCTTCTGACCATGTGATAAATAGAAAAGGCGAAGCAGTTATGTTATTGACCTCTGAGCAAGAAGAGTTGATGAGTCAGTGGATATTTCAAAGTGACTTGTTACTGTGCTTCTCCTTCATTCTCAAAGAAGACCATGACTTCAAGATGATGGCATGACTTGCAGTTACATCCTCACATCTGGGTCTAGTGGCCTAATATTCATCAGGATGGCTGGAGATGGCCCAGGGTGCAATGGGGGACCCTGGCTAAGGTCTTATAGCATTCTCACTTTGAGTGAGATACACCCATTCAATGAATAGTCTTCTTTAAGTAGTTGCTCAAGGGATGGCCCCTTTAATTAAAAAAAAAATCAAACTGGGAGGAGAAAACCCTCAGGGTTCTGAGGTAAAAGAGAAACAATTACTATTTAGTATTTAAATCCACTCTGTGCTAGGTAGATGGGTACTTGTCCAGTCTAAGAGCTCCAGGGTGAATTGGGTTTGCAGTGAGTATACCCACCCTCAATGATCTCTTCCCTTTCCACTTCAGATCCTGTCAATATGATTCTGGCTGCTTTCCTTAGGGGTCAGAAGCATGTATTTGTCCTATCCCACACCAAGGAAACACTGTTTCCCCGGCTAAACCCCATGTCCTTTCTAGGTAACCCTAGGCCTGGTTTTGGGCTGACTCTTTTATGTTAATTTTTTAGTGATCTTAGATGAATGAGCATCTCATTCTGACATAGATTTTTCTAGACTTGGAAGTGATCTTGTAAATTTGTGAATTTTGGAAGTTCTAGTTCGTATTTGTTCAGAGTTAACAGGAAAGGGAGAATTCTCTGCCAACTTCTCTAGTATTCCTGGAGAAGAAAATCATGAACAAGAGGACTGGTCAAAGTTTGGCACATTTTCCCATTAGTCATGGATTGGAAGGCAAACAGATACAAAAAAAAAAAATAGGACAAACTGCTATGAAATGAAACAAAGAATGTCTTTTGGTTAGCCCTACTAACTACTTTGTGATGTAATTATGTTGGCACATTGGTCTTCTGAGAGCATGTAATAATAGTTATAGTTACTGAATTCTGTTTTAAGTTGTTCTATCAATATGCCTTATGAGTTGTTTGTATCCTTTAGCATTTTTTTGTATAAAGGAATTAAATACCTGTCCCATACTTGGTTCATATTGTAAATTGAATACTGTTTTACTCCTTTCTTTAGGGAAACCCAGACATGAGCCACAAATTAAGCTCCAATTAATTTGTCCCAGAGTCACTGGGTTGGTGGTTTAAGGAGCTGAAGAATGTGATGAAAAATATCCAAGCCAGGTTCTGCTAGGACCGAATCCAATGTGAATTGTGAAACAATTAAAACAATGAAAGGTCTATGGCTACCTTATGGTAAAGGAGTGAGGACAGTGCTCTAGCCCTTTAGCCCAGTAGCAGTTTCTTCATTTTTGCTAGTCTAGTCACCAGTCACAGTTACTGTGGTTTTAAGCAAGTTACATAATCTCTAATTAACACATTCCAAAATGGTCATACCCTCCTCATCCTAGTGGTTCTCAGTTCCCAGTTTTTCTCATTCAAACCCCAATTCTCATAACCTACTTCTAAATCCCTTATTTCCATTCCCCTCAATTTGAATATCCTATTCTAAAGCTAACAACCCATTTAATTGTACTTTCTGAAATACCTGTTCCATAGTCAATGAACTTAGTTTCTTTTTAAATCTTTTCCTTCTCCATTCCTTCTATCTACTGACTTTCCCTGAGACTAAGCTCCCTCCTGATACCACAACCTTTCTGTCTGCCTTTTCCAGATCTGACTGTTCTTTCACCAATTTGTACCAACTTACTGGTCTAGATCAGGGAGTTTGAATAATGCCTAGTCTCCATTGCCACTTCTAGGTCCTCCCTCTAACATCATCACTTGGAAATATATTTCCCTTTGAGGTTCAATAAATCCGTATCTATGACCTAATCAGAATTCTGGTAGTTATCTGCCAGTATCTATCTATTCCACTTTGAATTTGGTGTTCTTCCTGGCTTTACTTCCAGGGAACAAAATGGAGGGCCATGATAAGTCCATCACTTCTATTTTATCACCATGCTATCACTTCAAGCCTTGACACCACCTCGTTCAGTTTCTTCTCCCCTTTGATTGGGGAGTTGGAGGGTGGAGCCTTCCTTTATAGAAGGCAGAAATTGAATTTTCAGCTCACTCCACTTTACATCTGCTGCTCCACCTGGTTTCACCTCCATGAAATGAGAGGCACAGGGTTTTCTCTTCCCTTCTTGTCTCTTTTTGTGTCTTGTTTTCTATCATTAGATTGTCTTTCTTATTTGTATTCCAAGAGTTTAGCACTTTGACTGTAGTAGGTACTTAATAAACAAGTTTTTGAATTGAATTGAATCCAGAACATGCTCCATAAGTCAGTGGTTTCAGTGTTTTACCTCAAGGCCTTCCTCCCCTCCCCTACTTCTGCCTTAATACTAGAGGATTTCATCATGCATATTGAGGCTCCTTCAAACACCCTAACCCACAATGTATGCATTTTCTATAACCTATTCCTTCACTCCATCTCAGTCATACACAAAGATGGTCGCACACAAAAACAACACACAGAAGGAGACAGTAAATGGAGTAGCGGTGAAAGAAGAGGCAGGAAATTAATTCCCTTGATCACATCATCATCTGCAAATGTTCTGCTTCCATGTTTATTATTCTTAAATTCACTTATCTGATCATAATCTATTGTCAGTCTACTTTTCTCTCTGCTTTGTAAACCCAAGCACTATTCCTTGCTCAAAGTGACCATAACTACTAATACTTCTACCCCACAGTTTTCTCCTAGGTCATCAGCATTACACTAGCTACACATTCCTCCTTTTCCAATCATGACCACATGGAGTAAGTTCAGTTTTATTTTCTCTTTAGTTTCTTACTCTCTTGTCATATCAACAATCTTGTCCTACAAACTCTCAAACTTGGATCAATTACACTATCTGCTGCCTTTACTCCTATGCATGTGCTGCTTGTTGTGTTCTTTCTTCATTGCTGAAGAAGACTGTGTCACCAGAGAAATGATGATATGACTTGCACTTGACTTTGTTTTGAGTGAGGGAGAGCTGTGTAAGGTCACCAGCCTCACTTCTCCTCCAGAGTCATCTGAATTCAGTGACCAGATATTCATCAAGATGACTGGAGATGGCCCAGGATGCAGTGGGAGACCTTGGCTCCTTTAGACCAAGGTCTATTCAGGTACTCACTTAGGGTGAGGTAACGTCCATTCATTGAACAGGCCTGTTCAATAAGTAGTCATAAAGCTGGAGAAAATCACAAAACTGTGCTGACTGGATCCACTATGAACTTATATTTATGTATAGGGTGCTTCAGGAAGAGTAGCATCTCTGCTATGAGGGCTTGCCAAGTCTTTTTCATGTCTGCTGATCCACCTTTGGTGTCCACCTGATTCACCCAACTCTCACTTGTGGGTCCCAGAAGCTATAGCATTCTCCATGGCCATACCCTGGCAAACCATCTCAGCAGATGAGCTAAAACCAGGCTGAGGGTAACCAACAGATCTCAAACCCCTCAGTGAGCTAGGGAGTGTTTATCCCTAGCATGTGAAGACTTCCTCTGGTGGAATGAGTGGGTGAAAACAGTTTGTTCCAATGGCCATGAAGGAGCTTGAAGCAGGTACTGTGGAGAGCTTAGGGCTTGGTCAGACATCAAAGATACCAATGTCATCCACTGAAGCCCAGGACATCACCAGCCTTCCTGACTTTTGTCTTGTCATGTGACTCTTGAAGAAGGGGTGAGGCTGATGACTTTGTACAGCTCTTGCTCACTTAAATCTAATTCATTCAGGAGTCAAGACATCACTCTCTGATGTCACTGATCTTTTTCGAAGCAACAAAAATATAGCCTCAGCTGGGCTTTCACTGTTAAAAGGCAACTGTTTTACACCACTCGACTTACTCACACAATCCCATTTATCAGCCTTTCAAAACCTTTTCTTCCCTCTTGAAATCTCTCATGTCACTCTCTTCCTTCACCCTTTAGCTAAGAACCTTTCCTCATCTTTTACTGACAAAACTGAGGTTGTTTGCCAAGAGTTGCCTCTTTTTTCCTTCTCCTCCTCCTGTTCTTCTTCCTCCATTTCCTTAACTCATATCACCTAGAACCCCTCTGCCACTATCTCCTCCTTTACCCCCTGTTTCACATGAAGAGCGGCCCCTATCAAGGACCCAAGCATACCCATGTCTCCCCCATCCTTTAAAAAAAGCCATTAAATGGGAGAGAATATAGAATACAAAAATTTTAAAGAGAATGTTAAAATTTGTTTTTATATGTAATTCGGGAAAAATAAAATAATAAATAAGAAAAAATCCCTCAAATGACTCATCTACCCCATGTTTTATCATTTCAAATATCTATTCTTTTACCTGTAAATGTTACCTGTGACATTACCTGTAAATAATAAAAATAATAATAATGTAACAGCCTTTTTGATGGGCTGTTATTGTGGAGCTGAAACCTTCCAAAGGCTATTTCTTTTCAGCTGTTCTTTCTTGTTTGACATCTTCACTGAAGGTGTCCAGTGAGAGACAATACTGTGAAATGAAAATGCCTTGGGCCTTCTCTCTTCTGAGGATACCATTTGGCCCTGTGAAATGGGCCTTAGTCCTTTGTGTCTGCTTCTCTTCATTTTATGTTAAAGGATTAGATATTGTGAGTTTTGAAAGCATCCTGGTATCCCAGGGTTTAGGTTTTACACTACTAAAGTTCAGGAATGACTTTAGGACTCATCCTAGTGGAAGCTGGGCTAAATGCGCAACTGGCAGCAATGCCACCTTTGGATTTATACCAGAAGAAATTTTTTTTTTTTAAACAAATCTCAGTCCTCTTTTTCCAGTCTCCATGGTAGGACAGGGAGAAGCAGGTCCTCAAGACATTAGGGGAAAATGTTCCTTTGTAAAATTAATTGATGTGTTTAAAATGGAACAGGGACACTATTCACTGATGTCTAAGAGAGGAATCATAGGTGGTGAGGTCTCAAGCCGATGGCTTTAGGGAAGAAACACCAAGTCCCCTCAGAGTATTCCTAAAACCTTCTTTTGGGGGAAGGGAATGTTTCCATTCCTACTCTTTGAGAGTGAACCAGAGAAGGCTCACTATATATATATATATATATATATATATATATATATATATATATATATACATATTTGAATCAATATGTTATGGAGACAGCCTTAGCTTCTTGAAGATTATACCAGAGGACATAAATAATGATAGATATCACCATGCTATACAATTTGAAGAAAGGTGATAGTTTTTATGTCTGTTGTCTGACAACCAGCTTAGCTAAATTCAAAGAGGCTTATCATAAGGATAGTGTCTTTTTTTTTAGCCATGACTTTTTTAAAAATTAATATTACTTTTCTTTTTAAATTTTGAGTTCCACATTTTCTTTTCTCTCCCCCTCTATCCTCTAAGAGGGCAAGCAATGTATTAATTATACATGTTAAATCATGCAAGATATATCTCCATATCAGAATATTATTCTGTTAGAATAATATTGATTATTCTATATTAGAATATTATTCTGTTGGAATAATATTAGAATATTATTCAAGATTAAAATAATATTCATCTTGCAAAAAATAAAAAAAATAAAGTGAGCAATTTATGCTGCAATTTTAACTCAGAGCTCATCAGTTTTTCTCATCCTGTTCAATTCTTGTTTCTGATACATTCTGTCCTCTGCTTCTACTTTATGGGTGAGTTCATCCCATTCAGGTTCACAGTTATGATTGCAGTCATTCCTTGATATTCCCAGGTTATACGTTTGTGGTTTTGGTTATTCACAGGTTGTTTATTGATAAGCAAATGAGAATTATTGGAAATTGCTGGTGCATTGCAAAAAATAGCAGATGATGCATATACATAATGAAAACTAAAAAATATTAGTAAGTCACAAATGTATAAATACTATACACTATTAGCAGACTTAATCATGTATGACCATAAGTGAACATATGTAAATTTTGTTAAAAGTTTCTGTCCAC
Organism: Notamacropus eugenii; assembly: GCF_028372415.1. Lineage (NCBI taxonomy): Eukaryota > Metazoa > Chordata > Mammalia > Diprotodontia > Macropodidae > Notamacropus > Notamacropus eugenii. The sequence goes on along the minus strand of NC_092877.1, from coordinate 163,146,188 downwards.
TAAATAACTATGGGCTATGCCCTCCCTTTGGTATCACATTCTTTTTGTTTGTCTAACTATCCAGATGCAGTCATGTGATTTTCTCCCACAATGATTGTTGCATCTTGTGCTTTTTGTAGAAGAAAATACATGAATCAGTTCTTGCAGTTGTTGCTGCAGCTATGCCAGCAGCTGCAAAGTATGTGAGACACTAATCTCTCAGTAGAAATGCAACTGTTTCATGGGAGTAGTGTAGTTTTGTGTGTGTGTGAAATAAATATGATCAGAATTATTAAAAATAATGCTTTGGGGTAGGATCTAGAGTTATTTGTGGTTACCCACATCACAGAGGGTTCTGTGGACTCAACCTCTGGTAATGTCGATGGAAGACTGTAATATATATTTCCCTCCATCCCAGTTTCTTCTGTTTTCTGTTTTTCTCTTTTCTCTTTTTTTCTAACCTGTTCCTCCTCAAAAGTCTACTCAACCTCAGTGCATAATCATTGCAGATTTTAATGCCAGTTTTTTTTTTTTTTTTTTTTTGCAAAATGGTGATGTGCAGCCATTACGTGAAGCTCAAAAATTGTGCTGGTATTACTTAAAAATTATTGATTACTAAACTCTCTTTGGTGCACGATTAGGATGAATGGAATACTCATGAATACATGTTAAAATGGAATACTGACAATACATGTGAACTAAGAATCCTAGGCTTGTGGCTCACAATGTGTGACAGATAAATGGGCATCCCTATGCCACTGCTAAATACATTGCTGTTCTGTTTACCTTTTAAGCGGCCTGATGAATAGAATTATATCATGTGAAGATTATTCAGTGAAAGATTATAGACCAATTTTTGGGCTGAAAAACAAAAGGGTGTTACAATTATATTGGTGATGATTTTAAGCTGAAATATGGTCTTTTGCTTCTAAACACAGCATTCCTTAATCAACCCTTCCTTTTATTTTTTTCCCCTTCTCCCCTTGCCCTAACCACTTCCTCTTACCCCCTTCCCATCCCATTTCCCTACTGGGTAAGATAGATTTCTATATACAACTTAGTGTGCATACATGTGTGTGTATACACAAAAATGTGTGTATACATATATATGTATATTATACATACACACACATATATATGTATAATCCTCCTCTTTGAACCAAGTCTGAAGAGAGTAAAGGTCAAACATTGCTGTCCACTGCAGTCCTCTTCACTGTAAAAACTTTTTTATGTGCCTTTTGAATGTGAGGAAATTTCCCCTATTCTCCCTCTCCTTTTTTTCCTTCTCAAAGTGTATCCCTCTTTCTCACCCTTTTGTCCCGTTTTTTTTCTTTGAAATCATTCCAACATAATTGACTCATGGTCATGTCCTCTTTCATGAGGTGATCAGTGGATTCTTTCAATTACTATTTTACTTCTGAATCTAAGATCTCAGAGCAGATTCCCTTGATAATTTCTTGAAATATGATATCGAATGTTTTTTTTTTTTATTATGACTTTCAGGTACTTTGTAATTCTTAAATTATTTCTCCTTGATCTATTTTCCAAGTTAGTTGGTTTTTCAATAAAATATTTCAAATTTTCATCTACATTTTCATTTTTTGACTTTGTTTTATTATTTCTTGATGGCTCATGAAGTCATTAGTTTCCTGTTGCCCAATTTTAATTTTTAAGTAATCATTTTCTTATTTTCTCTTTTAAAAAATAATATTTAGATTCAAACACCAGAACACAAATTCAGATGAGGGAAAAGAAACAAAAGCATCATAAACTTAAATAAAGTTAAAAAGAAAAAAAACACATCATGTGCATAGCAGAACATAAGAGAAGATTCAAATTATGTAACAATATATTTTCATTTGAAAAAACCTGTATGTTAAATAATACTTGTGTTGAAAGTTGTCCATCTTTTCTTTGCTTCCTTGTGAGTTCTTTTGTTCTCTGCTGTGCCCTTTCTAACTTTGTTCTTTTTTCCTCTACCTCCATCCCCAGAAGACTACAATGAAGTTTAGGTATGTTTCTCTATAACTATAGATATGTACATATACATATACATACATATATAGACATATTTTCCCAAACCTATTCTCCACCTGATCTTTGGTTTTTATGTTTGTGCATATCTCTTGTTTTCTATCCATTCTGTCTCCTCTACTTAACTTCTACCCACTACCTTGCCCTTGTATTACTTGATTACCTCCCTCCAAGGATCCTTCTATTATCCTCCCATTCCAATAAATCTAAACACCCTTCTATACCCCCCTTTTACCTATTCCCTTCCCTCTCTTGTAAGATCCCTCCCTTATCCTCTCAGCTCTGTCTATGCCCCTATCATTTTATTTCCTCCAAACTTAGAAGATTTTTATATTCTTCTAAATTTATATATATATATATATATATATATATATATATATATATATATATATATATATATATATAGTTCCCTCTTAAACTCATTCCTAATGAAAGTAGGTCAGCCGAACTGCCAGCCCTGCTCCCCTATCTAATCCCTCTGTATCAACCCTTCCTCTTGCACCTCATTTGTATAAAATAATAACTTTTTTTAGCTAGTCCTAAATGGTTTTACTTTAAAAATTAGTATCATAGTTAGGTTTACCCCAATCATTGTTATGAACTATCCAGTTATTAATAAGAGTCTTAGACATACATTTTACATTTTACATAAATAAAAGGTAAACAGTCTTTATGAATTCCTTAGAATCTGTCTTTGGTATATACCTTACATTTCTCTTGGTTCTTATATGTTAAATCTTCTATTAAGTTCAGGATTTTTGTTAATGATTTATCAAATGTCTATTTTTTTCATTCTAAGTAATACTTAATTTTGCAGAGTATGATGTTTTTGACTACAGCCACAGTTTTTCTGTTCTTCAATATATTGTGTTCTAAGAACTGCAGTCTTTTAATATCTCTGCTGCTAGGTCTTGGGTAATTCTAATTGTGGTTCCATTGTATTGAAATTATTTTAATTGTGATACTTTTAATATTTTATCCTTGAACTGAGAGTTTCAAAATTTGACTATAATATTCCTGTGAGTTTTCCTCATAAGATTTCTTTTAAGTGGTAATTTTTTCTATTTTTAATTCCTTCCCTCTGTGTCACTTGTCCTAATCCTTCAGGACAATTTTCTTTAATTAATTCTTGTATTATTGTATCAAGATTCTTTTTTTGATCATAACTTTTAGTTAGTCCAATTATTTTTATATTTTTTCTTCTTGATCTATTCCCCAAATCGGTTATTTTGCTTATAATTCATTTTCTCTTCTATTTTTAAAAATTATTCATGTTTTGTTTAATTATTTCTTGATTTTTTATAAATTCATTGGCTTTACATTGCCCAATTCTAATTTTCAAGTTTTCATTTTCTTCCTTAAGATTCTGGATCTCCTTTGTTAGTTGGTTGACTTTCATTTCACAACCTTCTTGTTTTTCTTGGATTATTTTTATGTTCTTTTCAGTTTTTCTTCCATCTCTGTCATTTGGTTTTTAAAGTCTTTTCTGAGATCTTCTATAAAGTCTTTTTGGGAAGGTGACCATTCAACATGACTCTTTGGGGGTTTCTTTACTTCAATATTCTTCTCTGAAGATGAACTCCTGCCATCTCTATTCCTATAATAACTTTCCATGGTTGGATTCTTTCTCCTTTGTCTGCTTCATTTTTGTAATCACCTCCTGTCCTGGGGTATGGTAAGTGTTGCCTCTTGCCCCAAATCTTCAGCTCTCCCCTCTAGCTTGTAACCAGAGTCCAACCTTCAGCCTCCTGTAAGTGCCCACAGCCAAAAGTTTTCTGCCCCAGCATTTCCGCACTTATGGGGCATGTACTGGTTCCTTCTCACCCTCACCACTCTTCCCAGCACAGCTGGGTCTGACATTGCATATCAGCCGAGGTTCCCTCCCCAGGCTCAAATGCCCAACTCTCCCCACCACAGGGGTATGTGTGTGTGTGTGTAAGTTCCTGTGGCAGAGGCAGAGCCAGAGGCAGCCTCTCAAACTAGCTAACCCCAGGGCTTGCCACTTGTTTTTTAAGTAGCTTGGAGCTTATTGTTAAAATGGACCCTAGCCTGGAGGTATTTACCCTTCACAGATCTTCTTGAATTGTCCCAGGAAGATTCCTATTGTAACTCTATTCTTATTTATTTCCACCCTCACTTTGTTCACTCTTAAGTGTTATTTTAATTCTTTTGTGGGGGAAAATCTTGAGAGCTTATGACTTTTCTAACCTACTCTACCATCTTCCCAGAATCCTGTCAAGGAATTATTTTCTTCATGAGCTATTGTACCTTTTTTTCCATTTTGCCAATTCTTCTTTTTAGGAATTGATTTTCTTTAGTCAATTTTGTGCCTCTTTTACCATTTGACCAATTCTGGCTTTTAAGTTGTTATTTTCCTAGATTTTTTTTTTTTGGTGCTTCTTTTACCAAACTGTTAATCCACTTTCCATAATTTTCTTGCATCACTCTCACTTCTTTCCTATTTTTTTTCCTCTAGTGCTTTCATCTCTTTCTTTAACTCTTCTAGGATTTCTTGTTGGGCTTGTGTCCAATTAGTATTTTCTTTGAGGCACTGGTTGTATTTTTTTTTTTTTTGCATTATTGTCTTCTTCTGATTTTGTGTCTTGGTGTGCTCTGCCATAATGATAGCTTTTTATGGTCAAGTTCCTTTTTTGTTTGTTTGATCATTTTTCCAGCTTATCTCTTGATTTCAAACTTTATTTTACAATTGCAAACTCTTTAACTAAGGTTGGGATGTGTATTGTTAATGTAATTTTTTTTTTGCTTAATTTGAGTATCTTTCTCATCCATTAAAGGGAGGTCCATGTGACCTGCTTAAATCACATGGAAGCCAAAATCACATGTGGTAGAAGGAGCTTGCTGAACAGGTGGAACAGAAAGGATGGAGCAGAACTGGGAGGAAATTGGCAAGAGTAGTTAGCAGTAGAGAAGAGAGGACACAGGCAGGCACAGCTAGTCTTGTCTGTGTTTCCTTATGGAAAGGCCCTAGCAGGGCTGGGAAGGCTTTGGGAATGGCTTTGTCCTCTGCAGTGCTAATGAGTATTGACTTCTTGCTTACTATGATGGACTTGACCTTCTGGTGTTGGGATTTAGCTTTCTGATATCTGAATAAATGTTTTTCTTCTGCCTTCTATATGGAGAGTCTGTTATACTTTGTTGACCTGAAAACTTGGTTAAAGAAAGGCAACAGGCTAATGCATACATTTTATGATTTAATTAATTAATCAATTCCCTATTAAAGACAACGGTAACATAATGCATTATGGAGCCAGAAATGTTCTGGCTACCCAGTGCAGAAATCTTCTGGCTTATATACATTTTGCCGTGAGAAAGGAACTCTCCTAGTTGAACAAATCATAAATTTAGTAAGACAAGACAATTAACAAAGTAATGTTGGTCAGGCCTTGGGATTCCAGCTGGGTAAGCATATGTCTTGGTGATAAGGAAAGAAACCCCACCACTAGTAAGTGGTAGGCTTCCTCCCTTAAACAGATAATTGACATAGGAAAGGGTAAACAATGTTCAATAGAAATTATGATCTAAGATGTCTATATTTTCTTTATCATTAATACGCCATAACATAGTATATGTCTATAGATCAAAGGAAAGTCCCATTATTCATAACATAGTATGTGTCTATAGATAATAAGATTCATCAAAGGAAAGTCTCATTATTCATCAAAGGAAAGTCTTATTATTCAAGATATAGTGTCTTAGGTTAAAGGTCTCCTTAAGGAGTGTAGAGTCGGCCTTGGCTGGCTTTTGCTGACATAGGAAGAGGCACTCTCTGAGTTTACTTCAGAGAGAACAAAGAGATTATTCTAAAATTTTATATTAAACATTATCAACTTTATGATTCAGAACTAAGCCATCATATTCATAGTTACCCTCAGTGCTGTGAATACTGCCTTGGCAATACAGGAGGCACTTTCCCAAGCTTCAGGCCATTTTATGCAGCCGTTTCAGAGCTAGTTCTGGGGATCTGCAAGTTTTGGATGCTTTCATGGTTTTGTGATTTCGGGAGAGGTGTGATGTATTGACTCCCTTTGACTTTGAAATTGTGACCATGGCCCCTTCTCCCTTGTGATCAACCACCAACTCTCCTTTGTGCTTTGGAGTTGTGACCCAGAACTACGTGTTGGCAATAGAATTGCCAGTCAGTGCCAACTGCACCTAGTGCTAGCAAAGAGTCCCCTGTAATCTGTTTCTGACCAATTGTCTAATCCCCTTGCTTACTTTGGACTGAGATCTCTTGGAGTTGCTGAAGCTGCTATTGCTGCCTCTGTATGTGTATGCTTAGGAAAGACCTCCACCGTGGTGTAATAGACTTCTTTTGTGAACCTTCTAAGTTTTCTTAGGCATGAAAAATGACCTACTCTGATTTTTTTGTTGTCACTGATGCTCAAAAACTTGATCTGAGGTCTTATTTTAAAATTGATTGGAAAGGAATATTGAGAAAGTTCAGCTAGGCTGCTGCCTCTATTATGCCATCTTTGATCTGCCTTCCCACAGCAATTCTCAAAGACCATTTATTAAGGTAAGGAGGAGTTTTGCTCTACATCAATAGAGGGAATGCTTGCAATAGCAAAATTATAGCTAAATGTTGCATTAGATAGTGAGAATAAGTACTTTAGTTTAGTTTCTGTTTTGTTATCCCATAAATATCTATTTGTATCAGAGGAGTCTGTCTTGGATTATAAACACTCACAGGGTCAAAGACTGTAGCTGGTTAACAGGATATATACAGCACTTATCCACTTTCTGGCAGAGAGGTGATAGACTCAAGATGCAGAGTGAAACATATATTTTTGAACATAGCCAATGCAGGAATTTATTTTGCTTGACTCTTAATTATACATATTCATTATAAGGGGTTTTGATTTTCTTTTTCATTTTTCCCCCCAGTTGGGGATAGGGAGGAGAGTGGAATTAAATTTTCATTAACTGAAAATGTATATATCACATTTATGATATGATTACCATTACTGGGATTCCCTTTCCCCTGATGTGAAAGTAACATAGCTTTTTGTTTGTTTGATTTTCTTTCTGTTGGTCTTCCCTTCTGTTAGGCCCCTCTTCCCTCAAAAGCTGGGACTTGATTGGTTAAGGTGCTTGGTAGGCTTTGGCCATATTGACTTGATTTCCTGGTTATCTAAGGACATAAAAAAATCTCTACCCATATGGAATGGGAACTCTTCAGATGGACATGTCCCAAAGACCATCTGGTCATCACACCCTGCCCAAATGGTCAAACTCACTTCATTAGAAAGCTGAGAGGAGCCTCTTGTACATACACTAAGTGATGTCTTATCCTTGTTAAATGTCCTTTATACGAGATAACTAAATAGATCTCATTTTATTTCCTGCTATATAATCTATGAATATCTCATTTTGTTCTAATACTGAACCTTAACTGGCAGAGTATGGGCTTGAGGCAGGCCCACCTATTACAATTTCACCACCTTAGATAGCCGTTTAGTAATTAACTTCAATTTATGTAAACTATAACAAAGACTGCTCTGATCATTTGATTAGTAAACTGATAAATATACATACATATATGCATACATATACTTACATATATACATGCACATATGTACCCACATACATATATAGAGATATGCATAAATATGTATATGACTATGCATACATATATTCATATATGTTTATATATATGTATATAGTGTATATATGTATATATTCATATATACATATATTGTGTATATATGTATAAAAATTGTATATATGTATTATAAATAAATAAATTTATGTGTAGCCAATTTTCAAAGAATCAGAACATAATTGAAAATATTTCACCCTAATAGTCATAGGAACACAGGAAAATTTGTCTTTATGAATTCAGAAGGCTCATCAGACTTTGGATGTGTCTCAAAGCCATTATTAGTTTCATAGTCAAGAAGTTGAGATGGAAAAATTAGAAACAATCGAATTGAATTTACACTGAGTCAAGGAGCATAACCTGACAAGTACTTTTCAAAATTAGTCATTTGTTTTTGTTTTGTTTTTTTGTTAATTAAAAAGAAAGTTGTAACTTTTTTTTTTTTACATTTTCAGCTTTGGAAACCCAAGAAAATACAAATGTTTTAATATGCAGAAGAACAGAGAAAAAGAATTGCATGTGAAATCCCCATTAGGGACAGTTTAGGATTTTTAAAGTGTGTGTATGTGTGTGTGTGTGTGTATGTGCATGTCTATATGTATATATGTGTGTGTATATATATGTGCATATTATATATACGCAACACACAATACGGGTATGTGAATATGCAGTACACATGTCTATTCACACATTTACAAGCAACATATGAACATATGCCTATATACATACAAATATATATATTTATATGCATATATATTTACCCATAGGTCTATATATCAAAAGATCCAAATGATACCTAATGGAAATTTAATAATCCTTTTTTTCTCCTGTTCATTTGTATATTACAATGTTCATATATTCTCACGTTTATCAAGTTCAGAAAACAAATAATGAAGTTTTATAATACACAATATCATTGCACAGCTCTGTAAATATGAATGCATACATGTGTATATATATATAATGTGCATATATGTACATGTGTATGTACATATACATACAGGTAGATAAGTGTATACCTATAAATCTGTATATGTATGTGTGTGTGTGTGTGTGTGTGTGTGTGTGTACAAACATATACACTATTCATCCTAAGACTCATTTTATTAGTTCCAAAGTCACCCTGCTGGTCTGAGTTTCCCTCCGAACAGCAGTTTTTTGCAAACAGTTCTGAGGTTTGGGGCTGTTTGGAGGTCAGATTATTAGGAGGCATTAGGTAACTTGTGTATAGAATGTGACAATGAAATGACTTGTTTCTGTGTTTTGCTGTTAAGATTGTGCTCTAGTAATCTGGCAAACATAAATCAAAGCAGAACTTGTTTTCAAACAACAAAAAACAGACTCAAAGTAAAAAAAACATTTAAATTCATAGTAATTCATTATAAAGTAAATTTTAATGTGCGAGCAATTATAATAATTCTATCGGTTGGGGAAAAATAGCCCAAGAAAATATTGAACAGCCATCTTTTAGAAAATCAATGTAAAATATTTGAACAGTAATGGCCATATTTCATTTTACCACAAGATGGCAGAGCTGACTAGAAGTCAGAGCTAATTCTATAGCTCTATTTTCTTTTGTCAGCAGATGGCAGACCAACATAATAAACTGATATTTTTCTATTTTTTAAAAAGTTTTGGTCCAAAGTTCAAGAGTTTATTGAAAAATATAATTTTTTAAAAAAAATTTATAGGACTTCAGAATTTCATACTAAAGCCTATGACCTCTAAGTAGATTCTATATTCTCAACATTCAGTGCCAATGTTAGGAAAATGCTATAAATATCAAAGAGAACTCTCATTAGATTAGTTTCCTTTTCTTAAATGAAATGGTTTCGTGTCCACGTAAAAACATACTATCTCAACAAACCTTTATTTATTGATATTTCCTAAGCAGGGCCCTTAAAATGCTGTGGATAATGTATGACTTCCCCTTATCCTGTTATTTTACATGTTTGCTGCAGGTGATCCAGACAATGTCCTGAAAAGCCTTGCTTGAGTTTTCTTGAGATCATAAGCATTTAATTCAATACAAAAACATTTATTAAAGAAATCACTAAATGTCAGACACAATTAAAGGTGCTAGGAATACAAAGGCAATCATAATAATACTAATTAATAATAATAATCCTACTTACAAGGATTTTGCTTCTTGCTAGAAAACGCAGGCCATCAACCAATTATGTTAAGTGAAGAAATAATGCATCTATAATGCAAGCAATCTGTTTAAACACATGCCTATGGTTTTCTTTGTTAAAATTTATATCAGTGACCCTATATGGCATAAAATGATTTGGGATTTATAGGGTCCCAGAAGCTTGAGAGCTTCTAGAGATCATTTAGTCCAATCTATTTTTTGAAAGAGAAGCTAAGTGGCACAATGAATGAGACACTGGACCTGCAGTCAGGGTCATAAGCTCACAAACCACTTATTCTCTGCCTACCTCAGTTTCCTCAATTGTAAAATGAGGATAATAATAACAATGCCTATCTTTTAGGGTTGTGGAGATCAAATGGAAGAATATTTGTAAAATGCTTAGCTCAGTATATGACGCTTAATAGTCACTTAATAAATGCTTTTTTCCTTCCTAAGAGATGAAGAAACTGTAGTCCAGAAAAACGACTTTTCTAAGGTCACACAGGCAAGTAGCAGAATGCAGTTTCTGACTCAGGTTCTCCAATTTCAAATCCAATACTCTTTCCACTACTCCCTAGACAAGTTATGATAGTAGAGTATAAGCTCTGAAAGATACTACCTAGCTGGACAAGGTTTGAAGTCTTCTAAGACCAACAAGTGTGTCTCTTTATTTTCAACAGAAGATGTTGAACAATTATGTCTGTAATGGAGAGATCAAAGACTTACTAGAGGTCTTGAAACCATGAACAGAGCCCTGAATGTGCTAATTACAGGAAAGATTCAGGGTAAGGTAGAAACATATAGCCTCCTCATTTGATGAGAAACCCAGAGTATGACTAAACAGGGAAAGTAAGCGAGAAATAACTAAATGTCTGAATTTACTGAGTTTAAACATGACTGATTTTAATTATGTACTAATATGCTTACATGATATTTATGGGAATACTTGTTAGCTTAAAAAGTGATTTAAAATTGTGTTTAAAAAGTAATTGAATTGAAATCACGGTATATTCTCTGTCACTCACCAATGTGTATGACAATCTTCTGAGGTCACAGTGAAGGCAGCACTTGCACCACCTGGTGGCCATTTATTCTAATTACAGCAAAGTTCTTCAGAAAGTAAAATTTCATGAATGTAACTCTTGAGAATTCAAATCTATAAAGTGATTGAAAATTCACTTGTCACATAATGAATACATTGCTTATATTGTGAAATAGCTGCAGACCACAGGATGCCTAGCTTTTGGCCAAATACATGACACTTTTCACAAAATATCCTCCTGAATGAGATGGAGAGATGTGATTTTTATATTGTGGTTAGATGGAGTTTGAATCAGTTGAATTATTGACTGAATGAAATACATTTATTGTTTAGTACATGCTGAGACCTGAGGAGTACAAATGAATAAACTGAAAATTCCCTTTTGTTCCCTGAAGCAGCTTATAATAGGGAAGATAACATACGAATGAAAATGTTGACCAAAGAAAAATACTTTTGTAGGGAAAGTCAAGTGGCAAATAGTCACAAGAGATTGAATGGACATGCCCTTTCTAGAAGCAAAAATAGTATTGATTTGATTACAAATCCAAAGATAAGGGAGGGAGGTGAGGTAGAGTGTGATAGGTTCTGCACACATGGAAACAGCAAAAAGGCAGTTGTTAGAACTGTCTAGGTAGGTGAATCATCTGGTTACAGAGCTGGAGCTGGCTATAGTCTTTGGCCATTTTGAGTTTGTGCACACTGAGTTAATAATTAAGACAGCCTGGCTCCAGTAGGGAAATTTCAAAGCTGACAGGATTAAGTCCTCAACTTAATCCAATTTTCTGAACGTCCTGTGGTGTAGAGGATACTGAAACAGGGAATATGCCAGGAATGCAATCAGGAAGATAACTGGAAGAAAATCATTGGATTAATTTCAACCTGGAAAGTGTTCTCTAACAGAGCATGTGAGGCATCTGACGTAGGCTCTGTCTGCAACTGAAGTTGTCCTCCACTCTTCCCAGGAGTATGTTGGACACCTTCTGACCTGAGGGGCTTATCTTCCTGAAGGGCTTCATTTTAATGTTGTTCATGGGATTTTCCTTGGTACAGATATTGAAGTGGTTTGTCATTTCCTTTTCTTGTCAATCATCTTTTGTCAGAACTCTCTACTATAGACCTGCACAGCTTAACAGTAGGTAGGGACCAAAATTAAAGTAGACTAGACTTCTTTGGGCAGCAAATAAGTTACATTAGAGACAGACTGATTATGGTTGGTTGTCTTGGATCACATGACAAATAAGAGAGAATGGGCAGTGGTAACCCTACATTTTTCATGGGCTCCTTGAAATCCTTTAGTGGACTACAAGAGACCCACAGGCTACATGTTGTGCAGGCTTGGCATAGAGAGTTGACAAAAATCAAAACTATTATTTAGGTTGATTCATGAGCTAATGGTAGAAAGAAAGAATTGAATTGCATTAATAATTTAAAGAAACTTTAACATCATGTTCTTAATTACTGGTATACTAAATTTGAGAGGTTAAACTAAATTGTACTGTCTTATTACTGTCAGTTTTTAGCAGTATTAAATATGGAACCTTTACAAGTGACCTAAAACCAAAGAAGTGGATCTATTAGAAGGAGAAGCTTCCAGACTTGCCCTGAGAATGAGGCTTATTCCAGAAATTTTAGGGGAAAATGTTTCCAGGTACCAGATGACTACATGAGACAGTTGGAACTCAAAATGTAATTTCTGATTACATGAACTTTGGGAGAGGGTCACCAGGAACAAGGAAACTTGGAGTTATTTAATGTTGATCATCTTTTATATTATTGTGGCTTCAGTATTTCATGGTGTTTATGTTTCTTTGCATGAGGGGTATGCCCAAATTCTTTTTCCTTTTTGCTAAAGAGTCAGGACCATTCTGCCTACATTTTTTTTTGTCAACTAAAAGTTTGTCTTCTGCTTATATTAACTTCACCTAACCCAAACTTGACTTACAGAAAAATAACATTAACTGTTTGACATCTCTCAGGTAGAAGGCAAAGAGAAGTTTGAGCTTACTAAAGGATTTAGTTATTTTTCATCTACTTTAGCTAACTGGTGATAAATAAATCTCTCCTTTAATCAATCCATTGTGAACTTACCACATTAGTAGTTTAACCTGCATCATGATTTAAATAGAATCTATTTAACAAAGTTTGCCTATTTAAGGGATGTATGAGATTATGGCTCTGCTTAACTAAGTCTGTTCAATTTTTATGCCATTGAAAGAGGCATGGGATTATGATTTATGATACTTATGAGCCATAGTGCACCTGTTTCCTAGTGTAAGTTTAAGTCCTTTGATTTATAGCCCCTGAGATTAAAAAGGCATTTCATGGCCTCCTCAGGATGACTGACTACTACCACTACTTTTGGATCCCTGACCATTCTGAATGTCAAACCCTTGGAAACCCTTTCCTCCAAGAGTACTCCTGACCATCCTCTACACCTTTTTGAACTAGAGCCTTGTCCCTGACTCCTCTAAGGCCAATACCCCTACCCCAACTGCTAGTCACCCTAAACCTCATATTAGAATATGATCCATGGCCCCTAGTTTGTCCAGATGTTGTACTTATATGGCACAAAAAACCAGAAGAGATTTGTGGATCCAGAGCTGCTGCATTTTAAGAATCTCTTCTTTTGTTCTTAAATATATGTCTGAACACTCTCATTAGTGCATACAAAGTAAGCATTTCCAAATAGGATGTGCCATGGTATCTTGTTCAACCTCTTCTGAGAAATTGCCTAGCACTCCTCGCCTCCAAATCCTATTATACAGAAACAGCAAACCATGAAACTGAATAAAAGAGTTATTGTATCAGATTAGCCTTGAGCCCCAGCAACAGACATCTTAACAAATCAACTCTTACCTATCTTCCTTATTCTGTTTCTCATTCTGTAAAACCTATGTAAATCATGTATGATATTTATTTGGGGAGTCTTTGCCTCTTCAGGTTAGATTCCCCTGCTTGTGAACTCAATAAACCCTAGGTAGAGACCAATTAGCTGGATGTTCTCGGCACCAACAATTTCAGTGATGGCATAATACCATGCTTTTCAGATTTGTGGTTCACAGAGATCTAGGAGGGATAGTTAATAGACTGGATAACAAAGTCAGAATCTAAAGATTTCATAGAGAAGAATGCTGAGCTAACTATCAATATGAAATTTAATAAGTGTCTATATATTTTGGACTTTGAAACATGTTGAGATTGCCGGTGTTACATATGTAAATACCTACTGCTGTTCTCAGAAGAAAAGCTGCTTAAGTGCAGGATAGAAGAAGAGATGGCTAGATAATAGCCTTTGGAAAAATGATATGACAGTTGTAATAAACTCAATGCTTTGTGTTAAAGAAGCTATTGAAATTTTAGGCTGCACTGAGCAGCCAGAAAAAGGGTGATGATCATCCTGCTGGACTTTGTCTAAGACAGACTACCCTTGGAATATAGTACCAAAAATTGAGAAAGATATTGAAAATGCAGAGAACATATGGAGAAAGGCAACCAAAATTACAAAAGGATGGAAGGTAGACAATCAGTGATCTATTGATGAAACTGAGAAGCCTTTACTTGGGGAAGAATAGAAGGGAAGGGGAGAAGATATAATAGATATATCCATTTAGTTGAAGGACTATCATATGGAAGAGGAATTTGATATGTTCTTTCTGTCCCCTGAAGGCAGAGATAGAGAGATAGATTTTGGCCCAATTTACGTTGAGAGAGAACATTCTAACAAGTACTAACAAAAAATGGAATGAATTGCCATTGGAGGCAGGGGAATGTTCATCAGTAAAGGAATATAGATGAATGCTGTGGAAGTTGTGGGATGGAATTCTTTCTAATGTTTAGTTTGCATAGTATGACCTCTAAGGTCCCTTTCAACTTCAACATTTTGTGATTCTGAGACAAATTCACTAGAATAGCAATACTGTTTAAGGTTATGTTGATGTTTGTGGAGACCTGATTAATATCACAGAATCCATTCTACTTAAATAAGGTTCTTACATTATGTTTCCACCTATGCATCCTATTGGCAACCCAAACTAAATGTATCCCAAACTAGGCTTATTGCTTTTTCCCTGGCTTCATCTGCTTCTCGTTCTGATAACTATTTCTGTTTTGACACTACCACATAATCTTTCATGCAACAATAACAAGTAGTTATTAAGCACCTAGTAAGTACCATGTATACTGTTGAACTTGGGAGATTCAAATAGAAAGAATTTCTATTCTACAATTTGTAATTGCAAGGAGCTTACATTCTAATAGAAAACTATATATACAAAGCAGTCAATAAAAAGGGAGGGAAAGTTATAAGAGTTGGAGGAGTCAAGGAAGGCTTCATGCAGAAAAGTATTGCTTGATCTAGAATTTAAAGGAAGAGAGAAATTCTAAGAGGCACACATAAGGAGGGAATACATACCATGATTTGGGGATAATTAGAACAAAAAAGATGAAGAAAGGAGATGGGAGGAACAGAAATAAAATCAGTTTGACTGAATTTTAGAGTACAGAAAGAGGTATAATTTGGAATGAAGTTGGAAAAATAGGAAGGGACCAGCTTGTGTAGGGCTTGAAGAGCTAAATGGGAGTTTATGTTTTATCCTGTCCTTCATTTTTGAAGCGGACTAATGAAATCATGGGGTGATGTCTTGACTTGTGTGAGAATTGGATTAAGTGAGGCAGCTTGCACTAAGTAATCAACCTCACTCTATCTTCAGAATCATTGAAGTCTGGTGACAAGACAAAATTGTCTAGATGTCTAGACATGGTGATGGTCTAGAATGTAGTGGATGACCTTGGTGCCTTACACATCTGGCCAAGTTCAAAGCCCTTCATAGAGCCTGCTTCAGCTACCTTCATGGTCATTGGGACAAACTTTTCATTCACCCATTCTGCCAGAGGGGGTCTTCACATACTTGAGGTAGTACCCCTCTAATTCACCAATGGGTTTGAGGTCCATCTGTCAGTTACCCTCAAACTGGTTTTGCTCATCTTAGGAGATAGCTTCTTGGAACCATAGGTGAGAGTTGAATTTTAGGTGGACACTAAAGGTAGGTGAGTAGCCTTTTAAAGGTTTTGCAAACCTTCACACCAGAGATGGTAGACCTCCTTGACACCTCATACACCCCTAGAAACAATAAAAATTATCCTGGAAGCAATTGACACCACTGGAGTTGGTTGAATAGAAGAATCAAATGGTCAGATTTGTGCTTCAGGAAAGTCAGGCAGACCAATTAGGATAGTGTTGCAATAATCTAGGTGAGAAAGGATCAAGGCCTCAGCTAAGTAGTGATTGATGGTGCCATCAATAGAAATAAGGATGTTTAAAAGAGATGAGAGCTTAGGCAGAAAGTTAATTCAGTTTTAGACTTGTTGGGTTAAAGATGTCTCTGAAACATTCAGTTTGAAATATTTAATAGCCAATTATTGATGCAGAACTAAAGCTTAGGGGAGAAATTGGAATTGGATATATGGATGTGAGAATCCTTCCAATTTAGAAGGAGAAGAGAAGAGGACCTGGAAAAGAACTTTGGAAAACATTCATTTAAGTCACTAAGGAGAGGTCAGGCAGGTAATAAATGAACAAAGAGTAGTGTTATAAAAACTCCAGAGAGGAGAGAGTACCTAGGAGGAGAGGGTGATAAGCAGTGCCACATGGATCAGATAGGTTGAGAATTTTGATTGGGAGAAGACAATCACATTTGGCAACAAAGATCCTTATGAGCTTTAACCTAGATTTATCTTTGAATCTTTATTGCAGGCAAATCTATTTATTTCTAAGTGCCAGGAGCTACAAAATGTTAAAAAAAAAAAGCTCTGAGCAAATATATGTTTTTCAATTTTTAGTAGGACTGATGAAATGAGTCATTTTCAATCCAGTGTATTTTGTTGAGAAATATATTTCTTAAGATATGTATATAATATGTAGATATATATCAAACTCAAACACAATCATAGTAAATTTTTGTTTTTTCATGGTTATGTTATACTTTAAATATTTCTAGTATTTATGAGAACATTGTAATTTACATATGCTCCAGGTGCAATTATATTCCATAAGAATGTCTCTCTCATTTTGCAATGAAAGTCAAAGGAAAGTTGGATTTTTAATATGGAAATTTGCTTTGCAAACATGTTGGGCTTGCTCTTCTTATAAAGTTAAATAAATTTGTGCTAAATAAAAGTTTTCATTTAAGTTATAGGGTATTGCTTCAAACTGTATTTAACCCAGCTTGGAATCTCTAAAATTCAAACTAGTTAAGTTTATGGGTGACCCTGCTCCCCATTCAGTTTTTACTGCTTCTGAATGAGAAAGAAGTATCTCTGCCTCATGAAGGGACTTTTGAGAAATTGTTGCTAACAGGAGTTCACTATGCGAAAACTGCTTTGTATCATATGGACTTTCCAGACTTTGTTGTGCTACAAATGAAGACTTTAGAAGATTCCGGAGAAACAAACTACTTATACCCATATTGAAGCTTGTTAGAGAGAGACTGAGGTATTGTCAATGCCAGTCTTTTTCTTTTAGGACTTTTCTTTACAGATTTTTCATGTGGAAAAAATGTTATGTAACCACAGATAAAAGATACAATTTATTCTATGAAGTTTCCAGGAAATGTTATCATAAGTTAAATAGATTTTTGAAGGATTTAATGTACAGGTAGAACTGGAAAAGTCCCAGTTTTAATAAGATGAAAATATAATGCTTACATATGATTTTAAGCTGACTTTATATAGAGTTACTTGGTTATTTGGTATTTTGCATTTAGACCATTAATGAAAGACTTTCTAGTGCCATATTGTGCCTTTAGCTGATGGTATTATTAGTCCATTCATCACTGTTACTTACCTGTTTGGCTCTCCTTTTTTGTATTGATAGACCATGGTGAGGCTTTTAGTTATTTAGCCTTTCTCCCTGCCCATCTAAGTGTTCTATGCTTCCACTGGATTGTCTTTTTCCCTCCAGCTTTTTGTTTCTTGACGGGCTGGAGAGGATAGGAGAGCAGATAGCTTAGATTTATATGATTCTTTGTGGTCAGAGTGGAATCGTGAAGATATGCAATCTAGAATTGGAAGACACTTACAAAGGAAACGTATATGGTCTATCTTATTTCTAAGTAGAAAACGCCTCTACAACATCTAAAATAAAACTGCTTCTTGAACATCCCTACTGGAAAGAAACTTACTGCTTATCAAGGCTGCCAATTACACTTATAAAGATGTATAATTATGTAATTTATTTTTTACCAATATCAGGTCAAAATGTAACCACATAATTGTGCCACATTACTTTCACTTCTTCATTCTAGACCCAAGCATAACAAAATTATTCCCTTGTACATAGCAGCCTTTCAAATATTGGAAGATAGCTACTTTATCCCTTTCTATGTCTTCTTTGATATATTAAACACCTTTAGTTCCTTTGACTCAGCCATTTATGGCATGGTCTCTATTCCCTTCATCATCCTGGTCACCCTTCTCTGTACAAGATATTGTTTATTAGTATTTTATAGAATAAATATATTTTATACTGGACTTCATCCATGTATATAAATGGTTATTGGCTAACCAGTATTATCCTTCATTACTGAATTGTGGAAAAAGCCCTAAAATGAGTCAAGAAACCTGAGTTCTAGTCTTGCTGTCTACCACTATTCCTTCCACAGTCTTTCTGTGAATTAGATCAATACCATTATAGAAAGGAAGAAATAAGCTCAGAAAGGTTACTCCCTCAAAGTTTTAAGATTATGAGACCACAAAGTTGGAGCTAGAAAGCAACTTAGAGAGCATCTATTACAAGCTCTTTGTGTTACAGATGAGGGAACTAAGGTCTAACAATGTTAAGTGATTTGCCCAATATGACACAGCTAATAAATGCTCTAACCAGGAAGTGAAGCAAGGTCTTCTGATCAAATGCTTTGTTCTTTCTACTGCACAACCCTTTTATATGCATCTAGCCCTTGCAGTTGGTGAAAGAATGAACAGGGATCTTTTGGGCATCCTTCCTACTCTATTCTTTCTCTTCACTTCTCCCCCATTACATAGTTATTTTTTCAATTCATTCTACACAAAACAATTTTATCCCTTACCCATCAGGCATGGATACAGTCCTAATGACCACCATAATTCCCTAAATTGGAGATGAAAAAGAAAATAGCAACAAGGTAAAGAAATGAGTAAAAATATGACTGAGAATTCAGGAGTCCTAAAAAGTGGGCAAGCTGAGTTTATGTCTCAAAAGAAGTATCAGAATATTATCCTACCTAAAAAATACTTCACTGATTAGAATCAAACTTAATAAAATCAAACTGATGATATGATAGTACCTATAGTGTCGACGCATGGATTAAGTCAAATCAACGAGCATTTATTGAACTCCTGAAGAGTACACAGTTCTGTGTGTCTAATAAAGTAGAGGAATTGGAATAAATTGAAAGTCCATCCTTTGTTCAATTACCCTAATTCAATTCAATTCAAAAACATTTACTAAACACCTGCTATGTGCCAAGCACTGGTAGGGGCTGTGAATACAAAGATAAAAGAGCAGTTCCTTCTCTCAGGGAGCTGAGTGTGGTGGTAGATACAATATAAATGCAAATCAATAAACATACAGTATATACAAATTATCATGAAAAGGGGAAGAATCCTAACAAGTGATAAACAATTGTGAAATGTCTCACATATGAAGTATATCAGAGGTAAGAATCTGTTGTTGTTTGTCCTTTCTTTTAAAAAGAGAAACAAGGATATCTCGATTCCTACATGAAGTGGATTTAAGGGAGGCAGAATTGCAAAAAGTCTTCTGCTCTTCACTCTCTCTTCCAGAGTCAATGAAGTCCAGTGACAAGACAAAAGACAAGACTACTCATGATGGCCTAGGCTTCAGTGTAGGAAATCTTGTGTGTTCATTCTTCGTTCTCAAAGAAGACCATGTTATCAGAGAAATGATGACATGACTTGCGCCTGACTTTATTTTGAATGAGGGAGGACTGTGTAAGGTTACCAGCCTCACTTTCTCCTCCTGAGCCAACTGGATCCAGTGACCATATATTCATCAGGATGACTGGAGATGGCCAAGGATGCAATGGGAGACCTTGGCTTTTTTCAGCTAAAGCCTATTCAGGTATTCACTTAAGGTGAGGTGATGTCCTTTCAGTGAATAGACCTCTTTAAGAAGAAATCAGGAATGGTCCCTTTTAATGAGCAAAAGAAAAAAAAATATAAGAAAATCAAACTGGGAGGGAAAGAGCAATAGTTACTGTTAATAATCATTCAAGCCAGGACAGTACAGAAAATAGCCATTATGTGGAGTTTGGGCAGGGATTTATTGTCGTCTAATTTATGACCTCAGTGCACTGAGTTTAAGGTTTTGGGAAAGACAAGAAAGAAAGAAAGAAAGAAAGAAAGAAAGAAAGAAAGAAAGAAAGAAAGAAAGAAAGAAAGAAAGAAAGAAAGAAAGAAAGAAAGAAAGAAAGACTGAAAGAAAGAAAGAAAGAAAGACTGAAAGAAAGAAAGAAGAAAGAGAGAAAGAGAAAGAAGGAAAGAAAGAAAGGAGAGACAGAAAGAGAGAAAGAAACCTAGTCAGTAAACAGCAAGTTAACTGGGCATCCTCTGGCCATCCAAATTCACCTTCCTTTGCAGAGGAGAAGGAAGGGTGTGCAGAAAGGAGAGGATAAACTGAGTTACTCAGCTAGCTGGGTCCCCATTCAGGCAGCTTGATCTACTCACAGGTTGTGTTCATCCTTCATTTTCAAAGAAGACCATGACATCAGAAAAATGATGACATGACATGCACTTGACTTTGTTTTGAGTGAAGGAAGGCTGTGCAAGGTCATCAGCCTCACTTTCTCCTCCTGAGCCATCATAGAAAATCTACAAGAAAGTTAAAGGAAGTGTCCTCTCCCTACTCTCTCCACATAGGAAGAATCCCTGGTCCAGTGAAAATGAGTATAATAGCACATGTGAAAACTTAAAGGTAAAAAGTTAAAATTATTGAATTTCTAACTTTCCTTCTCAAATAACCACAAGCTCACTATCCTCAAGGGATCTCGTAGCTCCTGCCTGTTTTCATATTAGATAATGCCTTCTTTTGAAATGGAAATCATGAGTCTCAACTGCAACACTAATAGCAGATCTAATTAGAAAAGCTATTAGTTTAGACTTATGCTCTGCTGTATGAAAATTTTGACCTTTAGGTCAAAAAAATATTCCTCTTTGTTCCTCAATAAATTTCAAGGTGGATTAATTCATCTCCATATTTTTAGGAAGATTAGACAATAGTATGCTAATTTTTAAAAGCAATAAAAAACTTCTATTAAATAAAAGTCTACCTCCCTGAGCTCCACTTTTACCAGATGAGACCTGGCATTACTCTTAAGTGAGGTATTTTATAAGATGTAATTACCCCAGGCTATCACTGGGGTCACCTTGTGAGAACATAGAAATCTAAAGCAAAGTCCTTCCCAATTCAAAAAACCTTAAATCATTTCTTAGATCAGGCTGGGGAAGAATTTACTTTATTTTTTTCCCTTGATGAAGAAATGACTCTGTCATGAGTTGAGAAGGAATTTGTCACTTATTAAAACAGTGTCATTAAATCAAAAGAAC
The DNA here is from genome assembly GCF_028372415.1 of Notamacropus eugenii. Lineage (NCBI taxonomy): Eukaryota > Metazoa > Chordata > Mammalia > Diprotodontia > Macropodidae > Notamacropus > Notamacropus eugenii. The sequence goes on along the minus strand of NC_092877.1, from coordinate 163,124,780 downwards.
TTTAGTCATGGATGAGGAGTTAGAGAACTTGTTATTAAAGCCCTTCAGTAACCACAAGACTCTTTCAAATTATTTGTACCAAAAAACATACTTATTTCTCCCTTTAATTATTTTTTCATGCTGCTTGACACTTCTGCAGTTAGAGATTTCAAGTCATTTTTTCCCTAGAATTCCAACTGAAAAAATAGATCTATTTCTGCTTTAGTTATAATTTTATTTCTAATATAATATTTCCTGTGTTTGAATTCACTAAACAAATATGATGATTGGAAATGTACATCTTATAAATAGTTCTCCACAAAATAGTTTTCTAAATGTCTGAGATTGACTTTCAAATATCAGTTCATGAATCCTTCTTCATTCCAATTTTATAATCATCATTTCTATTTTTATCCTATTGCCACATAAATAATTTACAGGTGCATACGTGAGAGTAAATGTGAACTTTAATCTTTCTATAGGTTTTGTTCCTTTTGAAGTCACAGAATTTGTAATCTTATTGTTAAAATGTAAGTTGTCTTTAAAATGAATATTTCAAAAGGGCTATTCTTCCTCATGTCATTTGCAACGGAGAGCAAGATTACCATGAATTTGGAGAAGATATAATAAGGCTTTTCTTGATATTCTTTCATAAAAACAATAAAATTCTGTCAATCAAATGTAGTGAAAACCATTTTAAGAAATAAATAATGGAAAAGTACATATTGGAATTACATATTTCAGTGCTTTATTTCCCATGATTATTTTTTATTATTGAGTTTTATCTCTTTAAGATTGATCCTTATTAAAGATTTCTATGTCTTCATTAAAGAAGGTGCACTTTAAGAACTGCTTGAAATTGATTGCACTATGCTTTAAAAAAAAACAAAACAACAAAAAACCCTAAAAACTTTTGTTGATCAGTTTTGAGAACATTGCTGTTACTTTCCTTACTCCTGACCAAAACAGAAACTGCTTTGTAAAACTTCAGGTCCCTAGTTATTAGAGCCCAAAATGTCTTGAGACCCCCTAGTCAGAACACTGTTTAGCTTCAGTCCCATTTGTGTGATTAATGTACTTTCTGTTAGGATTCCTTCTTCTACTCTGCCAGCTTTCCATTGTATAGTTCGTATTCCCATTAGTCTTTTTTTGCAGTTATGAACTGGACACAAGAACCTTCTAAGGCTTTGTTCACCATTGGGCATCCTGCAGTCCATTTCAGACATTTCCTGGGGTTTATGTGGGAAAAATAGGCTTCTCTATAGCTTTTCATGTCACTATCTTAATCAGAAATGTCAAATTCTATAAATTTATAATGGTTCTTATCAGGTTCTTTTTCATGCCTAAGGTAGTTGATCAGTTTTTCTTCTCTCCAATTCATCCTCTCACAAATGCCAATGTTATTTTCAATCACAGGTTTGATCATATCCAGTCTTTTGATCAAGAAACTTCAATGGATCCCAATTCTTCTTGGATAAAATAAAAGTTCTTTAGCTTAAAGTTTTTCACAGTATTGTTCCATACTACTCTTCTGGATTGATTTCACATTATTTTCATTAAGTATGTTCCATTTCACTGCTTGTTTACCATTTCCTAGACTTATTACTTAATTCTCCTCCTTTGTACACAGTGTTGGCTGTCTTATATCCCTGGAATGCACTCTGTATCTCTCTTGATTTATTATTATTCTTTACCTCCTTTAAGAAGAGTCAGTTTGCCTGCTCTGATGCTTTGGAGGGAAATCCCTCCAAATCCCCCCATTTCTTAATGCTCTTTTCTCTTCAAATTGCATTTATCTCTGTACATGTTGTGTCAAATCTTTCAAGGCTTCAACTAGTGCCTAGCTTTGTGTCTGAATATTTTAGAACACTCTTATGATTTCATTTGTACAGACAAATCTCAGTGAGGAAAGTCCTTCTACCAAGGCAGAAACTTACCAACTTACCAACTCTGTGGCACTGAAAGATTAAGTGACTTGTTCCTGTCACATAGCCTGCATGTGTCAGAGTCAGGACTTAAACCCAGATCTTCTTCACTCCAAGGTCAATTCTCTATCCACTAGGCAATACTGCTTCCATCATCTTGCAAAAATACTAGTTACTTAATAAATGTTTAATACATTGTATTCAGTTGTCTGCTACCTAGTTCTGTCCTGGTTGGATGTGTTTATCTGCTGCCTTCCACAGTATTTTTCCATTTTGCTTTTGTGTGGGGATAGAAGATGTGATTTGTTAAAGTTAAATTAACTGAGTAGAATATGATAGAAATAGAACTAAATGCCATTCTGTGGTCTGGTCCAGATTTTGACTCCACAATTTAATCATTTTGATCAAGTTGAATTTCTTCAGGGCTTATTTGCTCATGTCACTACTCCTGGCACTGAACAAATCAGATTATTGTGCCCTATAATTTCTCTGTGAAAAATACATGAGTAGAATGGGCTAAATTTGGACTAAAAGCTAGTAGCTATGGTTTTTTTTTGTTTTTTTTAAGCAGAAAGATCAACAGTTAGCAATAGGAAGGAATTAAAATATATAGGCTAGAGAACAAGGGATCATATTGGTAAGATTTAGTGAGGAAAGATAGTGTGACTAAGCTAGAATTCAGAACAGTCTGTGAGGAAGAGGAGCAAGAGGGATGCAGACCATTTCTACACTGTGGAGGATGCCAGTTGATTTATGCATGTGCATGCTATATTCTGGGATCTGTGTGTGGCACTGGGGATACAAGTCAAGCATAAACAAAATTTTGATAGGACAGGATGCATATGGAAGTAGGTTTTATAAAAAAAAAAATGGTGTGATAGATCAAACATGGCTGTGTTATGTCTCCCTTGAGCATGTACAAAATAGAGATACTTTACCTTGTGCCGTGATCAGAGAGACACTTCAACAGCACATCTAACAGTACGTGCATCGGTCCCTGAATCAGGTATTCTGCTTTCACTTTTGTCCCTACACCCTGCTTGGGTGTTTATCTGCACTTATGAATACCCTCTTGTGACTAATTTAGATGTGTCCTGTACTCACTTTGGCATGTGACTGAATGAGGAATGAATCTTACACTGCTGAGATGCTTGGCAGAGAATTAGGACAAAGCTTTATTATCAAGCTAGGCCTGTTTTGCTTTGATCATAGAACTGGATCTCTGGAGGCAAGCTATTTCATCATCACCTCCCCAAATCACCACTATTGCCACCACTACCACAGCTACCACCACAATAATAGAACTCTTTCATTATATTATTTTTTAATGTTTATTTAATTATTTTTAGTTTTCAACATTCATTTTCACAAAATTTTGAGTTCCAAATTTTCTCTTCATCTCTCCCCTACCCCCCACCCCAAAATGCCATGCATTCTGATTACTCCTTCCCCCATCTGCCCCCCTTCTATCACTCTTCTCCCTTCACTTATCCCCATCTTCTCTCTTGATATTGATTTCTATACCCCATTACCTGTATTTCTTATTTCCCAGTTGTATGCAAAAATAATTCTTAACATTTGTTCCTGAAACTTTGAGTTCCCTTTCCAGAGCCTCCACCAGCTCCACTACACTAGCCGGTACTCTTTCTCACCTCAGGGCTGCCACTCAGGGCTGAGACTGAGATCAGCAGCTCAATAACCCTTCCTCCCTCCCCACTCATCACTACTGAGAAGGCAAGCTATATATATGTGTAGTTTTGCAAAAGACTTCCATAATAATTATGTTGTGTAAGACTAACTATATTTCCCTCCATCCTATCCTGCCTCCACTTATTCTATTCTCTCTTTTGCCTTTGTCCCTTCCCCAAAACTGTTTACTTCTAATTAATCCCTACTCCCATTTGCTCTCCCTTCTATTATTTTCCTCCCCCAACCCACGTGTCCCCTTCTTCCCTACTTTCCTGTAGCGTAAGATAGATTTTCATACCAAATTGCGTGAGCATGTTATTCCCTCCATAAGCCAAATATGAAGATAGTAAGCTTCACTTTTTACCTCTCACCTTTTCTCACCCTTTTCTCCTCCATTGAAAAAGCTTTTTCTTGCCTCTTTTATGAGAGATAGTTTGCCCCATTTCATTTCTCCCTTTCTCCTCCCAATATATTCCTCTCTCACCCTTTTATTTTTTTTAGATATTATCCCTTTTTATTCAGCTCACCCTGTGCTCTCTACGTATCTATCTGTCTATCTGTCTGTCTATTGATATATGTGTGTGTGTGTATAATCCCTCCAACTACCCAAATACTGAGAAAATTCTCAAGAGTTACAAATATTATCTTTCTATGTAGGAATGTAAACAATTCAACTTTAGAAAGTCCCTTACGATTTCCCCTTTCTGTTTACCTATTCATGCTTCTTTTGATTCTTGTGTTTCAAAGTCAAATTTTTTATTCAGTTCTGGTCTTTTCAACAAGAATGCTTGAAAGTCCTCTGTTTCATTGAATGACCGTTTTTTTCCCCTGAAGTACTATACTCAATTTTGCTGGGTAGGTGATTCTTGGTTTTAATCCAAGTTCCTTTGACTTCTGGAATATCATATTCCAAGTCCTTTAATCATTTAATGTAGAAACTGCTAGATCTTGTGTTATCCTGATTGTATTTCCATGATACTCAAATTTTTTTCTTTCTAGCTGCTTGCAATATTTTCTTCTTGACATGGAAACTCTGGAATTTGGCTACAATATTCCTAGGGATTTCTCTTTTGGGATCTCTTTCAGGAGATGATCAGTGTATTCTTACAGTATTTATTTTGCCTTCTGGTCCTAGAATATCAGGGCAATTTTCCTTGACAATTTCATGAAAGATAATGTCTAGACTCTTTTTTTGATCATGGCTTTCAGGTAGTACCATAACTTTAAAACTGTCTCTCCTGGATCTATTTTCCAGGTCAGTTGTTTTTCTAATGACATATTTCACATTGTCTTCTATTTTTTCATTCTTTTGGTTTTGTTTTGTAATTTCTTGGTTTCTCATAAAGTCATTGCCTTCCATCTGTTCCATTCTAATTTTTAAAGAACTATTTTCTTCAATGAGCTTTTGAACCTCCTTTTCCAATTGGCTAATTCTGCTTTTTAAAGTATTCTTCTCCTTATTGACTTTTTGGACCTCTTTTGCCAATTGGGTTAGCTTATTTTTAAAGATGTTATTTTCTTCAGCATTTTTTTAGGTCTCCTTTAGCAAACTGTTGACTCAATTTCATGATTTTCTTGCATTGCTCTCATTTCTCTTCCCAATTTTTCCTCCACCTCTCTTACTTGATTTTTGAAATCCTTTTTGAATTCTTCCATGACCTGAGGCCATTGCATATTTATTTTGGAGGTTTTGGATGTAGAAATCTTGATTTTTATGTTTTCATCTGATGGAAAGCATTGTTCTTTCTCATCTGGAAGATGGAAGAAGATGTCTGTTCACCAAGAAAGTAACCTTCTATAGTATTATTTTCCCCTTTTTTGGGCATTTTTCCAAGCCAGTTACTTGAGTTTTTAGTCCTTTATCAAGAAGGGGTTATACTCTGAGGACCTGTAAATTCTCAGTTTCTCCAAGGTGACACAATGAGGAGAGTGGAGTTTACTCCTCTCCTGGCCTGCACTTTGGTCTGGAAGTTGCCAAAGCTATTCTGCCCAGGATCTGCAAGTAGAATTCCCTTTCCAGAGCCTCCACCAGCTCCACTACACTAGCCAGTACTCTTTCTCACCCCAGGGCCACCACTCAGGGCTGAGACTGAGGTCAGCAGCTCAATAACCCTAGAGACTTTAGGCTCAGGATTCAAGAAATGGATATTCCTGCTACTGCAGCTGCACCTGGGGCCAGGGCTAGTGGATGACCCTCCTCCATTCTCACCCAGGTGAAAAAGCTTTCTCACTGACCTTTGAAGCTATCTTTTGTATTTGAGGGTTCAAGGATATGAGAATGGCAACTGTTGCCAGGTATTCTAACCCTGCTCCCTGTTTCAGTCCTGTTCCTGTCAGTGCTGTGTGGCCAAGACTGGGCTGGGCTCCATGGGCTACACTCTGCTCTGTGCCCCATGTGATAGACCTTTCTTATTAACCAAGCTTAACTTGGGCTAGAAATCTCTTTCACTCTATCATTTTGTGGGTTCTACTCTTCTCAAAGTTGTTTAGAGTCATTTTTTTCAGATATTTTATTGGCTGTGGGGGAAGAGCTAGAGTGCATGCGTCTTTCTACTCTGTTATCTTGACTCCACTCCTCTTTCATTAGATTATAAGCTCCTTCAGGACTGGGGCTATTTTTTGTTCTCTTTTTACTTCCTCAGTTCTTAGTATAGTGTCTGACACATGCAATAAATGTTAATTGATTGATCGACTGATTTTAATGACTTTCTGCTGCATACAACATAAAAGTTACTTAGTCTTTCATTCAGGGCATACCAAAATTTAATTCTGTTCCAACATCTTATTTTTTACTTTGTGTGTCTAGTTTATCTGCATGGTTCTTTTTGTTTCAAGTATGTTTCTTTTAAGCAACATATTTTTTGGATTCTGGTTTCTAATACATTTTTCTCTCTATTTCAGTTTTGTGAGTGAGTTCATTGCATTCACATGTATAATTATAATTACTTTCTGTGTATTTCTCTCAGTCCTATTTTTTCTTATTTTTCCTTCTCTCTCTTTTTATCCTGTCTCTACTCAAAAGATTGTTTTGCTTTTGACAATTGCCTCCCTTATTCCACAATCCCTTCAATAACTACTCCCTTTTTTTCCTTTTCTTTCTACCTGCCTGTTTGATAATATTTATTTCTATGCTCCAATGAGTTTGTATGTTACTTCTTCTTTTAATAAATTCTAATGAGAATGAATTTTAAGCATTGACTGACATCTTCTCTATTTCCCTCTCTGCTATAAAGGCTCTTTCTTGTGTGCCTCTTTTATTTGAGATAATTTTCCCCATTCTTCCTTTCTCTTGCCCTGTTACCAGTGCCTACCTCTTTCTTACACCTTCATTTTATTTTATTTTTTGAGATCATCCCATCATGGTCAATTCATCAAGGTCAATGCCCTTTATGTGTATATACTCCTAAATGACCTGCTAATCATTAAGTTCTTAGGAGCTACGAATATCATCTTCCTATATAAAAATATAAACAGTTTAACCAATTCTTTCTGATTGTTCTTTCATATATTCTTCTTCATGCTTCTTTTGAGTCTTGTGTTTGAATGTCAACAATTTTATATAGTTCTGCTCTTTTCATCAGGAACTCATTAAATATCCATTTCTCCCACTGGAGGAATTACACTCAGTTTTGCCCAGAACGTCACTGTTGATTGGAATCCTAGTTCCTTTGCCTTCAGGAATGCCATATTCCAAGTCTTCTACTTCTTTAATGTAGAAGATACTAAGTCTTAGAATATCCTCACTGAGGGTCCCTGTCTGATTTGTTTGTCTTTGGCTATTTGTAGTACTTTCAGTGTGATCTTGGAATTTTGGAATTCAGCTATAATATTTCTAGGAATTTTCATTTTGGGGTCTCTTTCAGGAGGTGATATGTGAATTGTTTCAGTTTCTATTTTTCCCTTGCTAATTTCTTTCTTTCTTTCTTCCTTTCTTTCTTCCTTTCTTTCTTTCTTTCTTCCCTTCTTTCTTTCTTTCTTTCTTTCTTTCTTTCTTTCTTTCTTTCTTTCTTTCTTTCTTTCTTTCTTTCTTTCTTTCTTTCTTCCTTCCTTCCTTCCTTCCTTCCTTCCTTCCTTCCTTCCTTCCTTCCTTCCTTCCTTCCTTCCTTCCTTTCTTTCTCTTTCTTTCTTTCTTTCTTTCTTTCTTTCTTTCTTTCTTTCTTTCTTTCTTTCTTTCTTTCTTTCTTTCTTTCTTTTTTTTTTGGTTATGCCTTTCAGGTAGTTCAATGATTCTGAAACTATCTCTCATCAGTCTGTTTTCCAGGTCAGTTGCTTTTCCAATGAGATATTTTACATTTTCTTCTATTTTTTCACTTTTTTACTTTGTTTTATTGTTTCTTGATAACTCATGGAACTATTAGCTAGCACTTTTCAAATTCTAATTTTTAAGGAATAATTTTTTAGTGAGCTTTTGTACTTCTTTTTCCATTGGCAAATTCTTCTTTTATAGGAGTTCTTTTTTCAGTAAATCTTTGAGCTCCACATTCTTTCCTTTCCCCTCTTTCCGCTCAACCTCATTAAGAAGGCAAGCAATTTGATGTAGGCTATACATATGTAGACATGCAAAACACTTCAATGACAATCATGTTGTGAAACACTGACTATATTACCCTTTATCTTATCCCACTCAACATTTATTTTATTCTCTCCTTTGACATGTCCCTCTACAGAAGTTCTTTTTTCTGATTGCCCCTTCCCTCAGTGTGCCATCACTTCTGTTATCCCTCCTCTCTTATCCCTTTCCCCCTTATTTTCGTGTATGGTAAGCTAAACTTCCATACCCAGTTGAGTGTGTACGTTATACCCTCCTGATGTCAAATCCAATGAAAGTAAGGCTCATTTATTCCCTCTCACCAACCCCCTCTTCCTTTCCATTGAAAAAGCTCTTGCCTCTTTTATGTGAAATGATTTACTACCTTCTACCTTTCTCTTTCTCCCAGTACCTTCCTCTCAAAACTTAATTTTATTTTTTAGATATAACCCCTCCATATTCAGCTCACCCTGTGCCCTCTGTCCCTGTCTCTCTCTCTCTTTATATATACATATGCATACATTGATATATACACATACACACATATATAAAATATAGATGTATATGTGTATACACACATACATATATGTACATGTATGCATGCATAAACACACACATGTATTCCCTCAAACTACCCTAATACTGAGAAAGATCTCATGAGTTACAGATATCATCTTTCAATGTAGGAATGTAAACAGTTCAACCATAAGTCCCTTAAGGTTTCTCTTTCCTGGTTGACCTTTTCATGCTTCTCTTGATTCTTGTATTTGAAAGTCAAATTTTCTATTCAGTTCTGGTGTCTTCAACAACAATGCTTGGGAGCCCTCTATTTCATTGAAATTCTGTTTTCCCCTCTGAAGTATTATACACAATTTTGCTAAGAAGGTGATTCTTGGTTTTAATCCTAGCTCCTTTGACCTCTGGAAGATCATTCCAAGCCCTCAAATCTTGTAATATATAAGCTGCTATGTCATATGTTATCATGACTGTAGCTCTAAGATACTTGAATTTTTTCTTTCTGACTGTTTACAATATTTTCTCCTTGATCTAGAATCTCTAGAATTAGGCTACAGTATTCCTAGGAGTTTTCCTTTTGGGATACCTTTTAGGAGGTGATTGGTGGATTCTTTCCCTTTCTACTTTATCTTCTGGTTCTAGAATATCAGGGCAGTTTTTTGTGATAATTTCTTGAAAGATGATGTCTAGGCTCTCTTTTGGATGATGGTTTTCAAGTAGTCCAATAATTTTTAAATTATCTCTCCTGGATCCATTTTCCAGGTCAGCTGTTTTCCAGTGAGATTCTTCACATCATCTTCTATTTTTTTCATTCTTTTGGTTTTGTTTTATAATTTCTTGATTTCTCGTAAAGTCAGTAGCTTCCAACTGTTTCATCGTCATTTTAAGCAAATATATTTTGGAGCTTTTGAACCTTTTTATCCATTTGTCCCATCCTGCTTTTTAAGGTGTTCTTCTCCTCTTTGGCTTTTTGGACCTCTTTTGCCATTTGGATTAGTCTAATTTTAAAGCTGTCATTTCCTTCAGCATTTTTTGTGTCTCCTTTAGCAAGCTGTTTTATCATTTTTCATGATTTTCTTGCATCACTCTCATTTCTCTTCCCAATTTTTCCTCTACTTGTTGTCCTTGATTTTCAAAATCCTTTTTGAGCTCTTCTGTGGCCTGAGATCAATTTGTATTTTTGGAGGCTTTGGATGCAGGAGATTTCACTTTGCTGACTTCTTCTGGTTGTACATTTTGATCTTCCTTGTCATCAATGATGTAAGAAGATGTTTTTTCACCAAGGAATCTAGACGCTGCTTTCTTTACCCATTTGATCATTTTTCTAACCAATTACTTGACTTTTGAGATCTTTGTTAAGTCGAGTCCTCCAGAAAACTTCAGCAGTGGTTGTCACTGCCCTGGGGCTGGCACTCGGGTCAGACCAAGCTCCCCTCTCACCAATTGAGAGATCTTTCCCATTGACCTTTGAAGTTATCTTTGGCATTTGTGGGTTGAGAAGTCTGAAAACTGCTGCAGCTGCCAGAAATTCAGTCCTGTGAAGCTTGTTCAAGCTCTGTCTGTGCTGGCATGGTTCAAGCAAACTGCACTCTGATCCCAGCCCAGTGAGAGAGACCATTTCTGTCCACTTTCCAGATTAATTTGGGATGAAAATTTGGTTCAGTCTGCCATTTTGTGACTTTTGCTGCTCTAGAATTTGTTTAGAGTAATCTTTCACAGGTTTTTTGAGGAGTTTGGGGAGAGTTCAAGCAGGTCCCTACTTCTACTCTGCCATCTTGGCTCCACACCCCCAGAGTTTTTTCTTTTACTTCCTTTTTTCCTTTCCTTCTTTCCTTCCTTCCTCTTTCTAAAAATTTATTTATTTTTAACTTATGGCATAAAATATGCATTTCCATAACCTAGTACAATAAAAAAGACAATTGCACACGAGACTGCAAATCTACTATGCACAATCTGGCACTCTTTTAAAATATAAAACAAAATTATTGTGTAACTTTTTTTGCTTCTCCCTCCCCCCCAGATGGCTACCATTAAATACAAAGAAGTGTGTGTGTGTGTGTGTGTGTGTGTATAATATATGTAAAATTATTCTACACATACCTCTGTTTATCAATTCTTTCTCTGGATGCAGATAACATCTTTCTCTGTATGTCCTCTATAGTTAATTTCCATATTTATGATACTCAAAATGACTTATTCACTCAATGTTTTTCTTTAAATAATATTGCTATTACTGTATACAATATTCTCCTGGTTTTGTTCATTTTCTTCTTCATTATTTCGTGAAGTTACTTCCATGTTTTTTTCCTAAAATCGACAAACTCATTATTTCTTATAGCATAATATTATTCCATAACAATTATATACTACAACTTGTTCAGCCATTCCACAAATGATGGACATTTCTGTAATTTCCAGTTTTTTACCACCACAGAAAGAACTGCTATAAACACTTTAGAACATACAGGTTCTTTTCCTTTTTCCCTAATCATCTTTGGAAACAGATCTGCTTCAACTATTTAATTCTAAGTTGTACATGAAAGACAGAGTGTCTTATTAGAAAGACCTTAGGACTTGTAGGGTGGAGGTTCAAAAACTAGACTAGAATTTAGTAGCTGTATAACCTTAGGCAAGTCATTTTACTGAGTCTCTGTAACTTTATCTGCAAATTGGAATGAGAATATATATATACTGCTTATCCATGTTGTTTCTAAGAAAATACTTTAGAAGCCATAAAACCTTAGATAAGTTGAGTTGTTGTTTTCACTAAAATCCTGAGACCAAGCTATAATTAGAACTTTTCTGTTTATTTCCTCTTTAAGGTTTTAAGCTTCAGTTTTCTATTAAGGAGCTAGTTAGGTGGAGTAGTGGAGAGAGTGCTGGTCTTAAGGCCTCAGTATTCAACTCTGCCCTAAAAAACACTAACTAGTTGTGTGACCCTGAGCAAGTCACTTAACCTCTGTTTGCCCCAGTTTCCTTATCTGTAAAATAGGGGCAGTACTTACTTCCCAGAGATGTTTGAAGATTTAATAAAATCACATGAACAAAGTGTTTATAAATTATTAAATGCCATGTAAATGCTAGCAATTATTAACTATTCTGTAGCTTCCCTGAAAATGTGTGGAAGAATAAGTATGTAGATTATTTGTAATATATTGCATTTACCACTTCAAGAGACACTATTAATATTCACTAGATATATGAACCACCATTTCACTTTACACCTGCAAATTTCCATTGTATCCTCATCTGTCTACATGCTAATATGGACCAGTTTTGTAAGGCTAGTTGTGATGACAATTTGAATGGCAGCTTGGAGATTGTTTCAGGTTTTATAGACTTTTGCCAGATGGAATCATGAATTTATTGATTTAATAATCTCAGACTTAAAACATTCCAGACATAGATGTAATGTAATAAAGGTTTATGTCTTAGTTATGATTACTTATGATGTATTCGAATATTTGACTCCTTATAAATGGAGTTCACTTTTAGATCTTGCAATTGTCGTAGCATGTTTCGTCTCATGGTTAAATTAATTTAGATGCAAACAGTGTCTGAAGATAAATAAATTTTCTGTGGGGGAAGGAAGGTGGCAGACCTGAGATGCCAAATTGTATATTCTTTAGTTAAGTTGTCATTAGAAATTTTAAATAATTATTTGAACAATTGGGGCAAAAAAGAATCTATCATCAAATAGTTTTTATATTTTCAGTGAATGCATAGAATTATGATAGGTGCTATAATTATTTTTATATTCAATTGCAAAAATGATTTCCATTCTCAAGAGATTGTTAAATTAGAGAACAAGAAAGATAAAAATCATTATTTACTTTTCCATTCATGGCAATTTATGGTTATTCTTAAATCTATCTATCCATCTATCTTAATTTAAGATCGTCTTTAGCTCATTCTGGTTTGCTAAAATTATTTTTAAAACATTGTTTTTGAGACATCTAGGCAACATAGGGAATAGAGCACTTGGCTATATCACAAGGATATGAGTTCAAGCCCACCTTAGACATTGACTGGTTGTTTGATCCTGGGCAAATCGCTTAACCCCAATTGCCTCCAAAAATAAAACTAAAGCATTATTTTATTTTATTTGCAGACAAACTCTACTAGCAATTCTTGAAGACTTTGTGGTTCTCTTTAGTAAGTTTATGAACTGAAGAATAGGTATGTGGAAAAAGAAATGAAATACTCAAATGCTCTCATGTATCTGTAGTCTTACTGATATGGATGTTCCCTCCTGCGATGCAGATCACATTGTATCCACATTACCCCATTCTGGGTGACTCAGATTCTCCCATAAGTTCCCTAGAGGGGGTCCACCCAATGCTCTGAAAACCATCACATTTTTTTTCTGACTTTGCCAGGATATCAATATGCTCTACTGAGCATAAAGGCTATTCATCAGTCATTCCTTATCCTTGCCATGTGACCAGTGCTTCTCCTTTTCTACCATTATCCAGGTCACTATTCCAAGTATGTTGCAATGGGTCAGTAAGAGTCTGAAGTGTTAAGCAATCCATATCTATTTATATATACATATTTATAATCATGAGTGTGACAGGTAAAAGCAGTTCATAAGTTGGTTGTGAGCATCAATATTGACCAATATCATGTATGTAATATATTTTATAAATTTAAATAACTTTATTAATGTCAATTATTATTGTTGTTTTTGTCATTTCAGAAACTACCTGTGGTTTCCACATCACAAGTGTGGAAACACTGTTGTAGTGACTATACTGTAGACTACACAGAATTTTAAAGAAACTATACTTGTAACACTAATTAACCTACTTAGTTTGTCAAAGACTGTGACTTACTTCTCAGGAAGAATTCTCAACCATTCCTAGGATAGGAGATATTTTTCCACAGTTTTTGTTCATTGTATCTAGCTAATCAAATATTACAGTATACTGTTAAGCAAAGTTACTGACTCCCAACTAGAGAGAACTCTGGGATATATAGAAAACAGAGGGATATTATTGGAATTCAATGCCCTGTGACTTCATGAGAGGAGAGGCAGAGTTGGTGAGGGTGCAAAAGAGGAGAGTGTCAGGCTCTTTGTCTCTTTAGTTTATCTCTGAGTCTCTTTGAATTCTCCATGATGGTGACTTCCAGCTTCTTTCACGGAGATTTCTTCCCAGAGATTTCTCCTTGAGCAATCTGAAGTTGGATCGTTCCTATCATCAGCTTGTCATACTCACAGAGACTTTGGAAATTTTCCCCTTGGGTGACATCTAGGACTTTTTTAGTTCAGCTCAGCTACCTCACTCACAATGGGACAGGACCTTCATTCTGTGCTGTTGTATATATATATATATATATATATATATATATATATATATATATATATATATATATATATATATATATATATATATATATATATATATATATATATATATACACACACACACACACACACATATATATACATATACTTTGTCTGATTTCTGTTTGCTATAGATTTGAATAAATAGGTTTCTTTGCTACCTGCTATGAGTGTGCATTGTGATAATGGTATTTGGTGACAAGAAAGTTAAGTTTGGATATAAAGCTTGGACTTCTCCTTCCATATTAAAGATATAGCAATCAGAATTTTAACAGAATCTGAAAACCACATCCTCTAGACTAATAATATGTAAGGGAGTAGATAGAGTAAATTCTAGTCAATATGCCCTCTCTCTGAAGACAGCAGAATAATCAAGCTTCTGGCCCCAACCTTCTGCTTCCCTTCCTGGCAGAAAATCAAGTTTCTCTTGGAAAAAAGGGGGAGAAGAGACTAGAGATGTTTATCTTGCCTCCCTGCAAGCCACACAATGACACCCTCATGATACTTTGGGGATAATCCACACATTCTCTCTCTCCATACATATGCACATGCACATGTACACATACGCACACACATGTTTGTATATATGTATATATCAAGTCATTATTTGTTGTCTTGTATGTCCTATACTGCTAAATTGAAAGCATCCCATTGGCATCTCTTTCATAAATTTATTTTCCTACAAAAACTATATAAAAATGTGAGCTTTTGAGAGGTTTCCATTGCTTATTGTGATATTTGAACTGGTTTTTTTTTTCTGAATGTTTGCAGTTTTTTTTTTTTCCCTATGATGTGGGAGCTCTGGATTTTGGCTACAATATTGTTGTGATGGCTTTTTCTGTAGAAGTTTCTTCCAGAGGTGATCAGGAGAATCTATCTTCACTATTTTCTTGGGTGCTAATAGATCCAGATGGATTTAATTTCTGAATTTTTGAAATATATTATCTAGCTTTATTTTAATAAATTTTTTTCAGTAAGTCCAATGATTTAAAAAGTATCTTCCCTTGACCTTTCCCTAGGTCACCTAAATATATCAAATATGTTATATTTTCTTATATTTCAGTTTGTTTTGAATTTTGTTTTAGTATTTCTTGCTAACTCATGGATTAGTTGTTTTTTTAATTAATTCATTTGTTTTCAGTTTTCTACAATCACTTCCATAAGTCTTAGATATTTCTCCCTTTTCTCCCCTTCTTTCCCTCCTCCCCCCTGAGACAGCATGCAATCTTATATGGGTTCTACACACGCATTATTATTGAATGCATTTTCACCTTAGTCATGTTGCATAGAAGAACGAAAATTAATGGAAGAAAACCATGAGAAAAACCAAACCAAAACAAAATGTAACACAGGAGAAAATATTCTGCTTCATTTTGCAATCCAATTCCATATTTATTCCTATGGATGTGGAAGACATTTTGACTCATTGCTATGAAGGGCTAAATCTACTGGAAAAATTCCTTGCACACTGTGGTTGTTACTGTGTACAAAGTTCTCCTGGTTTTGTTACTTTCACTCAGCATCAATTCATGTAAATATTTCCAGGCCTCTCAGAAGTTTTCCTGTTCATTATTTTTTTTTACAGCACAATAGTATTCCATTACATTCATATACCACAACTTGTTCAGCCATTCCCCAACTGATGGGCATCCCCTCAATTTCCAGTTCTTGGCCACCACAAAGAGAGCTGATATAAATATTTTTGTACATGTGGGACCCTTTTTCATTTATATGATCTCTTTAGGATATAGTCCTAGAAGCGATATTGCTGGGTCAAAGTGTATGCATATTTTTGTAACCTTTTGGGCATCGTTCCAAATTGCTCCCCAAAATGGTTGGATCAACTCACAGCTCTAACAACAATGAATTAATTAATGTTCCAACTCTCCCACATCTTCTCCAACATTTATCATCTTCCTGTTCTGTCATGTTTGCCAGTCTGATAGGTGTGATGTGGTACCTTAGAGTTGTTCTGATTTGCATCTCTCTAATCAAAAGTGATTTAGAGCATTTTTTCACATGACTATAGATATCTTTAATTTCTTCCTCTGAAAACTGCATGTTCATATCCTTTGACCATTTATCATTTTGGGAATGACATATTTTTTAAAATTTGACTCAGTTCTCTATATATTTTAGAAATTAGGCCTTTTTCACAGACACTAGTTGCAAAAATTCTTTCACAATTTTCTGCTTCCCTCTTAACCTTGGTTGCATTGGGTTTATTTGTGCAAAAACTTTTCATTTAATGTAATCAAAATTATTCATTTTGCACTTCATTATGTATTTCTTGTTTGGTCATAAATTTCTCCATTCTCCATAAATCTGACAAACACACTATTTCTTGCTCCCCTAATTTGTTTAGAGTATCATTCATTATTTGAATTATTTGATCGTGCATCCATTTGGACTTTATTCTTGTGCACAGTGTCAGGCATTAATCTATGCCCAGTTTCTGCCATACTGTTATTTAGTTTTCCCAGCAAGTCTTTGTGAAACAATGAATGCTTATTCCAGGTGCTCGCATCCTTGGGTTTATCAAACCGTAGATTGCTATATTCATTGACTACTGTGTCTTCAGTACCTAACCTATTCCACTGGTCTACCCCTCTATTTCTTAGCCTGTACCAAGTTGTTTTGATGATTTCCACTCTATATTACAATTTGAGGTGGCCTAGCCACCT
The DNA here is from genome assembly GCF_028372415.1 of Notamacropus eugenii. NCBI lineage: Eukaryota > Metazoa > Chordata > Mammalia > Diprotodontia > Macropodidae > Notamacropus > Notamacropus eugenii. Next base: position 163,108,112 of record NC_092877.1, on the reverse strand, counting down.
TCACTAGCATTTCTTTTCATTAGTTCTCTTGATATTCTAGGCCTTTTGTTCTTCTATATGAATATTGATATTATTTTTCTATCTCTAGAAAATAATTATTTTATAGTTTGATTGGTATGGCACTGAATAAGTAAATTAATTTAGGTATAATTGTCATTTTTATTATATTAGCTTGGCTTACACAAATAAAATAGAGAAAGAATAGGTTAGTGAATTAGGCATGCAGCTCAAAAAACTAGAAAAAGAACAAATTGGAAGTTCTCAAGTAAATATCAAATTAATAATAGTGAAAACCAAAAGAGAGATGAATAAAATTGAAATTAAAAAAACTATTGAACTAATAAATAAAACTAAGAATTAGTTTTATGACAAAACCAATTAAATTGATAAACCTTTGGTAAATTTGATTCAAAAAAAAGAAAGAAGGAAGCCAAATCATCAGTATCAAAAATGAAAAGGATGAACTCATCTCCAACGAAGTGGAAATTGAAACAGTAATTAGAAATTACTTAGCCCAACTGTATGCCCATAAATTTGACAATTTTAGTGAGATGGATGAATGTTAAAAATAATAAATTGCCCAGATTGACAGAAGAGTAAATTGAATCCTTAAATCACCTCAACACAGAAAAAAAAAATTGAACAAGGCATCAATGAACTGCCTATGAAAAAATTTTCAGGGCCAGATTAATTTGCAAGTGAATTGTATCAAACATTTAAAGAAGAGTTAATTCTAAAACGCTGGGGAAAATTGCCAAAGAAGGAGTCCTGCCAAATTCTTCTTATGATACAAGTATGGTTTTGATACCTAAACTAGGATGAGCCAAGACAGAGAAAGAGAATTATAGACAAATTTCTGTAACTAATATAGATGTAAAATTTTAACAGAAGATGTTAGCGAAAAGAATACAGCAACTTATTATGAGAATAATACATTATGACGAGGTAGAATTTATACCAGAAATGCAGAGCTGGTTCAATATTAGGAAACTATCAGCATTATTGATCATATCAACAACAAAATTAACAGAAACCATAAAATTATCTTAATAGATGCAGAAAAAGTTTTTGACAAAATATAATACCCATACCTATTGAAAATACTGAAGTGGACAAGAATAAATGGAGCCTTCCATAAAATAATAAGCAGTATCTACCTAAAATGATCAGCAAGCATTATATGTAATGGGCTAGATGCATTTCCAATAAGACCAGGGGTGACACAAGGATGTCCATTATCACCACTGTTATTCAATATGGTAATAGAAACGTTAGTTTTATCAAGAAGAGAAGGAAAAGAAACTGAATGAATTAGAATAGGCAAAAAAGAAACTAAGCTATCACTCTTTGCAGATGATATGATGATATACTTAGAGAATCCCAGAGAATCAAGTAAAAAAACTACTTGAAATAATAAACAACTTTGGCAAAGTTGCAGGTTGCAAAATAAACCCACATAAATCATCTGTATTTCTATATATTACTAACAAAACCCAACAGCAAGGGATAGAAAGAGCAATCTAATGTAAAGCTACTGTAAACACTACAAAATATCCAGAAGTCCACCTGCCAAAACAAAACCAAGGACCATGTGAACACAATTACAAAATACTTTTTGCATGAATTTTCCCCTAATTTTCAAGACATTTGTTACTTTGGTTTATCACTTTCCTTTGTAAGCTATTTTTTTCCTTCTAATTCTTTCCTTAGTAGCTTTTATTTCATTTTTATCTTTATCACAAAATTCTTCTAGGTAATCTAGTTTTTATTGAAAACCTTTTTTTAAAATTCATTTGGCTCTCTGCTTGCAGCTGTTATGGAGATATTCTTTCCTAAACTGGATTTTGGAGGAATCACTACATCTCTCTCTAAATAAAACTATACCAGTAAGGACACATGCTGTTCGCTATAAGAACTCTCTAGGTGTAGCCTAGTGCATTTTACATATTTTAAAAGCATCAAAAATACAAAGAGATAGCATGACATGTTGGCCGGAGAGCAGTTTAGATAGGGTCCAAGTTCTATTTCTGACAAAGTCTGGCTGTGAAACCATGAATTCACATAACATCTCAGAATACCTGGCAATTCTTTTATCACACGTTGTAAAAGAGGTGCATGTCTGCAGTGGTAGAGGGAGTTGTTTCATCAATTAACTATTCTAATGAAATCATAGCACCATTCATCTCTTCAAAATTAATTGCATAAATTGTTTTGTGTCTGTCCTCTTGCTCTCTGAGTCAATCATTAATGGCAGTGGTAGTAGAAGAGCCAAAAGTGGGAAGCAGATTGACATCTATTACAATTCACCTATTGTGCATTGACTGTCATGGCTGCCTTTCCCAGATAGCTCCTGATTGATTTCTTCTACCAAAGGTTTACATACTACTCTGATGTCTAATTACCATGTGAAAGAACCTTGAGCTTCTTGAAGATCTTGCAGGCAGAGGGAAAATTTTGGCAGGTTCTAACAAGCTGAAAATGTTTAAATATAGACCCAATGAAAGGCTGCATTGTCTCTTGAATAGAGAATAGTATAATAAAATTTCAAGAGATTTATCTTCAGGTTAGCCAAAAAATGATAAATTTTCCAGTCATAACAAACATTGAAGTACTGATCTATTGAAATGCTAAGTTCCATTGATGAAGAAAATGTCTATATTCTTTGTCATCTCCACTTAGGCCCTCATCTCCATCTTCTCCTCACCAGAATCTTGGACTCTAACTCGGGATCCAACCTGGATTCTGATTGATGACTTCATCTTGCATTCCTTGAATCCAGGCCTCCACCTCAGTTCTTGGACATCTCCTTGATATGTCTTTTCCCCTTCCTAGTCCCCCATTCTATCTTGCCTTCCTCCCACTAGAATGTAAACTCCTTGAGGTTAGATATCGTTTTGCTTGCTTGTATTTGTATCTTCTGCATTTAGTGTATTGCCTAAATGATGAATGATGAGATGATAATGAAGATGATACTGTAGATTTAGAGTTAGATGGGATTAACCGTCAGATAGACCAGTCCCTTTATTTTATAAATGATTATAAATAATTAAGATTGAGAGGTTCAGAGACTTGTTTGAGGTCACATAGAATAAGTGGCAGACCTGGGATTCCAATTCCAGTCTCTGACTCCAACAAATTTTGTGCATTTTCCACTGTCTTCCTACTTTTCTACTTGAAAGTGATTTTTAAATCTTTTTTACTGTTTCATACTTACACTGCTGCCTTCATTCAGTTTATGAACAACAGTCATTGATTCCCAGCCAAAGGTAATTGACTGATGCAACTGGTAGATAGCAGGAGTCTGATAAGCTTTTACAAAATGCAAAGGGTACCTCCTTAAGCCCAGGAATCCCAGAATACAAACACATCAAATATAAGACAAAGCTACATTCTAGAACTGGGGAATGGGAGTCAGTCACTGGGGAAACCAATACTCTGGTGGGAATACAAGTTGGGAAAAATTTCAGAGGGGATGCTATACTAACCTTATCTCATTTGAGCCTTAAAAATCCCTGTGAGATAACATAGGAATATTATCCTCATTTTACATATCAAGAAACTGAGACTCAGAAAGTTTAAGTGACTTGTCCATGGTTATATAACTAATGTCAGAGGCTATACTGGAATTCAGGTCTCTCCTGCTTCTAAGTCTAAGACTCTTCATTATTTTCATGTTCCTTATCACTGCTCTCTCTCTCCCTTGAATATCCCAAGGACACTTTGGCTGATGTTTCCTTTGCTTCTTTCACTCCCTAAGTTTTGTTATATTTATGTATCTGTTTCAGTAGGATGTAAGTGCTTTGTAGACAGTGATTATTTAATATTTTGTTATATTCCCAATACCTTGTACAGTGCCTGGCACATTAACTTTTAGTCTAATTGAATAGCTGTATGCAGTCTTCATTAACACCACTATTTTTGTTGAAAAGAGTTTTTTTAATGGATTCTTTTCTGTTATTTTTTCCTTAGGCAAAATATCTTAGATTTAGAGCATGTATGAGGGCACATATTATTGTTGTTCATTTATTTCAGTGGTATCCAACTCTTTGTGATCCCATTTAGAGTTTTCTTGCTAATGATACTGGAATGATTTGCCATTTCCTTCTCTAGCTCATTTTCCAGATGAAGAAACTGAGGTAAACAGGTCTGAGTGACTTGCCCAGGGTCACATAGCTAAGAAGTGTCTGAGGCCAGATTTGAACTCAGGAAGATGAGTCTTCCTGACTTTAGGTCCAGCACTCTGTACACTGCATCACCTGTGTCCAATGATGGTACACAGGAATATGTGTGTGTGTGTGTGTGTGTGTGTGTATGTGTGTGTGTGTGTGTATGTGTGTGTGTATGTGTGTTTGATGTGGGGAATAATATTTCTGGAAATGATTGTGATATAAAAAACAAAAGACATAAATAAAATTTATTAAGACATGTCTCTTGAATTCTTTATCTTTTTGCATATATCTAATTTCCCACCACAATTTGAAGTTTATCATCTGAAGAATCTTGCCAGATCCTTTTCAGGTTAAAGAGTCTGCAATTGGACATAATGATCTTACATAGCTCTAAGAATTCTGAGTGAAATTGGAGGATTGCCTCCTTGCAATGTTCTCACTCCCCAAAAAAACAATAAGAAAGTCATACAAACTCCCTTGTGTGCTAAGGTTGTCTGCTGCTAGGAAACATAAGTTAGAAATGACACTATTGGCTGGCTCATTAAGTGTTGTTGGCAGGTCTGTTTGTCCTTGGAGAGAGGAATTACTAAGTCATGTAAGAGCTCTCCTTGGCCAAAAATGGGATTGAAGGTGTGGGATATTCCTAAGTAGATTTTCCTTTTAATATTTCTTTGTATAGTCTTTGCTTCCAGGAAAATCTTTGGTGTTGGATGATGCTTTGATCTAGCTATGATTTCGAGCACAGGTAATGAAAGACTTGGTGATATTGATTCTTTATCACAAAGTTAACAGCAGCTGACTCCTCTTCCACTCCTTCTTAGCCATCTCCTCAATTGCCACAGATGTCTGTTTAAGAGTTGAAAGTACAGGACACTACTATGCATCCCGGTATCATCTTGGTCTTAGAATATAACCATTTTTGGGCATCATCTGCCCATAGCTTACTAAAGGAGAAACAAAAAAATACTGAGGAAAACAACAGCTTTAAAAAGAGGCTAACTCAATTGAAAAAAGAGGTCCAAAATGCCAATGAGGAAAAGGAGGTTTTAAAAATCAGAATTAGCCAAATGGAGGAGAAGGTTCAAAAGCTCATTGAACAAAATAATTCATTGAAAGAGAGAATTGAGTTCAGGAAAATGAATGACTATGAGTTAAACCAAGCAATTAGTAAACAAAACCAAAAGTTTGAAAAAATAGAAGATAATGTGAACCATCTCATTGGAAAAACAACCAACCTAGAAAATAGATCTGGGAGAAACAATTTAAAAACTATGGGACTACCTGAAAACCATGATCAAAAAAAGAACCTAGAAATTATGGTCCATGAAATTATCATGGAAATCTGCTCTGATATTCTAGAACCACTGGGCAAAATAAATATTGAAAGAATCCACCTATCACCTCCTGAAAGAGACCTGAACAGAGACACTCTTAGGAATATTGTGGCCAAATTTCAGAGTTCCCAGATCAAGGAGAAAATATTGCAAACAGCTAGAAAGAAACAATTTGACTATTGTGGAAATACAATCAGGATAACACAGGATCTAGCAGCTTCAACATTAAGGGGTCAAAGGGCTTGGAATGAGATATTTCAGAGGTCAAAGGAACTGGGATTGAAACCAAGAATCACCTACCCAGCAAATCTGAGTATAATACTTAAAGGGAATAAGTGGTCATTCAATGATATAGAGGACTTTCAATCATTCATATTGAGGAAAAGACCAGATCTGTATAGAAAATTTGACTTCCCAAGACAAGAATCAAGAGAAGCATAAAAAAGTAAACAGGAAAGAAAAATCATAAAAGACTCACTAAAACAGAATTGTTTACATTACTACATGGAAAGAAAACATTTATAACTCTTGAATCTTTTCTCAGGATTTGGGTAGATGGAGAGATTGTACATACACACATACACACACACACACATATAGACAGAGAGTACAGAGTGCATAGAATCAGAAGACAGGATATCCACACACACACAAAAATAAAAATTAAGGGGTGAAGGAGGAAAACACTGGGAACAGAAAGGGAAAAATGGAACAGGGCAGGCTATAACTCATAAAAGAGACAAGAAAAATATTGTTCAATGGAGGAGAAAAGGGAGAAGGGGAGAGGGGAAAAATGAAGCTACTCTCTCCACATGTGGCTGAAGGAGGGAATAACATGCTCACTAACTTTGATATGAAAATTTATATCACACCACAGGAAAGCAGGGGGAGGTGGCAACAAGTGAGGTGAGGGGAATGTTAAAAGGGAGGGCAACTGGTAGAAGGGAGTCACTAGAAAGAAAAACTTTTGAAAAGGGACAAGGTCAATTGTAGGGGAAAAATAAGGGGGGATAGAGTAGGACAGAGGACAATGTAATTAATATTACACAACATGATTATTATGGAAGTCTTTTGCAAAACAACATATATTTAGTCTGTATTGAATTGCTTGCCTTCTCAGTGCGGCTGGGAAGGGAGGGAGGGAGAGAAGTTGGAATTCAAAGTATTAGCACTGAATGTTGAGAATTTTTATTGCATATAATCGGGAAATAAGAAGTACAGGGAATGGGGTATATCTTGCCCTATGAGAAAAGAGAGCAGATGGGGATAAGGGAAGGGTGGGGTGTGATAGAAGAGATGGTATATTGAGGGAAGGAGCAATCAGAATGCAAGGTATTAGGAAGCAGGTGGAGGGGAGTGATGGGGAGAAAAATTAGACGTGTTACAAAGTGAGGTAAAAGCAATTAGCATTAAAACAATTGACTGAATTAACTACTGAGAATAAATCAGTGCCATCTTTAGTTTGGGGGAAAGAATTTTAGTCTAAATTTCCTAGAGGAAGGTAACCTCAGGTAAAATTTGGCATTGATGGAAAAGTTGAGGTTTTAATGGTAAATTTGATTTTATGATTGCTATTTAATCAGGAACTAGAACATGTATAGAAAGGCATGTAAGCCACTTAAGACTTGCCTCAAAAGATGTTCCTTAGCCAAAGTGAAATTATAATCATATTTGAAACTTGGTTATTGGAATTTGCCATTTTTAGATACTATGGGACTATTTAGTGACTACTGTTCTGAGACTAACTCCAGGTATGGATAGCAAGAAAGCAGTCTGAGTCTCCAATCCATGATGCCAATAAGCTGGTGAGATTCTGGTATGAACTGCAAAAGGTGATCTCATGGGAAGGGTGGGAGAGCGAATATTCAGCCCGGGCTGATGTAGGATTCTCCTGACTCAATTTCCCCACTGACACTTGGCAGACTTTAAGCCTGACTGAATGCAAGTGGATAATCTAATACTGCCTGGAACTGACATGAAGCTGGGGAGATATTGTATCCCTGCAATGTCCCTACTCTTGGTGGCAATTTCCTATAATCAAAAGGTTTGTAAGTTTAATACTAGATCTATTAAATTATAGATTATTGGTAAGGGAACATCCAAGGTTAAGTCTAAAATTAAGCTATTGGCATAGGATTTTAGACCAACAACAGTGTTAGGGTCTTTTAACTCATAGTAATACTGTGGAGACAATTAAGTCAAGAGCTTGTGAAGTTAGCAACATAAATATCATTTGTGTCTCAGTTGGTTAATGTTTTAAAAAAAAGTCTTTTGTGGTCCATATTGTAAATGCTTTAAAAAGAAGTATCACCTGACCAAAAGTTTGAATTGTTTTATCTGTTGCAAACTGTGTTAAAAATGAAAAATAAAATTTAATATTAGAATACAAAAAAGGAGTTGAAACACTTTTCAAAAATCAATAATAGCATTATGTACTATGGTATTTAGGAAAACAAACATAAACGCTTCTGTCCCTATATTTACAAAGTTCATGGAATCAAATATGTTGAGCTAGAAGGAATCAAAGAATCTATTTAGTCCAACTTTCTCATTTTACAGATGAGGAAACTGAGACCCAAATCATGCAGATAATAAACATTTGAAGTAGGAGTTGAACTCAAGACCTGTGTTTTTTGAGCTACTACCCTTTACATTGTTACATACTGCCTCATGCCAATCTCACTTTGACACATAAATGAAATCATTAAAGAGTAAGTACAAGGGGACATGCATATGTATACTAATATATAGGTGAGAGCAGAAAAGGTAAATAGGAAGGTGAGAACTGAAGAAACCCTTTGGGTCCTTAGTGTTCATAACATGAATTTGTGGGGATGATCAGAATTGTGAGGAGTCAGAAAAGATTATTTGATAAGCAAAAGAACAGACTTGAATTCACTATTCAAAGACTAAGATTAGCAGCGATGATATTGGAAGGGATTCTGGACTAGAGAAATCTAATGAATGAGGTAGAGATATGAGAAAGAGCAGAGAGTTAGGACATTAAGCAAACCATAACGGGTAAAGTAGGAAAGCCAAATTGGAGAGTAGTGCAGAATGAAGCTTTTAAGGCAGCATTTGGGTAATATCAATTTGCATGTATATGAAATAACATGTGTATATAAATATATACATATGTGTGTGTGCATATGAAATAACATATATATGAAATAGCATATATGTATATATATATATATATGCATGTATATGAAAGAACAATCCCAAGTGTGTCAGTCTCTTCAAAATGATGAGTCTCATGCAGTTAGCAAACATGTATTCCTAAATATAGTCCTAAGGAAAATGAATTGGGATTTAATAATAATAATAAGTATTATAATTATAATACCATATATTTATATAGCACCTACTATGTTCCTGACACTATGCTAAGGATTTTGTTATTACCACTCACTATAACACTTACAAATGTCTCATTTTGATCCTCACAACTCAGAGTTATCTTCACAACTCTGGGAAGGAAGTGCTAATTTTTTGTTGTTCAGTCATTTCATTTGTGTTCAGCTCTTCATGACACCATTTGAGGTTTACTTGGCAAAGACACTACAGAAGAGGAAACTAAGACAAACAAGGTTAAATGACTTGTCCATGTTCAAACAGCTAGTAAGTATCTGAGGCCATATTTGAATTCATGAAGATGAGTATTCTTGACTCAAGACCTTGCACTTTATTAACTGTACCATCTGCCTGCCTTTATTATCCTGAATTTACAGTTGAAGAAACTGGCACAAATTGAGACTGAATGACTTGCATGAGGTTACACAGTGACTTCGTAAGTGTCTGAACTTCTTGAGTCCATATTTAGCTCTATTCATTATGACATCCAGCTACCTCATATGACAGACAGTTCAGGGACAAATGTAGGAAGAAACAAACTTTGTCAAGAATTCAATGAAAAACAACAGGTGGGTGGTTTCAATTACTGGAACCCCTTCTTATCATCAGACTTGGAGTTAGTCCTGTTCCATTGTTTCTAGGGCTTATCACCATTCACTTGTTGGTTTGGGGAGTTCTTAGAATTTCAAATAAGAGTTAGATTTCTAAGCAAATTTGACAGGTGGAGACCATTCATCTGCAATAAGATAAAAATGATTGACCATGACTTCAATAATTAGTGGTGGATATGTCTTTGGGTGGTTGGGGTTAGCCATCACAGAGGAAAACCATTGACTAAGTTTTGAACCATTTGAAGAAAAAGGTGGCAAAGGGATGCTGCACTAGAAAATGGAAAATAGGATAAGAGAGGGAGTATAGTGAAGAGCTAGTCACCAGGGTTCATCTACATAAGACTTCCATTTGCATTACAAAAAACACAAATTTTTACTTTCACATTAAATTCAGAAGCATAAGAATAGAAGAAATGGAAAGAGGCTAGCGTGTTACAGAGAAGGAAAAAAATCTCCATTGGCATTAAGGATAGTAAAGTTCTAAGAAGCTATTTATTTAGAGACCAATAATATATAGAGCAAGTTTAAATACATTTTCTCTACTGCCTACTGCTCGCAGTGTCACATGAAAAGGGATCACAGACTTCAAAGCTAAGCAAAAATAGCACCATGCAGGGGTGCTAAACACTCTGATGTAATTTTCAGACCTCAAAAGAGAATGCAACAAAGACCACAGAGTATAAAACATACTTGAAGATGCATCCATTAACCTTCAAATGTGCTCTTGAAAATGTAGTTTCTATTTTATCATTTCATAAAATGACATTATCGTTCTCTGAGTTTCAATAGAGATTGTCTGGCATTATAGATGGAGTACTGGTCTTGGATTTAGGAAGATCTGGATCAAAGCCCAGCTCTGACACTTCCCTGTTTAAAGCCAGGCAAGTTATTTCACTAGAAATTGGACTCAGATAACTCCCTAGGCCTTCTCTGGTCATTCATAAATGGATTGAGATGAATGATAGAAGATTTCCTGGCACATTGTGAAGAGAAATGAGAGTGATGCAAGAAAATCATGAAAAATGAGTCAACAGCTTGCTAAAGAAGAACCAAAAAATGCTGCAGAAAAATGACAACTTTAAAATTACACTGACCCAAATGGCAAATGGTGTCCAAAAAGCTAATGAGGAGAAGAATATCTTAAAAAGCAGAAGCAGTCAAAGTGAAAAGGACTAAAGAAAATAATTCCTTAAATTAGCAATGGAGCAAATGGAAGGTACGAACTTTATGAGAATCAAGAAATTATTGGGGCAGAACTAAGATGGTAGAGTAGAAGGATGGACGTGCTCTAGCTCTCCCCTCATAGCCTTTAAAATACCTGTAAAAATGACTCTAGGAGGGAGGAGCCAAGATGGCTGAGTAGAAAGATACACATATGCTAGCTCCGAACCCATAGCCCATAAAATACCTGTAAATAAGATCTCCCAACAAATTCTGGAGCAGCAGAAGCCACAGAACAACAGAGCAGAAGAAATTTCTGTTCCAGAGAGATCTGAAAAACTGACCGGAAAGGTTCATGGTGCACCGGACCCAGAGCAGAGCCCAGCCCTGCCTTGGCCCCCCAGCACCGAGGGGAGCAGATCTGAGCAGGCTTCAAGGATGGAATCTCCAGTGGCCACACAGGTCCCTCCATGCACAGGTGCCAAAGGTCAGTGAGAGGGTCTTTTCAGCTGGTCGAGAGGGGAGTGGGGTGTCTCTATAACTCAGGACCCCTTGGGAGGCAGCAGTAGATGCAGCAGCAGAAGGGGGCTCCCAAGGCAGGCAAGTGCTCAGATCCATTGTTGAAGGTCTCTGCATAAACCACTTGAGGGAACTGAGCCCTGTGTGGTGGCCTTGCCCCCACCTGAGCACCTGAATGTAATCTCACACTGAATAGCAGCCCCACCCCTGCCCAAAGCCCTGAGGCTGGGAAGCAGCATTTGAATCTCAAACTCCAAGTGCTGGCTGGGAGGATCTGGAGGCCAGGTGGGTGTGGAGAGGACACTCAGAAGTCAAGCCACTGGGAGATGCCCTTGGGGGTGGAGACAAGATGGCGGAGTGAAAGCAACAACTCACCTAAGGTCCTGGAAAAACTCCTCTGGATATCTCTGGGGGGAGAGTCTGACCAGACTTTGGAGGTGTAAAATCCAGTGGGTGACGGACTTTGACGGATTCGGAGCCCAGGCTGGACCGGAGGGTCCACGGGAGGGATCTGTTCCGCGGGGGTAAGACCCCAGCGCACAGCGCAGCGCGGTCGGTGCGGCAGAGCGGAGGGGACCAGAGGAGCCCGAGAGTGGCAGGCGACACCAGCGGAACAGGAGATAAGCCAGGCCGAGCCGGTGAGAGCCGCTGAGTGCCAGACATCAGCGCAGCAGCCCTTGAAATCTTCAGCCTGAAGACGGACTTCGGTGGGTCACTACTTGAACTTCCAGGAACTGGGATGGCAGAGTGATCAGTAAGTGCTCTCTCCTCCCCCCTGATGACCGTGAGGGAACCATAAAATTCTTCCCCAGATTAATCCTGGATCAGCGGGAACAGCAGAAGGGGGCGGGTGGTCTCATAACACCAGAGGCTGGAAAAGTGGCAAAGGGGGATTCTTCCTACTGTGGTGGAGGCGATCTGGAGGGACAGACGACCCAGGGCAGAGAAAATTCGCACTGAGACCCAGGCAAGCCTCAGAGCCAGGAGACGAGCCCCAGGAGGGGCAGGAACACGCGTTAGCTTCTAGGCATGCCCCAGCCCTCCAGGGGAAAAGGGAAGACAATAGGGAAGCTGGGATTACCATCCCCTGACCGTGCCTTTGCCTCAAGCCAGCTGAGGAGATAGTCTGAGACCAGACCACACCTCCCACACACCTAACAAGCTAACCCCAGGGTTGATCGGGGAAACAAAAAACAAAAGCCTGCTTTTAGCCGAGACACACATCAGCTCAACTTAAAGATCTGTACCTTCTGACTGAAAGAACCAAAAGCTACAACACTCAGCCAACATCATGAATCGGAAAAAGCAGACAAAAAGTGAAAAAACCATAGAATCTTTCTATGGGGATAAGGACCAAAACACAAACACCAAAGAGGTCAGAGCTGAGACTGTACTTCCATCTGAAACCTCAGATGGGACTATGAATTTCTTGCAAGCACAACTAGATTACCTGGAACGTCTGAAGAAGGATATAAAAGAAAAACTGGCCAATGATTTTAAAACTATAAAAAAAGAATTCACTGATGAGAACATCACCCTGAAAAAGAAAATTGAAGAAATGGAAAAGGAAGTTCAAAAATTAACTGGAGAGAATAATTCCCTAAAAGGAAGAGCTAATCAAATGGAAAAGGAAACCCAAAACCTAATTGGGAAAATTGATCAGATGGAAAAGGAAACCCAAAACCTAACTGGGAAAATTGGTCGATTGGAAAAAGAAGTACAAAAATTAAATGGAGAAAATAGCTCCCTAAAGGGAAAAATTGGTCAGATGGAAAAGGAGATGGAAAAGCTAACTGAAGAAAACACTACGATGAAGATTAGAATTCGGCAAGTAGAAACTAATGACTCAATGAGGCAACAAGAATCAGTCAAACAAAATCTAAAGAATGAAAAGATAAAAGAAAATCTAAAATATTTAATTGGAAAAACAACTGACCTGGAAAATAGATCCAGGAGAGAAAATCTAAGAATTATTGGCCTGCCAGAAACCCATGATGAAGAAAAGAGTCTGGACAATATCTTCCAGGAAATCATCAAGGAAAACTGTCCAGAAGTACTAGACTCAGAGGGCAAAATAGTCATTAAAAGAATCCACCGTTCCCCTCCCGAAAGGGATCCCAAACTCAAAACCCCAAGAAATATAGTTGCCAAATTCCAGAGCTATCAAGTGAAGGAGAAAATACTACAAGCAGCCAGAAAGAAACAATTCAAATATCACGGACACACAGTCAGGATCACACAGGACCTTGCAGCTTCTACATTAAAAGATCGAAAGAATTGGAACCCAATATTCCGTAAGGCAAAGGATTTGGGACTTCAACCAAGGATCAACTACCCAGCAAAGTTCAGCATAACATTTCAGGCAAGGAGAAAGTCATTCAACGACATAAGGGATTTCCAGAGCTTCCTGACCAAAACACCAGAACTCAATAGACAATTTCATCTTCAAATGCAGGTCTCCAGAGAATCATAAAAAGGTAAACAGAGGGGAAAAAACAAAAACAAAAACTTGCTACTCAATTAGGGCAAACTGTTTACCTCCCTATAAGGGAAGATGATTCCTGCTAATCTTGAGAACTGTGCAGCTATTATGATAAAAGGGATATATGTAGAGGGAACGGGCATAAAGTAAATGATGTCATGTCAAAAATATGATTTAAGTATGAGAAGGGAATGTAATAGGAGGTGTGGAAAGGGGGAAGCAGAAAATGGCAAATTATATCACAGGAAGAAGTACAAAACTATAGTAGAGGGAAGGAGGGGAGGGAGATGAGCATTGTTTGAGAGGTACTCTCATCTGATTTGTTCAAAGGCGGGAACAATAATCTTAAGTAGATAAGCCTAACTAGCTCTATAAGTAGTAGGAGGGGAAGGGGGAAGAAAGGGGAGGGTGGCTAAAAGGGAGGGAAGAAGCAATAAGAGTAAAGGGAACTAAAAGGGAGGGGGGTCAAAAGAAGGAGGGGAAGGCTGCAGGAGGAGGGGGAGAAAAGTGAATACTATTGAGGAGGAGAAGGGAGACGGGAGAGCTAAAAGCACAAATGGTGGGAAAGAGGTTGGAGGGAAATACACAGATTGTAATCATAACTGTGAATGTGAATGGAATGAACTCTCCCATAAAACGGAGATGGATAGCAGAATGGATTAAAAGCCATAATCCAACAATATGCTGCTTACAAGAAACACATTTGAAACGGGGGGATACACATAGGATAAAGGTCAAAGGATGGAGCAGAATATATTGTGCTTCAGCTCATGTAAGAAAGGCAGGAGTAGCAATCCTAATCTCAGACAAAGCAAAAGCAGAAATAGATCTAATCAAAAGGGATAAGGATGGAAACTATATCCTGCTAAAAGGCACCATAGACAATGAAGCAATATCATTACTAAACATGTATGCTCCAAGTGGTATAGCATCCAGATTCTTAGAGGAGAGGTTGGGGGAGTTGAAGGAAGAAATTGATAGCAAAACTATACTAGTGGGGGACCTCAACCTCCCCCTCTCTGAACTCGATAAATCCAACCTCAAAATAAACAAGAAAGAGGTTAAGGAGGTAAATAAAACTCTGGATAAGGTAGATATGATAGATCTTTGGAGAAAATTAAATGGGAATAGAAAGGAATATACTTTTTTCTCAGCGGTACATGGAACATTTACAAAAATTGACCATGTACTAGGACATAAAAATCTCACAATCCAGTGCAGAAAGGTAAAGATAATCAATGCATCCTTTTCAGATCATAATGCATTAAAAATTACATGTAATAAAAGGCCATGGAAAGAGAAACCAAAAATCAATTGGAAACTAAATAATCTAATTCTAAAGAAGGGTTTCGTTAAAGAAGAAATCATAGAAACAATCAACAATTTCATTCGAGAGAATGACAATAGTGAGACAACATACCAAAACTTATGAGATACGGCAAAAGCAGTTATTAGGGGAAGTTTTATATCTCTGAATGCTTACATAAATAAAATAGAGAAAGAGGAGATCAATGACTTAGGCTTGCAGTTGAAAAAGCTAGAAAAAGAACAAATTGAAAATCCCCAAGTAAATACCAAATTAGAAATACTGAAAACCAAAGGAGAGATTAATAAAATTGAAATTAAGAAAACTATTGAATTAATAAATAAAATCAATAGTTGGTTTTATGAAAAAACTAATAAAATTGATAAACCTTTGGTCAATCTGATTAAAAAAAAGAAAGAAGAAAACCAAATTACTAATATTAAAAATGAAAGGGGTGAACTCACCTCCAATGAGGAGGAAATTAAAACAATAATTAGAAACTACTTTGCCCAACTTTATGCCCACAAATTCGATAATCTAAATGAGATGGATGAATATTTTAAAAAATACAAATTGCCCAGATTAACAGAAGAGGAAGTTGAATACTTAAACAACCCCATCTCAGAAAAAGAAATTGAACAAGCCATCAATGAACTCCCTAGGAAAAAATCTCCAGGGCCAGATGGATTCACAAGTGAATTCTATCAAACATTTAAAGAACAGTTAATTCCAATACTATATACACTATTCTTGAAAATTGGGGAAGAAGGAGTCCTCCCAAATTCTTTCTATGATACAAATATGGTTTTGATACCCAAACCAGGAAGAGACAAAACAGAGAAAGAAAATTATAGACCAATTTCCCTAATGAATATAGATACAAAAATTTTAAATAAGATTCTAGCAAAGCGAATACAGCATCTTATCACGAGATTAATACATTATGATCAGGTAGGATTCATACCAGGACTACAGGGCTGGTTCAATATTAGGAAAACTATTAGCATTATCGATCACATCAACAACAAAGCTAACAAAAACCACATGATTATCTCAATAGATGCAGAAAAAGCTTTTGACAAAATACAACATCCATTCCTACTAAAAACATTGGAGAATGTAGGAATAAAGGGAACTTTCCATAAAATAATAAGCAGTATCTATCTAAAACCTTCAGCAAGCATTATATGCAATGAGGATAAGCTAGATGCATTCCCAATAAGATCAGGGGTGAAACAAGGTTGTCCATTATCACCACTATTATTTAATATGGTACTAGAAATGTTAGCTGTAGCAATTAGACAAGATAAAGATATCCAAGGAATTAAAATAGCCAAAGAAGAAACTAAGTTATCACTCTTTGCAGATGATATGATGATTTACCTAGAGAATCCCAGAGATTCAAGTAAAAAATTACTAGAATTAATAAACAACTTTGGCAAAGTTGCAGGGTACAAAATAAACCCACACAAATCTTCTGCATTCCTATATATTAGCAACAAAGTCCAACAGCAAGAGATAGAAAGAGAAATCCCATTTAAAGTTAGGGTAGACAGTATAAAATACTTAGGAGTCTACCTGCCAAAACAAACCCAGGGATTATATGAACACAATTACAAGACATTTTTTGCACAAATAAAGTCAGATTTAAGTAAATGGAAAAACATTAGTTGCTCATGGGTAGGCCGGGCTAATATAATAAAAATGACAATTCTACCCAAATTAATATACTTATTTAGTGCCATACCAATTAAACTATCAGACAATTACTTTCTAGAGCTGGACAAAATAATATCAAAATTCATTTGGAAAAACAAAAGGTCCAGAATATCAAAGGGACTAATGAAAAGAAATGCTTGGGAAGGTGGCCTAGCGCTACCAGACCTCAAACTGTACTATAAAGCAGCAATTATCAAAACCACTTGGTATTGGCTAAGAAACAGAGAGGTAGACAAGTGGAATAGACTTGGCACTCAAGATGCAGTAGGCAAGGAATATAGCAACCTTCTGTTTGATAAACCCAAGGACCCCAGCTTCTGGGATAAGAACTCATTGTTTGACAAAAATTGCTGGGAAAACTGGATAACAGTGTGGCGGAAATTAGGCATAGACCCATACCTGACACCGTACGCAAGAATAAAGTCCAAATGGGTACATGATTTAGGTATAAAGATTGATACCATGAATAAACTGGAGAAGCAAGGAATAGTGTATTTATCAGATCTATGGAGAAGGGAAGAATTCTTTACTAAAGGAGAGATAGAATGCATATATGAAATGCAAAATGGATAACTTTGATTACATTAAACTGAGAAGTTTTTGCACAACCAAACCCAATGCAACCAAAATCCGGAGGGATGTAGTAAATTGGGAAAGAATTTTTACAGCTAAGCTCGGGGATAAAGGCCTCATTTCTAGAATATATAGAGAACTGATCCAAATGTATAATCATACAAGTCATTCCCCAATTGATAAATGGTCAAAGGATATGAACAAGCAATTTTCAGAGGAAGAAATTAAAGCTATCTATAATCATATGAAAAAATGCTCTAAATCACTATTGATTAGAGAGATGCAAATCAAAACAACTCTGAGGTACCACATCACACCTATAAGATTGTCAAACATGACAGAACAAGAAAATGACAAATGCTGGAGAGGATGTGGGAAAGTTGGAACACTAATTCATTGTTGGTGGAGCTGCGAGCGCATCCAACCATTCTGGAGAGCAATTTGGAACTATGCCCAAAGGGCTACAAAAATGTGCATACCCTTTGACCCAGCAATATCACTACTGGGACTGTATCCCCAAGAGATCATAAAAATGGGAAAGGGTCCCACATGTACAAAAATATTTATAGCAGCACTCTATGTAGTTGCCAAAAACTGGAAGTCAAGGGGATGTCCATCAATTGGGGAATGGCTGAATAAATTATGGTATATGAATGTAATGGAGTACTATTGTGCCATAAGAAATGATGAACAAGAAGACTTCAGAGAGGCCTGGAAGGACTTATATGACCTGAAGCTGAGTGAAAGGAGCAGAACCAGGAGAACTTTATGCACAGCAACAACCACAGTGTGTGAGAGTTTTTTCTGGTAGACTTAGATTTGTGTAATAACACAAGAACTTCTTACCAAAAAAAAAAAAAAAATCCCAATGGAGGATCTCAAGGCAAAATGCCTGCCACACTCAGAGAGAGAAATATGGAAGTCACTCACATATTGTAGCAGATCATGTTTTTGTATGTGTATGTGTTTGTGTATCATGTTCTGATTTGTTATAGGATTTCTTTCATTTATCTTAGTCTGACTACATAGCATGACTATAGTGAAAATATACTCAATAGGAAAGTATATGTAGAATCTATACAGAATTGTATGCAGTCGTGGGGAGGGAGGGGGGGAGTGGGGGATAGGTGGGGAGGATAAAATCACAATTGTATGGCAGTGATTGTTAAACATTACAAAATAAAAAAATAAAATAAAATAAAATAAAATTTAAAAAAAGAAAAAAAAAAAAAAGAAGTCAAGCCACTGGCTGGGAAAATGCCCAGAAAAGCGGGAAAAAAAATAAGTCCATGGAAGGTTACTTTCTCAGTGAACAGATATCTCCTCCCTTCCTTTCTGATGAGGAAGATCAATGCTTACCATCAGGGAAAGACATAGAAATCAAGGCTTCTGTATCCCAAATATCCAAAATAAATATTCAATGTGCTTAGGCCATGGAAGAGCTCAAAAAGGATTTTGAAAATCAAGTAAGAGAAGTGGAGGAAAAACTGGGAATAGAAATGAGAGAGATGTAAGAAAAACATGAAAAGCAGGTCAACACCTTGCTAAAGGAGACCCCAAAAAATGCTAAAGAAAATAACACCTTGAAAAATAGGCTAACTCAATTGGCAAAAGAGGTTCAAAAAGCCAATGAGGAGAAGAATGCTTTCAAAAGCAGAATTAGTCAAATGGAAAAGAAAGTTCAAAAGGTCACTGAAGAAAATAGTTCTTTCAAAATTAGAATGGAACAGATGGAGGCTAATGACTTTATGAGAAACCAAGAAATCACAAAACAAAACCAAAAGAACGAAAAAATGGAAGATAATGTGAAATATCTCATTGGAAAAACAACTGACCTGGAAAATAGATCCAGGAGAGACAATTTAAAAATTATGGGACTACCTGAAAGTCATGATGAAAAAGAGAGCCTAGACATCATCTTTCATGAAATTGTCAAGGAAAACTGCCCTGATATTCTAGAACCAGAGGACAAAATAAGTATTCAAGGAATCTACTGATCACTGCCTGAAAGAGATCCAAAAAGAGAAACTCCTGGGAACATTGTGGCCAAATTCCAGAGTTCCCAGGTCAAGGAGAAAATATTGCAAGCAGCTAGAAAGAAACAATTCAAGTTTTGTGGAAGTAAGTTACCTGGCCCTACAGGACAAAAGAGAAGATGGGGACAAGGGAAGGGAGGGATGATAGAAGAGAGGGCAGATTGGTGATGGAGGCAATTAGAATGTTCGGTGTTTTGAGGTGGGGGGAGGGGACAAATAGGGAGAAAATTTGGAACCCAAAATTTTATGAAAATGAATGTTAAAAGTTAAATAAATAAATTAAAAAAAGAAGAAAAAGTAATAAAAAAATAAAAAAAATAAAAACGACTCTAAACAAATTCTAGAGCAACAGAAGCCACAAAATGACAGAGTGAAAAAGATTTCTAGCCCAAGACAGCCTGAAAGGCCAACAGGAATCATCTATTGCACCAGACTCAGAGCAGAGTGCAGCCCAACCAGGGCTGTGCAGCATGGACAGAACTGGAACAGGCATCAGGGTGGTGAATCATGGGCAGCTGTTGTGGTTTCCAGATTTCTCAACCTACAAATGCCAAAGACAGCTACAAAGATCAGTAAGAAACTGCTTTCACCTGGGTAAGAGGGGAGTACAGTCCAGCCTCTGCCCCGGTCCCAGGGCAGTGGCAGCCACTGCAGCAGCAGCATCCATTTTTGGAGTCCTTGGCTTAAACATCCTGGGGGAATCAAGCTTCTGATTTGGGTCTCAATTCTGAGTGGCAGTCCTGGGGTGAAGAGTAGTGCTCATGTAGCAGAATTGGTGGTGGCTATGGAGATGGCATCCTATTCACAGTTCCAGGGCAGAAAAAAAGTGATTGTGATTGCTCACAGAGCAGAGTTCTGGCCAGACAATGAGTAAACTCCCCTTGATTGTGCCACCTTGGATGAAATGAGAACTTACAGGACCCTAAAGATATCTCAGAACACAGCTACACAAAACCACTGAAGCCTAGGGTAGTGCACCTTCCACTTGACAAAAGATTCAAAAGTCAAATAAATGGCAGGGAAAATGCCCCAAAAGGGGAAATTATAAAACAAAACCAAAAGAATGAAAACATAGAAGATATTGTGAAATATATCACTGGAGAAACAACTGCTTTGGAAAATGGATCCAGGAGAGATAATTTGAAAATTATTTATCTACCTGAAAACCATGATCAAAAGAAGAGCACAGTCATCATCTTTCAAGAAATTTTCAAGGAAAACTGCCCTGATATTTTAGAACCAGGGGGTAAAATAGAAATGGAAAGAATCCACTGATCTCCTCCTGAAAGAGATTACAAAAGGAAAACTCCTAGGAATATTGCAGCCAAATTTCAGAGTTCCCAAGTCAAGCAGAAAATATTACAAGCAGCCAGAAAGAAACAATTCAAGCATTGTGGAAACACAATCAAGATAGCACAGGTTTTATCAGGTTCTACACTAAGGGGATGAAGGGTTTAGAATATGATATTCCAGAGGTCAAAGGAGCTAGGATTAAAACCAAGAATCACCTACCCAGCAAAATTGAGTATAATACTTCAGGGAAAAAATGGAATTTCAATGAAATAGAAAACTTCTAAGTATTTTTGTTGAAAAGGCCAGAGCTGAACATAAAATTTGCCTTTTAAATATGAGAATCAAGAGAAACATGAAAAGATAAACAGGAGAGAGAAGATATAAGGGACTAATTAAAGTTGAACTGTTTACATTCCTTCATGGAAGGATATTTGTAACTTCTGAGATCTTTCTCAGTATTAAGGTAGTAAGAGGCAATGTGTGTGTGTGTGTGTATGTTATATATGTGTATGCATGTATATGTATATAGGTATGTGTGTGTATATGTATAAACATGTGTATACATACATACATACATATGTTTATATATCTATAAGTACACAGAGAAAGTGAAAGAGAAAGAGAAAGGAGGGCATGGGTTGAGCTGAATATGAAGGGAGGATACATAAAAAATAAAGTTAAGCATTGAGAGGAATGTCCCAGGAGAAAGAGAAATGGAGAGGTAGAATGTAGTAAAGCCTATCACATAAAGGAGGGAAGAAAGAGCTTTTATAATGGAAAGTAGGAAGAGGGAGGCGAGAGAGAAAAAGTGAGCCTTACTCTCTTTGGATTTGACTTAAGGAGGGAATAACACACATTCAATTGAGTATGAAAAACTATCTTAACCCTGCGGGAAGGTAGGAGAGAAGGAGATAGGAGAGGAAGAAAAATAGAAGAAACAACAGATTGAGAGAAAGGGTAATTAGAAGCAAACATTAATTCAGTGGGACCAGTCAGGGGAGAGAATGGAATAAATGGAGGGCAGGACAGGACACAGCAAAATGTGGTTAGTCTTTTGCAACATGACTGTTATGGAAGTGTTTTGCATGACTATATATGTATGACTAAAACCCCAAGGCAGCTTCATGATGCTCCCCTTCACTACGCCCACTCCAGAAAAAGGTGCATCCAGGTCCAACTTCAGTAAGCTGGCCTTCATTTGCCAACTTTGTTTCACTCAGGGCTGCTATTTGGATGTGATACCTGTTGAGTTCTCTTGCAACAAGAGCTTTTCTTCTTTCAGGTCTACTCGATTTTGTGCTGTCTACTAGTGTGCACATGTTCCTTGTGCTGATGGTGAGTAGAATCATCTTTGCAGATGTTTTCGTACATTTTTTTTGTGTGTGTGTGTTTCGATCACTTAGTGGGATTCCCTGCTTGCTGCAGTAATCAGACAAGGACTGGTTAAGCAGACAATGTTTAAGGTACCTTTTCTACCCACCCTCATCACACCATGAGATGAGCAGTGCGATCCTTAAAAGGCTGCTCACATACCCATGGGGATGCCGAGTCCCACTGCTGCTTCCAGTGAGAAACGATTCTATAGCCTGGGTCACCTGTGTGCAGGATTGTGACAGTAGCTCTCAGTGTATCTGCACTTGCTGCTTCAGCACTTACCTGTTGCCATAGACTCTGAGGAACAACAGTGAAATGGTATGGGTGATGTCTTTTGATTTGTGCCTAAATTGGTTTTAAGTGAGGCAGAGTTGCATGAAGTCATCAGCCTCACTTTCTCCACCAGAATCATCATAATCCAGTGGCAGGAGAGAGTCAAGATGGTTGGTGATGGCTCAGGATGCAGTGAATGACGTTGGCGTCTTTGGTGTCTAACCAAGCTCCAAGCGCTCCACATTGCTGTTTCATCTGCCTTCATGGGTGCTGGAACAAATTGTTCTCATCTGCCCATTCCACCAGAGGAAGTCTTCACACATGCTTGGGGTAGACACCCTCCCCCAGCTCACCAATGAGTTTGAGACCCCTTGGTTACCCTCAACCTGGTTTGGCCTGTCTACTGAAACGATTTATCGGGGTGTAACCACTGTGCATGCTGCAGCTTCTGGGAGTCACAGGTGAGAGTTAGGTTGAACAGGTGGTCATCTAAGCGGAAAGAGCTCTGAAAAGGGCTCAGCAGCTATCACACCCTACACTCCTGGGGGATAACCTTCTCTTTCCATGTAACCTGGAAAATTTCAGTCAGCTTTTGTATGAGCAATGGTCCCCCCTACCTTGTAAATCTCAGTTGCAATAGAATCAGCACCAGGTGCTTTGCCACATGAAAGGAGCGAAATGGTCCTCACAACCTCCTCTTCAATTGCAGTTCCCCTAAGGAGGGACTGACTTCAACCTGAGATAAATGGTCAATTGCCTCAGCATTGATTGATGATGATCTGTTGAGAACACTATGGAAGTGTTCAGCTCATCTCTCTAGGCTCATGTTCTTATCACTAATCAATGTGGTTCCATCAGCACTGAGCAGTTGTGATGCACCACAGGTTTTTGTTCCATAAATTGCTTTCAGAAAATCATCAAAGTGCTTTGAATTGTTACTTTCAGCATAAAACTGAATTTCATCTGCCTCCTTACTGAGCCAGGAATCTTGCATCTCTCTAAACTTTGCTTGTACTTTGCTTTTGATGGAATTAAATGCAGCCTTCTTAGAAGTGGATGAACTATTCTGCTGGTAAATCCTTTTATCATTTAGCAGCTTCTGAATTTTCCCATCATTTTCATCAAACCAGTCTTGGTGTTTGCGAGTGTTATAACTCAGATGAGCAAATGCAGTGCTGTATATCATATCTCTGAAAGCTGCCCACTCCTTTTCTACTCCATTGTTGCCAACTGTGTACTAGCTCAACTTTTCCTCCAAGTTAGCAAGAAACTGTTCATGCTCAGAGAAGAGCAATTTGTTGACATTTATTTTTCTGGTAGTCATTTTGCCTAGGGGGTAGCACTTTTGATGAAGGCAAATATTTAGCTTGAACAGGATAAGTCCATGATCAGTCAAGTACTCTGTACCACACATTGCCTTTGTCACTCTCACATCTTGTCTGTCTCTTCTCCTTACAAGCACATAGTCTATTAGATGCCAATGTTTGCTGCAATAGTGCATCCATGAAGTTGTATTGCATTTAGGTAAATGGAAAACAGTGTGTTGATGAGAAGTTCATAGGATGCAAAAGTCTTCAGCAGTAAATGATCATTGCTGTTGCTGTTTCCAACTCTATTCTTCCCTAGGACTCCCTGTCAAGTCTGGTAGTCTGAGCCTACTCTAGCATCAGAGTCACCCAGAATTATAGGCTTGTCCTCTTTTGGCACATTGATGATAAGGGTCTCTAGGTCTTCATAAAATTTTTCTTTGACTTCATCAGTGTTTGTCATGGTGAGAGCATAGGCACTGATGACAGTGGCATGATGTTTTCCTGTGAGTGGCAATCACATTGTCATGAGCCTGTCATTCACTCCTTTTGGCAGGTATAACAGCTTGCTGATTCAATATTGTACGTCAATTTCATGATGGCATATTTGCCCAGGTTCTGAATAATGGACAATGCTCTCAAGCCTTCCCAGTTACCAACAGAGTGAAACATGGCTGTGTGCTTGTTCCCATGTTTGTTAGCATGATGTCTTCAGTCATGTTGTCAAATGCTTTCAATGAGGATGAACATGGCATCAAGGTCAACTACTATTTTGATGGTAAGTTCTTCAATTTGATAAGGCTACAAGCCAAGACCAAAGTGGAGGGAGTGTTGGTGCATGTTTTTCTGTTTGCAGATATGCAGCCTCTGAAGCTGAGATGCAACAAAGTATGTATCAATTCTCTGCTGCCTGTGCTAATTTTGACCTAAAAATTAGCATGAAGAAGATACAGGGGCTTTTACAGCCACCACCACACCATCCATATGTGGAACCATCAGTTACAACAAATGGAGAAGTTTTGAATACTGTGGATAAGTTCATTTACCTTGGTAGAGTACTTTCCAGGGATGTACGCATTGACAATGAGGTTGATGTATGCTTTATCAGAGCTAGCTCAATGTTTGTGGGTCTCTGAAGAGAAGTTTGGGAGAGAGGAGGTATTAGACTGACTACCAAACTGAAGATCTACAGAGCTGTTTTACTGACCTCATTGTTGTATGCTTCTGAAACATGGACAGTCTGCCAGGGCCATAGCAGAAAACTGAATCGCTTCCATTTGAACTGTCTTAGGAAGATTCTGAGGATCATCTGGAAAGATAAGGTACCAGACACTGAAGTCCTTGCTCAAGCTGAACTGCCAAGCATTCAAACTATGCTTCAGAGTTCGAATGCAAAATACACACTTGCAAAAAGACTGTTTTATGGAGAACTCACATGGGGCAGGTGATCACATGGTGGTCAGAAGAAACAATACAAGGACACTCTCAAGGTCTCTTTCAAGAACTTTGGGTTTGACTGTGTAAAATGGGAGACACTGGCACAGGATCACTCAACATGGTATGCCCACATCAGAAAGAGTGCCATGCTTTTTGAGCACAGTAGAATTGAGACAGCACAAAGCAAACCTGGGATGCTCAAATTTGGAATATCCACCCCAAATATTCACAGGGACTATCTGTGCCCTATCTTGGTAGAGCATTCTGAGCTCTTATTGTTCTGATCAGCCAAAGTCAGACACACTGAAATTTCACTTTATCATGGTGATGTCATTTTGGTCCTCTTCGAAGACAAAAGACAACAATCAACTATGTATGACCAATATTGAATTGCTTCCTTTCTCAAAGTGTTGATGGGGAGGGAGAAACGGAGAGAATGTTAAACTCAAAACTTTAAATATTAATGTAAAAAATTGTTTTTGCATACAACTGGGAAATAAGTTGTACAGGCAATGGGGTACAGAGATCTATCTTGCTCTGCAGGAAAAGAGAGGAGGGGGATTAGAGATGGGGAGTGATAGAAGGGAATGTAGGTTGGGGAAAGGGGTGTTTGGGGTGCTTACTACCCTGGGTTAGGGGAAGAGGAAAGGTGAGGAGAAAATTTGGAATTCAAAATTTTGTGGAAGTGAATGTTGAAAACTGAAAATAAATGAATTATATTAATTATAATTTAAAAAAAAAGAAATTTTACCACTCAGGTTTTGCCTCTTAAGTAATGCTGGTATGTTGCTCAAATTCAGAGAATGTGAAATTCTTTTAACTTGGCATCTCTAATCATTTGTCTGTATGCTACACTTCTTTAATTTTCTTTTTGTCCTATGCTACATCAGAGTCATAAACTCAGAATTTAAAACTGGGAGGGATATTAGGGATATGGTTCAATTTCTTTGCTTTATGACAGTCTGAAATTATAAGGCTATTTTGGCATATAAATACAATTTAGCTAACATAAATACAATTTAGCTAATTCCCATACATGGGAATTTAGTATTAATTTAAATGGGAAGATCTTTCTTATTCATTAATAGACCCATATGACCTGTCTAGGTATAGAAGTTTGAGTCACATAGAGCCTATGGTGAGAGGAGTTTTCTGAATGGTTGGAACAGGAAGGTTGGAACAGGAAGAGGTAGAGCAGAGATGAAAGGAAGTGAGTCAGAGCTAGGCAGGATGCAGACAAGCAGGCAATTGGCTAGCATGAGTAAAAGAGCTTGTTTTTGATTTTATTTAAGGGATCTTGCTTGTGATTTGTTTAATGGAGCTGGTTTGTAGGAAGCCTAGCAGGGTGAAAGGTTGGGGATGGTGTTGTCCTCTGCATTGTTATTGTGTATAGATTTTTGTTATTATGATAGATTTGGTTTTCTGGTGTCTGAATCAATGTTCTAGTTCTGTCTTTCATGTGGAGAATCTGTTGCATTTTATGACTCAGAATTGTTCTGGGACATTCATGGCTGCCATAGGTGCTGTGAGTATCTCATTGGAGTTACAACATGCTAAGTCAAGATTTCTGAAACTAAAGAGAAAGAGGCTATCATTCCAAACTGTATGTTATATTATATTTAAAACTACTGAGTGGAAGGGAACTAGAATTCCTGATCTGTGGAGCTAGGAAAGGTGATATTGTTCTCCTGCGCTTCTCTTTTATTTTGGAAACAAGCAGGGAAAGGCTGTTAGGAATCCAAGGAAAAACTAGATTTCATAGGGTCCTAAATGATTGACCTTCTTGGTGTAACCACTGGAAAAGAGAGTATAAACAGTATCATAAACCAACAGTAATGTGTTGCTGGTAAGAGTCCCCTAAAGACCCCTCCCATACATAATTAGGGATCTGAGAGACTTACAAGTTGAATAACTAAGCCTCATTGGAATTTTTCCATCTTCACACAGAAGAGTTCAGGATAGGCCTGTGTTCATCTATTAACTCATGGAAGGAGGTCATCATTGCCCTGTTTGATGTCTCTGCATAGGTGAAATTCCTATCAATTCACTGTAGAATTTTTTTCATCTCCTTTTCTACCTCCTATGACTATTCTGTGGCTCTAACCATTCCCACTACATAGTAAGACATCTACAATAACTCAGAAACTGGGCTGGGGCATATAGGGTTATAAGAAAGGCCAACACAAGCTTAAATGTGACCATTACCAAATTTCTTATTCAAATGTTGACCTTTTTTTTTTGCCATCTTTAAAATATGGATAATTCTACAGAGTTTTGTACACTAAATCCCCAACATCATAGTATTATTGAGTTTACTTATTGGATTTTATACATGAAAACAGGAATTAGTGACACCAGAGAAACAGAAGAATACTGTCTGGCATATTGGTGGAGGAAGAAGTACCTAGCACAGGGAACAGCGAAAAGAAAAAGGAGGCCAAATCCATATTTCATTTACTTCCTAATTTCCCCTAGTACCAGCTCTTCCCAGAGACTCAGATAGTTCAACTTCTGTTGGTTGCTAGGTTTATGATTTGCTCAAAGTGTGGGGCTCAGTTTCTCCATCTATTAAATGGAGAGTTTGGACTAAAGTAGTTCTAAGATCCTTTCTAGTCTTAACATTCTCTTCTAGATTATTAATCTCAGTTTTAAGCTGGGACATCTCTCAATACAGTCCCTCTAACTTTTAGTCACTTCAGATCTGAAGAATTCATACATTTTGCAATGGTATAGCAATGTCTGCAAATGGCATATAGGACTATGGAGAGAGAAGTAGAATGCTAGGAAGATCACTACTTTTTCACATTAAAATTTCACATGTAATATATTCCCTATAATTTTCTAATTTCCAGCCCACAACAGTCTGGAATGCCTACAGGAAAGGTCCATCACACCAGGCTCAGAGCAGAGTGCAGCTCATCCTGGACCACAAAGCATGGACAGAACTGTAACAGGCTTCAGGGTGCAGAATCATGAGTAGCAGCTGTGCTTCTCGGATTTCTCAACTCACAAATGCCAAAGACATCTTCAAAGGTCAGTAAAAAATCTCTTTCATCTGAATGAGAGGGGAATATGGTCTGGCTCTAGGCCCAGCCCAAGGGTAGCAGCAGCAACTGCAGCAGCAGTGTCCACTTTTGGAGTCCTCAAGGCCTAAAGACCCTGGGAGAATCAAGCAGCTGATCTGGGTTTCAACTATGAGTTGTAGTCTTGGGGTGAGGAGGAGCACTGGCACTGGTATGCTGCAGCTGGTTGTGGCTGTGGAGAGGGAATCCTACTTGCAGATCCTGGGCAGAAAAGAATGCTTGTGGTTGCTCACAGACCAGAGTGCAGGCCAAGAAAGGAGTAAACTCCTTTTCCTTGTTCATGCCACCTTGGAGGAACTGAGAACTTATAGGTCCCTAGAGCATACCTTCCACTTGACAAAAGACTCAAAATCAAGAAATTATCAAGGAAAACTGTCCTGATATTCCAGAATCAGAAGGTAAAATAGAAATGGAAAGAATTCACAGATCACCTCCTGAAAGATATCCCAAAAGAAAAATTCCTAGGAATATAGTAGCCAAATTCCAGAGTGCCCAGGTCAAGGAGAAAATATTTCAAGTAACCAGAGAGAAACAATTCAAGTATTGTGGAAATACAATCAGGATTACACAGGATTTAGCTGCTTCTACACAAAAGGATCAAAGGTCTTAGAATATGACATTCCAGAGGTCAAAGGAAGTAGAATTAAAACCAAGAATTATCTACCCAGCAAAACTGAGTATAATAATTCAAGGGAAAAATAGAATTTCAATAAAATAGAATTCCAAGCATTCTTATGGGAAAGAACAGAGCTGAATAGAAAATTTGACTTTCAAATACAACATTCAAGAGAAACATGAAAAAGTAAACAGGAAAGAGAAGCCTTAAGGAACTCATTAAAGTTGAGCTGTTTACATTCCTACTTGGAAAGATGTAGTAACTCATGACATCTTTTTCAGTGTTAGGGTAGTTAGAGGGAATATATGTATGTAGGTGTGTATGTGTATATTATATATATGTAGATATGTATATGTATATGGGTGTATGTGTGTATACATATGTATATATTTATAGATATATGTGTATATGTGTGTGTATATGTGTGTGTGTATGTGTGTGTGTGTATGCATGCATATATACATAGACAGTGGGTACAGAGTGAGCTGAATATGAAGTGAGAATACCTACAAAAATAAAATTTACTGTTGTATGAAATGTACTAGGAGTAAGAGAATGGGAGAGGTAGAATGTAGCAAATCATCTCACATGAAAGAGGGAAGATGGGGGAGATGAAAGGAAATAATTGAGGCTTACTCTCATGTGATTATGCTTAAGGAGGGAATAATACACACTCAAGTGGATATGGAAATCTATTTTACCCTGTAGGAAGGCAAGGGAGAAGAGATAGGAAAGGGAAGATAACAGAAGGGATAGTAAGTTGGGAAAAGAAATAATCAGCAGCAAACACTATTATGGGAGCATAGGTCAAGGGAGAGAATGGAATAAACAAAGGGCAGGATAGGACAGAGGGAAATGTGGTTAGCCTTTTACAACATAACTGTTATGGAGGTGCTTTGCATTGTTACACATGCTACCTATATTGAATTGCTTGTTTTCTCAATGAGGGTGGGTGAGGAGGGAGGGAGAGAACATGGAACTCAAAGCTTTAAGAATGAATGTTAAAAATTATTTTAGCATGCAACTGGAAATCAAGATATACAAGCAATGGCTTATAGAAATCTATTTTGCCCTACAGGAAAATAGAGGGGAAGGGGGATGAAAGAAGGGTGGGTGATAGGAAGGGTGCATGCTGTCCTGAGTGGGGAGTTAGGAGAGATGGGGAGAAAATTTTGAATTCTAATTCTGTGGAAGTGAACGTTGAGAACTAAAAAATAAATAAATTATATATTAAAAAAATGTTGTAAGGAAGACAAATTCATTTTCCCATAATATTAGAACTAAAAGGGACTTGACAAGCTATGTCTTCTGGCTACCTCCTTCTGTAGTGGAAGAAATTGAGGCCCAGAGAATTTAAGTCATGTCAAGATAAGTCAATAAACATTTCTCAAGTTCCTATTATGTTCCAGAAACTGTGCTAAGCCCCGGGATTACAGAATGTGTCATATGATTTCCTCAATGTGTGTGTGTGTGTGTGTGTGTGTGTGTGTGTGTGTGTGTGTGTGTGTGTGTGTGTGTGTGTGACTCCCAAGGAGGTAAGAACAGACACCTCTAGATTCTCCTCCCCAACACTTCCTGTTGGGAGGGGAAGCAGGAGCTTGGGCCCAGAGGCTGACTCCTCTGCTTTTCTCAGAGAGAGAGAACAGTGAGCTAGAATTAGATCTGTCTGTTCCCTTAATATTTTTTTTCTAGAGGAAAAATCTCAAGTTTCAAGCTTAACTCTTGATTCCTATTTCTTATTGGGGAAAGAGGGGAAGTCCAAGCTTTATATCCAAGTCTTGATTCCTTTCTTACTAGACACCAATTCCACAATGAACCAGCACAGCAAATTACGTGAAACCCATTTATCCAGATAGCAAAACAGAAATCAGAAATTACACATATAAACATATGTGTCAGACGATACAGGTTGAAGGAGTTTTCACAGTGGCCATGAGATAACTCAAACAAGACAGAGTCCAGCTGTCACCCAAAAGAAAGTTTTCCTGAATTATGTAGTATAACAAGATAAAGATAAAGATGTCATAGAGACTGCCAGTGCCTCTCGTGCTAATTTCTTCCCAGAGCCTTTGACTGAATCTCTTCCCTCCTAATCTACCCAACTCTACCCTGCCACTATCACAGGCTGGGGGCATTGATCTCCACCAGTGAAGAGAGAGCTCTACACCAATGAAATCTGGGGCTAGGTTACAAGAGAAAGAGAAAACAAAGGGCCCCAAACAAACCAATCTGCAAGTCTCTGCTCTCTGGGATCATATAGTACAATGGAGGAGATAACATACATACAGAACAAGATGTAAACAGGGAAGACTCTAAGATGAAGAAGGACTGGGAAAGGCTTCTAGTAGAAAGTAAGACTTCAAGGAAGCAAAGTAAACAAGGAGGTAGAGGTGAGGAGGGAGAGAGTTCTAGGTTTGGGACACCACCACTGAAAATGCCCAGAATTGAGAGATGGAGTATTTCAGGAGAGGAATTGTAAGAGACTAGTGTCACAGGATCATGTAGAACACATAGGGAAATAAGATGTATGAAGACTGGAAAGATATGAAGGGTCCAGCTTATGAAGAGTTTGGAAAGCTAAACAGGGTTTTATATTTGTTCTTGGAGGTAATGGGGAGCTGCTACAGCTTCATGATCATATATTTGTATTTTAGGAAGATTAGTTTGACAGCTAAGTGGAGGATAGACTGGAGTGGGGAAAGACTTGAAGAACGGAGGACAACCACAACACTATTGAAGTCATCCAGGTGTGGGGAGCCAAACTCTAACTGGTAAACCAATAATTATTCTAGAGCACAGATCCTATTACATGCCACCCCCGCCCCACCCTGCAAAAGAAGTAGGGAACTATGGAAATAGAATGTGGCATATCTTGTCAGATGTGATCACTCTGCAGGATGTTTTCACTTTGTTTTTGTTAGTTAATTGAAAAGGAAAGTTCAAATTTGGAGGTAAAACTAGAAATCACTATCATAAAAATAAAAGGCACTGTGAGATTATAGATCCCAGGCTAAAAAGTACCTCAGATGTTCGTGAGTCCAAAACTCTAATTTTACAGACTTGAAAACTTCAAAAGAAAAACAAAAAAAAACCTTAAATCATAATAGCAAATGTTGTCAAAGGCACAAAAGGCTGTTTTACTTTTCTCAGCAAAGAACAATTAAATGCATTTTACAAATAGAGGAGGGGAAAGCCTTTATTAAGGATGTGTCAAGTACTGTGCTCAGTGCTTTACAAGTATTATCTCATTTAATCATCACAACAACCCTGTTAGGTGGGTGTTATTATTATCCTCTGGCGGCTAGGTGGCATATGGATAGAGCACTGGACTTGGAGTCAGGAAGACCTGAGTTCAAATGTGGTCTCAGACACTTACTAACTATATAACCCTGTATGAGTTAACTCTGTTTGCCTTAATTGATGGGTGAAAGAAATGGCAAACAACTCTAGTACCTTTGTCAAGAAAATCCCAAATAGGGTCACAAAGAATCAGGAATGACTGAATAACAACAACAACAAATACTCATTTTCCATTTGAGAAAATTGAGGCAAACAAATTAAGTAATTTGTTAAGAATCAGACAGTTTCTGAGGCTGAATTTGAACTCGGATTTTTCTGACTCCAGGTTTTCAGCACTCTGTCTACTATCTACTGGCTGGCTAATATGTTCATTAATTTGTCTTTCTTTCTTCCTTCCTTCCTTTCCTTCTTTCTTCCTTCCTTCCTTCCTTTCTTTTTTTTTTTTTGTCTGTCCTGTGATTTATTTTTCTGTAATGTACTGAGTAACTAAGAGGTTAAGTGATTTGGGAAAGGTTTGGGTCAGAGCTAGGACTTGATCCCAGCCTTCTTGTCTCCCAGGCTAACTATCTCTCTAGTACTCCAGAATGGCTTTTATTTACTCATTTGTTCATTTTTAAAAAGTGATTTATAGGGTACAATGTTTATGTTTTACTTTCCTCCCTAAATCTGTATCAACATATTGTGACTATATTTGTGGAGATTATTTCAGACGTCACATGGACACCATTAGGCAGAAATCAAAGGAGCCCTTACAATCAATTCTTTGTAACTTTTGGCTCATTCTGCACTACACATAATGAAAATCTTTAGTTCTTTGCTACAGAGACCATAAACGCCTAATTCAATTATCGCTTCTCTCATAATACCTAGGTAAATAGTCTAGGATTTTTTTTTTTTGGTATTTCCTTCTAAGGGCCAGTATGTATGTGTGTGTGTGTGTGCGTGTGTGTGTGTGTATGTGTGTGTGCAATTAAAATTCATTTTTATATTATGTCTAAGGACTCCCTGTGTAATTATGCTTTGAGAATTTCATGCATTGAATATATTGCTTTACAGAATAAAAGTGTTAAAAATAAAGAATAAGAAAAGAAAGATTTAGTTTTAGCCTATTATAGCCCTATTTAGAAGAAAAAATACTTTAAAAAAATCCTTAGTACCCTTGAGAAACAAGTCTTTAGCCATCTGCTGAAACACTATACTTTACATTTGGCCAGAATACTTTATAGTTGCAGATGCAAAGGTTTCTGTACAAAGTTAAAGTTAGTATCTTGAATCCCTGGTGGGGTGTCTTTTTCCGATTCATTTTATGCTTTAGGAAGTACTTTCAGTGGGTGATGAAGGGTTCCAAATTTGCTACCATGCCCCCACGAAATCAGTTTATTACAAATCACCATCTAAATTTTAGCTTTTACATTAAATAGAAAGAAAAGGAATCAGTACAGAGAATTTTTTAACAAATAAGGCTAAATCTTTTATGATACCGCTCATCTCCTTCTTTCCATTTCTGTGTTGGGATCTCAGTGTGCTCTATGGAAAACATTTCAGCTACATTTAAAATATTTCTCTGAGGTCCTGAGATAGTAGGTGGTGGTATGCCTACCACCTCCCTAGATATTAGCTAAAGAGTTTGTCTCTTTCTCTGTAGTTACCAGAATTAAAGATGAAGAGTGTGTTTTGCTTAAGAATTGCACTGGACTATTAAATATTCTAGAAACTCCATGAGGTTTATATTACTGAATGCAGGAATTCTCCACAGAGGAAATAGTAAAAATGAAATCAGATCGACTCAGGGGCTATTATTTCTATGACAAATGATTTCTTGAATTTATAAAAAAGAAATCCACTAAGTAATAACTTTAATGAGTCATAGTATAGTCACAAAATTCCATCACTTATATTAAACTGATGAGGTAGAGTGCTCAGGCCTTCTATTGATTTTGCAGTTGAGCACGTGGGCTTAAGCAAGTTGACTTCTTGAGGAAGCAGTTATGCCCAAGTGGCAGAGCCAGGACTCAGTTACTGTCAGGTTTCTTTATGCAAGACCATGTTTTCTTTTTTTGTTTTTGTTTGTTTTCTTTTTGTTATTACAATGTGTTTCTCTAGCCTAGGGGTGGGGAACCTTTTCATGTTGAAAGGCTGCATTAATATTTAGGTGTAATAAGGTTTCAGTTGGATATACTTAAAAATGCGCATTTATTCTGTAAAAATCTAACTTATATACTTAATAATTTCAAAAAATGAAAACTACTTGTTAATATTAAAGTTAATCAAGTTTTTAATGAATTTGTTGGGTCTGCTTTTTGTTGGAACGCATTTGAATATTTGGTTGCAGCACAGAAGGCCACAGTTTCACTTGATCCTATAGGTAGTTATCCTTTATTTGTGACTGTAAGGTCATCTTGATTTGGGTTAGGTAGAATAAGTAGATCTGAAGCAAGAAGTGTTTGAAAAGGAAGCAAACATTTTTGGGCATGTTGCCAAAGGTATTTTACTGCTTTTTTCCACACTTCAATTGAGTCTTTCTTAGCCGTAAACAATGAATTTAAAATGTCATCTACTGAGAGCTCAATTGCATGTGTAGTTCTTTAGGTGTCTTGGTGATATCAACTAAGTAAACCTGAAATGTTAATATGAGCATGATGTCATGATTCTCGAAGTCAGTAGACCTTTTATGATATTTTTCAATTAATAGCTCTGTAACAGCTGCATATTATCCAAACAATTCACATGTATCATTCTGCTCATCAATGACCTTTCCTAACTGGGAAAAATGTTCCTTCAAAATTTCCTGTTGAAGAAGTGTTTTGAAAAATGACAGCTTTTTTTTTTCCAAAATTCTTGGATATATTTTGCCACATATATATGTATATATGTATGTGTGTATATATATGCATATATATGTATATTACATATGATATATATAATATACATATATATATGCTTAGTTTTACCTAGCAAAGAAATATTCTGGCCATTTTGATTTGACATGATATGACACAGCCATGTAGCATTCCTACAAAAATTTTCTTTCAATAATTCACATTGCTGATTCTCTTTATGAAATTTAACTATCCTTGCAGAGATAAAATTTTGGCTAACATTTGTTCCTGCAATAGCCAATGCACTTTAGAATGATACAGTAAATCCATACCGAATACCTCATAGTTCAACTTTTAGCCTATTATGAAACTGACTATGCTGTGTTGTATTTACACAATATAGTTAACAACATTAATAACTTGCTACAAGATGTCACTTGCTGATGCAAGATACAATGAAAAGATCATCAGGATCTGTTAACATTTTTTTAACCTGTGCAATAAAACTTTTAAGTTTTCTTGTTATGGAGGGTGCACCATCTGTGCACTAAATTTACTAACTTTAATTCAACTTTGTAACATTTATCTTGAAAGTTGTTAAAGATATCTATTTCCCGTATCCTGTTTGCAAGAGTTCCCAAAGTGAGTAACTCTTTGCAGCAAAGAAAATTTTCTGCTACGATCTGAATGAAGTATAAAACCTATGCCTCATCAGTAGTATCAGTCCAAAGCAATTGAATAATGTACATTTTCTTTTTGAAGCATTGCATGAAGTTGTTCAGTTAAGTTGAAGGCAAATTCATGCTGCCAATCAGAAATGGTTCTCCTTGAAAGAGACAGTTGTTTGTACTTTGAAAAGTTATGGGGGTCTAAGCATTCTAAAACTTCTACAGTGCATTCTTTCACAATTTCTTTAAGTCATTCATTTTTCTTTTTATTAATTTATTTTTAGTTTTCAACATTCACTTCCACAAGATTTTGAGTTCCAAATTTTCTACACATTTCTTTTTTCCCCCACCCTCCAAAACAGTGTGCATTTTGATTACTTTCCCCCAATTTGCTCTCCCTTCCATCATCCTTCCCCCTTTATTCCCTTCCTTTCTATTTGCCTGTAAGATAAAATTGATTTCTATACTCCATTGCCTATATATCTTATTTCCTAGGTGCATGTAAAAACAATTTTTAACATTTCTTTCTAAAACTTTGAGTTCCAAATTCTCTCCTTTCTTTCCTCCTGTAATAGTAAACACCCCAATATACACAGGTGGTCTACTGCAACAGGTTCTTAGACCTACATTCATAAAAGTAAAGCAACTTTCAGGGGTTAAGTGGTTAACAATCACTTTAACCAAGCA
Organism: Notamacropus eugenii; assembly: GCF_028372415.1. NCBI lineage: Eukaryota > Metazoa > Chordata > Mammalia > Diprotodontia > Macropodidae > Notamacropus > Notamacropus eugenii. The sequence goes on along the minus strand of NC_092877.1, from coordinate 163,071,991 downwards.
TAGGTATCAGAGAAAATCAAAATCTCAGAGAAATCAAGAATAAATCAACAGACAATGCTTCCAAATTTCCTGACCATTATATACACACACACACGTCTGATCATTACAAACACACATAGTTATCAGAGAGGGAAGCATCAACTCCTGGGTTTAACTTCGCAGGGGTGAGGTTGAGGGTCTCATAAATGGCTTCCCATAGTCTCTCTGGCCAAAGAGACATTTCTAGTCAGTAAGCCCCAAAGGAAAACCTAAACTTCACAGTATTTATACATGTTTTATAGCCAGAGGGCATATCCAGTGGCTCAATAGAAAAAACAAAAGGTCTTTGAACCCTTCTACAAAACAACTCCCTTAATCAAGCTTCCCACAATGGGCAGGCCCATCAGTGGGTGGGAAAGATCCTCTCCAATCACATTATTCAATCAAAGGAACTTTTAGTAAAACAAAAACAGCAAAAGATACCTATTTTGATTGCCATTGCACCTCCCCACCCACCTTCATTGAGAAGATAAGCAATTTGATATGTTATACATGTGTAGTCATGCAAAGCACTTCCACAGAAGTCCTGTTAGGGAAGACTAATTATATTTCCCTCCATCCTATCCCACTCCCCTGTTTATTCTATTCTCTCTTTGATCCTGTCTCTTCTCAAAAGTGTTTGCTTCTGATTACCCTTCCTCCAATCTGCCCTTCGTTCTCTCATCCTACTCTTTTTTATCCCCCTCCCCTCTACTTTCCTGAACGCTAAGAAGGATTTCCATTTACAATTGAGTATGTATATTATTCCCTCCTTAAGCCAAATCCAATAAGAGCAAGGTTCACTCATTCCCTTCCACCTCCCTGCTCTTTCTCTCCATTGTAAAAACCTTTTCTTCCTTCTTTTATGTGAGATAATTTGCACCATTTTACTCTTTCTCCTTCTCCCAGTACATTCCTCTCTCACCCTTTAATTTTATTTTTTAGATATCATCCCTTCATATTCAACTCACCCTTTGCCTTCTATCTCTGTTTATCTACCTATCTACCTATCTACCTACCTATCTACTTATCTACCTACCTACCTACCTATCTATCTATCTATCTATCTATCTATCTATCTATCTATCTATCTATCTATCTATCTATCTATCTATCTGTCTGTCTGTCTGTCTGTCTGTCTGTCTGTCTGTCTGTCTGTCTGTCTGCTTGCCTGCCTGCCTGCCTGCCTGTCTGTCTGTCCATCTGTCTGTCTGCCTGTCCGTCCGTCCGTCTGCCTATCATCTTCCCTCCAGCTATGCTAATACTGAGAAAAGTCTCTTGAGATACAAATATCATCTTTCCATGTAGGAATGTAAGCAGTTCCACTTTAACAAGTCTCTTGTGGCTTTTTTCCTGTTTATTTTTTCATGCTTCTCTTGAATCTGTTATTTGAAAGTCAAAGTTTCTATTCAGCTCTCTTCTTTTCATCAAAAATGCTTTAAAGTTCATGAGTGGGATAGACTTAGTGAAGACTCCTCAGATTGTAATTTTTCTCCCAGGGGTGAGGTAAGGCCTAAAGGCTCAAGGTTACAATATTTTTAGAACAGAATAGTTCCATATAAGGATATAAAACTGTGTAGTGTATTAGGGTCTCAATGATTGGACAAAACTTACGTAATTCCTCGATGTCTTCATTTCAAAAGGGATTGGTTAGATTTCGTGTCTAGAATGTAAGACCATATTCTCAGCTAATGAGGATAATGGTCAGTGGGGGGAGGAGGGACTTGCATTAGGGTCTATATAAATCACTGTCCTTTTCTTTGTCTTCAGCTTTCCTACTCCTACAGGTAAGCCCTGCTTCTTGAGAATCGAATAAATCACTTTTCTGCCATCACTTTGAGAGGCCTCTGAGTAATTGATTTATGTAGGGACCTGAGCCATCCCACACAGTTCACTATTTCATTGAAATTCCATTTTTTTTACCCTGAAGGATTACACTCAGTTTTGCTGGGTAGGTCATTCTTGGTTTTAATTCTAAATCCTCCATTCTCTGGAATATTATATTCCAAGTCCTCCAATCCCTTAAGGTAAAAGCTGTGAAATCTTGTATTATCTTGACTGTGGATCCAAGATACTTGAATTGTTTCTTTCTAGCTGCTCTCAGTATTTTCTCCTTGTCCTGGGAGCTCTGGAATTTGGCTACAATTTGGCTATTTTCCTTTTGGGATCTCTTTCACCAGGTGATTGGTGGATTTTTTCAATTTTTATTTTACCCTCTGGTTCTTGAATATCAGGGCAGTTTTACTTGATAATTCCTTGAAAGATGATGGCTAGGGGCGGAGCCAAGATGGCGGAGTAGAAAGACGCACATACACATAGCTCTGAACCCACAACCCATAGAATGGCTACAGGGAAGTAACTCACGGCGAATTCCGCACCCAGAGGCCACGGAACATAGGAGCGAGGGAGATTTCTGTTCCAGAGAGACCTGCAAACCTCTCGCGGGGGGTCCTTCGCGCCGCGGACTGGGAGCTGAGTGCAGCCCTGCCGCGGCCGCGGCACCGAGAGGAAAAGATCCGAGCAGGCTTCACAGACAGGATCTCCAGCGGCCACGCGGGTCCCTCCACCCACAGAGGGATCTGCAAACCTCTCGCAAAAGGTCCGTCGCGCTGCAGACACAAAGCCCAGCCCAGACCTGCTGCGGCCACGGCTGCGGCACTGAGAGAAACAGATCCGAGCAGGCTTCAGGGACGGGATCTCCAGCGGCCGCACAAGTCCCTCCACCCACAGGTGACAGGGGTGGGTGAGAGAGTCCTTTGGCGGGTCGAGAGGGGAGTGGGGTGCCCCCATAATTCAGGCCCCCCCCGGGAGGTAGAAGCTGAGAGGCGGCTGCAGACAGGGGCTCCCCAAGCGGACGGGAGCTTGAATCCATTGCAGAAGGTCTGCGCATAAACCCCCTGAGGGAACTGAGCCTGAGAGGTGGCCCTGCCCCGATCTCAGCACCAGATCATAATCTCATACTGAATAGCAGCCCTGCCCCCGCCAAAAGCCCTGAGGCTGGAAGCAGCATTTGAATCTCAGACCACAAACACGGGCTGGGAGGATCAGGAGGTGAGGTGGGTGTGAGGAAAATATTCAGAGGTCAAGTCACTGGCTGGGAAAATGCCCAGAAAAGGGAAAAGAAATAAGACTATAGAAGGTTACTTTCTTGGCGAACAGGCATTTCCTCCCTTCCTTTCTGATGAGGAAGAACAATGCTTACCATCAGGCAAAGACACAGAAATCAAGGCTTCTGTGTCCCAGCCCACCCAATGGGCTCAGGCCATGGAAGAGCTCAAAAAGAATTTTGAAAATCAAGTTAGAGAGGTGGAGGAAAAGCTGGGAAGAGAAATGAGAGACATGAAGTCAAAGCATGAACAGCAGATCAGCTCCCTGCTAAGGGAGACCCAAAAAAATGTTGAAGAAATTAACACCTTGAAAACTAGCCTAACTCAATTGGCAAAAGAGGTTCAAAAAGCCAATGAGGAGAAGAATGCTTTCAAAAGCAGAATTAGCCAAATGGAAAAGGAGATTCAAAAGCTCACTGAAGAAAATAGTTCTTTCAAAATTAGAATGGCACAGATGGAGGCTAATGACTTTATGCAAAACCAAGAAATCACAGAACAAAGAGAGAAGAATGGAAAAATGGAAGATAATGTGAAATATCTCATTGGAAAAACAACAGACCTGGAAAATAGATCCAGGAGAGACAATTTAAAAATTATGGGACTACCTGAAAGCCATGATCAAACGAAGAGCCTAGACATCATCTTTCATGAAATTATCAAGGAAAACTGCCCTGAGATTCTAGAACCAGAGGGCAAAATAAATATTCAAGGAATCCACAGAACACCGCCTGAAAGAGATCCAAAAAGAGAAACTCCTAGGAACATTGTGGCCAAATTCCAGAGTTCCCAGGTCAAGGAGAAAATACTGCAGGCAGCTAGAAAGAAACAATTCAAGTATTGTGGAAATACAATCAGGATAACACAAGATCTAGCAGCCTTTACATTAAGGGATCGAAGGGCATGGAACAGTATATTCCAGAAGTCAAAGGAACTAGGACTAAAACCAAGAATCACCTACCCAGCAAAACTGACTATAATACTTCAGGGGAAAAAATGGTCTTTCAATGAAATAGAGGATTTTCAAGTATTCTTGATGAAAAGACCAGAGCTGAAAAGAAAATTTGACTTTCAAACACAAGAATGAAGAGAACCATGAAAAGGTGAACAGCAAAGTGAAGTCATAAGGGACTTACTAAAGCTGAACTGTTTACATTCCTACATGGAAAGACAATATTTGTAACTCTTGAAACATTTCAGTATCTGGGTACTGGGTGGGATTACACATGCACACACGCTCACATACACAGAGACAGAGTGCACAGAGTGAATTGAATAGGATGGGATCATATCCTTAAAACAAAATGAAATCAAGCAGTGAGAGAGAAATATATTGGGAAGAGAAAGGGAGAAATTGAATGGGGCAAATTATCTCTCATAAAAGAGGCAATCAAAAGACTCATTAGTGGAGGGATAAAGAGGGGAGGTGAGAGAAAAACATGAAGTCTACTCTCATCACATTCCACTAAAGAAAAGAATAAAGTGCACACTCATTTTGGTAGGAAAACCTATCTCACAATACAGGAAAGTGGGGGATAAGGGGACAAGCAGGGTGGGGGGGATGATAGAAGGGAGGGCATGAAGAGGAGAGTGCAATTCGAGGTCGACACTCATGGGGAGGGATAGGATCAAAAGAGAATAGAAGTAATGGGGGACAGGATAGGTTGGAGGGAAATATAGTTAGTCCTATACAGCACAACTATTATGAAAGTCATTTGCAAAACTACACAGATTTGGCCTATATTGAATTGCTTGCCTTCCAAAGGGAAGGGGTGGAGAGGGAGGGAGGTAAAGAAGGTGGAACTCAAAGTGTTAGAATCAACTGTCGAGTAATGTTCTTACCACTAGGAAATAAGAAAAACAGGTAAAGGGGTATAGAAAGCTATCTGCCCCTACAGGACAAAAGAGAAGATGGAGACAAGGGCAGAGAGGGATGATAGAAGAGAGAGCAGATTGGTCATAGGGGCAATTAGAATGCTTGGTGTTTGGGGGGGGAGGGGATAAAAGGGGATAAAATTTGTAACCCAAAATTTTGTGAAAATGAATGTTAAAAGTTAAATAAATAAACTTAATAAAAAAAAAAAAAAAAAAAAGAAAGATGATGGCTAGACTCTTTTTATTATCATGGCTTTCAGGTAGTCCAATAATTTTTAAATTATCTCTCCTGGATCCATTTTCCAGGTCAGTGGTTTTTCCAATATTTCACATTGTCTTCTGTTTTTTCATTCTTTTAGTTGTGTTTTATATTGATTTCTCATAAAGTTATTAGATTCCATTTGCTCCATTCTAATATTAAGGAATTCTCCTCTTCAGTGATCTTTGGGATCACCTTTCCTGTTTGGTCAATTCTGCTTTTTAGGTCATTCTTCTTCTCACTGTCTTTTGGTCTTCTTTTGCCATTTGGGTTAGTCTATTTTTAAAGGTGTTATTTTCTTCAGAATTTTTTTACATCTGCTTTAGCAAGCTTTTTCACGATTTTCTTGCCTCACTTTCATTTCTCCTCTCAATTTTTTCTCTACTTCTCTTACTTGATTTTCAAAATACTTTTTGAGTTCTTCCATGGCCTGAGACCAAAGCATATTTTTCTTGGAGGCTTTGGATTTAGAATGTTTGATTTTGTTGTCTTCTTCTGCTTGTCTGTTTTGATCTTTTTTCCCACCAAAGTAAGATTCTATAGTCTGATTTTTCCTTTTCTTTGCTCATTTTCCTAGCCAATTACTTGAATTTTTAGGTCTTTGTTAAGGTAGAACTCTGCTTACAATGTGGAGGGTATACTGTCTATAGCTTCAAGGGTTTGGTGTAACTGTTTTCAGAGATACTTCTAGTGACCTGTAAATTTTTAGTTCTTACAAAATGGTACGATCAAAGGTGAGGTGTTTATTACTCTCCTGGACTGTGCTCTGGTTTGTGAGTGACATAAGCACTTTTTTCTGCCTTGGAACTGTGAGGAGGATTTCCTCTCCACCGTAGCCACAAGTTCTGCCATGCCAGTGGTCCTCCTTGCCCCAGGACCATCACCCAGGACTTCAATCCAGATCAAAGCATTGGCAAAATAAGAGAACCCTGCCTCAGAGCCAGGAAAGAGATCTGTGGAATCCTCTTCCAATCAGTTTCTTGATCCCTCTATTGTTTGTGGATATTGGATCCCTCTACTTGCTTTTCCTGGAAGCTTCTGCCCCTACCACTGCCTGAAATCTCCTTAGGACTGGGGCTGGAAGCACTCCTCTCTCACCTAGGTCTGACAGACCTTTCTTACTGACCTTCTAAGTTGTCTTTGGCATCTGTGGGTTGAGAAGTCTGCAAATCCCCACAGCTTCCAGTGATTCAGTCCCCTGAGGTCTGCTCCAGATTTGCTGGGGGGCCTGGACTATGCTGGCACATTTTGTTCTGGACTGCATTCCTCTCTCATAATGGTGCAACAGACCATTCCTGTTGACCTTCCAGGTTATCTTGGGCTGTAAATTTGTTTCACTCTACCATTTTGTGGGTTCTATTACTCTAGAATGCATTTAGAGTAATTTTTATAGGTACTTGGAGGGGTTTGGAGGAGAACTCAAACAAGACCAAGCTTTTACTCCACCATCTTGGCTCTGTTTGAATTGACTTCCACAATTTCTATATCACTGAAGGATGTCCTATTTTCCCTGAGTATATAATCTACTTTATAAGCTGCTTCAGTGGCATTATTTCCAGGTTTTATTGCTGCTTGAAAGAATTGTCAAGAGGATTCTGCTAAGATGGCAGAGTTTGTCAGGAAATTCTAAGCTCTCAAGATTTTCCTCCACAAAAGATAAAACAGTGCCTCAGGGCAAATAGAGAGCTGGAAAAACAATAAGCAAAGGAGCAGAACAAAGGTCCTCCTGAGATCTGAAGAAAAATTCCAGGATGATATTTGTCCCTGAGAAGAGTAAACACCTTCAGGCTAGGGACCACATAAATGCTGAGTGGCAAGCTCTGGGGTTAGCTGAGTTGGGAGGCAGCCTTGGTCTCAGCTACAGGAATTTTTGTTCCTGGGACAGTGAGGGGAGTTGGGCATCTAGGCCAGGAAGATCAAGGACCTCTGCTGACAAGGAATGTAGGTTCCAGCCATTCCACCAAGACATGATGGGAGCAGGAGAGAAGGAACCAGACATACCAGGCAAGTGCAGAAGCAGTGGGGTGGGGATCCTGCTGGCTGTGGGAACTTATAGGAGGGTGGAGATCTTGGATGGGTTCAAGGTAAGAGAAGAGAACTGAAGGAAGATCTGAAATCTGGGACACCATACCCCATACCCCAGAACTAGAAGTTATTACAACCATTAAGCTATTAAAAAAAGGAACTGGTAAATGAGAAAGAATCCAATTATAGAAAGTTACTGTGGGAACAGAGAAGACCAGGATTTATCTTCAAAGGAGGATAGTGAAGCAAAGAAACCCTCTTCTACCTTGTAGATTAGTGTCAAATGGTCACCTGCCCCAAAATAATTCATAGAAGAACTTTAAAAAGACTTTAGAAATCAAATGAGAGAGGCTGAAGAAAAACTAAAAAAAAAATTAAGAATAATCCAAGGAAAACAAGATTATTAAAAGATAGTCAACCAAATAGAAAAGTGGATTCAGAATCTTAAGGAAGAAAATGACTCCTTGAAAATCAGAATTGGGTGAGCAGAAGCCAGCAAAATTATAAGAGATCAAAAACTCATAAAACAAAATACAATGAATGAAAAAATAGAAGAGAATGTGAAATACCTCATAATAAAAACAACTGATCTGGAGAACATATCAAGAAGAAAAAACATAAAAAATCAGACTACCTGAAATCTATGATTAAAAACATCTTGATACAATAATACAAAAAAGAAGTAAAGAAATTATCCTGAAGCATTAGAAGAAGAGTGGAAAGTAGAAACAAAAAAAAAAAATCCACTGATCACCATCTGAAAAAGATCCTATGAAGAAAATCCACAGGAATATTATAGTCAAATTCTGAAACCTCCAAATTCCAGGATCATCGTGTTCATCCTTCATTGCCAAAGAAGACTATGCCATCAGAGAAATGATTACATGAGTTGCACTTGACTTTGTTTTGAGTGAAGGAGGGCTGTGCAGGTCACCAGCCTCACTTCTACTCCAGAGCCATCTGAATCTAGTGATCTTATGTTCCTCAGAATGACTGAAGATGGCCCAGGATGTACTGGGAGATCTTGGGCCCTTTAGGTCAAGGTCTTTGCAGGTATTCACTTAGGGTAAGGCAACACCCATTTGTTGGACAGGCCTGGTTAAGAAGTAGCCAGGACATGACCCCTTTAATGAGGTCAAGAAAAACAAAGACATCAGGCTGGGTGGGAAAGAGCAACAGTTACTATTGATAATCACTCTAAAGTTTGTGGGGTCCAGGAGCCCTTGGCAGGGGCCCATTGCAGTCCCGGTTTCAGAGTGTAGTCAGTTTAAGGTTTTGAGGCAGCTAGATGGCTCAGTGGATAGAACTCTGGGCCTGAAGTCAGGACGATCTGAGTTCAAATTTGACCTCCTTCATTTACTAGCTGTATGACCTGAACAAGTCACTTCACCTCAAGGATAAAATATTACGAAGAATAAGAGAAAAAACATTACATATGATGGTGCCACAATTTGAATCACACAAGACTTAGAAGTGACAACACTAAGACATCACAGGTCTTTTTTACCATATAAATCTGTATATTGAAGAATCAATGAACTGGACTTCCAACCAAAAATATACCCAGAATAGCTAAGCATAACTTCGAGTGAAAAAAATAGACATTTAATGAATTTTCAGGCTTTCAGGACTTTATTTAAAAAAATGAACTTAATAGAAAATTTGATATGCTAGAGTCAAGAAAAATACAATGTACATAGCAAAGACCAATTACAAGGGACTGAATAAGGACAGCTGGTTTATCTTTTATGTATGAAATATGTAAAATGTATGTCTAAGATTGGTATTAGTAATTGGGTAGTTCATAAGAAAGATTGGGGTAGACCAGAGCATGATATGACATCGAAAAGCAAAACCATTCAGGAAGAGCTAGGCAAAGTAATTAACTTTTACAAAAGAGGTGCAAGCATGTAATGGTAATTTAAAATGAGGAGATCTTTCATATTCATTAATAGGCAATGGGAAGAGTTTGCTGAATGGGTGGAAGAGGAAGGGTAGAACAGGGAGAAGCAGAGCTAGAGCAGAGCTCAGAGGAAGTTAGTCTTGAGAGCAGTTAGATCTAGGAAGAATGCAGGCTGCTGGCTAACATGTGTGAAAGTGACTGTGATTTTGTTTAAGAGAGCCTGCTCGCAATTTGTTTAATGGAGCTGGCTTGTGGGAAGCCTAGCAGAGAGAAGGCTTAGGGATGGTGTTGTTCTCTGCATTGTTATTATGTATAGATTTTGGTACCAAGATCGATTTGGTTTGCTGATGTCTGAATAAATGTTTTGTTTCTGACTTCCATGTGGAGGGTCTGTGGCATTTCGTGATTCAGAATTGCACTGGTATATTCTTGGCCTTTGTGGGAACTGTGAATATTGCATTGGTGCTACAAAGAGGAAGAATTGATACAGAGGAATTAGATGGGAAATGAGGGCTGTTCTGGAAATCTTTCATCAGGAATGAGTTTAAGAGGGGAAAATACATATAAATCTAGAAGAGTATAAATGTCTTCCATATTTAGAAAGAAATAAATTACTAAGGGTATAAGGAGTGGGGAGAGGATAAGGGAGGAACCTTTAGATGGGAGGGTAGGGGAATAGCTCAAAGGAGTATATAAAAGGATGTTTAGATTTATGGGAATGGTTAAATGAGGGAGGGATTCTTGGAGAGGGGTAGGTTAAATAATAGGAGGACAAGATAGTGAGTAGAAGTAAAAAAGGAGTCAGGAGGAATAGGAAGTAAGAGATGCACACAATCAGAAACAAAGATTAGGAGTAGAATCTGTTACGGAAGGTATATGTTTATATATGTCTATCTGTTTTTATGTGTATATATGTATAGGTGTATGTATATATCTCTATATAAAATAACCATATTTAATTGTAGCCTTGTGGGAGGAGGGGAAAAAAACTAAAGAAAGCATATATCAGAACAAAAGAAAACTTACAAGGAAGCAAAGAATTAGTGGACAGCTCTCAACACAATGCATAGCATTCTTCAAATGGAAATCTATTGCTATATACTTTGAATCCTCTCATTCTGCTGTGTACATGACAGTTTTTTTTCTTTCCTTATTTTATATTTGTTTTAATATTTAAGTTTATAATGTTTCTTTTTATTTTCTTATGTATTTAAGTTTTAATAAAAAAAAGAGAAAAAATAATTCTTTGCTTTTTGCTTTTCATCTTTTAATTTCTGCAATGCAAATTTTTATGCCTCTCCCTGTAATTTAAAATATTTATGTTTCTTATGAGTGTTATAATGTTGATAAGCATTGAATTTCTTAAATGTTGATAATACATTATCACAAAGCAAGCACGTCATCTTATATTTAGCAGGAACAAGATAATACTGCAATTCCCAATCCTCATTAAAATTTTATTTATTTATTTATTTTATTTCAGTATTCTCTTGGTCTTCTTTGACATGCTGGGTTGTTAAGGGGACAGAATTTTAAAAATACTGCTCAGCTGTGCAAATATTCACAAATTCCACTTCAAAGAGAAACATAGTACACCATTTTAAAAATTGATAACAGATTGGTGTACTCAACCCCCATAAACTCTCACCAATCCTCCTTGTGCATTAGTGGTGCCTGTCAGGCAGGGAAAGTTAGAACTAAATAATGAGCATAGCATCCATCAATTTATTCCTTATAGTTCTAAATGTGCCAGTCAATCTGAGAGGATTATTTCATTGTAACTTATTTTTATTCTTTGGTATTTTGAATTTATTAATTTTGAAAATAAAATAAAAATGGAGAAGATGAACAAAATGTGTTAATAAAATCGAAAGGATTTGTTTTGTAAAATTTAGATTCAGTCAAAAGTTGCACTTAAGGATATATAAGGCTACAGGTTCCCACCCCTGCTAACAGGTGTGTGTGTGTGTGTGTGTGTGTGTGTGTGTGTGTGTGTGTGTTTAGATCATGAATTACTTGATTATCTCTAAATAAATTTGAAAGCTAAAATGTTAGGAGATGTTGTCTATTGATGATCAATCAGAAATGTACACAAAAAAACTTAAAAATTAGTGTCAGTGACAAACTATTAGGTTTACAGTGATTTTGATTCATAGACTTCTGAAGAACATGTCTAGAGTAAAAAAGTGAATTATTTACTACTTAATTATCTTTCTCTTCCAGCCTTAGGGCACTTAATAGTTGTGACTTGGGCAAGTTACTTAACTTCTGTCTGTCTCAGTTTCCGCAAATTAGTGAATAATAATAGTACCTACCTCCTAGGGTTGTTGTGAGGATAAAATGAAATAGAATTTATAAGGTACTTAGCACAATGTAAATGCTTGTTTCTTTTCCCTGTTCTCTCATAGTTGACTCTCCAATTTTTTTTGTTGTGTTTGATTTTTGTTGTTTACTGTTACTTCCTCCAGCAACCTGATTACATTCACAGGTAGTTTAACCAAATTTTCAAATAACCTCTCCAAATGGATAAGGTAGTTGAATCTCACAAATAAATACTACGTGACTGTAGAGTGACTGCCTTTGGATTGATTTTTGCCCTGATGTTTCAAACCAATGATAATACATTTTAAAAATAATATTTGATATCTCTCCCAATTCAAAAAGTATCTACTCTGAAAATGCAGTAAAAGAAAGTAAAGATATGCTATTAATCATGTGTCAGGTCTACAGGAGCATTTTCATTTTATTTCAAAGAACTTGATATTTCTAAATAAATATGGATAAGGAATTTTCCAGGGACAACTATGATACTTTTTTCCCCATATGGATAAGACTGGAGAATAGACTTGTTTTATGACAGCACACTGAAGGAAATGTTTGAACTCGAAAAATCTTATTATGTTTGGGATATGGGTGAATAAAGAGTTCTAGCTTATCAAACAAAGCAATATCAATTTTACAGCTATTCATAACATATTTGTGAGAAAGGGGTTTTTCTCCTATGGTTGTTTTGTTGAGTTATACAGCCAATCGATTTTAAAGGTGAAACTTCAATCCTGCCCTTCCTGATGATGACCAAGTCTCATTTTCTTTCCATTATGCAACACTGGCTATCACAACTGCAACTTAAAAAATATTCCTCTCGGGGGAGGAGCCAAGATGGCAGAGTAGAAAGACACACATATGCTAGCTCCAAACCCACAGACCATAAATTACCTACAAAGAAGAACTCCCAACAAATTCTGGAGCAGCAGAAGCTACAGAACAATGAGAGGACAAGATTTCTGTTCCAGAGAGACCTGAAAACCTGATGTGAAAGGTCCCTTGTGCACTGGACCAAGAGCAGAGTCCAGCCCTGCCTTGGCCCCCCAGCACCGAGAGGAGCAGATCCAAGCAGGCTTCAGGGACAGAATCTCCAGCAGCCACGCAGGTCCCTCCACCCACAGGTGCTGGGGGTGAGTGAGAGAGTCTTTTTGGCTTGTTGAGAGAGGAGTGGGGGTCCCCATAACTCAGACCCCCTCGGGAGGCAGCAGTGGAGGCAGCAGCAGAAGGGGTTCCCAAGGCAGGCAGGAGCTCAGATCCATTGTGGAAGGTCTCTGAAAAACCCCCCTGAGGGAACAGAGCCCTGAGTGGCAGCACTGCCCCCACCTGAACTTAATCTCAGACTGAATAGCAGCCCCACCCCCGCTGAAAGCCCTGAGTCTGGGGAGCAGCATTTGAATCTCAGACACCAAGCCCTAGCTGAGAGGATCTGGGGCAAAGTGGGTGTGGAAAGGACACTCAGAAGTCAAGTCACTGGCTGGGAAAATGCCCAGAAAAGGGAAAAAAAATGAGACTATAGAAGGTTTCTTTCTTGGTGAACAGATAATTCCTGCCTTCCTTTCAGATGAGGAAGAACAATGCTTACCATCAGGGAAAGACACAGAAGTCAAGGCTTCTGTATCCCACAGATCCAAAATAAATAGTCAATGGGCTCAGGCCATGGAAGAGCTCAAAAAGGATTTTGAAAATCAAGTAAGAGAGGTGGAGGAAAAACTGCGAAGAGAAATGAGAGAGATGAAAGAAGAGCATGAAAAGCAGGTCAACACCTTGCTAAAGGAGACCCAAAGAAATGCTGAAGAAAGTAACACCTTGAAAAATAGGCTAACTCAATTGGCAAAAGAGGTTCGAAAAGCCAATGAGGAGAAGAATGCTTTCAAAAGCAGAGTTAGCCAAATGGAAAAGGAGGTTCAAAAGCTCACTGAAGAAAATAGTTCTTTCAAAATTAGAATGGGACAGATGGAGGCTAATGACTTTATGAGAAACCAAGAAATCACAAAACAAAGCCAAAAGAATGAAAAAATGGAAGATAATATGAAATATCTCATTGAAAAAACAACTGACCTGGAAAATAGATCCAGGAGAGACAATTTAAAAATTATGGGTCTACCTGAAAGTCATGATCAGAAAGAGAGCCTAGACATCATCTTTCATGAAATTGTCAAGGAAAACTGCCCTGATATTCTAGAACCAGAGGGTAAAATAAATATTCAAGGAATCCACCAATCACCTCCTGAAAGAGATCCAAAAAGAGAAACTCCTAGAAACATTGTGGCCAAATTCCAGAGTTCCCTGGTCAAGGAGAAAATATTGCAAGCAGCTAGAAAGAAACAATTCAAGTATTGTGGAAGTACAATCAGGATAACACAAGATCTAACAGCTTTTACATTAAGGGATCAAAGGGCATGGAATATGATATTCCAGAAGTCAAAGGAACTAGGACTAAAACCAAGAATCACCTACCCAGCAAAACTGAGTATAATACTTCAGGGGAAAAAGTGGTCTTTCAATGAAATTGGGGACTTTCAAGCATTCTTGATGAAAAGACCAGAGCTGAAAAGAAAATTTGACTTTCAAACACAAGAATGAAGAGAAGCATGAAAAGGTAAACAGCAAAGAAAAGTCATAAGGGACTTACTAAAGTTGAACTGTTTACATTCCTATATGGAAAGACAATATTTGTAACTCTTGAAACTTTTCAGTATCTGGGTAGTGGGTGGGATTACACACACACATACACACACACACACAGACACACACACACATGCACACACACACAGAGACAGAGAGCACAGAGTGAATTGAATAGGATGGGATAATATCTTAAAATAATGAAATTAAGGGGTGAGAGAGAAATATATTGGGAGGAGAAAGGGAGAAATGGAATGGGGCAAATTACGTCTCATAAAAGAGGCAAGCAAAAGACTTGTTAGTGGAGGGAAAAAGAGGGGAGGTGAGAGAAAAACATGAAGTTTACTCTCATCACATTCCACTAGAGGAAGGAATAAAATGCACACTCATTTTGGTATGAAAACCTATCTTACAATATAGGAAAGTGGGGGATAAGAGGATAAGCAGGGTGGGGGGGATGATGGAAGGGAGGGCAATGGGAGGAGGGAGCAATTTGAAGTCAACACTCTTGGGGAGGGACAGGATCAAAAGAGAGAATAGAAGCAATGGGGGGCAGGATAGGATGGAGGGAAATATAGTTAGTCTTACACAACATGACTATTATGGAAGTCATTTGCAAAACTACACAGATATGGCCTATATTGAATTGCTTGCCTTCCAAAGGGAAGGGGTGGGAAGGAGGGATGAAGAGAAGTTGGAACTCAAAGTTTTAGGAACAACTGTAGAGTACTGTTCTTCCTACTAGGAAATAAGAAATACAGGTAAAGGGGTATAGAAAGCTATCTGGCCCTACAGGACAAAAGAGAAGATGGGGACAAGGGAAGGGAGGGATGATAGAAGAGAGGGCAGATTGGTGATAGGGACAATTAGAATTCTCGATGTTTTGGGGTGGGGGGAGGGGACAAATGGGGAGAAAATCTGGAACCCAAAATTTTGTGAAAATGAATGTTAAAAGTTAAATAAATAAAAAAATAAATTAATTAAAAAATATATTCCTCTCAATTAGTGTTATAAAAATTACTGATATCACATCATCAATGACACCATTCTTTGAAAAAGTTTTGCTGAAAAAAGCAAACAAATCCAGCAAATTAATAATACTATTAGTATGCTTATTGTTTTCTTTTATTAATACCATTATGGTAAAATATTTATATCAATAAATATTTTAAGGTAAATGTTATTATTTATTTAATGCTATTACTTAACATATTAAATATGTAACTTATTCAATATGTTATTATTTGACTTATTTTGTTAAATATGTTGTTTTAGTTTTTATATATTTAAATTTGGAGGATGTGATAAAATTTTAACAAATTCATTTTGGATTATATTTTTGGTCTGGACCTGAGATTTCTTTGATATGGGGCAGAGGTGGGGAACCTACAGCCTCGAGACCACATGTGGCCCTCAAGTGCAGCCCTATGTGGCCTCAAGGCTGCAGGTTACTCACCCCTGGTATAGGGAATTCCCAGTGAGGAAATTCCCTGTACCTGTGATGATTAGGTATTGGTCTTAAAGAGTCAAAAAGCATTGAGAAAGAAATGATTCAAAAGGAGTCCCCCAGAAAATAAGTGTCAGAGACAGAACTGAACCCAAGTAATTTCTGACTCCTAAGCAAGATGTCTATCCACTCTGCTACCCACTCACCCAATTTGAATAACATGAGTTAAGAAAATTATTTACATAGACTGTTTTATGAAAAATATGTGTGACAACAACATGCACAAACGCACACATACATAGAGACAGAGTGCACAGAGTGAATGGAAGAGGATGGGATCATATCTTAAAAAAAAAAATGAAATCAAGCAGTGAGAGAGAAATATTGGGAGGAGAAAGGGAGAAGTTATATGGGGCAAATTATCTCTCATCAAAGAGGCAAGCAAATGACTTATTAGTGGTGGGATAAAGAGGGGAGGCAAGAGAAAAACACGAGGTCTACTCTCATCACATTCCACTAAAGGAAAGAATATAATGCACACTCATTTTGATAGGAAAACCTATCTCATAATACAGGAGAGTGGGGGACAGGGGCACAAGCAGGGTGGGGGAGAGGATGGAGGGGAGGGCATGGGGAGGAGAATGCAATCTGAGGTCGACACTCATGGGGAGGGAAAGGACCATAAGAAAATAGAAGTAATGGGGGACAGGATAGGATGGAGGGAAATATAGTTAGTCCTATACAACACAACTAGTATGGAAATCATTTGCAAAACTAAACAGATTTGGCCTATATTGAATTGCTTGTCTTCCAAGGGGAAGGGGTGGAGAGGGAGGGAGCTAAAGAAGTTGGAACTCAAAGTGTTAGGACCAAATGTAATGTTCTTACCACTGGGTAACAAGAAATACAGGTTAAAGGGTCAAGAAAGTTATCTGGCCCTACAGGACAAAAGAGAAGACGGAGACATGGACAGGGAGAGAGGATAGAGGAGAGAGCAGATTGGTCACAGGGGCAATTAGAATGCATGGGTTTGGGGGGAGGAGGGGATAAAAGGGGAGAAAATTTGTAACCCAAAATTTTGTGAAAATAAATGTTAAAAGTTAAATAAAAAAAAAAAAGAAAAATATGTGTGACAATTATTTTATCAAGCAGTCAACCTTAAAAAAGTTTGGAAAACTTTATGTAAAGTGCTTTGTACACTTTAAAGCCCTATATCAATGTCAAATATTATTAAATAATCAGAAAACCAATCTTAAACAAGAAAGACTATTAAATTTGCTTCCGTCTTTAACTACCCCACAGTCACATACTATTTGACATATGTTTTTGATGAATTTTTCAAAATACATTAATCTGTTTGTGAACAGGACATGCACAAAATTGACCTTCCTGGTTCCAACCAACCAAGACTGCCAGCTCATGTTTGAATGGTATGACAATGATGAACTCCCTGGCTGTTTCCAGACATGGGGTGATGAAGTGCTGAAAGGACTTTTTTACTTAGTAAAAAAGAGAAGGCAAGTTCTAGCTTTTTCTTCTTTGACTTTTTCCAATAGTAATATTTGATTAGATTTTCCTCTGATGGTGGGTAAAGAATGGTGCCTATTTTCCCATAGTTTTTCCCACTTGGCAGCTAGAACAGGTGAATTCAACTAGGTAAGCTTGAGGTTAAGGCCCTAGCTATGCTTTTATCCTTGTATTTCATTTTCTGAGTAGGTGAGACTAATTTCAAGATAAATGAGTTCAGTCTTGGAGATAATTTTATGGATTCAGTAGGTTTAAAAATCCTAGTTCCTCAATCAGTGCTGGCTGCACTTTGGAAGGAATCCTGGGCAATGACTTTAGCTTCCTTGGAGAAGATGACTCTCAGGAGGAGCATGACACCTTGCCAGAAGACACATGTTCTAGTACAGGTTCAATGGACTACTCAGAGAGCCTCAGGGTATAGTTACATAATCCCTTTAACCATGGAGTTAATGTGTGTCCAGAGGTGTCTGTCTAGAAGTATCTTTAGAGTCTCCTCTGAATACCTTTCTCTACCTTTCCTGCCAGGAAGTAGGAAATTTGGGTGGCAGATGGGGCTGGTTTCTTTGCAGTGCTTATATAGAGAGGCTGGAATTATATCTATCCACTCCTATATATACTTTTAGTCTTGGGAGGAGGTTAAGCTTCAACCTACTTATTTTTATTCCTTTAATAAAAAAGACTTGCTTCAAGCTATGTATATACAAAGTTTGACTCTTTCCCCACCAAATGCCATAAAAATCACAGATAGTGAATGTTAGATGAGAATATACCCAGTGTGAATTAATTCTCCCACTGAGAGTGAGATAGCTGAAGAAAGACAGACAGACAGAGAGGGAGAGAGATAGAGAGACAGAGAGAGACAGAGAGAGAGAGACAGAGAGAGAGCTACAGAGACAGAGAGACAGAGAGAGACAGAGAAAGACAGAGAGAGACAGAGAGAGACAGAGACAGAGACAGAGAGAGACAGAGAGACAGAGAGACAGAGAGAGGGAAAGCTAAATATTACCCAAGGAAAATCTCCCTGAAATTTCTTGTGTGATAAGCTGGTGATATGGACACAATCAAGATGCTGGGTCATCTTTATGAAAAATAATTTTCTTTCCTAGAGTAGGTCTACTTACTTCTTAGGAATTGCACCATTAATTGGATGTCCAGTACAAAATGCATCCATCCCCCTTTTTATTATTAGATCAAATTAGAGTAACAGAATTTAGGGTGCAGCAGAAGCAACTGCAAAAATTATTTGCATGACCTTTCAGAAATCAATGCTGAAATTTAGGGATAGAAAAGAAAACTGTCCCAACTTAGTTCATTGTGATGGTCTAATCAGAATCAAGTTTCATTCTCTCTGATCTTCCCCAATAACTTCATGTGATATGCCAACCCTATATTGAATCAAATGGCATTTAAAATCAAGATCTAGCTTAAACTCAGAGAGCCCCCTTTCCCAGGGAAGCTGTCAGATAAACATAAATCCCACATATTCTATCCTTCACCAAAATCTCAGCTATTTTGAGGATATACCAGAGGTCAAACTGAGTATTCTAAATCAAAGCTCCTTTGAACTTATATACATAAGTTATATACACAGGAGTTTCTCTACCTTCTTCCTTCTCAGCTTTGACTCAATTGACTATGTAGTTCTTAATGATTATGAAGGGTTCAGTTTTTCTGTTTCTTAGGAATTTTAAAAATTCAGATATAGTTTCATTTTTATTTTTGCTTCCATTATTTATATGACACATAACTTTCCATCTACTACAGCTATTTTTACGTAGTCTCATCTGGGTCAATAACACTTCACAATAACTTGAAATTTAAACCATAAATGTGAATAGGAATGAAGAGCCAAATTCAGCGATATGAGGTAGTCAGTAACATGACATGTGTATTTACTGGCTAAGTTCTCCCACCTATTCTTTCCCCTTAAGCATTTCCCTTTAGGAGAAGGGATGGTTTTGAAAACTTTTTAATAAAGAAAATCACTCCAAAGATTCAATGACATTTCTGGCCTTTGCCATATCTCAAAAGTTCTACAACTATTCACAAGTTTGAATTACTTAATATGTGGCTATTTTGCATTGCCTTGTCCGTAGGAGAATTGACCAACTTTTGTGACTAAATTTTGGTGCAGGTTCTGGGGGAGTTTGAGTATTTCTCAATTGCAGAGGAATTTAGGGAAATTTCCTCTTCTGTCTTCACTGAAGGGCTGGGTCCATGATACCAGTACTGAAAACTCCTCTTGGTCTGGATATCATCAACGATCTGTTGTAATTTTTCATCTTCAAATCAACCTTTCATACTTGGAATCAGACCCTTGGCTTTTCTGCTGTCTCAGGACAAAGGTTCACTAAACAGGCCAACTTTAACTTATGGAACTTTTTCTGGATTAACAAACTTGTATTTTAAAATGACTAAAATGTGTAGTATAATTTAGTTTTCATAAAAGCTTCTGAAAGTTCTTGTTCCTCCTCTGCACTTTCATTCTGTTTCTTTCTATGCTTTATAAGTAACTGGAATTTGGAATTTAGAAGATTTTCTGCAGCCTCAAACACTTTGGGAAAGATGAGCTTCTAGGCATCTTCCTCCACATCGCTGCCTCTGGCCACCATCATGCTCCAACTCAGCACCAAAAACTGGGTCCTCTTTATAGAGACTTCTTCCTAGAGTCTCTCTCCCTTCTGAAATATCTTTCTGAATAGAATCTGGAAGAGAATCTTATTTCTTGAACCTGGAAACTAGAAAACTAAAAATCTTTCTTCTCCCAAGTCTCACCAATTCTGCCCCTAGAACAGACACAGAACACTGAGCAATTGATTTCTACCAATGAGAACATGCAAATGATTGAAGATTTATCCACACTTCTTAAACTGTGGGTCCTGATCCCATATGAGGTCACTTAACTCAATGTGGGGTTCTAAAAAATTGGCAATAGTAAAAAGTTTCTGAACACAACAACCAAAAATTAATTCAAAACCAAATATATAATGGATCTGAGGTGTACAATGTTCTCTTTGTTCTGCTCATTTTACTCAGCATCAGTTCATATAAATCTTTTCCTGTATTTTTTTCTTAATTTGACCCACTCATCATTTCTTATAGCACAATAGTATGCCATTATGTTCATATACCACAACTTGTTCAGCTGTTTCCCAATTGAAGGGCATCCCTTCAATTTCACATTCTTTGCAAGCACAAAAATAGCTGCTATAGATATTTTTGTACAAGTAGGTCATTATCTGTTTTTTATGATCTCTTTGGGATATAGACCTAAAAATGATATGTCTGAGTCACATTTTTATAGCCCTTTGGGCATTGTTCCTAATTGTTCTCCAGAATGGTTGGATCAGTTCACAGCTCTACCAACAATGCATTCATGTTCCTGTTCAGTTGTTTTCAGTTGTGTTTGACTCTTCATGATCCCATTTGGGATTCTCTTCACAAAGATACTAGGGCAGTTTTCTATTTTCTTCTCCTTCTCCATGACGGTTAGATATTCAGATAAATGTCATCTGCCTTTGTCCTCTCACATTGATGTTCTAATCTAGAGGGCTGGAGTCAGGAGAGAATATTGGGATAAGAACTAGTGTATACCAAGAGTAAATCTAGTATTTCATCTTTATTTTAG
This sequence comes from Notamacropus eugenii, assembly GCF_028372415.1. NCBI lineage: Eukaryota > Metazoa > Chordata > Mammalia > Diprotodontia > Macropodidae > Notamacropus > Notamacropus eugenii. The sequence goes on along the minus strand of NC_092877.1, from coordinate 163,051,255 downwards.
CTTTTATGTTTTTTATTGCAGAATGTCGGTACTCTGAGGAAAAGAACTACTTTAACTTTTGTCATTTGATTAACATAGTGTCTGGCACAGAGTAGGTGTCAAATTAATATTTGCTGATTGATGATATGAGTATTTTATTATTCAATGACTTATTATGTGCATATTTTAAAGCATTTTTAAAGCATCAAATTAGATTATATATTCTTTCCTTCTGGCTATAAACTTATTGAGAATACTGCCAGTGTGTCTTTTGCACTGGAATCATTAAGAGGAAAGCATGGTCATAGTTGGTCTAGAATAAATGTTTAATGAACTAGATAATGTGTGTAGGTAAGCTTTGCCATTGGTATTTATTTGAAAAAACAGATCACTTTTTCCTTTTTGAAATTGCATGCTGCACATTTCTAGAATCTATGTTTTATTTACAATACAATAAAGGAAAACTGTCTCATTTTCTATGGAAGACATTTCTATTGATGCTATGTCCAATTCTTAAAGACACTTTCCTCTGTCTTTGGGCTCAAGCTTTTTATTTAGAAATGGAAATATTCAAGCCTACAGAATACATAGAATTTAACAAAAGACTCAATCTTTGCAACTGCTAAAGAGGTTATAGAATAAATTAGGTTCCTAAGGAGATGCACATGATATCATTTAAATATTTTCAACTATTTTTAGAAATTTTCCAGGAATCCATAAACTAGGGGAACAATTTGTTCAAAAAAATTTGTCAATCATTCTTAAATCAGAAAAAATACCAAGTTAAGTGTAAATTATATATAGCTTTCCTGTCAAGCTTAATTAAAGCTATTAGATTCAAAAAAAAGTTATGACAATTAAGGTGACAATTAGGAATATGTAATAGTCTTTTTATTAACAATAAATTACTATAATTAAACTGAATCAAAAGATACAAACTTATCTTAAATATAATGAATTTCATTTTCAAAGAAAAACACAACATTTAAATAGGGAAAATAGATTAGAAATTTTAAAATGCTCCCTCCCTGTTTTAATTCTATTAATTTCTGTCCCTAAAGTAGTTATATCATAGTATTATAGGTATGGAGCAGCAAGGGACAATGGACCTCAGACCAACCTTACCATTTTACAAATAAGAAAACTGAGACCTATGGAAATTAAGTGACTTGTGTAAAATAACATAATGAATAAGTGGCAGGATTCAAACATAGACCTTCTGATTCTAGATCTGGTGCTATACTTTAAGTAAACTCATTTTCAGCTGGGGGAATAAACAATGCCATCATGGGGGAAGGATACTTGAATTTTGCTTTGACATAATAGAAATATTTCAGCAAAAAGAGGTGAGGAAAGAGCCTTTCCAGTCCATTTGATCAGAAATATAGGGCTTCTGAAACTGCACAGTTAAAGATATTTACAAAAAAATATATTTGATATTGTAGGACGTTTTAAATCACTATCCTCACAGTAGCCTGTGTTCATCTACGTGGCTCAGCAGATAAAACACAGGACTTGGAATGAGAAAGGCCCAAGCTTGAATTCAACTTCTTCTATTTACTAGCTGGGTGACTTAGTCCAAGTCACATATCCTCTGCTCTGCCTCAGTTTACTCACCTAAAAATTGTAATAATAATAATAATGAAATAATTCTAATTCCAGGGTTGTTGTGAAGATAAATTGAGAAAATATTTATAAAAATGATATTGAAATACTATGTAATTCCTAACTATCATTATTTTTATTTCTTGGGGAGGATTATTTTCATTTATTATATAGCTGGACTTATTTTGAACACTTTCAGGACAAGTTTCCTACCTGCCTTTTTATCTCTCCCAGCCTCCTAAATCAATGATATCGAGAGACTTTGATGAGTAGTCCTATCATAAGAAATGACAAGGAATCTGGTGAGGCCAAATGATAGTGATTTCTTCTATGCAGAGGAAATTTCTTCTATTTCATCTTGGCACATTCTATATATCACTACTCTGGTATTTATCAGCATTCCATTAATACTTAATGACTGAAATGGATTTACATAAAATATATTTTTTATTTCTAAATAAAAAATGTTCAAATGCAACTGACTCAAATCTGCCTTGCAATTAGAGACATTTTTATAAAAATTGTTTCTTAACATAAAGATTAATTAGATAATTCTAAAAAAACAAAGATGAGAAGCAGCATCATGTTACAGGGTAGGGCACTGGTTTTGGAGTTTAGGATACCTGAGTTCAAATACTTTCTGAGACAAACATTTGCTATGTGAACATGGGCAAGTCACTTAATCTCTTAAAGCCTCGCTTTTCTCCTCTGTAAAACAGAGACAAAAATACTTGAAATTATTTGTCTTACAGGGTTGCCATAGCAGGTAAATACACTATTATTACAAAATGTGAAATCACAGATTCAGGACCCAACCTCCTTTACCTCAAATTGATCACACTTTTTATGCCTCACAGTCCTCTAAAATGAGATCTGATATCATAGATTTAGAAATGGGAAATCATGTGGTTCAAAATTTTATTTTGTAGATGAGGAAACTGAGACTCATGAGGTTAAGTGACTTTTCCAAGGCCACACAGTGCATGTCATCAGTAAGATCTGAATCCATGTCTTTGACTCCAGAGCATTCTTTCAACTGTAACATATTCCCTCTGCATTTCCTGAGAATAGCTTTTGTAGTGAGGATGGACTGCTATATTAATGACTTTAGGAAATCACCATGTGCATCCAATATTGCCTGGTTTATTCTCAGAGAAACCCAAGAATTTTAACGGGAAAGGTGTGAGGTAGAGAAAAGAAGATAGGATAATTGGCTAATCAAAAGGGAATTCTGTACTGCAACTGATAATTTTCTATATAATTTTGGGGATATTTTCAGTCTGTGTAGTATTTCAAGTCTGATATCTTTTCTTCAAATAACATGATTAAATGGCAAAAACATAACTGTAAAGAAATTGTATGTGACTAAATAACTTCTATTAAAAATATTAGTTGCAACCTGTTAAGGTTTGAATATATATTATTGAACATATATATGTGTATATATATTAACATTGTTGTTGTTGCTCTTCTTGTAGTTATTTTCCCTCTCATATATCTGATATAGATGTGGCTAAGGATTCATGTTGGCTGGAAGATAATGTGGTATCATCCCTCCTTGCCACCTCAAGTGAAACGTTGGTAATTACAACTAAGCAACCTAGTTAATCTATGTAGATATGTCCTGAGAGATCTGAATGAAAAGGAAATTTATAGCTCATGAATTTCCCCATGTGTTATACCCAAGGAAAGGAAATATTTGTAATGAATGGGATTGATATCTTGCTTCATAAGTTTTTCCTTTTTTAGTGTCAAAAATGTAAAATTGATAATATTTTGGTAATGGTATTCTAAAGTTTGAGGGGCAGTCAAATGGCACAATGGATAGGATACTGAGCCTAGAGTCAGAAAAACTCATCTTCAGGAGACCCATTTGCCTGGGAAAATCACTCAGCCCTATTTACCTCAGTTTCTTGGTTTGACAAATGAGATAGAAAAGAAAATGGCAAAACCATTCCAGTGTCAAGAAAACCCTAAATGGGATCATGACAAATTGCATATAACTGATAACCACTCAACAACAACAATTGACACCCATACATTATTTTTGTTCCAAAATTCACCTTATTACCCATTCCAATTTCTTTTTCCTTTTGTGAAAGTGCAAATCCAACAGATTAAAATTGTTCCTGGATTTTATCTTGACTTTTTAATTCACGGAAGTCTAATACTACATCACAAATAAATGAAGAATTATCTACAGTGAGGAAAATTTGAAAACATGGCGTGTAACTTGTGATGAAGTTTGAGTCATTTAAAAATAGCATGATTTTTTCTTTAATATTACAGTATTAGAATAAGTATAATTATTACTAAGTCATGGCTGAATAAGTCATATGCTTATATCAAATACCACCTGCTATGTACTAGAAAAGACTGAGTGATTAGAAATTAGGAGATATGAATTATAGAAACCATAGTTACATAAGCTCTTTGAGAGAGAGGTCTATTGTTAATTTTATCATTATGGCCTTAAAACCTACAATTATTTACTAAATACTAATTTGGCCTGGGGGTGGAGCCAAGATGGCAGAATGAAATTAAGACTTCCTTGCACTCTCTCCCAAACCCCTCCAAATACTTATAAAAAATGACTCTAAATAAATTCTAGAGTAGCAGAATCCACAAAATGACAGAGTGAAACAAATCTCCAGACCACGACAACCTGGGAAGTTGATAGGAAGGGTCTATCCAACTGAGCTGGGACTGGAGCGCAGTCTGGCATGGACTTCACCAGCACAGATGGTGGAAGCAGGCATCAGGGTACTGAATCATTGGTAGTTGTGGCAGTATCCATACTTTCCAACCCACAAATGCCATAAAGGTCAGTGGGAAAACTCTGTGGGACATGGCTGAAAGAGGAGCTCATTGTCTGGTGGTTCTGGACCCAATACTGGGGACGTTGTGGTGGTGGTAGTGGTGGTGGTAGCGGTGGTGGTAGTGGTAGTTGGGGGAAGTGGCTGGAGCAACAGCAGCAGAAGTGACAGAGGGTGCTTCCAGAGGTCTGGGCCCACAGAGGGTGGGGGATCAAGCTGTTGATACAAAATCCCAGAAGACTGGGATAGTACACCCACCTCCATAATTAATTCCCATTCTCACTGGAAGAGTTCTATCTTGTGTAAGAGTGAAATGTTTGGCTGGGAAAATGAGTAAACGTCATAAAGGACTGAGACTATAAAATCTTACTTTGGTGATAAGGAAGATCAAGGCATACAACCAGAGGAAGACAGCAGAGTCAAAGCTCCTCCATCAAAAGCCTGCTAGAGGAATATGAATTTGTCCCAGGTCATGGAAGAGCTCAACAAGGATTTTGAAAATCAAGTAACAGAAGTAAAGAGAAAATTAGGAAGAGAAATGAGAATGATGCAAGAAATTCAGGAAAATCAAGTCAATAGCTTCCTAAAGGAGATGAAAAAATACTAAAGAAAATAATATCTTAAAAAATAGACTAATCCAAATGGCAAAAGAAGACCAAAAGGGCAAAGAGGAGAAGAATGCCTTAAAGAGCAGAACTGGCCAAATAGAAAAGGAGGTACAAAAGCTAATTGAAGAAAATAATGCCTTCAAAATTAGAATGGAGCAAATGGAAGCCATTGATTTTATGAGAAATAAGGAATGAAAAAAATATAAGAAAATGTGAAATATTCATTGGAAAAAACAACTGACCTGGAAAACAGATCTGAGAGAGATAATTTAAAAATTATTGTACTACATGAAAGCAATGATCAAAAAAGAGACTCAAGGAAAACTGCCCTGATATTCTAGAACCAGAGGGCAAGACAGAAATTGAAAGAATCCTCTGATCACCTCTGGAAAGAGATTCTGAATGGAAAACTCCTAGAAATATTGTAGCCAAATTTCAGAGTTCCTTGGTCAAGGAGAAAACATTGAAAGCAACCAGAATTCAATTCAAGTATTGCTGAATTCAATTCAAGTATTGCAGAAACACAATCAGAATAGCACAAAACTTAGTAGCTTCTACAGTAAGAGATTGGAGGGCCTGGAATATGATATTCCAGATGTAAAAGGAGCTAGGATTAAGACCAAGAATCACCTACCCAGAAAAACTGAGTGTAATACTTTAAGAGAAAAAATGGATATTCAATGAAATAGAGAGCTTTCATGCATTCTTGATGAAAAGATCAGAGCTGAATAGAAAATTTGACTTTCAAATATAAGATTCAAGAGAAGTATGAAAAGGTAAACAGGAAAGAAAAACCATAATGGATTCATTAAAGTTGAACTGTTTATTTTCCTACGTGGAAAGATGATATTTGTAACTCACAAGACCTTTCTCAGTATTAGGGTAGTTGGAGGAAAAGTAGACAGACAGCACAGGGTGTGTTAAACATGAAAGGATGATATCTAAAAAATAAAATAAAGGGATGTGAGAGAGGAATGGACTTGGAGAAGGAGAAAGAGAGAAGTATAATAGAATAAATTATCTTACATAAAAGATACAAGAAAAAGCTTTTACGGTGGAGGGGAAGAGGGATGAGAGGGAATGAGTGGACCTTACTCTCATGAGATTTGGCTGAAGGAAGCAATAATATAAACATTCAATTGGGTATTGGAATCCATTTTACCATGCAAGAGAGTAAAGGGGAAGGGAATAAGAGAGAGGAAGGTGATAGAAAAATGGGCAAATGGGAGGAGGAGTAATCAGAAGCAAGTGCTTTTGAGGTGGGACAGTGTCAAAGAGACAGTAGGCTAAATGGGGGGGGGCAAGATAAGATGGAAGGAAATATAGTTAGTTTTTCACAACATGGAAGTGTTTTGCATGACTATACATGCATAACTCACATCAGATTGCTTGACTTCTCAATGAGGGCATGTGAGGAGTGATGAAAGGAGAGAATATGGAATTTAAAGTTTTAAAAACAAATGCTGGAAATTGTTTTGTACGTGCACCTGAGAAATAATATATTTAGAAATCTCTCTTGCCCTAGAGGAAAATAAAAGGAAGAGGAGAAGAGAAGGGGGGTGATAAAAGGGAAGGCAATTTGGGGGAAGGGCTCATCAGAATGCACGCTCTCTTGGCATGGGGGAGGGAAAAGATGGGAGACAATTTGGAACGCAAAATCTTGGGGGAAGTGAATTTTGAAAACTAAAAAAAATAGTACATATATTTTTGAAAAGTGCCAAAACAAAATAAATATTCATTTGGATTTGACAGTTTCAGCCCTACCATACATTTGCTGTGTGACCTTGTCAAATAACCTGACGTCATTGTGCTTGAGATTTCTCTAGCAGTTAGTATTTTTGGGCTAGATAATGTCTAGGGTAGCTTCTTTGTAAACAATATGAATAGGAGAGGGATGGAAAATTAAAAGTGTCATTTAAATTCCTCCACCCTCTCCCCAGTTCTCAACTTAATGATCAATGTGAACATTTTTGCAATCATTGCATGATTTTCATTTCATGAAATTATCTTTGTTTCTGTCTCTTAACTATGATTTCTTTTGTCTTGAAGGAGAAAAATATATGCTCTGACCTTCAGTCAGCTAATTTGATTTTGTTTTCATACAGTAGTAAATGAAACACTATTATAAATAAAGAATCTGTAGATATGGTAACTGTTTACCCTCAAAATATGAGAATATAGTGATAGTAATCATATTCCAAAATTAGATAATTTTTGATGATTTAATAAAAATTTCAAAATGAACTTGAATTTATAGGAAACAATATATACAAACATAAAGCAAGACAGATACTATTAGCTTTTGGACAAGGGAAATAAATGCAATTAGTCTGAATAAACATCTGAATGGGGAAGAAATATGATTTTATATAATGCTTGCTGTGTGCTAGGCACTTTACAAATGTTATCTCACTTAATCCTTACAGTAGCTGGTAAGGTAGGGTTCTGCTAGTATCCTCATTTTACGGATGAGTGTGTGTGTGTGTGTGTGTGTGTGTGTGTGTTCATCCTTTGTTGCTGAAGAAGATCATGCCATCAGAGAAATAATGACATGACTTGAACTTGACTTTGTTTTGAGTGTGGAAGGGCTGTGCAGGTCACCAGCCTCACTTCTCCTCCACAGCCACCTGATTCCAGTGACTAGATATTCATCAGGATAACTGAAGATGACCCAGGATGAGGCAATTGGAGTTAAGTGACTTACCCAAGGTCACATTGCTAGTGAGTGTCAAATGTCAAATAAGATAACTAATGTAAAGAATTTTGTGAACCTCCAAGTGCTATATGCTATTGCTACTCTTACTAAATACTACTGCTACTGTCATCATTTTTATTATTCTCCCCACAGTGGAAAAAAATTATAACCCTGTTGGGGGTGTAAGCTCAGTTCCATGTGAACAGTCTCGGGCGGGTAAAGGTGAGAGCTTCTAAACCTTAGAGTTCTCATGAGGCCCCCCAGGAAACAGCAGGGAATTGAGGAGTGAGATCTCGTGTATTTCCGCCTCTTCCCGTGAGAACGTGATGGGAGAGAGCATCCCCGCCCTCGAGACTGGCCCGGATCTGGGCACACCTATTGTTATCTAACAGGCACGGTATTCAGGTGCAAACTATGCGGCAGGAGAGCTTAAGTAGGGTCAGGAAAGCCCGAAGGTGCTCTTAGCGCTGAGGGGCCCTTACAGGACAGAAGGCCCCTTTTCCTCTCTTCGCTCTTCCCTCCCCCCTCTCTCCCCACTTCCACTTCTGCTTTCATTCTCTTACTGTAAGATCTTTGCCTCCTTGGGAGATTTCTCTCTCTCTCCTAAGGAAGAGTTCCCCCTGCACATGTAACCAGGACCCTGAATAAAGCCTAACCCTTGTTCGACTCTGGAAAGTCTCTTCTCTCATACGTTTATCCAGTTTGGCCAGCCGAAGACCTGCGATAGGTAAGGTAAGACTCGGGTAGCCCTCAGGCCTCTAGGCCTGGCATAACCCATCTTTGTTTTTCATTCTGTCTGATTCTTGCCAATGCCTTTTTAAAAATTCTCTGTGGAGTATCCAATCAATATTCCTACTATTTTTAACCTCTTGCAGATTAATCTCCTCCACAAAGTCTAAGGTTCAGAGATACAAACTTGCTGTTTGTCACACAATACCCTCCATCTCCAGTCTTCATGTCTTTTGCACTAGATGTCCCATGCATTCCCTCTCCCTCCTTCTCCCCCCCAATTCATCTCTTACAATCCTTGGCTTTCTCCAGGACTAAGTTGAAACATCAACTTCTGCAGTAGGCCCAGCGGCTAATTTCTTCCACTCTCAAGTTATCTTGCATCTACTTTGCATTATATTTCATATAGGCATATATAGGCACATTGTTTCCCCCATTAGAATATAAGCTTCTTAAATACAGTCACTCTTTCTTTTTTTTTGCATCCCCAGAACTTAGCCCAGTGTCTACCACACAGAAAGCATTTAATAAATACTTATTAATTGATGCTTTTTTTAAGTTCTCTTACATGTTTTTCAGGATTGATCTGAGATTACACTGCCAGAGTATATTGAAGCAAACAAAGGTTAAGTGACTTTTTCACGGCCACATAGCTAATAAGTGTCTGAGGTTAGATTGAATTTAGGTCTTTATAACTCCAGGCCCAGCTCTCTATCCTTTGTTCCATTTAGTTAGCTGCTCATTAGGCTAACATTAGTGTGGTATCTAGGTCAGAACTTTATGAAATCCAAGGGGAAGGGTTCATTATCCCAATGTTTGGGAGGATATAGGATGGATGGGTTATTGAAACCCAAGCTATCACTTTTGGTACCTTATATTTGTTTTCATCTTGGTTTCAGCTTTCCTTTCCTATGCTATCAAGACTCTACTACTATTTTATTTTTTTCTGTTTTATTTGAGGAGAGGCAGTTGGGCATGATGACTAGAAAACTAGCTTTATAGTCTGGAAGATCTGGGTTCAATGCCCACCTCAGGCATAGAATGGCTATCACTCTGGGTAGGTCAACTTCATCCCTTGAGGTCTCAAGCTATTCTCTGTCTTGACACATCAGGTGCTGATATGTTTTGGGATTGAGAATTTCCTCATTGAGACTTGCCTGTGCAAGGGAAATCAATCAGTGAATCAATCAGTAAACATTATGGAGGTCTGGGATCTATTTCAAGGCCTAATTGTTGCCATTAGCTGATAGGAAAGATTATTACCTACTGGTCCATAGTCTGCATCTCTAAAATGAAGTGTTCCAATTGCTATATGTCTAACTAGCAAGAACATCAGAAAACTGTCAAGATAAAAGTTCAAAAAAGACATTGTCAGCTTTCCATATCAAAAGATGCTTTAGGAATTTGGGGTACTACTATAATTTAAAAATGTAATTAGCTAAGATTCATTACCTTGGAAACATAACATAAACACTTAGATATGGAAATCCATCTTACCAGTGACCATTTATATATTGTTCCCTGTAAAAAAATGTAATAGAAATGTGTGCCTTTTCTTTGAGCCACTTTGGCTGGAGACAAGAAGAAAAGAGCAATGAGGGGACAAGTTAATTAAGGTGACTCTGGGATCCTTGAGGAAAAGAAGTCCTAAATTTTCTGTAATTTTTAGTATACTTGTGAGATTAGGCTGTTTTGGAGCTAACTGAACTAATCTGACAACCTGACGCTGAAAGAGAAGCAACAAAATAGCCTATTCTGCAAAGCCCAGAGGAATCATTTCCTCCATTCTGAAAAACATTATGTGAAGCAACAAATACACAAACAGAATGAAGGAAACAGAGCGAGAATGTCTGACTTAGGTAATAGCACTTTTTTTCTGGCATCCTACAAGAAATGAACTGGTGGAGAAAGCAGAGAGGAGCCTAGGAATCAGGAAGAAAGATGGTCATTATATGAAATGCTGGAAATGTGGCACATCTCTGGTTATACAAGAATAATCAGCCCGTTCAAATATAAGGAAGAGTAGACTTTATTGATGAGACATAACGAAATTAGAAAGTTATTTGAATACCCAGAAAGTTCACTATTTTATAACTGACTAATTTTGTAGAGAGGTGTACTAAATCTTTTGGTGTAGGGGAAAAATTGATGGAATTCTAATCCTTCTAAAACATAACCAAATAACATGTTATATTTGTGAAATGGGTCATTTATATAGCACTTCATTTTGCAAATTGCTTTACTAAGTTGATCTCATTTTATCTTCACAACAACTCTGGGAGGTAGGTGCTCCTATGTTTATTTTATACGCAGGAAACTGAGGCAAATAGAGATTAAGTGATTTATTCAAGGTTACAAAGCTAAAAAGTATCTGAGGGATGACTTAAACTCAAGTCCTCCTGGTCCTAGGTCCAGTACTCTATTTAATGTGTTACCTAACTATATATGTGATATTTTCATAGGTTGTTGCTGTTACTGTTCAATCATTCATGCGTGTTCAACTCCTCATGTCACCAGGAACCATAAAATGCCAGCCCTTCTATTCCTCCACCATCTCCCAAAGCGTATACAACCTCATGTTCATTGCTTCCATGACACTATCCATTTCGTCTTCTACTGTCCCCTTCTCTTTTTGCCTTCAATCTTTTCTAAACATCAGGGTCTTTTTCAAGTGATTCCTTTCTTCTCATTATGTGGCCAAAGCATTTAAGCTTCATCTTCAATATTATTCTTCCAATGAGCAATCTGAATTAATTTCCTTAAGTACTGACTGATTTGGTCTCCTTATTGTACTAAAGTCTTCTCTGGCTCCACTATTCAGAAGTATCAGTTCTGAGGGGTTCAACTTTCCTTATAGTCCAGCTCTCAGCTGTATACGTTACTACTGGGAAAAAAAAAGAATGTTTCTTTGACTACATGCACCTACCTGTGTAGGCAAAGTGATGTCTCTGCTTTCTACTATGCTGTCCAGATTTGCTATGGTTTACCTTTCAAGGAACAAGCGTTTTTTAATTTCATGGCTGAAATCACCATCTGCAGCGATCTTTGAACCAGAGAATAAAATTTGACATTGCTTCTATTTCTTTTCCCTTTATTTGCCAAGAAGTAAGGGTCAAGTATATGGCGCATTGGATAGAATACAGGTTCTAGAGTCAGGAGGACCTGAGTTCAAATTTGAGATCACATGTTTACCAGACGTATGACTCTGGGTAAGTCACTTAACCCTACCTGTATCTTCAGAAAAAAGGTGATGGGATAAGTTGCCATGATCTTAGTTTTTTGATGTTAACCTTAAAGCCAGCTTTTACATTTTCTTCTTTCACTCTCCTCAAGAGACTGAGTTTTTGTTTACTCTCTGCCATCAAAGTATGTGAGATTTTTGATATTTCTCAGAACAACCTTTAGAGTTGTCTAGTCTGGCAGATAGATATATATCTATATCTATATATTAAATAGACAATATATAGCCTTGTTGTACTTCTTTTCTAATATTAAACCAATCAGTCATTCCATTTTCAGTTCTAACTGTTGCTTCTTGATTCATATACAGATTCCTCAGAAACAAATAAGGTGATTTGATACTCTTTAAGGATTTGCCACATTTTATTGTTGTTATTCACACAGTCAAAGGAGTTAGTGTAGTCAGAGGAAGAAGATGGAGTGGATGTTTGTTTTGTAACTTCCTTGCTTTCTCCATAATCCAGCAAGTGTTGCCAATTTGTCTCCAGTTTCTTCATCTCTGCTAAAACCAGCCTGCTCTTTAGGTAATTCTTAGTTCACATACTGCTAAAGTCTATAGAATCTTAATCATAACTTTTCTGGCATGGGAACTGAAAACTTGCTTATTAATTTGAACATATTTTTAGGATTGAGACATAAACCGATCTTTTCAAATCTAATGATCACTGTTGAGTTTTCCAAATGTGCTGGCATTTTGAATATAGCATCATCTTTTAGGGGTTTAAAAAGTGCAGCTGGAATTCTATCACCTCCATTATGTTTATTGTTAGCAATACTTCCTAAGGCCCCCTTGACTTCATTCTCCAGGATATCTAGCTCTAGATCAGTAACTCATACCATTGTAATTAGTGTCAATGTTAAGATGTTTCTTGTATAGTGTTTCTGTATATTCTTGCTACCTCTTCTTAATCTCTGCTACTTCTGTTGTTTCTTCTATTTTTGTGTTTTATCATGTTCATTTTTGTATGAAATATTTCCTTGATATCCCTGATTTTCTTGAAGAGATCTCTTGTTTTTATTATTCTTTTTGTTTCTTTCTATTTTTTTGCATTGCTCATTTAAGGAAATTGTCTTATCTGTCCTATTTTCTGGAATTCTTCTTTCAGTTAAGTGTATGTTTCCCTTTCATCTTTACCTTTTGCTTCCCTTTTTTTCCTCTCAGCTATTTGTAAAGCCTCATCAGACAACCATTTTGCTTTCTTGATCTTTTTCTTTTGAATATTTTTTTGTGACTGTCTTCTGTGAAATATTGTGAACCTCTGTCCATAGTTCTTCTGATATTCTATTTGCCAGATCTAATTCCCTATTATTCACTTCTACTTCACATTTACAAGGGACATTATTTAGGTCATACTTATGTGGTCTATGGTTTTCCCTACTTACTTCAATTTTTGTCTGGTTTTGCAATAAGAAGCCCCATGATAGGAGCCACAATAGCTCCAGCTCATGTTTTGACTGACAATATAGAGCTTCAACGATCATTAGCTGCAAGTTACATAATCATTCTGATTTCAATATCAGCCATCTAGTGATGTCAACGTGTAGTTAGGTTGTTGAAAAAGATTGTTATGACCTGTGAGTTATCTTCACAAAAATCTATTAGTTTCTACCCTGCTTCATTTTGTATGCCAAGGTTAAACTTGCCTGTTATTCTAGTTATCTTTTGATTTACTACGTTAACATTCCAATCCCCTATGATAAATATGACATCTTCTTTTGGTGTTATTTCTAGAAGATGTTGTAGGTCTTCATAGAACTGATCAACTTTGGCCTGGTTAGCAACAGTGATTTGGAGCATATGCTTGTGTTACTGTGATGTTGAATGGTTTGTCTTAGATTAGAACAGAATTTTCATATGTATAAAATACCAATGAATAAATTTTTCTAATTGATACCATTATTGTGCTATACTTTAAATCTGTTAAAGGCTAATACTCATGGGATCTTTGAAAGCAGTGAACAAGAGAATAATTTTATGGAGAAGAAAGAAATTCTGTTAAATAAACACAGTTTGAGAAAAAAAGGGAGTAGAGATAAGCATATGAGAGGAGAAAAAGAAAAAAGAGAAATAGAGAGAGGGACAG